>NW_028262291.1:38119421-38719421 GCF_047370975.1 Nipponia nippon
TAGAGCAAGTAGTCTTCCAAGTCATATCAAGCTAATTCCAAGACAAGAAAATCTTCAGCATCATGTTTTGAGGTCCACCTGAATATCTTCAGCAACCTATGATGTCAGTGATATGCTGATCCTAGTGATCTGCTAATCTTGGTGACATGCTTATTCTGGTACCTTCTACACAAATGAAAATTTTTAACATAACATCATCAATATAGCAGAAACTATGGCTCTTAGTGTATTTTGAACGCTGTTATAAACTTTGGACCAGTAAATGACCAACAATTTTCTTTCACGATGTCCCAAGAAGGGGACATTATAATTTAAACCTATAAACCTTACTGCTATCTGCTTGCTGATCCCATTGTTGCAAGGGAGTCCATCCACTGTATTGTATGTACTGTATTTCTGCTCCCATAAGAAGCTTTATCTCCTAGGTTCTTTAAGGAGGGCTGATGCCAAAGATCAGTTTGAAATTTTGCTTTAAGGTAAAAAGAATAAAAAGGGAAGCAACTGTATAAGAAATAACCATAGCAATATCTCATCCCAATCTTATTCCACATTATTAGCCTAAACAAGCTGACCAGTTCTGTCCTTGGCAAAGACCAGTATTTCTGACTTATGAAACACAGGAATAATTATTGTTAGGCAGAGAATGAGAGGATTTTTTTTCACCATGTTCTTAAAAAAAGTATTTTGAAGCCATTCCCAGGGCTATTGCTTCATATGACAACTGCCAGAAGATCACCAATATCATCAAAAACATAGGATTAAAAATGTTATCATAGACAAAATTGCACCTTTATCTGTTATACTGATTGTCTTAAAAAGATTTGGCTTTGTAATAACCAGCAATAAATACCACAATCATAAACTGTCACTGAGAGAAGTGCTTTAGAATCCCAAAGTTTCAATGTTCAAGTAGTGATTTAGCCAGAAACAACAAAAGGCGCAGTTGTAGTAATCATAAACCATGAGGACTGTATAAATGAGGCTGGCACTAATGTACAAAGCTCCCAAAGAGAGAGTTCAAAGAGATCATTAGTTCACTTCCTTTTGAGATCGAAGAAAAGTATTCACTCTGACTTCAAGCTCCTTCTCTTCATCTCTTATCTTTTGGATTATTTACTAGCTCCCTCAGATCCACAAACAAGGGAACCTGGTCTACTACCACAGGCTTCATCTACTACCACTCCATCCTTGAAACCCCCACCAAAACCTCAATCCCTTATTATGCATACAGCGAGTTTTCCACTGAGAACAAGAGACATTCTCTACAGATTTCATAACAGAAAGAGCCTCTTGACCAACAGCCTCATAGTGTTCTGCGTGCCTGTATGCTACCTCATGATGGTACCCCCTTGAAGGTTTACAAGGAAAGGATCAAAATTGGAAAAACTGAAATAAAGATCTCTTTCCCCATGAGAACAACTGTGCTTTCACTAATCTCACCTGTACCAGATTTTATAAAACAATGAATGTGAAATAGCCCCACAAATAGCCAGCCTTTTCATTGGTTGCCTTGAAAAAGAGTTTCTAAATAATTATGCTATGATACCATGGCATATCTGACATAAACAGGTGATAATTTTATCTGGACTGGAAACTTAGACTCCTTTTATTGATTTCCACCACAAATTCAGTAATTATCAGCTTTGTGCAAAGCCATCTTTGGAATGTTCCTACACCAACATTACTTTCCTAGATGCTATCATCAGTATCAAAAATGTAACCTAAAAACTGCAGTATGTAGAAATAACATGAGTCTACCTATTTCCATAAAACAAAAAACGGTACCAAACTGTTAAAAGATGTAATATACAGTCAGACCCTTAAATAAGACATTTGTTCTGAGCAGAGCACTTGATATGCTTATCTCAGTCATCTAAAGGGGGTTTTCAATCAATAGAAACACTCCTGTGAAAAGAGCCACCCAAATACAATGTTAGGAATTACTTGAAAGAAAATGCCATTACTGATCCTAAATCCTTAGTTGTCACCGTCCATCCATGGAACTTTTAGAACATCATTACACAGTTACAGCCTATAGCAGAATAAAGATCCTACTTCAGAAAAAAAAAAAAATCTTCCTAGAAAAATCTCAGAACCACCCATCCTAGTGTTCAAACAGCCCTCTAGCCTTGCTGAGCTTATCGGTAGAAGCAAATGCTGTGCAATATCAAATACACTTAATGGATCAAGAGTGTGCCTGAGCATGAAATGGAAAACTTGCCAAGACATCTCTAAAGTAAATTATCCTTACAACAGACCTAATTAACCTCTTTGTATTCTATACCAGCACTTCAAGGGTCATAATATATTTTAAGTGCTTTCATGGTAACTTTGCAAGTGAAACTGAGCCACCAGTATGCACCAGATTGAATGGTACAGAAAGTCTGTAAAGAACAAAAATTATCCAGGTAAACATTTTGAATAAAACAATTGTTCTGTAATCTCTCAGTCCTGATTCTTAACGGAAGCTCACAAAAATTTCTTCAGAAAATGAGAATAAGGACTCAAATTTGTAATTCTACTGTAATTATTAAAAAGTAATTCTACTAAAAATATGCAGTGGTTTTGTTGTACACTATAATCTTCCTTAACTTCTATATGCTTTAGAGGCTATAACCTACCTGTCTTAGTGTTTCTCCTAAGTATTAGCTTCTATTTATCCCCCTTCACCTCATCTCCTGAAACCTCCTTTCCTCCATAGTTTCCATTGTTCTTATAAAGATAGCGCAACTGGTACTTATGTAGTTCTCCTCACTTTGTCTTCAGCTTCAAAGCTGTTGCATTTGTTTCGGACCAATCACCCACATTATTTCCTATCAACATGCCCATTATTAAGCAACCCTTTTTGCCTTCATGTTCTGCTTCAGTATGTTTTAACGGAGGGTTCCTAATCAGATTTCAGACATCTTTTTCAAAATTATGTATTCACTATTGGAAATTCTATTTGGATCCACTACATTATCTTGGCATTTTGGCACTACAAATCTTTCCATCCCCCATCCCAGTTTGTTTTCCTTTGTGAATTTGATGCATGAGAGCCTGAGGGTTGAGCTCAGTAACTGAAACATTGTCTCTTTCTCTAGAGGTTCAGTTATGTGATTATTGTGACAGGTTTGAAGTGCTCATGTTCTTTCTCTTTGAATTTTCACTAGGTTAACTGTTTGTGAGCCATGCCATGCCCTTGATAATTCATCCCTAGACATTCTCTAACATATGTAGAAATAATGTCTTGGTTCTTTGCGTAACTGTTTTTTCTCCTGACTAGGTTTGCCCAAATTCTACTTGTAAGGACACCTTGTGTTACTGCGCACCTACTGGGACACTCACATGGACCAATCCTTCTTTCCTCTTCACTTGTTTCCTACAGCTGTCCTTATACTTGTTTGTTCATAATAGACACCTTCTGCTGTAGTCCAGTTTTGTGGTTATATGGGAAGGTATTCAAAACTTACCAGACGTTACAAGACATCAAGTTAGTAATTTTTCCACCTTTACTTCTCTGCAGAAGTACTCTTCTACTGAGACACTAATATCTCCTGATAAGCATAGCTATATTTTTTCTGTAGTACTGAAAGTAAGTTCAAGCTGAACTGATGGTGGTAAATTGGTGCCCTCCATATCATTACACACTGAAATAGTATTGAACCTCAAAAATGTGTCAGACTTCTTTTTTCCAACCAGCTTTTGATAGTCCAGTTCTGGTATCTATTTTAAATGTGAAACCTCTTTGTTTTTAACAGTTTATTGCTGAAACCATAGTCAGTTGAGTTGGGGGATTGAATCCAAAGCACTGTGCTGATCTTCAGACTTTTCCTTCTTGCACTGTTTCAATGCAAGTAAACCACATGGGATCTGTCTCCCTCGGGCAGTGCTAGCAAAGGTGGTGGTTGTCTTGAGAGCCCGTATGGGTTGTTTCCATGGCTCTTGGTGAGATGATCTACCTTTTAAGGACATAGATTATTAGCTGCTTTCCCACCCTTTCTTTTTGAATCCAAGGGTCCACAGATAATTTTCATCCTTCGATTTCTGTTGACGAAGCTTCCTTTTACTACTGTAAAAACTTGGAAAAAATCATTCTTTCAAGACAGCATTATCATCTGCTCTCCATTGTTAGAGGCACAGCTTTCAGCTCAACTCTAGGTAATGTTTCAGGGTTTGAACACATTTTATCTCTGAGTTCAATTGTACTGTTTCTCACCACAAACTCTGTCAGCCTAACAAAAAAACAACCTTGAAATCCTGTGAGAGAATTCTGTTTCAGAACATTCTCGTAGTAGCTCTTTGTAATGAGATAGGACAACATTTTCAAAACAAGGAAACATCTCTTAGTCAACCTGACTGTTGCATTTTAGAGCAGCTTAAAATGGAAAAGCCAAGCTTACATGCATGCCTAGGCCAAGAGATTTACTTGTTTTAGGCTTAAAGAGTCAAGGATTTGATATCTCTGCATCAGAGAGCAGTTTTTGACATCTCTTTTTGTTTGTTTGTTTCCAAGGCTAACCAAAGTGTTTTCAAAGGTTTACATGTTTTTCTTCCATGGCTATAACTCATTTGAAGTTAATTTCTGGTTATTTGTCTTCTGTTGTACCTCCAAATGATAGTTGTATTTATAGCCTGAGTTTGTGGTGACTTACTCATGTTGATTCTGGCATGTTAATATATGAAAGCATGTTGTATAGGACATTTTGTCAGGCATTGCTTCCTGAACCACTTGTCTTTTTCAGTAAGCACACTGAAATAAAGTTGAGGCTTTTGTAACTTGTGTTTACAGGCAGGGTTCAAAAATAAGAGCTTTGGCTCCAAATTTCTGTTCAAGTTCATGTTGTATCATTAGATACCTTTTTAGAGAAAATTACATATTCACTGTCTGCTAGGTAAGATTATTTTTCTCCCAGTTATTATACAGTGTTAGTGTGACCTGTTTCTTCTCTTTGCAATTGGAGCTCTGTATCAGTGTTGAATTAATTTTCCCCTAAATATCCTAAAAACTATTTGTGAAATATTTTATGGTCCTTGGAGATGAAAAGTACTGTGTAAATGTAAGATGATTTGTTAGTATTAGGCAGAGAAGTTATTTTATTTTCTAATTATTTTTTATGTTTATTTTGCTGCCTGTCTTACCACTTACATTTTTTTTTTTAACTGGTATAATATATTTCTTTTCTTTCTTTCTTCTGTTTTCTTTGCCATTTTATTCCCTCACTTTTGTAATTTGAGAGAGAAAGAGAGTTCTTCTGTAAGAAGCAAGCTTTTTTCCTTAAAGTCACAGTCTTTGTATTATAAGGCATCTGTTACATTGGAATGCATTTTGATTTTTCCAGGCATTTGAAATGAACTGGTAGCAAACAGAAGACAAGTTTGTGTACATATATGAGTGGATAGTGAAAATAGTTCCAGTTTAGATAAACATCTTGGTTAGTAAATATCGTACGTTATAATATGTTAATATTATAATTTTCTTTGTGTTCAGTACTCCAGTTTATTTGAAGAATGTTCCTATTTACTGTTAAAGCCTAATTCATTTCTGTGAAAAGATTTATTATAATGCCACAGAAGGATATCTTATACAGTACATCTAAAAATTCAGTAACATTTCAGTGTTTCATGATATTAAATACTTGTGATGAGGATTATTTTAGTCAATTGTGTCTGTCATCTACATATCTGATGATCATTGATTCCTGTGTTTATGATAATTATTACCAAACCATCCAGTAACATATCATTAAAACTTGAGTTAGTAAATGAAAAACATTGTTTAATTGTGCAGGAAATATGTTATAAGTAAGTATCTACAAAAGCGAATAATAATCTTGAAACAAATGTTTACAATTAATTAAAAAACAAGTAATGTTAGATGCACAAAAGGAAGAGAAGTATTACACAAAAGCACAGAACAATGAAAACATCCTTTAAATGTGTGTGTCCTGATCTCTTAAGTTTCCTAGAGATTCTACTGCTCTTTATAAAATATTGCAATACAGTGTAATGATTATTCTTTTTCTAAAACGCTTCTCTGAAAATGCTCTCCATCTTTTTTTTATTAAGACTCTTGGTAAAGAAGGGTAGGATAATCACCAGCATATCTGTTGAGGCATCAATTTTTAAGATAGAATTTTAATGCTAATCTGAATCCAAATCTTAAGGATGACCTGGGTTAGCCACATGCTTAACTTTTAATTTAATGTTAATTCCTAGTAATTAATGCCAAAAGTTAGATGTAACTTTCCTTTGTACATACTTACTACAATCCAAAATAATCAATGGATGTAGATAAAATATATTAGATCACTGCTGTCTCCAATTATGTTTCTGCTTAGTGTTCCTCATACTGCACCACGGACCTGTAGTTATAGACAGTGTAAGAACTATTGTAATCCCATCCTTTATACATTACTCTATCAAAAAAGTACCAGTACTACTCATCATGTTAAATACCAACAATTGCTACTGGTGTTGGACACAGAGATGTTGGTAGTATAGCCGGTGCTAAACACTTGCAGTAGAGCATACTCATATTGTAGTCAGTGGGATTTTTCTCTTAGCTTCAGTCAGTCCAGGAGCTGACAAAGGTGCAAGAGGAAAGGAAAGAATGAAAAGGAAAATAGCAAAGAATAAAATTAAGAGAGAGAAGGTTGTGAAGAAACAAACAATAGTAAAATATATCAAATAAAACAAAGCAGACATTCAAAAGTTCAAAGCTATGGGTTTAAAAGGGAATGTTGGCAAAGGTCGGTTAAGAGGTTAGCTGTAGAATTATAAACAAAAAAAGAGATTAAAAAAAAGAGAGAAACTAAAACGAGTGAGACAGAAAGTAGGCAAAGTGGAGAGAAATGAAGAGAGAGAAGGAAATTCATCCTGCTGGAGATAGTTTCTCCTGTCACTCACAGATAAGTATTGCCTCTAGAAAGGTCAGTTCAGGCATTGCCAAATGACAGAAGTGATAGGGGAGAACCACATCATCTGATATAAGGTGAGTAAAATAGGGCTTAAGATGTAATTTTTATCATTGATAGGACAGTGTTTACTTTGACAAATCTATGAATTCCCCCTTGAAATGTGTGGGGAGTTCTGGTGAATATGACTAACCATTTTTTTTCTGCCATTTCTGGAGTCACAAATTTCTCACACCTAAATGCATGGTATAGCATATGCTAAGTGGCCAGAATGTTGAAGCCTTAGAAAGAAATTGATATTGAAAGAGGTACTGAATACCAGAATCGTACTTTAGAAATTAGGTAATATAGTTAAAAAATGGTTCATGAGGTCTTAACTTACTTGAAAATTATCCTTCGTAAAACAGATCACATCTTCTATAAAGAAAACACAACCCTGTCTTGTTTCAGTGAACATGTTGCTCCTGACTTAGTACTGTGCAATATAACTCCTGTTTCAGGTTCTTCCTTCTATGTTTATGCTCCCTTTCATCCTGCAATTGAGTGTTAGGAATTTGGGGTCTGCAGCTTTTTATAGAAATTAGTGCTTGGTAGTACTGACAGTAACAATAGGAAAAACAAACCAAGTGCTAAGTTACGTATAAAGCTTCAGGATTTCATTTTTGTGGAGGTTAAAGTTGCCATATATTTTTGATCCAGTAGATGATGTTAATAATTATCTCACGTTGCAGTATTTTCCTTGCGTAATTGACAGAACAGGTAGTGAATCCCTTAGACCAGTTTGGTTTGCTCTTTTTGTATTTGTTATTAGTCACATGAGGTAATGTTGAATTTATAGTTAATTTCCTTTTACTTGAACAAAACTGTTTTACAGGATAATTTCAGATTATATTAACAAATAGAAAGGGCATGACAGAAAGAAAAGAAAGCAGCATGATAAACGTTGTGACCTAGTGAGAAACACGATGGCACGCATAAAGGACTGCTGCAGTAAATGGAGGAGGGGGGAGAAGGAAGTGGGTAATTATTTGTAGCAGTGCTTTTACTGTTGTTGGAATGAGACAGACTAACAGTGGCAGCAGTCATTTTGCTGAATCAAAGTCCATGTTAGTCGCATTATACACTGCCACAAAAGGTTGTTAAGGCTGGTATTAGCATGTACCACTGAGGACATTGGAAGGACTCGATCTGTCACACTAAATCGCCTTCTTGCCCTCAACCATTGAAGTCTCCAGCTCCTCTGACATGTTCTTTCATTAATGGCCTGGCCTTGACAACTGATCCTAATTGCCTCTGAACCGCACTTCATGTATTATTGGTGTCTGCCTGCCCTGGTTCATGTCAACAAGCCGCAGCATGCACAGGGTGTGCCCGGTGCCTTTTGCTGAAATGATGCTCACATAGTCATTTACCTCTGAGGGTTTGGGTCTCACTGGGAATGAAGTATAAAGCTAAAGATCTTCCTGTCTCTTCTTAGTAATACTTTAATGTGGATCTGTGCTATGTACTTATTAGGCATGTATGAAGACTCAGTAAAGCATCAAGCCAATTATGCAAGATTCCATTAAAGCATAGACTGTAAATGCAAAATAAAATTTGTCTGCATTTTAGTTACTGAGGGTTTGTTTATTCATTCTGAAAAGCTTATTCAACTAGAAAGTATGGCTTACACTTCGTTTTTCATAAATAAAAATTCTGTTCTAATTTAAAGTAATAGTATAAAAGAAATATCTGTAATATTGACAGAGTTCCTGTAGATTGAAATGTTCTGACTTTATAAATAGGTAGGAAAAGGATCCTGTTAGCTGAGATGTAAATTAAAGCAAAAGCTATTTAAAAATCTTAGTTCTCTCTGTTTCAATGAAACAGCTTCATAAATATATTTATTAATATTTCTGAGAATGTTTTTGAAACATACATTTCATTTCATAAAGTGATAAATTTTTTCTTGATTCTAAACCCTTTTAATTTTCAGTCTTGCAATTTGCAAAAACTGTGATACATTTTAATTCTTCTTCTGCAGTATGCATTGTATTTTTACCGTGAAGTTTTATTTTTAAATCTATAACAACACGTCTGCCTGCCCAAAACGTTTATATATTTTGAGCATGGCTATGATTTAAAACTTGTATAATTTCTTATAAGTTTTTCTATGATTACCTCAGTCATCGAGAAGACTGAATAATTTGAATGGGGAGCCTTTTAAGCATGCAAGTTCTACCAGTGATAATAAAAAATAAATCACAGAAGCTCTTTGGTGCTAGGTATCATTTAGCCTAATCTAGACACTGACATTTGGGCCACTAACAGCATAATCATAGTTATTGCTACAAATTGCTCCATGTTTGAGTTTTAATGTTATAAGTAAATTATGCCACAGGATAAAATATATGCTTCTTTGGGAATTAAACATGTTTATTTCAGCAATGTGGATATGGAACACTAGGCAGATGGCAAGTTTCTTTCATGTAGTAATACTGCCACCTTCTGAGCCAGTGAAGAACGCTTCAGAGATGTAGCTGCTTTCTATCCTAGGGACTTTCTGAAGAATGTGTTGCAGGTTGGTGCTTTGCTTTGAGTCGGCAGCATACCCTCCTAAAGCCAAGAGTGCTCGAGATCAGAAATTGCCTGAAACCTATTGCTGAAATTGTTTCAAAACCCACTCTGGGAGGTAATTTAACTTTTCATGGAGATTGCACTCCTACTGTGAAAGTCTGGCAGACTAGAAGAAATAGGCAGAAAAAGTCTATGGGGACAATTTTGTTAAAAATGCTTTTCTAAAAATGTACTACCCATTGAAGTCCAGAACCAAAAAAATCATTCTTATTCTCTATACTCTGTCAAAAGACTGATCCTGAGTTAATTCTGATGCAAGAATTACATAGGAGGAAAGGTTGCTTAGTGGTTTTAGGGCAGAGGCGGCCACAGCTGGGATTAGAAGATGAAGGGGATTGCGAATGTTCTTTCACCATCATTCATTCAGACAACGTGCCCTTCAGCAGAACAGCAAGCCCTTCTGATTTTCTCGAATTAGGAAGATTAGCATGAAGCGCATAATGCGGGATGATGGAATTTGTCATAATTTGCATTGTCCTGGAAAGATTCAGTTTGATAGAGCGATGCATCTCAGAGCATGTCATGTCCCACGGGCAGGTCATGGAGGAAGCTCAGCAGAAATAATTTTGCGATATGTGCATCAGTTGTAAATGCCTCATAACCAATTTGTCAAAAAAGAAAAGAAAAAAAAAAAAAAGTGGAGGTCAGGAGAGTTGAAGGAAGTGGGCATTTGCCCAAACACACGTGGAAGTTAGATATGGTAATGGTAAATTAGACTTGCGTCATTTTGGAATAAGACATGATTACATGCAATAAATGAACACATTGACTAGATACTTGACAGGTACAGGTACAGTTTTTGTTTCTACAGTATGTAAGACAGGTAGATCTTTCACTAATTGCAATATGAAGTTTATTTATGAAAATTCCTTACAGAAATTATCAGACACAAGAGCTTCAGGATCAGTTTTCTGAGCGATTGCTTCTGACCTTGATAATGTTCCCAAACTGCAGATAGAAAAGGATAATCAGCATGTAGTTGACAAAACAGACATGACAGTGTTACTTATATGCTGCGGCATTTCTGGAAATAGGCATGTAGAATTCAGACAGGCAAGGGGAACACACTTATTTACAGTAGCATAGCGAGAAGAAAAGGTCCAATGTCATGAATTGACCATGGTTTATTTATGGACCATCTGACAATGAAGCAACAGTCTTTGATATTTAGAAATCTCTTCTGCCCAAGAACATTATAGCTAGTGCTCATAGGTTATGTTATTTATCATTTCAATATCTGGTTCTACTTGAGGAAGACATTTTGCAATGTCTCCTTTATTTGTCTTTCTTTATATATTTCAAACAACAGATTAATGCCGGTGGTTCAGTAACACTGATCTTTTGTGACAGTTGAGCATTTGCGAGTTGAGGGTCTAATAACAAAATCAAAATAAAAAAGGGAAAAATAAAAAGGAAATTGTCACTTCTAAGGACCGACTCTACTGTCCATGGAATTCAAATAATTCTTCCTACCTGAGGTTGATTGTCAGACTGCTGTCGTTCAGATGGTTATTGTTGTAGAATTCTGATTTTTGAAAACTGAATTACCTTATGGGACAACTCAACATAAATAAATCTTTCACACCCAGTACCTGGAATCGAGATATATGTGAAACTAATAACACTGCACATTTACAATTTGATCAAGTGTGTTGGTGTGGGTTTTTTGGAAGAAAGTACTTATAGGGTTCTGCATAAAATCCACGTTTTAATAATGACAGCCGAAACCATTCAAAATAATTGTTTGTCTGCAAAATAGTAGCTCTCTGTATAGGTTCTGTGAGTTCTTTATCTCTTTCTTTTCCATAGTTTACAGCTTTGATTAAGTTCTCAGACAAATTGCTATGCTAGTTGGAGATCATAATTGATATGTGGTACCTGTGAAGAAAAAATATGATTTCCGTAACAAGAAAAGGTTCCTACATGTTGTCTATAGATTACAAAAGATGAACTATATCTTTTATTGAATTGGAACCCCAGATCCTGTATTATTTAGTATGGCGCTGTATGTGGTGAAGAAAAACAATCTTTAGAAGCCAGAGTGTGTTTTCATTACTTTGCTGGGTGATATATGCTGATTATATTTTTTAAATGACAGAATAAATAATCTTTGCACCTCTGTATTTAAAGGTTGGTTAATATTTTATTCTTACAGTATATTCTGGTAACTTTTGAGTAAAAAGCAACAAGTGTTCAATTTTTCTATAATTTCTTTACTGACTTTTCTCAGAAAATGTTTTGCACTGTCTGCTAGCCACTTCACTTTGGTCATCGAGCTTGACTTTGAGTTTTGAGGGCTGATGGTGATGAGTGAACAACTTTGATTTATTAAGTAATCTTTAAAAACCTCAGAGCCTTAGTTTTTTCCTGTGTGACTTAATTATAGAATATAGAAATACAATGTCTGGCAATATGAAAGCAGAGCTCAAAACATACAGAACTGGTTGAAAAATATAATAGCTTTGAAACTTTCAATTTACCATTAGTGTTTAATTATTTGTAGTAATTTAATCTTGAAAAAGAATTTTCAATCAATGTTTTTACATTGAGGCTCTTTGTAAAGTTTACTTCTAGTATCTGGTGATGGATTTAAAACATGTCCGTAGGATTCTCCTTTCTGATAACAGTAACTATGTAAAATACTTAAATTATGGTACGCTCTACACATGAAGTTTTGTTAAGAACATGTCCAGTGAAGGGTGAAGCTATTGAAGTATACAAGAAACAGGTGATACAACTTCTTATGTAAAGTTTTCTCCATATTTGCCATTTCTGATCACACGACTTCATTTACCACTTTTTATAGGGTCCATGTGGTATCACCATGGAATTCAGTAACTTATTATGTTGGGTAGAATTCACACATTTCTTTTTTCGATTACCCTTGGAAAAAGGCAGTATGTGATATGAGATATTTGGTGTCACTGTCATTTAAATGGGGGACATTCTAAAATGAATAAAATGCTGAAATAAAGTAAGTATGCTGTGTCTGAAAAGCATATTTTTCCAGCTAATAGTTAATATACTATGTGGGAAGATAATCAAAATCTAATTCTTTTCTGTGAAACCATACCCTACTAAAACTACTAACATGAAAAAAATGAGGTGATATTGTTCAAAAGGAAGGAGAGGAGGCCGTAAGAGGAAAACTGGGGACTTTTTTCTAGATTTATAAGGATTTCAGAGGGAAGAACACATATTCCAAAGTGGTTTTTCTCTTCTGTGTTTCCATTACCTTTTTCCATGCATTTCTTTCTTATCTTTCACATCTGGAAATCTTCAGAGAAATTAATGGAGAAAATACTTTGGACATGCATATCAAGTGTTGTTCTTTGAAAATTGCTTTGCTCTAAAGGGATTTTGACTATTGACTGTCAGTGACTTCCAGTATAGGTTATCATCATGTATGAAAAAACCCACAATTTTGTTTCTCCAGTCATTCATGCCACAGATTCAATCTAGCAATTGCTGGTTGATCTATGTTCTTTCTATTCTTACAGTTCTTAACTAAAAAGTTTCTTCAGATTCAATTCTGCTTCAATATGCACGTACGTATCCCTGTCTTCTTTTGATTCCTTAGAGCTTCCTATGTAGTTTTGAACTTCTAATGAGGAATTAACTTAAAGATAATGAAAATCCCTTGTCTGAAGGCAGAGATTGGAATAGTCTGTGGTTTTAACGTCCCCAGTAGGCTGTGCCAGTCACCCAACCCAAGAGAAGGCAGAGAGAACAGACTGCAAGAGAACAAAAATTATGCAGGGAGAGGGAAGTCCTTCTTGTGTTCACTTGGAAGTAGGTCTTTTACTGGACTTCATGTTCCTGACCAGTGAGGCTTTGGGTTTGATCCTTTGAGAGCCAAATGTTTTAACTTTCTGTAAAAGCGGAGTAGCACAAAAGAAGCCCAGTACAGGGGTCAGGTATGGATCTTTATTATTTGTTTTGATGTCAGATTAAGGGATGTAAATCTGAAACCTTATGATGTCATATAACAACTTATTTTTTCAGGGAAACAATTTATATAAATAATAACTGGTTTTTTGCCTTGTAATAGCATAACTACTATAAAACACTAGAGAGAACCTAAATATTTAAGTAATTTTCGTTGTTGGAAATTAATAGCTAAAGTGTCTGTTTTAAAGTTCTCCTAGACTGTTCATGAATTCTCTAGAAATTTAGCATAGTATTTTATAAAGTTCTATTGCTGTAGCTCTTAGGCTTAGTAAAACGGGGAAGGGGCACTTATTCCCATTTTGGTAGACACAGGAGAAAACTATAGTAAAGTCAGACTCTGCTTTACAAAGAGTTTATGTCCTCTGCATCTTGTTTTCAATTGATCTGTAAAAATTGGAAAAGGATTGAGAGAAGAAGAAATAGGAGTGCAGAAGTAATATCATTTGTATGTGAGACAGAGTGAACATGGTACTCTGACTACATTATGGTAAAACTATTCAGAGAATCTGGGAGTGGAAAGATACAGTCTGTAGATTGGAAATTGAGTTGGAGTGTGCCTATACTGCCCTCACCCAGCTAAATTGTACTGTGCACAGTCTGTTGGCATTTCAGCTACTCCATGTTGCATTGTTCTGAGAAAGTGAGAGGAATGGGAAAGAGTAGACCAGAAAAGATTAGCATTGAGAGGAAGAGCAAATGGGAAAGGAAAACAGGGGGAAAACTATTGTTAGTGACTAGGAATGTCTAAAGCGCATTCATTCACATGTGGGATAGTGCTGTGAATTACACCATAAGATGTCCTGCTCATGTGCCTCTCTGTACAGACATTTCATGGAATCACAGAATGGTTGAGGTTGGAAGGGACCTCTAGAGGTCATATTGTCCAACCCCCCTGCTCAAGCAGGTTGCCCAGGACCATGTATAGATAGCTTTTGAATATCTCCAAGCGAGGAGACTCCACAACGTCTCTGGGCAGCCTGTGCCAGTGCTCAGTCACCCTCACAGTGAAAAAGTGTTTCCTGGTGTTCAAGAGGGAACCTCCTGTGTTCCACTCAGTGGCCATTGCCTCGGGTCCTGTCACTGGGCACCACTGAAAAGAGACTGGCTGTGTGCTCTCTGCAGCCTCCTTTCCATTATTTATATATACTGATGAGATGCCCTCCCTGAGCCTTCTCTTCTCGAAAAGCAAAACAGTCCAAGTTGTCTCAGTGTTTCCTAGTAGGTGAGATGCTGCGGTCTTTTAATCATCTTAGTTGCCCTTTGCTGAACACTCTGCCTCTTGTACTGGGGAGTCCAGAACTGGACACAGTACTCCAGGTGTGGCCCCACCAGTGCTGAGTAGAGGGGAAGGATCACCTCCCTCACCCTGCTGGCAACACTCCTCCGAATGCAGCCCAGGATACCATCACTCTCTGTGCTGCAAGGACACATGCTGGCTCATGATCAACTTAGTGTCCACTAGGACCCCCAGGTCTTCTTCTACAAAGCTGCTTTCCAGCCAGTCGGGCCCCAGCATGGGTTTGTTCCTCCCCAGGTGCAGGACTTTCAACTTCTCCTTGTTGAACTTCATGAGGTTCCTGTCAGTGCATGTCTCCACAGGTCCCTCTGGATGGCAGCATGGCTCTCTGGTGTATCAGCCACTCCTTCTAGTTTTGTGTCATCTGCAAACTTGCCAAGGGTACACTGTGTGCCGTCATCCAGATGATGAATGAAGATGTTAAACAGGATTGGACCCAACGTTGACTCCTGGGGTACACCACTAGTTGCTGGCCGTCTGCGAGACTTTGTGCCACTGATCTACACCCTCTGGGCCTGGCTGTTCAGCCATTTTTGAGTCCACTACATTGTCTGCTCATCCAGCCCCTACATCAATAGCTTCTCTATGAGGGTGTTACAGGAGACAGTGTCAAAAAGCTTACTGAAGTCCAGATAGACAATATCCACTGCTCCCCCCTCATCTACCAAGCTGGTCATTTGATCATACAAACTCGGTCTGTCCTATCTTCTTATTCAGTTCCTCTCTAACTGTTTCCTGGGTGAGGGACCCTCTACTGAGTGTGTCTGTATGGGGGTCTGGGTGCCAGCAACTGGAGTCAGACCACGGGTTGGAGGGCCCGTGTGCCTGGGTGGCGGCAACTGGAGAGACCCAAGTGAGTGAACCAAGGCCAGCTTTGGGTGTGTGTGCATGTGCGTGTGTGTATCAGTGTGAGTGTGGGGTCTGCACCAGCAACTGGAGTGGGGCTGCAGCCTCAGGGGCTCATGTCCAGGTGGCAGCAACTGGGGAGACTGGGATCCAGGGGCAGCTGCTGGGCAGACTGAGAGTCTGAGCCCAGCTGCTGGAGGGATCCATGTTGTATGTGTGTGTATTTATATTCTTACTAGTGCACCTTCATCCTGCTCAGCCAGGGAGGGGAGTGGGATGAGTGGGATTTGGTGCTGTCTTTGTTCACATGAGTGCTCTGTGTCTTTGACTGCATTGATTGGTGTGGCTGGCCATGTATATTTGTATGTACGTGGTGCATACACGTGATCTGTGTGCCTGTACCCACTGGGAATACACGCTCGGCCTTGCTATGGGTTGGACCAGGTGCATGGAGCTGCGGCAGCCTCACCTCTCCTGACCTGTCAGATCCAGCCTGATTTCCCCTAACTAATAAGAATTCTGAACTACAGAAAAAAGGAAAGCAAAACACCAAGATAGAAAAAAAAGTAGAAGGGAAGTGAAACAATGGAAAAGTGTATAAAAACTATTTATTTAAATTTGTATTATTATATGAGGCCTTTACAAACTTTAATATGCTCATTTCCACATTACTATTATTTCAATTTGTAAAGAGAAAAGTAAGAGCTCTGCCCAGAGTCTGCAAAGTGTCCCTTTCCCACAGATCTCCCTGTGTCCTCAGATAAAATGGGAAAAAGAAGTGGAACAACGTAGCTGTGGGATGTAGCAGAAAGAACATTTTCAACACTTACGCTCGTTTAAGTAAAGAGTATGAAATTTGTCCAAAAAGTAAACTGATTAAAGTGCTTTAGATGTGTTTTTAATTTAACACTTCAGAGTTTGGAGAAAAGTAACAAGTATTGCCAAGGTTTAATTTGCCACCATTTTTATAAAGCTGCTACATTTTTTTTCAGAATTTCAATCTTTTTCTTAAATTTAAAAATTTGAAAGAAATTTGCAGAAAAAGTAGCTTTTGATTTATTCTTATGAAATGGATAAGCCTTAAAGTAGTTATTTAAGTGTTTGTTTTCTCAAGAAGAATGCTGCAGGATATTACGATGTCAAGCATACTTGCAGACATCTCATTTACTGAGTCAAAAGTGTTATTCCAAAAAGTACTTGATGTAGGGCATGGAAGGCTGTAAATTGAAGAGAGAGTAAGACGAGGAAGGAGAGAGCCATGGATGAGTGAGACCTCCAGTATGACGGGTGGGGTTTTCCCTTCCCGAGAGGGAAGACGAAAGCGGATTAAAGATGAGCAGGTTCCAAGTGATTAGTTCAGTTTATTACATTCTCAGCTGAATCCCCCTACGTCTGTGTGCTTCCTCAGCCTTCCCTCCTGTTCAGAGTACCAAAAAGTTAATTACTGTAATTTACAAAAAGTATATACAATGCCTCAATACATGTAAATCATGGAGGTGGGTCTGAAACACTGCTAGTCTGCCTTGGCGCCTCACCACCACGTTTACCACTCTTCTTTATTTTAGCTTTATACTATATGACTGCTCACAATTCAGTTGTTTTCTGTGCTAAGCAGGAAAGGTGGCTGTTTATAATATTTGTCTCCTAGCCTTACAGACAATTTTTATTCCTGCGTTTATTATTTTTTTATTATTTTTTCCCTTCTGATTATAGAAAATCATTCTCTTTGCAAAAAAAATGAACTACGTTCATCATTTAACTAGTGTTCAGGAGGGCTTAGCATGACAGTACTTTAAAATAAAAATCCTTTATTTTCAGTATACTGGTAGTTAACTAACTGTATTTTCATTTTAAGATTGTAGTTCATAATGTTTTCTATTTTTCTGCATTCTGCATTTCTCCATGGGAGCTGCTAGCTGCTGAGCAATTTTGAAAATCTGCTCGTATGTAAGGCAGACTGAAAATTTTAGAAGTATGCATATATAATAAAGCTATTGAGATTTTCTGAAAATGTAATTTCATATGAAAGCTGAATAACCGTAACAGTGGTTATTGTGATCAAATATTTTTCGTTTTATTCATCATTGATATATCTGCACTTCTGGATATTGAATGTTCTTTGATAATAAAATTTTGCTCTAAGTTACACTTATCTAAGTAAACTTAGAGTGAAACTTTCGTCTATTACATGCCAATTATGGTCCTAAACAGACAATATTGATATACTGAGCAGTGGTAGGGTAAGAAATTTACCCCAGGTATGAGAATTTTTTTAGTGACTGCAATTATTATTTGCTATGAGGTGCTAATAGTATTAATAAAGTGTCACCCTGAAAATACTATTGTTGCATAGGTAAAAACAGAGTCTAGAGAATGCTGGGATACAAAAATTGAATGTAGCCATTAAAAGATCCAGGGAGGTGGAGGGGTAAAGAACCAATGCAACACGAATAGGCTAAAATGCTGGGGTTTATTTGTTTCATACTCATCTTTTAGCTTTACAAGGGTATATTCTTGTATGATATGCTAATTCCATTTAAACTGAAAGATTATAGCAGTAATTACAAAAGTACCCACTTATATGAGATTTGTTTCAGGATTTTTATTGATTTACTTAATTTTTATTTTCTAAACAGATTTTTCAATTAAATGCAGTCCATTAAACATGTAAATATGCTTGAAGGTGAAGTTGAAGGCAACCCCATAAAAAGAATTTAGAATAACTTCAAATAAACGTGAAGGACTACTATCGTGTGCAGAGTTCCTGCTCTGTGTGTGTGTATCGAAGGCTTGATATGTACTTGTATGGTGAACGTGTATGAGATGTGAATATTCACAAGTGCATTTGGAGTTTCTACTGTAGCTAAGCTGCCAGATGTCTGGAGATGTATAAATACACAATAAAATTTATGGACAGAAGAAAGTGAAGTGAAACATGTTAAAAATGACAGGCCTATTGATGCAACTTGCTTTTTCTCTCTGCCCCCCTCACGTTCAACCATATGATTTCCTATTTTAAATTATATTTTTTATTTGCTTGCTTATATTCAATTTTTCAGTTATTATATATTTGGCTCTGAAGGCTATTAATTTTCAGTGGCTAGTTACAAAAAGTAATCAGGTGGTTACTAAGGTTGTTAACTATTATTAGTCCTTTACTTTGATTAGAAGCTCTGCATGCATCTTCCAGCTCTTATCCTGAGTCTCTGCTTATTTTAAGCATATAAAACCAAACTGAGAATTGAATCAAAGAAACTAATTTGTCTTGTCTCTTTACTGTGCTTTAAAACACCATGCATATAAATAACAGCTGCAAATCACAATCTCTTCTTCCAGCTCCTTCTAGTTTACATTGACTTGCATAGACCTCTAAAATTTATACCAGCCTGTGAATCACTGTAAGGTTCTATCCAGAGCCTTCTGAAGATTCAGAGGAATTTCAAATAGGAAACCAGCTCTTCTTTCCTCAGCAGTTTAGGACCTGGGATTTTTCTGAATTGTTTTTGAGGAGAGAGATTGTTTTCTCAGCAAAAATGCGTTTAGCTTTTAGGGGTTTAATAATAGCTCCAAAATGAGAAATCTGTTACAGTTTTCCTTCAGATTTATCTCTTCATGTTTGTGGGTCCCATTTCTCTCACAGGAAGACTTAAAATATTCTCTATTAAGGTTGTAGCTTTTCTGATAGCTACACATACGCTATCCAATTTAAGATTTTGATTATGTATATGTCTTGATGCAACTGTGGTCCTCAAAAAAAGTGGTGAAAAGATAGTCATTTCAGTGCTGAAGAAAGATAGAGATTAGTTTCAGATGTAGTGGCACTGAAGATATTGCCTTTAAAATGTAGCAACAAAATAAGAAGTAGATGGAAGATCCATAAAGATACTATTTTTAAGCTGCACTTTGAAAAGTTACTCATGGTTAGGGAAAAACAGAAATTTCTCTTCCATCTTTAACCTTTACTCTGGCTTCCAGATCAAATGCTTATCGAATTATAATAATTAGGTATAACAAGCTTTAAAAATCTAGCATAGTTGCACTCTGTTTTTCAACAGTAGTATACTGAAAGATGTGGGATGTTTTTGAATTATTTGAAATATTTTAAAAATAGGTATTGTTTTATTATAAGGGCTGAGGCATACAGATGTAAGATTTACTTAAAAACATAATTTTTAACTCATGTAATAGTTAATCCATTAATATGTAAGTTTCAAGACGTGTGTGTTTGCAATTAAAAATGTTTTAGTAGTTTGAAAGAGATTCCTCATAGCACTCACTTAAAACAAGAGATTAAATTTCTGCTGTAGGTACAGATGCAGGTGAAACCTGCCCGTGGTATTGTACTAGGTGATGCCATCGTTGTAATTTTTGTTCCATTGTCCGTGACTATTTCGATTTTTTGTCCCAGTTGGAAAGGCAACTATAACCAAAGGCGGTGTTGCTCTGTGGAATTGAATCACGGGACTGAGAGTTCAGAAACTATACGCTTTAAGTCGCATTTCTCCAGCTTGCTATCTCGTAGTAAGTTTTTTTAAAGTCAGCTGAACAAAGACACTTATGTATTGTGACATTTTTGTGGCAGAACAC
This sequence comes from Nipponia nippon, assembly GCF_047370975.1. Taxonomy (NCBI): domain Eukaryota; kingdom Metazoa; phylum Chordata; class Aves; order Pelecaniformes; family Threskiornithidae; genus Nipponia; species Nipponia nippon. The sequence goes on from NW_028262291.1 coordinate 38,139,615, forward strand.
ACAGAGTTAGAGAATTCATAGTTTGTAGGTCCTGTTAGCACTTAGATGTGGGGAATGTCCAGACATGTTTAGTGTGGGCAGGTCTGATACATATGTATAAGCAAAACCTTAAGTACTCGGGGAAATTTACTATGAAAACACTCTCTTAGGACTTTGGGCAGGAATTTCAGGTGTAATAGTCTTTCACTTAGAGATCTAATTTCTGCTAAAGGCACGCTTGAGATATACACTTGACAATAATATTGTGTATATTTCCATAGGTTAATATTATGTATTATTTAGGTGATGGATTCTAAACCTCAGGTAGCAGGAGGGTTAAACTGATAGAAACTGATGTTGTTTGTGGGGTTGCATTTTAGCACATCAGAGTGTTTTGGGTTGTATGAGCAGTGCAATAGTATTTCACAGCGATCATGCTGTCGGATCCATTAAATGTTCAAGAGGCAGTTGGATATTGCAAGGCTTGGGGCTTTATCATTACAGGACTTTTGTTTACTTCTACTGTGATCCTATGAAAAATTTTAAAACCAGTATGTTATGTCCTTTTTTAAACTGGGTGACTGCTCTCACTATGCATAACAATTTTGACTTAACTGTGAGATTTCAGAAGGCTGCGCTGCAGTACTCTGTCAGCTGTGAAGCAAATGACGCGGCTGTCCTGGAGACTAAACTCTGGTGTCCCCCCAGAATAACTTTAAGCTTTACTGACAGAGTGACTTCCAGGAGCTCTGGGTGATGCTGTGCACATTTGTAAATGAACATTGTGTTTAAGTCTCCAGAGCTATTAGTCATATACCCTTTAGGAACAACTTCCTGACTATTAAGTCCTTACTATGAATTAAAATGCTTTTTAACATACTTGGGTAAATTACAAATAAAAATATTTTTAAGGATGAAAGCAACATGCATGAAAACCGTAATCTGATTAGGAATGTCATCTGCCATGTTTCAAAACACATGGTGTTGGTATTACTGGGCTCATGTTATACATGTATATGCATTGTTTTACTGATAATTCAAACAGGCTGGACCAAAAGATCTAAAGCATAACTGGTTAAGGTTGGACATGAAAGGCAGAAACATCTTGTGATGCTCACTGAAAAAACATCTGAATATCTGTTTCACATACAAGACTCCCTCTGTAAACCTGAGCAAATTGTTTAGTTGTACTGGGTCTCAATTCTTTATCTGCAAATCAGTCTTATATTGCTCTCATTGTTCATTTTTCTTTCTGTGGAGTCTCGGAACTCTGGAATAGTGCCCGTTTATATGCATGGAGAAAGATTAATACCTTAATTCACTATCTTGTTACTTGTGTAACTTCAGTGCTAGACAAAATTATGCTCCTGTCTTTTCTGAGAGAGATATTGAATAGAGTTCCTGTCTGGGGAGAACAGGGTCGTCTTTCCTCACATTTTTCTTAGTCTCCAGACACCTGCCAATTCCATACTCTTTCAAATTAGTGAACAAGGTATATTAGGGAGGCCAGTGGAAACCAGCAGTACTCCCTGCTCTTCCTGCTTTAGAGTGTCAGGGGAATGAAATGAGGCATGGTCCTTGCTTTCTCAGGAGAATGATGATAGTGCTATGTGAATGGGTCAAGGAAGGTGGAACTACCAGAACAAGAGAGATTCCTGTTTGCGAGACCATTCAAAGCTGGGTACCATGTAGTGGATGAGAGAAGAAAACATAGATTTAGCTGTATAGCAGTTTTAAAAAGCAAAGAAGCGAACCCTGTAATCTGTAAACATCTGCTTGCTAAATGAAACAGGGCTCCTGCATAGAACGTAGAGGTGATTATGTAAAGAATGAATTCTAATAATGGGTATAAGAGGTAGTAATCAAAGTTGTGCAGCCTGACTTACTTGTGGAAATACCTCGCCTTTGAGTTTCCAGTGACAAAATTGATACAGAATTTTACCTCACAGATTTGTAGTCTGATGCCTCTAAAGGTGTATTTCTGTATCTGAGCTTGGAGGGAACTTCCAAACTGCAGTGTTATGAAATTGTTTGTTGATGTGTAGTATGTATCTCCCCTAGACAAAAATCAGTAGCTATTTCTACCACATTTCATCATGAATTACTTTTCTTACACTGCTCACAGAGGTGCTCCTTTAAGCTGTCACTGCATTGCAGTAAAACCTACCAATGTCATTTGACTATTCAGCAAAATTGAAATTGTCACATGATTTCTAGATACGTATTTTCTTCCTACTTTCCCTTTTTTTAATTATTTGTGATGTTTATTACTTAATTATGATATCTTGACCTATCAGGCTGGATCACCCTCTCATACTTTTATTCTGTGCAGGTCGCCAAAGTGCTTGAAGGTCTTCCTGTTGTTTCCATATTCTTCATTTTTTGAATGAAATTACTGTAATTATAACTGGAATATACATAATATGTAAAGATAGTGCTGATACTGCATTTATTTTTATTTCTGTATGTGTATATGTATGTATTCATACACAAACACATATATGGCAGAGAGACAGACTTGTTTCTTGAATGTCTCAAGGTGGACTATGGGTTGTTCGCGTGCGGGCTTCCAGAATCAAAATTCTCAGTGGTCATTCAGAGCCTCAGTAGAGGTGTCTGTAAGACTTCAAAGAGCTCCTGTTCCACATATAATGAAGAAGGCTTTAGAAGTCTAAGGCTAAAATTGTGGAACATTTGGAGTCAAATGAGTAACCTAGGCACCTTATTGCTGGAGTACTTTTGGTATATAGGAAATAGTGGTTTTCACATTAGTGACTACTATTGGTCTGATAAGGTAGGTTTTTGTTTAAAAATACAGCATGAATTGTTAAGACATTGTAAAGAGAGTAAATGGTTCAACACTAAAAAAAATTCTGAGCACTGTGGAATGTTTCTGGAAACTAAATGATTACATAGCACATCCATATACTATGTAGGCCTCATGAATTATGAGATACATGGTGTAAGCAGGAAATTGGATTGTTGCACCATGGTTTTTGCCATATGCTTATCTTAGACTGAAATAGTAAAACAGTTGTTTTCTGGTGATTTTTATTTCTGGGGTTTGTTGTTGTTGCATCATTGGTATTGTATTCCTGACAGGGATGTAGTAAACTTTTAAACAACTATATGCTTTACCTTTTAAAAAAAAAAAGTGTACAGTTATACCGTAGTTTTGCTTTGTAACGGGTACAGTTTGAGTTGGTTGAATTAGATGTTGTAAATTATATGGCATACTTGGTTTTGTGGAAGAAAGACAGCAGACTAATTCTATTGAGATCTAATGTATGCATTTTACATATCTAGAGATGATTATTATCTTTAGGTTCATCTACATTTTACCAGTTAGGACAGACAAACCCAATGCCTCTATGATAGAAAGAAACCCTCTTAGCTTTTAGGGAAGAAAGAAGCCCTCTTCACTGTCTAAGCATGCTATCTAAGGTTGATCAGAGCTGATACAGCAGATCAATGCCACTTTGAAATCTGTAACATGCTAGACTTCTACAACAGTCTGATTTCATGGCAGTAAAAGTCATTAATACACCGAAGGAAGAAATTACAGTGACATTCCTGCTTTGGAAAATTGGGCATTAAAAGCCCTGAATTGTTAATCGGATTTTTCTCTCATTAAGGGGCAGCCTGAGAACTGCCCCTATCAAGGTCAAATACCCAATAAACAAGACTGGCAATGTTGAGACTAATCCACCAGCAGAAGAGGCTTCTGTTTACTTCTCTGCATACATGCCAGTTCCCTGCCTCTGTGGAAAGGGGGTAATTATAATAATGACAATTGAACAGGATGGGATTCCTGTGAAGGCTGGGATGAGTGTTGTAAATAATATATTAGCACTAACTGCAACTGTATTACTGAAAAACGTTTGATTGACTTTTTGTCATGTTGGGGTCATGCAACTAATGTGGCTTACAAATGTTGCAACTGTTCTGTGACAAACGCTCAGATGAGACACACTTGATTTTATTTCCTGCTGGTTTAACTTTGTTATAATGTTCTTGGTAGATAAGTGAATTTTAGTCCTGCTAAATTGGACTTTGACAAATGTTATTAAATGTATATAATTTCTGGAGTTATTAGATTGATCTCAGCCCTTGGACAAAGAGCACATAAAGTTAAAAAGAGAGATTTATAATAAGATATGTTTATTTAGGACTGAGTCCTCTGGAGACAGTAGCAGCAATCTTCTGCTAGTGGGATGAAAGGCTTTGAATATTCGTTAAATGGATAGATTACTAAACATTCGCCAAACATTTTCTTTCTGGGTCTTTCCCTCATGTAAAGGAATCTGTCAGATCTTATTCTGTGTTTGAGGAAGTGCCTGAAGAATCTCAGTCAAGCTGGTCTGCGGCTCACATTGTGTGGTTCCAGCTTCCTTCTTTGTAACAGTAACAAATTGCAAGGTTGTTTTTTTCCTAAATTCTGAAAAGGTAGCAATAAATTTGAATTCGGTAAATGAAATGTGGACATTAGGTAAAGACTGGATGATGGTGAGTTTTCTGTGATTACAAAACATTCATTCAACTTTATCCTTTAAATGCCTGAGAAATCAAGAAAAACTTCCCGGGCTGAACTCTATTGTTTGCTTGCTTTCCATAATTGTTGAGCAAATTTCAGAAAAAATTAAAAAATCACTTTACCTATGCCGTGAGTTGCAGAGTCTTCAGCAGGGAAAGTGTTACAGATTCACGTAGGGTAAATAAGAGGTGGCTGCAGGTAGAAACTCCGAAGTTGCTTTTTTGTAACTCAGCAAAAACCCCTTTACATACTAAGTATAGCAATTGGAAAGCAGTATCAAGAAAGCACCAGCTTTCTTGACAAACAAAAATTCTTCTAACGTCCAAGTTAAGGAATAAGGCATTGCAAAAGTATGTTAATGTTGATTGTTTTAATGTGTTTGTCATAACTCTGAACATCCTGCAACTAAATTCAGGTTTATCTTCTTAAATATAAATGTACATTTATAACTCAAGATGCATGTATATTTCACTTATAATCAAATATACATAAAGTTTCCATATGTGTCCTGATTTTTGGTATTTCCTGATCAGTGTTTAAATTTTCATCTCTGATATGTTAATATTATGTATATGGGAGTATTCGTTTATATATCTCCCTGTATGGTAGTACTAAAACTAAAGTTGGAATCATCAGTAAGTTAGCTTCCTTGTTATGCTATTCCTATAGTTTCTCAATAATTAGACTAATGTTAGAACTATATGTTTAATACAAGGCATATAATAGATTTATGGAATTGCTTCTTTTTCATCTTGTATTCTCCTTGGCACCTGTATGCGAGAAGTAAGTATAAGCCAATGCTAATATTGTTGTACTTTCCCACACAAAATAAGCACTGATATTGCACAAATGCTTAAGAATACGGACCACCTTACCCCTTTAATATTTTCTTACTTTCAATCCAGCTCGGTGAGCCCCTTAATTTAAATTTTTATTTACTGTATTTTTAAGAATCATAATAGCGATTCAGACTAAACCAGATCTCAGAATGATGTTTCTTCTGTGGGAATGGAAACAGGACTGTAATGCAAGCTAGAATATTTTTGTTAGGCATCTAATCCACTGAGTATTTTCTCAGTAAGTTACAATATTTTTTTTATTTGTTCATCTCAGTTTTTCCTTATAAAAACAACAAATACAGACAGGTTTGTGTTAAGCTGCTCATTGTTCTATTATGAACTTGGAATGGGATTGGTTGCTTGAACCCTTCTACCTCTGCAGTACAGTATAATGCAAGTCCTGATCTTCCCATTAATCACCGAGCAACTGACAGTAATGCATTCAGCAAAAACACTGGTTACACATTTCTTGTAGTCACCATCCTCATCCAAAACAAACTGTATATGTGCAGCTCTGTACTGTTTGGCAGTGTTTGACTTAATCCTTTTTGTTTTATAAAGTGTCCATAATGTTTTGTGAGCTTTCTAAAGACAGTGAAGTTTGAGAAGCCTGTCTTCCAGTTAAAAGATAATGATCATGAGTTCAGTGATAATCAAGTTTTGTGTCCGAATTAGTTCTCTAGTCTCATGCGGATCTCCAAGAACGCACCATTTCCCACATGGATGGGACTTTATCTGCATGTTAGAAAGTTTCATTCTTCCCAAGGACAGGAGTTTTTATCCCCACCTACAAAAACTATGCTGGCCACAGGCTACTGAGAGTCAGGAAGACTTCAGCTAAGATCTGAAAATGTCATTGAAAATGTGTTTGAGTAAATTAGAAAGTGACTATTTCAAATGTAAATTTTGAAGCAGTGCAGACAAACTGCAGTTTCTTAAAATTAATCAAGTGTCTTTTTGAAACATGAACATACATCACATCATTTCTGTTACAGTAATATGATATGTGCATATATTTCAGCTGTATATATGTACATATTTTATGATCAAAATTTATAAATCTTGGTGCATGAATTACTGAATTCACTGTAGTTGTGTGTTGCCATTAGCACCAGTTATAAATGACCAGCTCCTTCTAAGATGGCTGGTTTTATAGATCCGACATCCTTTGAGTAATGAGCTGTTCTTTACCTTGACACTTTTCTTGTCTTAAATGCTTTTAATCACATACTGCTTATATTACATTGATTACCTGAAAGAATCTTGAAGCTTTAATGATCCCTGTTTTGTCAGTGTAAGAACTTTGCAGTACCCATCAGATGATGTTATTCAGTATGACAGTTACTCAGCTTATACTTCAGGGAAGATATCAAAGCTAATATCTAGTTTGTAGTATAAGTAATCTTTTATGATTATCAGTTAGGATGATTTGGGACTGCCATCACCCCAGTGGCTCCACTGTATTCAGCTTTTCTGAAGGTTTTGTATTTCCTTTTGTTAGTCTTTGTACTCTTCAGCTGCAGTTCCTAGAACAATAAATGTGAATATTTTTTGCTTCTCAGTCTTACATCTATACTACAAATAATGAAGTCTAAAATATAGCAGCTCACAGAAATTGTCCTCTGATATGCTTTATCTGAAAGGAAATGCAGGGGAAGATTGTCATGACTGCAGATTTATTGGACGTTTATGTGATAGCTGTATGGTTATGCTAGTGTATAGTGCTAGGCTCTTCTTGCAATAACTTTAAAGCTAGGGAAGTGACTGCTGGATTGACAGGATGAAAGCAGTAATAATAAAAGAGGGGGAAAGAAGACAACGTGCATTTACAGTTGAGACGTTTAAAACTTGCTTATACTTCCTCCGGGTCATACAGATACAGAGGGAATGTGACTGACCTGACAACTTCAGAATTTTTGATCAATTACTACTTAGCCTTCAGTGGAACACTTGCAGACCCTTCATGACTTAATCCTCATTTGCGACATTTCTGCTTAGCTTCATTTCTCTGATTCTCAAAGTGACTGAGATATTATTATTTCTGTATAAACAGTGATAAATGTGCCTATAGCACTTCATGAACAAATAAAACCAAATTTCTTCTTTCACATCTACCCTGTCTGGTTAAACCGTATGAATAGATACTAATACACAGAGTCGTTAATGACAAGATTTGAAGGCTTCTCTGTTAGTTTAGCTAGAACTCTATTTTTCAGGAAGCAGAAGTGCAAGATAGTAAATGTGGCAAGAGGAGATCCTAAATGGGAAAAGTGAAGAATGTTGGCCTGTGCCTTTTTTTGGGAATTCTTTCTGTCATTTTCCTGGTATTATCAGCCCTTGGTCATTTCTGCTGGATTGATAAATATGGGCAGAAGTATGGAAGAGCCACAAGCACTTCTGCTCTCAACTCCTGTGATTTGTGACTTTGCTCAGAGTATGTCTGACTAACCGTTTGGCTAAAATGGCAGCACTATCACAGCCGTTTCAGCTGCTATCACTGTCAGTCCCAATGAAACTGAATGGGTGTAATTATGAGGTATTTTTAGGAAACATACTTTACACAGACAGGACCTCTGAGGGCAATAAATTCTAGGACATAGGGAAGGATGTGCAAGAACAATACTTTCCACTTTAAATTACATGTTTCAATGTCTAATTAGAAAGTTTCAGTGCTGACATCTGCTTTGTGTCATAGCAGGGAAATAGTACAGATTTTCATTCACTTTTTTTACAGATTTACTCTGTATTTTAATGGTATTTACACTTCACAGAACTAAAGCAAGAAAAATCTTACATCACCTTGCGTGCCTCATGTATTGTGGACCAGTTATGCATCTACAGTAGGGTTATAAACTATGGTTGCAAACTAGGTTGCAAACAAATTTTGCCTAAGGCACGAACCATAAATTAAAGTAATAATCATCTCTGTAAGAGACAACTTTTCTCCACTGCTCTTTTAAAATAAAAAAGAAAGTAGGTCAGAGAAATTTAGGATATTTTAGAGTATGTACAGTATTGTATTGTTTGCCAGCACCTAATTTACAATTACAGAGCTGCATGAATATTGAAATGATTCAGCTTCCCATTATAAATGTATGTGGCAGTTTGGTTGTTGATCAGTTTATGAAGTTAATGCAAATGAAACTGTCTTCCTGTCAGCATTTGAAATATATAATGCAGTCATGTTGTATATTCAGGGACAGGCCATTGACAGTCAATTAACAAGTTTGATTGGTATGTCAACTCATTCTTTTGAATTGTTAATAGTATGTTAATAGCATTCATTTCTTTGTGCAGTCCCATTTGCAGCTTCACAGTTACAGCTATTTTTTATGATTCTGAGTAACCTAAAATAGTGCCTTAATAATAGATTATTAAACACCTGTCTGGTGTAGCTTAGGGAGGTTTTTCTAGACTGGGAGTTTGCAGTGGATCCCTTTGATATTCAAATCAACAAATGATAGCCTTTTTATTCAAAACGTAAGTTCTTTTGATGGTTAGCTTGTTAAGAAATATTCAGCTCCAGTCTGACCTGATCTGGTTTCCCATGGAAAAGATCTGATGCTGTTTGAAGGTTCATAAATGGAATGCCAATGACAATTTGTTGTTGACGTTTTGCTGCCTCAGCCTTCAGATGCTGCTGGTTGATGTGCCGCTTTAGCTTCACCAAATAATGTTTGCAGGTAAATGATCTTCTGATTGATCAGATAGTTTCAAAGCAAAGAGTTCTCTTCTGTGGTCTGTAGTCATGGTTTTTAGGCTTGGAGGGGTACTTTAAAAGATGCATCAAAGTTGACAGATGAATCTCGAGGCAAGGAATGATGGGAGACAGCAGAATTATGGGAATATTTTTTAGAGAATAACATATTAGTGAGAGTTTTGAAGACCTTCAAAGGTCTATCAAACCAGCTCCCTATAGCAGATTTATTCCTCCTTTAAAAAAAATTAAAATTGGGTACACTGGTTAACTCTCAATTTTCTGTGTTGGGAAGGTGTTGAGCTGATTTATTGTTCTCTGATGGTGTTTTAAAGGGCTTATTTCATTTGAATTTCACCATTATCTTGTTCTGCATCCAGGGCCCGCAAGGTGCTATTTCTGCTTCTACTAAATTTTGCACAAAAGCAAAGCATTATATCACCTTACAAGGTCAGGGTGTACAATGAATAACATTCCTTTACATAAACGTCCATGACACCATGAGTTAGCATTACAAACAACAAATGAAAATATCAGTTGGAATTACTCTGTTTCTCCACCTTTCTTCATATTATATGCATTATTCTTTCATGCCCTTCTTCATTCCCCATTAGTGTCCTTCCTGATTCTAACACAGCTATTATCCTGAAGAATCAGACTAGCTATTAGAAGTTCAAAACATATATCACAGAAATAATTAATTTCTCTTTAGTTTGAGCATTTAATTATTCACTATCAGCATGTGATATTTTTCTGCAAAAACATGTAATTGTTTTTTGTTGAAGAGCTATAAGATTTAACTCCTTCGGGCCTGAATGGCAGAAACCTTGAGGTTCGAAGTGACATGCTCTGAACAGTTATATTGCCAAATGCAAACTCTGGAATCACATATTGAAACATGCTGTGTGTTAACTATACTTCACTGGACTTCATATCAAATAATTCTTGCTGGTTGAATTTAGGCCAAACTTGTTTTTAACATTAAACCCCAATCTTTTCACAAAACCCTAAGACATTACTTAAAACTGATAGATGAACAGTCAAGCCATGCAACTTGAATCTTATAAGTCATGTCAATAGAATATAAAATTTATATGACACAGGTTCCATCACTGGAAATTCTGACATTTTTGCGTACTTTTCAAATACTGTGCACTGTTTAGCTGATAATTAGGAGCTCTTTCTGTTGGGCTGAAAGAGAAAATATTAGAGATTCGTATTGTCATACAAGGTCATATTTTCAGTGAAGCACCTATAATTTTCCTGAGTTCAAAAAGCAAAATTAGATATTTAAACTGTTCTCAGCATAATTTGTAGACTTTGGTGCAGCCTCTGTTTTTGAAGAGGTACTCTGTTAGTTAGTTGTAAAATTCAAATAAAAAGTTCAAAGATTTTCTGATAATAAGGTCATTGATACTGTTTCTCATTCATCATTTCTGTGCTTAAGTTAGTTTTAACTATTATACTTCAGAGAGAACTTCTTGATCACATCTCATGTTCACATTAGGCTTCTGTAAGTATTTTATTTTCAAAAAAAAAATTAAATCTACCTTCCCCACATGATTTCCACTTTATCATCTCACTTCTTGTGAAGTAGCCTAAATATTTCACAAAAATTGCATTCGTACAGGATCATCTTGATCTAAATGTTCTGCAGTGTAAGGCTTATTCTACGTTCAGCATCTTCCATATTACTAAATGCTTATATTTCAAAAAGCTAGAAGGTAATGATGACCATCTCATAGCAGTTTGGAATACTTGGAATTTCAGTAGGTCATTTCTGTTTGGATAATGTTGGATTATTAAGTTCGAAATCGTAATTGGGAATGCATCATTTTTGATTTAACATTCATTGTAAAGTTTTTTCCTTACTAATACTTTTTGCCATGAGGATGGATCTTTCCATCCTGTATTAACTTCTAGCATACTGATTAAAACACTCATCAAGAAACAGAACAGAGTCTTGGTTGAAGAACATGAGTTTATTTAAACAAATTAGAACAGTTCCAGTAGAAGACATTGAGAGATATGCTTCCTGGACTGCCCATTGCTGCAACAGCACTGCAGTTACTGCGAAAAGAAAAATACCAAAGAAGGGATTTGAACCTGGATGTCGGCAATATCACAGCTGATTAACCTAATTACTGGATTATTCCTTCCTGCATTCTGCCCCTCCCTTCTTCTTATTTACCCCCTTTTAGTTTTAACACCTTGCTTTGTACCCATTTTTATATCAGAGGGCTTGACTCTGCAATTAGTTTTTACTAGCCAAAATAACTACTTTTATTAATAATGCAAACAAAAAGGGCTAAGCACATGGTAAGTTTGCAAGCACTGGTTCTTGACCTCACTTTGTGATATAAGATGGTTAGAAACATGATTGCAGCTTGGTTGGCAGAACACAAGATATATATTTTATTAGTAATCTATCAGTTACTAGTATACTGTCAATATACTGCAATTTCCAGTTCCCAACTTTTATCCTTTTAAACCATCTAGAAAATTCTTTGAAAATAAGTATTATAAGAGAATAAGGTGCGCATACAAAAAAAACCCTAGGAAAATGTATAATGCAAGATTCTAACTCCATACCCAAATGAATATGTATTACAGCACAGAATATAATTATCATACAGTTACAGTCCAATTATAACACAGAATTTAAATATAATTTGTTGCAGAAACTTAATTTTTAAATGGCACAAGTTACCTCTTAGTCAATAGGTAAGTTCTTGTCACGAAGTGCTGCCGATGTAAGAGAAAATCTGCCCTCTGAATGGTACACAGTAAAATCTGTCTGATTGCACATTTAGGAATTTAGTGATATTTTATATAGGGATGTTGTCCACACTGCAATTCTGATAAAAGTTTAGTGTTTAAGGGTACAACAAATAAAATTTGGATGAGCATATTTAGTGTATTTCTGAGATTGTTGCTGTCTTAATTTCCATTAATTTTATTTTGTTCTAACTGTTAGGAATCTTCAGATTTCAGGATAGGCAATTGCATACATATAACAAGGGTGTTACTTTCCTAATGCTTTTTTTTTTTTTTCCGTGAATTCCACTTCATGAACATTGTATTTCAGATTATATGAGAATGTATAATACATTGTCACTGTCAAGTTACAAATTCTTTAAATTTATAGATTGGGTCATGTCTTACTGCTCAGAACACAGAATTTTAACTATAGACTCTTCCTCTACTGCTGGATTTTGCAGGATTTTGCAGCTGGTACCATGGGGTTCCTAATACCCAAACTCATCTCTTTGTCAAGTTTGGTTTAACTGATGATGCAGAAAAGATAATATGACTTCAGTTTGGCCAAGAATATTAAATATATTGGTGGATTTTAGTTACAAATTTCAGTTTCTCTAAGTATAATCAGAATTGGACTTATATTTTTGCATTGGAAATTGGGTCCCTGGAGAAAGTTACTGTGTTATTATATAAGAAAGTATTATCACTGCAATATGAATAAATAGGTAAAAGAGTGTGATAAATATTATATATTGTATATGTTATATTCTATATGCATTACTATTATGTATACTGTACATGTATGTCTATTTGCACAAATAAGTCATCTTTCATTTCCATGAAATATGTCTATTATAAATTGGACTTCTGCACTAAATAATCTTTGACATACATTAAAGTGTTTTAATGTTGATTATTATTTAGGTAGTCATAGATATAAGTAAAATCCGTGTGAAACTGGGCGTACAGAGATGATAGGTAAAGTACGAAACCACACTATATGGCTAGAATGAGAACTATCACTTTTAGCTTAATAATGTTGTTATTACAGTTAACTGTTTTCAAACAGATTATTGGTTTTATGGAACTGCTTCTTTCCTGTCTCCCAGTTATTGCAAACCAGTATCTTAAAGTAGCCAGTGACATTCATGAAAAGCATATTTTGAGTAAGAATATTAAGCCAAGTGATGGCTGGGAACGAAAACTTTTCTGTAAGAATAGAATGTCATGGTGTTAATGTGTTTCATACACTGTGAATTACTGTCATGTGATGAACAGCTTTCACCTTTCAATACGGAGTATTTTCTCTGCCTAGCTATCCCTCTTCTGTTTATAATCACATTAACCTATTTGACAGTTGGCATGAGTAAGGACTGTAAAGACAGGTAGGAATGGAAAAAAAACCAGCTCACTCTTCATAGGCTTTTATGACTGCAATCTTGATTCTCTTTGGATGCTGTATTCCAGAACAGTGGTACAGCCTTAAGCAGGAGCACCCGTATTGTTAGTAGAAACTTCAACCTAGAAATTTCTACTGCAGTGAAATTTCACTACAGTGATAGTTTAACTGATGATTTAGTTAGTATAATTGGACATTCTCAGTAGAAATTTCAGTTAATGTGGGAAGGATATTATGAGATCGCTTTCTAAGTAGATTGTATGGTTAAGGATAAAAGTAGTGACAAAGTTTGTAATATAAACACATATAGGTATATAAGGATATCACACCACTTTATCTTTTTTCTTTAGATATTGTATATGTGGATACAATTGCCTTATAACCTCTCTCTCTTATTATATATGCTCTCCAGTCCCTTAGAACTGTAAACATAGATAGAGAAAAATGTAGAAATCAAGGAGGGAGGAATGTCATGTGAACGTGCTAGCTATATATATATTTTTTTTTAATACAGAACTGACAAAGAAAGAATGCTGATACATTATAAAGCTATCCTTATCAGAGTAAATTTAGGATAATAATCATAAATCGCAAAAACTAACGAACTGTGTGGGAACCCCAAATGAATGCTTATGTAATGTAACCTCCTGTAAGGTTTAGACATTTTCCATTTACCAGAGGGGGAAAAAGAGTATTTTTTGAATTTTTATATCTTTACCCTCGCAGATTAAAATGCTTTTCATACTTTGAATGCAGCTATGCTAGCCTGTAAACTGAAAATCAGTGTTAATGATGAAATGTGAAAACTTCTGGAAAAAAATACTTCTGGAAAAAAATACTCCATCAGCTCTGAATAATCATCTGAAACTTTGATATCACCTGATCTTTTACAGCATTCATTTTGAAATATGGAAATCATACCTTTCCTAAAGAGTATGGTACCAGTTTCTGACGTTTTAGAAAATTTCACTCTCTCATTAGCCAAGGGTAGGTGTTACTTATCCTGGAATAAGTATTTGGTAGATCTGATGAATTAGACCTGTTTCATGAGAACAGAGACTGTATCTTCTTTTGTCCTATACTGAACTTGCTTCTAGTAAAGAGCAGTTATGATTTAATATAAACTGTTCAGCACTTCTACAGTCAAGTTTTCTCCCTTGTTATGAATATCTGTATTTCAAAATGTTTGCCATATGTTCTGGCATGATTTTTCATTTCTCTTAAGTCTCATTTTCTTCTTGCCTGCCTTTATTTCAAACCTATCTGTGTCCATTTTTATTATTTCTACTGGTGCACATTCTAGTTTAGTATCCTCTGTGGGTTTCATTACCATGCTGTTAATCCCTTCTTCCATTGACTTAATGAAGATGTTAAACAAAATCAGGCCTAATACCAATCCCTACGGCACCCCACTTCAGTACACTGCCATTTTCATTACTCTCTCCTTACAGACTATCAGCTAGTTAACAGCATTTATAATTAGGAGACTTAAAAGTAATTTCCAAATATGCTGTATCAGATATTTTAAGAATCCAGATGAATTATAACCATTATCCTCCCTTATCTATGCATATATAATCAGTTAAAAAACATAATCAACTGTGGTGGACATAATATGCATTTTCTAAAAATGCGGTATCCATTGCTCAGTAGTCCATGTCCACATTGAGTGATTTGCATCGCTTTACACTTTCCGATACTAATCTTTTCCACCTTGTTTTTCTGGACCCTGAATATGCCTTTACTCTTCTTGGTAAATACTGATTTGATTAAATCTCTTATTCCCCATCCCAACCCCAATTGTTGTGGAATAGACTAATCTTAGTTCTTTTTATTTGTTTTGTTTGGCTTCTTTATTCAAAGTGATATGAATAAGAAATGAGTAAATGATAATCAGTTGGGAGGTTTTACGCCATCTTTTAGATAAGGTATGTTGATAAAGCTGAGTGTTCCGCAATTTTTCACAGTTGGCAGATTTTGCTAATGTGGTTGTGTGAAAACTTGTGATTTTTTTCAAAAGCTTGAGAGGAAATGGTAGGCTTTGTAAAAGGTGACAGATTAATAGTCATGAAGTCTAGAATTCCACTGTCCCAAGGAAGAAATGCATCAAAGATTAATACTCTTGTTAGCTTGCTCATTTTCAAGTAGGGAGGCTGCTCTTTTTCCATTTAGGAAAAAACGTCCTTTAGGATGCGGAGAACAGTTTATCCTCTATGGCAATTAAGTCTTTCAAATGTCTACTGTAATTTTCCATAAAGGAACAATATGTACCCTGTGTGCCAGTACAGGACATTGGCCAAAATATGCATAGTAAGTAAGGAATATTTTACCTCCATTTTCTTCATTTCCTCTCTGTGTATTGGAGATTCCAAGTGGACCAAAACGAGAGTCCTAGAGAAGACTTCAGACTAGCTGTCATGCCCACATGGATATATTAGATGGCAAGCCTTTTTCACCCACTTTATTGGAAGTTTTCCTAGATGTTTATAACTACAGTTGCTGAATTTAAAAGCTAGTTTTATTTTTGTTTTGTGTCTCATACTCCCTTGGAATGTGAATGACAGCTTTTGGGGTGGTTTTTTTGTGAAAACTTCAGTTTCTGAATCTTTGTCTTCTGTAAATCAGAAGTGTGTGGTTTTTATTTCCATCAGTTGTAGAGCAGAATAAAATCAATTTGGCATTGATGAAGATTTAAATATAACCAACACATTGCCAAAAATATGTACGCAAATATTGCAATTTTCTGTGATAGGATAGAACAGTTTTTAAAAAATGGTTCTCAAGCTGAAACTTTGATCTTCTCTTAAGCTTTCTGACCTGCTTATCCCTCTCAAGTCCGTGCACATAGCATTTTGTTAAACTTCAAGCTACTACAGACCTTCAGGAATGTATTATATGAGATTGCGTGCTGTAAATCCAGCACAATCTAAAGGCTCAGTTTGAAGTACTTGATTTTTAGAGGATTGCAGAGGCGTTTACAGTTGGGCAGCATAGAGTATGAATAGGAGGTATTTGGATGTAGTTTTTTGAAGTTGATTTAGTGTTCATAACAATATTTTGGCTTCTTCAGATGCATTGTCGAGTTAGTGGCCTTTTTAAAGAACTGCCACTTTTGGTGCTGCTCAGTGTATGCATACTGCATGACATGATGCTTCTCTTTGGTACAATTTCCAATTAGGAGATGCACAAAAGTTTTAGGTGTGTTGATAAAGTTATGACACTGTGCTCAGTGTCAAATACGACTTTGTGGAACGGTGTATCTTAATTTTGCTAAACTACAGATAAAAAAAAAAAATTATACAGCCTAGTTTAGCATCCATGAAATTGCAGTTTTTTATTTCAGTTCTTGATAAAAAATGTCCTGTGAATTTTCAATCCACAAATACATAAGTTCAAAGAGAAAAATTTAAATCACACTTTGATAAAGTAAACTTTGATAGTGAAGAACAATACAAAAAGATGAGTGTTTTGTAGTCTTGTAGCTTATGATCAAATACATTTCGAAACATATGAAGCTCCATCCCAAAATGAGGATTAGCAAACTAGAGTCACAGCATTTGAAAACTGAGTTATAAATCTCTGAAAAATGGGGAAATGTTACAGCTATTTCAATAGGATAGCAATAATATGGTATTGATTGATTATACTTCTTTGACCTAACTAGGAAAAAATATTATTTCATTTAAAGGGATGTTCTGGACTTTAGAGTATGATATGCAAGCATTTTACTATTATATGTGGATTCTTATAAGTGTCAAATTTTTTTAGTGAAAGATAATCATAACTTTTTTTTTATTTTTCATTTAGGAATATATCCTTCATCTTTTAGGTGCTGATAACTGTACACATTTTCTCAAAAGAAAGCCTGTATCAAACTAAACTATGTGTGATCAACTCATTTATGGAATTTTTAGACTACAAATTTGTAACAGTTCAAGAAAAATGTGAAGTATATTGAAGGTTGTGGTGTATTAAAACCATATTAGTCAGCTACAATTTGTGTTCATAATGTGAACTCAAAGCTTTTCAATTACTGTTGTCTAAGCAGTACCTTTAAAACTTTATTCACACAAGGTAGTTGAATAAAAGATTTCACATTGCAAAAAGCAATTTTACCGTCATTAGCTAAAATAAGAGGGCCCTAGGAAGAAAGGATTATCATGTATTAAATAAAAAGTTCACCACCTTACAGCTTTAATCCCGTTAGAAAGGATGATTTCTGTCTAACTTAATCAGCCAGAGGTCTTTATTGCCTGGAGTATTAATTGATTTAGGTCTTCATTAAGGTCAGAGGTACACATGGCTGACCAGAGGCAGCCTATTAGTGCATTGTCAGTTATGCTTATTTACATTGACTGAACATAATGGTGGGTTATTTCACTGTTAGGTCAGGGGGTCACTGGATCTTGTGTGTACCCTGACCTGTTAAAGGGCAGCAGTCACTCAGACACCAAACTGCATTCATAACAAAGATTTTGCTGATTGCGTATTGACTCCGTCCTCTGTCCTTCCCAAGAAATAGGCGTTTGTTCATACGGTGCAACTATTAACATTGGCCTAAATACCTGTGGGTGAATGGTTGAAATGTCTCTGTTAGCAGTTCCCTGCAATTTTTGTATTGTGCCAGTTTATCACTAGCAAGTCTTAATGATACCAGCAGGAAAAGTTTCATAAAGTTTCCATAGTTGCTGTTGGCCTTTAATTAAAAAAAAACAACTCCATGCATATCTATAGGTATCCTATTACTTCTGTTTCTTTCTAAGTAGCAATAATTATAGCTTTCTCTTGCTAATTAGCAGCTTAAGTTAGTCCTTTTGTCCAATTAAGCTTGTTTTTCTCATTGTTTCTTTTCCTGAATTTTATTTTCTGGGAGATATGTTGTGTCCTTTCGGTAACTTATAACACTATTAAAAACTTTTCCATG
Organism: Nipponia nippon; assembly: GCF_047370975.1. Lineage (NCBI taxonomy): Eukaryota > Metazoa > Chordata > Aves > Pelecaniformes > Threskiornithidae > Nipponia > Nipponia nippon. The sequence goes on from NW_028262291.1 coordinate 38,157,747, forward strand.
GGACAGAACAGTTGAACAGTTCAAAGTGGCACCAAGCATTCTTCTGACTTTTTCTTTCTATGGTACCATAGATGCTTTCCTTCTGCATTCCTAAAAAGGGAATGCAGCTTAAAAAAAAAAGGTGAAATAAAATGATAATTTGCTACTATACTGTCTTCTCTCTGTATTAGCTGGGATCTAGCTCTATATTATACTTAATTCCTGCAGCACAGCTACACTATGAAAAGCAGTAATTCTCAAATAAGAGCTTAGCATTCCTATTTGTTAGAGTATGGATTGCATACTCTGAGGTTCTGATCGTCCACTGAATTCCCTTGATTATTTACAGTTGTGCTAACTGAGCAAAACAGCTGCTAAACTATTATGTTAGCTTATTAAGGCTCACCTTTCATTTAACTTGCAGTGATACAAGTGAAAATAAGGAGGGAAGAAATGTGGAATCGCGTGAGGCCCCATTTATAAACTGCTTACTGCTGTGGAGCTATATTGGAAATAAATTGGTACAAGTGAGCATCTCAGCAGTACAAGTTTTTTTGGCTTTGGTTTGTCAAATCTTTAATGAAATTTTAGCACTGGAAATATGTGTATGGGCTGCAGTGAAAATTAAATCATCAGTGTAAGCTGAGACATCTAGTGTATAAATACACATCCATTATATCGTAGTTTTGTTTCTATGCTGAGTTTACTGGATATGCGAGTCCTCTAGACTTGATACACTGTGAATCTATAGCCTGAAAGATCTTCTGTTATCCTTGTAGATGCTCCAAAAAGATAAACTGTTGCAAGGTTCTAGCAGGGTTTTGCAGAACACTTTCACAACACAAGGACTGACACCATACATTGTGACATCTCCGGTTGTAAGATTTCAGTACTGTGAACAAGATACTATGATGTCGTCCCTGTTTTAACTGCTTTTTACTCTGCTAACAATTTCCTGTGTAATGCTTCAAACATTCTAGAGACAACCTCTTGAAATCTGCTAAAACAGTGTTTGTACTGGTTTGCTGCTTTGCCCCTGCTGATTGTTTATTTATGCTTGCTTTTCATGACCAAGTCACTGGGAAAGAGAAGGGGAACATCCCTCCTCCTTCCTTTGTCCTAAATTATGTCCCCCTGAAATACAGTTGCTGCAAACCGGTGGCCGTGTTTTGACCCTTTTCCCCTCTTTCCCCCTTGCATCCGCCCTTCCATAACATGGTGGCTTGTTAGGAACATTGTTTTTCTATTAATTACGTCTTAAGATACAAACAAGTATGTTAGGAACAGAGGGGTTTTTTTAAATTGTTTTTTAAAGAACTCTGCAAAATTCCCACTGAATCCGAGCCAAAAGTGGTGCCAATTTTGCTCAAATCCTTCAGAGTTTTTTTTTTGACCTTGCTTATGACCAGTGGGGCTAATTGTATCAGAACTATCCAGGATACTTTAAGAAAGTGCTATCTTGGTCCGTATTTCAAAACACTGACAGATATTTTATCGTTAATTAGTATTCATATTATGTCTCAAACAATCTGTTCAAGAATAGGGGAAGTGAACTGGTTGAACAGCTCTTCTGTCTACCTAATAATTAACATGGGTGATGCATGGAAAACCAGCAGCCCAACAGGAAAAAAAGGAAGAAATATTGCCAGTGTGATTTTTTTCTGTAGAAGTATAAACTACCTGTATTGGAGTTTTTGACTAATGCATGGATTTCACTCTGCAGAGGTGAAAATGAATGGCTTGCTTTAAAAATGAACCTGTGCCCCTCTGAATTATATCTTCCTGAATTTGTTTCTCATCTTGTCAGTATGCCACTTGGTAGCTGGCTGGACTCCCTTGTTCAATGGCACATGTTTTAATATAGCACCGTAAAAAAAAAAAGACCATTTGTTCCTATAAACCAAAATATTACTTGCATATTTTTTTTTTCCAAATTCAGGATTATATATAGCATTATCAAAACAATATTTCAGATATTCTAAACAATTTAAATAGTTGATGGGTGTCAGTTGACATGTTTCCTCTCTGCCTCCTCCCCCTCTTCAGCTGCTAATCATAGAACTTGTATGCCAAATTGTATAAGATACTCTTCCAATAGTTACATGTGTGAGTCTTTTGTGAGACACAGACAGTTACGAGGACAGATTTGGAGTTGCATATGGGTCTGTCACATGGTTTGATTGCCACGTCTTCTAGGACACAGATTTCTTTTTTAATTATTCTTAATTCTGAGGAATTTTTACTGTTTATACAGTAAGTTCTGCAAAATTCTTCCTGAAGATTCCTTGCACAGTCCAGTTTCCCTCTCTTTACTCCTAGCAAAATGCTTCTTGTGCTGACTTCAAAGCTGCTTACGCCCACCTTACTTCCCACTTCTATACTTAGTTTTCTTTTGATATTGAATAAAATTTACTGCTTCACTGATCAGGAAATGTAGAGACTTTCTAGAGAATTACAGCATAAGAGGATGAAAAGTTTTGATATTTACATTAAGATTTTATAATAAATCTTTGAGATGTCTGAATAGTAAGAATAAATGTTTCCTTTGCTGGCTGCTGTTAAAAAAGTAGGTCTTCAGAGTGTTGCCAGGAAGCCTTTGGAAAATCAGACACAAAGTAACTGCGTTGCAGCTCAGCTTAAAACATGTAATGATGGTATATCTGGCCACCCATTTAATTCCATTTCCAAAAGGTGAACCCATCTTTTTGGTCAAGTGACATTCTTCTGCATCTTATTTTCAATCTGCAATTTTCTTTTACCTTCTGGTGGATTATCATGACTTTTTTTCATACACAGTCTTTTAGCTGTTCTGCAGTATTATTTTTATAGTATTTTTAAATTACTTCACTAAAGACATTACAAATATACTTTCTTGTGTATACTTACATAAAACAAAGCTTAAGCTTAGAAGTTAAAAAAAAATAGCACTGATCCAAAGATAGTGTGCATCATCACTCAAAAAAAGAAAGTAAGAACATATTTAACCGTGTTGGGGCATCAGTGTGATCCAGCAGCTGTAACAGTCAGTATCAGATATTATTGTTTTGAGCTGACACATACATCCATGTATTAACTGTTAGGTTAAAGTTTATTGCAGTGCTGTGTTTCTATATTGTAGTTAAGTCCCTATCAAAAATTATCTTTAGACTGGCATGTTTGCTCCATTTGTGACAAATGATGGCAAAGAACAGTACTGTTGAAAGAAACTACCTGGAAAAGAGAAAAGTGCTTCCCTTGCCTTCTATACACTCCCAGAATCTTATTCACTTATTTTTATTTTCTTCTAGGTTGGAGATGTTCTCTACTGTGCTGGACAGATTGCTCTAGTACCTTGTACGATGCAGCTTGTTAGTGGTGGCATATGGACTGAGGCCATAGTTTCCCTCCGTCATGTTGAGCGAGTTCTTCAAGCTATGAGCCAGAAGACTGCACTCCACCACGTCATCACAGCCAGCTGCTATGTGACTGACAGCAAGCACATTCCTATTGCTCGCTCTATATGGCAGAAGAAATTAAGAGAATGTAAAAAGGTAGCTGTGATATCCATTTTCTTCTTTCTGGGTTGTCTTTCTCACCCCCCTAAGTCTTGTAGTAATATCAGAATGTTCTCAGTACGTTTCAGAGGGGTTCAAGTAAAGCTGATATAATAAGGTTTGATTGAGCTGTTATGTTCTGGCTCATAAGTGGTTGTGCACAACTGAGAAGAAAAATTGCTAGAAAGTTATATTCATCACTAACTTTGTCTTAATTCCCCAAAGCAGTATGTTAAAGAACTCTTTAAGAGCAGTCAATTCCTCCAACAAAAATGTGAACAATATCTTATTTGAATTACCTCTGCCCATATATTTTTACATAATAGGAACTGGGCATTTTACTTCAACTTTTTGTGAGTTGTTCTGTTGAGGTTTTTTCCCCAGTCTTTCTTAAAAGCAATATTGTCATGACAACTGAGTTTAGCAGTTTACTGCTCGTTATTGCTTATTATTCAGCTGAACTTCTAAGACCAGATCGGGGCGTGCCTTTCTATTGGTTGACCCTAGATTATCTCCAATAGCATAATAATTTGCACAGTGATTTATAATGATACCATAATCATTTCTATTATGTATGTACCATTTTTCTTAAATAGGCAGGGAACACCCTGCAAGCATTAAAAAGGTAATGGCCACAAATCTTGTAAATAAAACAGAACTTCTCCACAAATGAGTAAAAAAGGGCAGTAACTACATAATTGCTGTATAATTTAATATAACTTAATTATTATTTCTCAGGGAAATACATGGCTTGGAAGCATAGCATATGTTAATATTGCCACAGAAGAAGGAAAAATGCACCTGAAGCTTTCCTTCTATTTGCCTTCACTTTCAGTCTCTGCACTAGGCACTTGTCTTTCTGAGTACAGATGTAGGCTTTACTTAGAAGCTTACACATTCAACCTTGATTTATTAATAAAGGACCCTCTTAAATAGTGTTTACTGTTCCTCCAAGACCAAGTGTATTGAATCTGAGTTCAATTCTGGTTTTTTACTTCAATTCAGGTTTTTGCTATGTGACTGGTTAGTAATATGTACCATGACCATGAAGCCTACATGACACTTTTTGGTTGTTCAAGCCATAGCTTAAAAAATAGATTGCTGCCTACACATACTTCTATGAAGAGTTAGCTGCCTAACAGTTCTCAGGAATGGTTAAGAAAAAACACCCTAGAGGAGCATCAAGAAATCCTAGAGGGTGTTCACCAATCTTATGCTGTGCTTATCAGATCATATACATTAATGACAGTATCAGAAAGAGCAAAAATATATTAGCAGATGAAGTAATGTGTGCCACAACACGATTTAAAAATGCTTTGGAAAAAATTAAAATATCAGTGGGAAAGAGATGTTATTAGCAGTCAGATGTTCCAATTTCCCTATCATTTTGTCAATAGGAGGTTCAGACAGACGAATTGAATTTTTCCTCAGGCTATGCGTACTTTTTTGATTAGTAAGGGTTTGTGTACACAGCAAAGCAGAGAAAAAGATGTATCAAACACTTCTGTTACAAGGAACCAGAACAATTGTCCTGCCCTGAATATACAATTGTCCTGTTAATGGGAATAGAGGTTTTGTATTGGAGGAGAAGCACTAGCTGGAATGGTGTTAGGAGAATTGTTCCTTTACTCTCCGAACAAGGAAAACAGTAAAGTTTGAAATTTGAAAGATGTTTGTAAAATGACTGATAAATTGTACAACAGTTGTACTTCTCTCTCGCTTATTCCACAGAATCAGTGAAAACACGAAGTGTAGTTTTTACACTTCTTACTATTTTCTTTGAAGCAGTCTGTGGAGTGTTGTAAGATACTGTCTTTCTGTGTGGAAGCCAAAACACAGTAGCTTTACTCTGAAGGCATCTGTATTTAAGAGTCTAAGTAGCATATCCCTTACTTGTGTGGTTTTGGTTAGTTTTTGGTATCCCAATACTACTACAGACAGTTCTGTCAGATACCGTGACATGAAATAATGGTCTGTTTTCTGCAAGTAAACTAAGTCAGCCAAACCAGAAGTATTTTATTATTCTTGAACTGCATTTCAAGCAGTGGCCAAAGGCCTGAATCAATAGCAACCTACAGATTACTTAATAAGAACAAATGGTGTCTCAGTTGAAATTGTTCTGCTTCTGTCATCCGTGGAAAAAGGAGTTGGTTTGTGCCAACAAAACAGTGCAGCTCAGAGCTCATTTCTCGTAAACTAGGCATTACAAACCATAGACCTAATTATGTTTTAAAGATGGATTTTAGACTCTACATTTCTGTTTGTTGAGTGTTCTGTATTTAATAGCAAAATGATGGTATATTAAGATTGAGGTATTTGTGTTTAACACAGTGACTAAATCACATGCATTAGAACTGCCAAATATTTTTTTTAGAGCACCAAAAAATATTGCTGTTCTGTCACATAGTGATGTCTGGTAAATATCCTCTACATAAATAACACCGTTCAGCAACTTCAGTTGAATCATTCTACATATTTGATGTCAGTAGTCTATAAAGCACAAAAGGGGTTGTATAAATTGTTTCGGATACAAATAAACTGGACCTACCAGGACATAATATAAAGATAAGTGTGAGAATTGCTCTCTGGATGTGTTTATATAACACAAAAGGTTTACTTCTAAGAGCACGATGTGGGCACGGAGTTGATCAAAGCTTGCATTAAGATAAGGCCACAGGGTCAGACACGCTTACCTGGACTTTAGAGGACTCCTAACAATTCTAACAATTGTCTTCTAGGAATTTCTTGTGTTATGAAGAGAAAGATAAATTGAGTATGTTTCAGAATAACCAAATTATTTCATTGATAACCAGAGGAGTGGCTCTAGTGAGCATCAAGGATGGGAGGGGCCTGTAAGAGAGGGAGAAAATAGTAACAGTAAGCAGGCTGGACCCCCTAGCAACTCCTAACTTGTTTCAGTCACCCAGTCTCTGGCCCCTTCCTTATTCGAGCATCATTCCTTGCTTCCTACGCAGCTCCTTTCTACTGCTGTCATCCTGATTTCCCTCATTCCACATGGCAGCTCAGTATCTGTGCTTCCAGCACCATTCCCTGCAGCCCCATCCCTCCAGTATAACCCCGGGCATTGCCTCCCTGAACTCCAGTTACCCACAGCCATCAAAGGTTGTGTCCCCAGAGCTGGAATCCAGCCCCTGTCCCTCTCTCTTCTTCCTTCCTGTGTCAGTTTGAGTCACCGTGTCACTGGAAAAGCCATCCGGGGTGACAGAGGAAACACAAATCTGGTGGAGGGCTGGAAGGTTGCAGTAGAACTCCACCATGGAGAAAGAAAAAAATAGTGGGGAGGGAAGGCTAAGAAAGCAGCCCCAGTGAGATCTCACTCAAAAAAAAAAGTCCTTAATCACTGGGCTAATGAAAAGATCTTTGGATCAACATTTTGAATGTACACAAGAGAGATTTCCTTTGTTAAAACTAAGAGGGTATTGTAGGAACTGAGATCTAGAGTAAGGGAGCCGAGGTAAGCGTTTAAGTTCTGTCGATGGATATGGCTGCATTGTTGTTAAGTAGTGGTTGTTGGAGAAATTCAGATATAGTTAAGGGAAGCAGTGGTTAAAATCAAAAGAAAAAGCAGGCTGCCGTTGTAGAAATTAAAATCTAGTTGATGGAAGCAGTAGTTAAACAAAAAAAACCCCAGAGGCTGCAAAAATAGCATAAAGACAATTATGCAAACAAATAATCAAAGCCAAAACCTAGGAAGAATAATTGGAATTAACAAATACAAATGCCAGCCATCAGCAGCTTCCCCCCACCCTATTTTTAAGTTACACTCCTTCCACAGTTTCTTTGTGATACCCAGGCACACTTCGGGACATTTTGACACTCTTAAGGAGATACATTTAGGGAGCTTCTGTAACATACCTAGTCAGAAATAGTAACAATTGTGTGGTAGAACAGTTTCTGCCTAATCCAGTAGTTAGCATTTAGAGCTTTTTTTTTTTTTTTTAAGTAGCCAAAAAAAAAAGCATTGCTAAAACTTTCTGGAAGAAGAACTGACAGTTTTCCAATTAAGTCTCATCTTGTGTTTTTCTTTACTTCACATCTTTTAATGACAGTGTCATGTAATATGATGATTTTATAAGCGGTTTTGCTAACTCATTCAGTGGAGTAATCAATAGAAAAAAATAAGCCAGATGGGTTGTAGTCCATTTGTATTGGGTGGGACAGATGGCATTATTGATAGATGGAAATATTCCAAATAATTATTGTATAATGATATAACAGTGACTGTGCTTGCAAAATTTTATTAATTTACTTTGTGTGTGCACTTTATTCAGTCGGGGTTGAGTTGTACCGTTTAGACAGTACTCCCATTATATTTAGTTGGGAGCTGAGTCCACCCCCTACCTTCTTTTTCCCCTCCCTAGGGACTTTCCATGCAGAACCATCCCTGTAGTACCTTGTTAGAGAATTTCAAGTGGTGGATTGTACTTCTGTCTGTACAACAGACTCCACTAGATTAACTGAGATGGGCAAGATCATGATTACATTTTTTTTTCTACCTCCGAATGTCTGCTTTTTGCTTTCTTTTGTTATCCTCACCAATACAAAGAAGAAACATGCTGTACTGTCTCAAGATTTCAGGCATTCCAGCTTGTTTAACTGCTGTGTTTTATTCTTTTTACATCTTGCTAATCCCCACCAAGATTTGGTATAGCTAGACCAGTAAAATGTATCAATTTTGATAAACTGTGTAACAGATACTGGTTTGGGCTATTGCTATTCAAATGTATATTCCATGGCAAAGTACTATTAATTCATTTTTTTTCTGTGAGTTAAGAGCACATTAACTTACAGAAAAACTTGGAGGCCAATTTCTGCTTTTGAAACACAGTTCTTGATTAACATGACTGAATGATAAAAACACGTTTCAGTTCTTATTTTGATTTGATGACATATACAAAACTCAGAGGCAGATTTTCCAGAACTATCTGACATGTTATCTCTGACTTCTTCACTATAAAAAGAAAAATGTATAGGGAAGTACTTTAGTACATTTAGTACACAATGTTTTGTTACCAACACAAAGTTTAGGATCGCCTGTATTTGTAAGTGAACCCAAAATATTGGTGAAGGGAGATTTTGAAACAGTGAAAACAAGACATTTTGTTAAGATTAGAAGACAGGGTTGCACAGAAAAAATAGTATTTAATGTAATTGCAAGACTTATTAATAGCTCTAAGACCATTAGCTTATATGATTTGCTTCAGCAATTCATTTTATACATACTATTTTTTTTGTTCAGATGATGATATTATAGATCAGTTCCACTCTGAGTTATTTTATTAGGCACCTGCCACTGTATTTTCCATCCTCAGTAATGAAAAATACTTCCCGTGACATGAGAAAAGATGTGTCTTCTGGCTTTTATAACATAGCTTGCAACTGGATGCTAGTTGTCTAGTCCTCTCCCTCCGATAAATCCCTGAGTAAACGTGCTACAAACTTCAAAAATTCTCCAGCCCACCTTCTTCTGACAGAAGCTTTCTTTTTTTTATGGTAAGCATTCAGGATGAGTGGCTGTGATCCCATGATTGTTTCAAACCCAGCAAAGAGTGCTACAGTTGCCTTTCATTCTGTCAGGAATGCCAGTCAGGTTGTTGGCAAATGTGTGTCTTAATAGCATGTAATGCAGAAGTGATGGAAAAAAGATTCGCAATGTTTTATCTGATACATATTGTGAATGGGTTCCTTGCTTATTTCAGCACTCGGGTAACTTGATGCCAACTTTAACTATCTAAATTTAAACCTTTGGGGCCAGATTTACAAACTGTTTAGATGTCAAAAGATGTAAATGAGCCTGAAGTAGGATTTTTTAAAAATATCTGAGAGCAGTCATCTAGGGGCACTGGGCCCATTCTAGGGAGCCCCTGCATCATACCTCCTTCGACACTCCTGTAAGTACCATTGGTACTACCTTGTGTCTTTCCCCTTTGCCTACCAAATAACGCAGAGGTCCCAAGTTATAAACAAGTTAAATCATGAACCAGAAGCTCTCTAGCTACATGCAGTGGTTTTCTGGAGTAATTATTATGTTTTCATGGCAGTCATTTAGAATGGCATCATGCATCTGTAACACAGCAGTCTGTGCATTGTTCAGACATGCCTGTAGTATTTGAAGTATACAGACTGTCATGAATTTAAATAAAATTCATGCATTCTCTGACACTTTATCCTAAGTAGAACAGAAGTAGCTTATGCCCAAATAGTCGAAGTCAAAGGTTTTTCTTGCTGCAAAGGATTGGACAGAGGTTTGAGATACTCTTTACCTATGGAGAAAATTACCATAAAGCTTAAAAGGAATGTAAAAAAACCCCAAATTTCTGTGAGAGGATATGTACTTTTTCACCACCCTGAACAGATGTTTGCAAGTCCGTAATGTTCAGGTACACATTTTTTGTATATTTTATTATATGTATTGGTTAATATCTGTGTTTAATACAATTGTTAGATTTCCAAATAGTATTGTAAATTCTGTGCCCTATAGGTAATAGTATAGGTAATACTAATTTAATTGGTCTCCTTCTTTTATCAGTTTCTTGAACAGAATAGTTAATATGTGAGACTAGAAGTAAATGAATATTATAAAGGTATAAATGATAGATTAGAACCCTGCTACATTTACATTGCAGTAAAATCTCACGTACGTTAATTAATATAATTGGTAATATTACCAGAAGAAAACTAAATATTTTTGAAAAACATTGCCACCAGCCAGTACCTATGCCTATCAAAAATTCAGTAGGACGAAAATACATGTTTCTGTTTCCCTTTTCTGTATCATCAGGTTTATAACATTTATTTTGCTACTAGATGCTATTTTGAATGTTCTGCAGTTTGATATATTAAACCAGGCTTCTTTTATGGCCCATGTTAAGAACACGCAGTGCATTCAAATAGCACAGTGGCTGTCGGTCTTTCATCTTGTGCCTAGTGTATTTCATTTCCCCTATGTTCAGATTAAACAGAACTTTTGCATTTGTTTGAAGCAACTGTAAGGAGAATATTTAACACGGGTCAAATGCAGATAGTGGAACTCCAGAGGTCCTTGAAAATATTCTGCCTTTTGACACTGGGCCACAGTGGGAGGTGAAAGGGTTGCCACTTTCACTTTTTTTTAAAGGAAAATCATGATGTTCTATTTGTAACATTAGTGGAGCCTCAGTGAATTTTAAAAAGGAATATAGTCAACAAAAAGAGCAATGAAGGAGTCAACATGATCTTAACTAAAGCCATTATTAGAAATTGAATATATATACGTGCACATAAAAAAATCATACGATTGCATAACGTTCTAAACAGTATACATGAATTTAACTTGTAGAATGTAAACATAAAATATGAACAACAGGAAATAAGAAAGGAGAGCATTTCTTGTGTGAATGTTTGTGTAGATAGATACAGACGCAATCAAATCCTCAGCAGGTGGAAGTCAGCATAACTCTCTGATTTCCATGAACTGATTTACACTAGCTTATTTGTCATTTACAGGTAACATATACATGCATTTGAACATTGTTTTTCAGTTAGACACAGTGAAGAAATGCATGTCAAGTTATTCAGGGTGGTAAACAGCCTAGTTCATCCAGGCTGACTGATTTTCCCCTGCAGCAGTTCCCTTATAAGAGTTTTTTTGAGCAATTCTTCATCTCTTTTGCTGAAAATATTAATTCTGTTTTGAGCCTGTCACTTTTGTGCTAAGCAAGAGGACATATATGCATCCACTGTTTGCTTAGGCCAGAACCTCTGGTCAAAAGTCTTACGTGTGATGACTGTGAAAGCCATTAACAGGATTTCAGCCCCAAGGCTGGTACCTGTTGTCAGTGCCTCTTTATAGAGGGAAGAATGCCAATTTGGTTGAAAAGTGATCAAGGTCCTACTTTCATTCAGGAAACTTCTTTGTTGAACAGTAGTCCTAATTACATGTAGGACATTTTAAATCCCCACAACGAAGGAAGGAATGTCAGGAAAATCATCAGCTTCAAAGTTTTTTGTGTTCTCTTCTGGATGAGTTAATCCTACTGACCAGGACTGAAAGAAGAGCCAGATTACCACCCCAACCTACATAGACAGTTTTATTAACATTCAGTCCTTTCTAAAACTGCAGCAAGTTAATCTCTTTCAGACACTGCAAATGTTCCTTCCAAGTCAGTGCTTCCAACAAGTACTTCGATGTTAAGTACTAACTAGCTATTCCAGATCTTGGTCTTTTCCAGGGAGGGTATTTTAACTTGTCTCTTCAGTGTGAGCTCAACAAAAATAAGAATTAATGCCGATCTTTTAGAAACCAGTCAAACTTCTGTACTGAAAGTCCTCCCCTTAAATCTGTCAGCAATATCCTCTTAGTCATGGTTATGGAGGACCTGGAAAAGCATTCCTGTTGCAGGAGGGAAACTCAGCTATTGAACAGTGTACTGGGTCTGGCTGGGATGGAGTTAACTTTCTTCATAGCAGCCCCTATGGTGCTGTGTTTTGGATTTGTGGCTAAAACAGTGTTGCTAACAGGCCAGTGTTGCACAGTTTCAAGGCTTTCTCTTTTTCCCACTCTGCCCTCACAGCGAGTAGGCTGGGGGTGGGCAAGAGGCGGCCAAGGGGATATCCCATACCATAGAACACCATGCTCAGAGATAAAAACTGGGGAGTTTTGCCTTCCAAGGTGGCTGTTCCCCAGAGGCTGGCTGGGCGTCGGTCTGCTGGTGGGAGGTAGTGGATGATTGCCTTTGCATCACTAGTTTTATTCTCTTCAATTATTAAACTGTCTTTATCTGGACCCAAGGTTCTCTCATTTTTGCTCTTCCTGTTGTCTCTCCCATCCTGCTGGGGTTGGGGGGCGAGCGAGCAGCTGTGTGGGTGCTTAGCTGCTAGCTGCCATCAACACCACAAATAGATTCAGCAAATTACCACTGAAGAGAAACTCCACATTTAACTAGGAAAATTCATACCTGGCCTTCTCCCTCATCAAGCTCCAGTCAAAATTAGAGCTCAAAATATCATTTCTTCCTTTTGAAACTGTGCAAGAATCAGATACAGTTATGATCTTCTATCACCACAAACTTGAAAGAAAAAAAAAAAAGAAATTAACTCAGGAAAATATCTTCTTTCTTCCAGTGGAAGTACTTCTTTACTAGTGTATAGTACAATCCAAGGGATCCTACTAAATATCGGTACTTGATTATCCTAATCTGTGGTTCCGTGTGCTGGTCACAATAACAATTTCATTTCCTCTTCCTCCTCCTCTTCTCTGAAGGATATCACATGGGCTTCAACATTAATAATAGATCTTCAATTTCCTTACTTATAAAAGTCAAAGTAAAACAAAAATTATTTATCCTTTCCTGTACTCCACTTTCAAAGAAGTACCTAAGACAACACGACAGTGAGCTAGCATTATTTTGAAACCCCTTAAAATTTTTGCATAGCAAAAATGAGCAGTGCTAACTGGTCAATACCCAGTAACATGCATGCCAGCTCGGCAGTGAATAATCACTTTCAGCTTCCTCTCTGTATTTATTCAGCTTCATGGATGAAAAATAAAAATGCTTCCAGCTGATATAATACATGTGTACAGTTCTTGTCAGTCTTTTAGTTGTAACACAATGAACACAGCTGGTAACAGTTGAAATCTAACTGATTTTCTTTTGGACGATATTCAGTGTTAATATTATGCAGGTCTTTATGCATCTCGCTTATAAGCACCTTTGTGGAAAGATCCTGCCCACCTCCTGTAGTTGACAAAGTAGTTACTTCTGCATATATCTCAACAAAGAAGCAAGTGAGTCTAAAAGAGAAAAATATAACTGTTAACTGATGAAAATACTAATTGTCAATCATTTCTAATTAAGTCAGTAATTTTGGTAAAGTTTTGTCATAATTTGTCAAACGAATGTTTGGGTGGAGTTGTGGATATCTGTTCAGTAATGCATAGCCTCATAGTCTCTCTGTGCATGTTCTGCAGAATTACATGGGGGAGATCTGTAGGTATATAGATTTTCTCTTTCCCTCCCTCCCCATATACATATATATACATATAGATAAATATGCATTACGTACATATCCATGAATATATATTTGTATTTTTTTTCTTAGTATAACAACTTTTAAGAAGCATATATATTAATTCATGTCACTTAAAGGCCGTTTATTGAAAACTTTCTATTCTAATCTTCTGTACATGGACTTACCTGCCTTCAGGAACATGAGTTAAGATCCCATTATATATTTCAATAGTAATCTGAGAGATGTATCTTCATCTTCAGGAAAACAATTTTGCTTTCCATATGTTTCCTTCCCATGACTGCTGAGAACAGTCACGCATATAACTCAAACTTGGCTTACAATTTTTAGGTTACTGTGAGCTTCCTCTCATGAGTGGATGTAGTGGGTCTGGCTGGGATAGAGTTGATTTTCTTCATAGCAGCTCCTATAGTGCTATGTTTTGGATTTGTTACTAACACCGTGTTGACAGCAGACCAGTGTTGGCTGTTGCTAAACAGTGCCTGCACAGCGTCAAGGCTTTCTCTTTTTCCAGCTTTGCCCGCACCCATGTAGGCTGGGGTTGGGCAAGAAGCTGGGAGGGGACACAGCTAAGACAGCTGACCTGAATGGACGGAAGAGGTATTATATACACCATATAAATTCATGCTTGACAATAAAAACTGGAGCGGGGGTGAGTTTTTTCTAAAGGAGCCTTTGCTCAGAGACTGGCTGGGCATCAGTCTCCTGGTGGTAGGTAGTGAGTGATTGCCTTTATTTTTTCCTCTTTCTTTCAGTTATTAAACTGTCTTTATCTTCACCTGTGATTTTTTCTTGCTTTTGTCCTCCTGAGTCTCTCTGCCATCCCGCTGCAGGGGGTGTGAGCGAGCGACTGGGGCATTTTACCTGCCGGCCAGGGGCAACCCACCACAGTGGACTGTAAGAAGTTGCCTGAATTGCATCACCTGAGTTTGGCTGCTGTAACACTGAACTGAGGGAAAACTTGTCCTGCAAAATCAAAGTTCCAAACTGTATGTAGGACATTATTGACTGATATAAATGGCTTGACTTAAAATAAAGGGCATGTGCAGTCCTAATAGTCCTGTTATATTCCATTTAACTGATCTTGCTTTGCAGTCATACCGTATTAAAAAATGAAAGTAACTGACTACACTGCTGAAAACAAACATTTGCCCCCAAAATACTCGTATACATAAGATGAAGGAATGTAAAACTTTGTAGTTTCCACTAAAAATCTTTGTTTACTAAAAAGTGCCAAATTCAAAATAATTTTCAATTCTATATATCATATTACTAATAAAGGTGGCTGTCTCGCTGAGGGAGAGCCTAGCAATTAATAGAAGTTTAATAGTGCCACCAGAATTTTCAAATTGTTTTTCTTCTGCCTCCAGCAACATCACAATTTTCTTCATTGCATACTGCAAAATTTAATTACAAGTTTAACAACAGGAGCTGATGATGCTGTGTGTGTACAGGTGAGCAGGTGATCATAGTTAGAATATGTGAGGTAAAAGCTGACATTTGGTTTGAAAATTAGTTCCAGAGCTCAAGGTCAAAGTTCAGAAGGAAAGTAGACTTTCAAAGGAAACATCTTTGCAATCAGTATCTGAAATTTAAATTCCAATTCATAAAATCAGTTATCCTTAATGCCCACAAAGTAGATTTTGACCATTAACTTTTCTCATTTTCTTTCCCATTTGGGTACACACTCTCAAATGATTTTCAAGTGGAATCTTTCCATCTTGAACATCCTTAATTCAGTTCAACTCTCTTTCCTAAGTGCTTATTTGTGACACTACACATGAAGAATAAAACCCTCAGAGTGACAGTCTGTGATCATGTTTCATGTGGTGGACTTCATTTGCTTTCAGTTTATATTGCTATCAATTTATGACTTTGTTCCTTAAATAGTTATCTTTTTTCCACATTGTAACTGAGATATTGAATGATGTATATTTGCGAGGTATTTCAAGGAATCTTAACTTCAGTCATTAACTGGTTATCTCTTGGCTCAGGAACCGTTAGTTTGTTGAGAGAAAGTTAATATTTTTAAAGCAAATAAAACAGCTTTTCAATATGTAATTATTTTCTTATCAATTTTACATTTTCATGCCCTTTTGAGCATCTAGCATGCAGTGCTTGAATTTACATTTAGCTCTGCAGGAACTGCTTTAAATATTATTATTACGAAGGAAGAAATCAAAAACCAAAGTGAATTTTTAGTACAATAGTGAGGTAAAGGAAGGTGCAATTGCAGTAACAGCAGCCTGCATTATTGTATAGAACTAACTCACAGCTTGACAGAAAGTCCCTGCTGAGGAGGAAATGTAGGGGAACTGGCAGAATTTTGCTACATCTGCTCCCTACTGCTAATAAGCTTTAACCTGTTTCATTTTTATTATGCTTACTATTTAGATATTTTGCTTCCGAAATTATATCTGTAACTATGAGGACACATAAAAGGGAGCACGACAGGTAGGGCTGTTTAAAAATTTAAAACTATCGGCAAGGGATATTAAAGGCCGTAATGAGTAAGGTGGTTGCCTTCTCAGTGTGGGTTTTTAGACTTCAGGCACTGCAGCGTTGGTGGAAAGACTGAGTATAAGTAGTGGGTAAAACAGATTTCATAGCTTGAGTAGCTTGTACAGCCAGAAGGCACCATTAGATCATTTAGTCTGACCTGTATATCACAGACCATTACATTTCACCCAGAAATGCCTGTTTTGAACCCTGTGAGTATACTTAGACTAAAATATATCAGACCTTAAGAGTTTAAAATGCTTTATGCCACAGGATGAGAACTGAGAGGCTGAGCTTCCCATGCAGTAGGAGGGGTGTTTATCAGGTTGGTAGGTACACATGGTAGTGTGACTACTTCTGCAGAGTAAGCCAAACAACCAAAGGCTTGTATGCACTTAACAAAAGTGAAAATACCTTCCTGACCCCTTTGACTTAGGGAAAAAAATACGGGTATTCATATTGTATCAGAGCACTTGCTTACTGAAATGTTCTGCTGAAGCCATAAACAGTTTCTTCAGGAAAAAAACCAAAACTAAAAAAAACACCTAATAAATGAAACCACCACCACCCCAAAAAAACCCCAAACCAACCAGAATAAACAAAAGTTAGACTTCATCTGTCTCATTATGTATCAGTGGGAGTAATTAAGGGCCCAGTAAGAGGGAAAATCTTCTCCTTCAAGAAGTCATATCCATTTTTAAAGCTAATATTCATTGTCTAATTCTGAATTTCAGGCATTATGCCCCTTTGGCAGCCATACTGGCAGTCCTGTGCTTCTCAGATTCTCAGTCCAGACACATTCTTTGTAGTCCTTTGAACCTCTGATTAATCAGTGCTATAGCTGAGGTTTATAACCATCTAAAAATGTGAGGAAAATGGTATTGTATGTTTTCCATTTGATATTATCACATGCTTCCCATAGCTGATTATCCAACATTTTAAAATCTTTCTTTTGCTCTGGTGGTGGCATAATTGCCACATAAATTATGAAATGTATTTTGAAGAGGGATTGAAATGTATAAAATTCAGTGGGTAGCTGAAAACTCTAAGTCCATGGGGCTATTGAGACTGTGCTTTTAGATAATGGACTAGAGCAAGATTGTGACACTTACCTGATAAATCAAGCAAAAATGGAAGTCTCAGTCTTAAAGAGGAGATTATTCTCCATTCCTGTGCATGCAGAGTGTATGTGTCTTTCTTTCAGCAGGCCAGTTCACATTCTTCTATCTTTCTTTCAATTTATTCTAACAAGTAATTATTTGAGCTTACTTTTCAAGAAAACTTCCAGGTTGGTAAGCCCAGAAAGCAGAGGTGTTAGCCTAGTTATTACAGACTTTGTGTACGGTCTTCAGGCTTTCAATTCTTTATTTTTTCTAGAGACTCGTTCAAAGCTGACTGTGTCTTCATGGAAATGTGATACTGATTGCTCTTATTTTGATCATGTCACAGAGCTTCTCAGTTTCCGAAATGAAAGGATGAAAAAACAGAGATCCAACAACAGAAAAGACAAACAAAATTAACAAGCAAATGATGTCCTTATGTACTAAATATAATCAAAAGAGAGCATGTAAGTTTAGGTCTTTAATTTCAGCTCAGCCCTTTTGTCTGTGATACAGAAGTGATGGAAATTTATACCATTTCTTGACCTCTGTTGACAATAACGGTAAAAGATAGAATAGCAAGTTGCTAAATTATTCTGTTTGAGTGATACAAGCTATAGATCATATGTAGTTATTGATCTGATTTCTTATAAACTCTTTCTGTTTTCATGAGTTTCCATATTTGCTTATCTTTTTAATGTAATGCTTACATATATTTACAGTAGTACTATTCAGAGACCATTTGCCATGAAAGTTTTGATTCTGCAAAGACTTAAACGTATCCTGTACGCACCAAAAGGCTGTCTCAACTTATAAAATAAAATTTACGCTAGATTTATTGTAGGATTTGGGCCCTAAGAGTGATGTTAGTTAATTTTTGTGGCAGTTTCTTCTGACATACTTGGTTGACTACCATAAAATTTTAGCCCGTCACTTTGACAAATCCTAATAATAGCCAGCAATATATTGTATAGATTTCAGATTTCCTATATTCTTGCTAATATACTTGAGGTATGCTCATTTTATTCACCTGCAAAATGGCGCTCTGGGAAAAGTTAAGCTGCTGTGTTTGGCATGTTAATTGCTGACCATTTAATATCTAATAGTTAATTTTGCATCCCTACCACACCTTTTGCATACCCTACCACCCATTGCATGCAGAATTTTTCAGAATTATTACGAAGAAAACTTAATTTAGATTTTTTTCCAAATACCAGCATATGGAAATATAATCATTATATTGAGAGGTGACGTTAATTTGAAATCCATTCGAATTTAAAAAATTGATGAAAAAGTACCCTTAGAAATCTTGCTGCCTCTAGATTTCTATACCCATATTTTTTCCCCTGTATTTACTTTCCCTTTTTCGTGTTTATGTTTTTTAAAGATAGATAAAGACTGCACAAAAAAGAAATTATTCTGCAAAATGTGCTATCAGATGCTGATACAAAAAATAAAGAACCACCTTGTTTTCTCTAGATTTTCCCTGGTTCAGTAACACCAAGTAAGTACAGGCTCAGTTTTCCAGTTGACATTGTACAAAATAGTTTCTAGATGACACAGTGGTAACTGAACTACCGTCAGCTTTGTCCAACACATTGTGGAGTAGAGAGGACTAAAATTTCTGAACAACTTGTTTCTTTTTATATTAACAGTGTTTATTCCATGATAAATATTCAGGTTTATAAGACCTCATTTTTGATCTGCCAGTCTTGTGTTAATGTATTTTTGGCATGCAGCAAATAATCTGTTTTATTTCAGGAAGCAATACTAAATGACAAACTTTCTTGTTTTTGTAAGATTTGCAAAAAAGAATATTCTTAACAATTTTATTGTTATAAAACACTATTCATTCTTTGAATTCTGGCATGTTATACCAGGAATGCATGTGGCCTATTTATTAGACAAACTAGGATGTTGAAAAAGATTGCTTCTATCCTACTTTCTTCAGGAACTGACATTTTTATTCTTATGCAGTTTTCCTAGTGGAATCTTTACTTTTTAAAGTCATAAACCTATTGTTGTGAGAGCCTCTCTAGCAAAGCTTAAACTGGATCTCAGGAGTTTGATGCACTCTGTTTAATGCAGGCAGTGTAAAAGAAATTTTAAATGTATTATTTAAAGGCACATTAATCTTGCTGCTATAATGGTGTAATAATGCATACCATAGAAGGTTTTCATAAACTCAGCTTCTAAAAGTAACATCACAGTATCTTTCTTTTTGTTCTCCGAGTCAATTCTTTGTAGAGATAACAATTACGCATTCATCTCTGTCTCTTATATCCTGATTCCATATTCATCTGTGAGGTAGGTAGACCTTAGTCCTTACTCACACAACAAAAAGAATATTTCTCATTAGGAACAAATGGAGGATAGTCAAAATGAACAAATTTATATAATAAATGTTAATAGCTGAAATGTGTACCTTTTTCAGTTAAATTAAGTAAAATAGTTAAATGCTTATACAATGGATTGAGTATAGGTTTGTCCTGTAATCGTTATTCCTGTGTTTTTATTGGAATTTTAATAGGTCTGCCTTTGATTTTTTTTAATTAAAAAATATACTGTTAGTTAGAGAAATTCTTTTTTAAGGTTAGCACTTTTAAAACTACACTCTGTGTAAGTTAGTTTACAACCCTTACAGTCCAGCATTTTTCATTTAACTACGCTCATTGCATTGGGCTGTGGTTTGCTTTGTAGCAGTATTCTGAATGCATTAGGCATTTATTAATGTAAGAGTGTTCTGTAGCTCTCCTGAATATGTGCAATGAAAATCAAGTGAATCTTTACTAAAGCATACAAAATGCAAGGACTTGGTAATACTGTGAACCAATGTGATAACTTCTTGTGTCTGAGCAAAGCTCAGGAAAGCATTATGCACATAGCAGTTCAGGTAACCATTTTAGTTTAATGTACAGATACAGGTTAATTACAAGTTTAAAAACCAATTGACAACCTCTGTTGTTAACCTTCCTTCCTGTGATATGAAAGGGCTTGTATTTCTGCATTAAACATGTTCATAAAAGTGTTAGCTAAGGAACGTTTCCTCCAAGCTACTTTTTCAGCTTCAGTCTATGCATGAATATAAAGTATAGGAAGAGTTCCTATTCTCGTTTCTCGTTATTAGGTACCTTACTGAATTGGATGTCATTTGATAACTGTAGTACTGTGGCCTTCAATAAGTTTTCAGCCAAGCCCCTCGACCCCTTCTATTTCTAGCTAATCATCCTTACACTTTTGCAGATTTGAGTTAAGCATCCATTGCTCAACCTTGTTAGAGGGGTTAAAACACAGCGGACTGTCTGGGTGGCTCCAGTGTAACAGGGCTCATGATCCCCATTCCTGTAGCAGGTGCCTAAACCAGGCAAACCTCCTGCTCGGCACTGTCTGGGACTGTCTTGTGTTTTGGTTGTCTGTGCTGTCTCTTATTAGTATAAGCAGGGACTGAAGATCTACGTGTTCCCTTAAAAGTGAGATTCCAGTTCTCTCTGGGATTCTGCTTTGGGGAAAAGGAGAAGAGGATGCGGGTTTTTTTCTCAGAAAGAGGCCAAGAGTAACCACATCAAACTCCCACTTCTTCCAGCCCAATATTCTGATGCTAATACCTCTGCTCAGCTAGCTGAAGAAGCACTTCAAAGCTCTTATCTGCATTCTTCAGCTTGACTCTGTGTTCACCATTCATCTCTAAAATCAGTCTGGAATATCACAGATGAACGTAAAACTCCCTTAGAATTACAGAAATATTGGAAAGGACTAGTTGTTGGAAGGGACTAGTTGTGAAAATTCAACCAGTCCAGTCAAGAAAGCCCAGTTGTTTTTCTTCACCAAACACACCACTGGTATCAGCATAAGCATAAACTCTTATGTAAGAACATAAGAATAGCCATACTGCTGTAGACTCTGCTTAGTATTCTGACTCCAAACAGTAGCCCTAAGCAGATGTGAATAGTAAAATCAGGAAAAGCATATATCTGCTCTAATATTCTCCCAACCTCAAACTATTTTGATTCCTATTTAAAATAATTAAATTAATTTTAATAGTTATATAAATCATTAATTTTTATATAATTATATAAAATTGTAACTATTGTATAAATTAAAAATTAACTAAGAATTTTAATATGCCCCTTATAATCCCCACTGAATCTGTGTTCAGGCTCCCCTTGAATCCCTGTAAAGTTCTTGCAACCACAGCATTCTCCATCAAGGCATTCCAGGGGTCACCCACCATCGTTCTTTCTGAAACCATGCTCTTACTAATGTCATTTGATGATCCGTAGTTCTTGTACAGAAAGACAAGCCTGCAAAATCAATTCTTATCCCTACCCACCCTTCTTATGTCATGTATGATTTTGTAAACCTCTGTCATTGTCCCTAAGAAGGCTGGTGAACATTTCCAGTCAGACCCTCCAGAGCTTTTGATCATCCTTGTTGTCCTCCTCTGAACACATTCTGCATCTAATATGTCATTTTTCACTTGAGAGATGCAGAGTTGTTTATCTTACTCAAGGTGCAGGTGAACTCTGAATTTCTACAGCGGCATAATGTTACCCATTTTCTTCTCTATTCCTTTCCTATGAATTCATAATGTTTTACTTGCTTTCTTGACTGCTGTCAGCTGCTGTGATTCTTTGTTAACCAGTTCGTGAAGCCTTTCCAGGATGTTACTTAGCTTAGCAAGGCACTCTTCTCAGTGTTTACAGTAATATGGCATCAACCTACTTTTGTATTAGTAAAATTTCAGGTAAATAACAGAGTTACATTCTCAGTCTTTCTCAAATCTACTCCGTACCTTCTGTTTTTCCCCTGAGTTATTGAAATGTGTATTGTATCACCAGAAGAATACCAGTATTTTCTTCATGGTGGGAAAAGTCCTTTGTGGAGTTGTGTTTTTTTTCCAAAGTGAAGTGTTAAAAAATGAGAGTGTTCATAGTCCTCTGGATAGGGAATGATATAGATACAATGCATGCATTTAGAAAAATCTACTTTTTGACTTCCTTTTCCAAACTTTCTGGGGCTCCATCTTTCCCACCTTTGATGAATTGAGTAGCAGATGTTCCTGTTGGCAGAGGGAGGATATTATGGATCATGTTTTGAGGACAGTCTAACATGAGATTCAGTAAGAGCTAAATCACTTGTCATATCAAATCTTTGTCCAAAGTTTGGGGATCTACCATTTCATAGCATGACAGAATCAGAATCCTGTCATAGTGGGGCCTCTGAGATGATCCAGTTTGCATCCATTCCTGAAAGAAGACATTGTTACAGAGTCATTTATTTTCAGAGGCGGTCTCTTGCACAGCGAAAGGATGTTACCTGGCTTCCTTCTCCAGCCCTCTTTGAATCAGATCATGTAAAAGTGTAGCACAGAAGCAGCATCTATCTCCATATTACCTCAGCAGTCAGACAATGAACCTTTACAGTCTGCTCATTTTCCTCATGGCATCCGAACTTTTCCTGGTACCAAGCTACCTTGCAGTATTTGTTCTTAGAAAGGATTAACTCCTGTGGAAAAGCTAACACCTGGAAACAGGGATTTTCAACAGGCAGACCCTCTCCCATGAACTGAAAATCATTTGAATACCAATAGCTAGGAAATAAGTGTTTAAGGGCAAATACCTTTAGCTGACAGCTACACCTACAGCCTAATGAAATTTGGAAAGATTTGTAAAATTCAGGTCAAACATACTTTAAGGAATCACTGCTTTCAACAGCATTTGGCCCAACAGTGTTTTCTCATCTCTCAGTGATAAAAATTTTACAAAGGTTCCCAAGAATTATTTGTCACTTCTTTTTCAAGAATTACAAGCTAAACTGCTTCCTCTTCTACTTCAATTTTTTTTTCCCCAAGGCTGTGAATATGTAGGAGTAGGCCAAAACCTGTGCTCCTTTATAGAACAGTCTACAACAGTATCCTTGGGCAAGAACACAAACAACATGTTTTTCTTCCTAGTACCACAGCTGTCTGCCGAAAGTGCTGGATCTCATTGATGGGAGACCAGAATCAATTGTAAAGAGCAACTTAGTCATAAAATAATTCCTCTTCATTTTCACTCTTAATACTTACTTATATTGTTCCAGCATCATCTGAATAGAATTTCTTAGCAGACCTTATATATTCATCCTCATTTACTAGACAGGCTATCATAAAGATATTCAGCTGTTTAAGACAGTTGTAAATTTCTGAAAGGTAACTCATAAATGCAGCATCCACGTACAACGCAAATGTCAGCAATTTCTTGAAAATAAGTCAGGAGAGGTGATTGTTAGAAGTACTTCTGTAAGATTCTGTAGCAGCAGATGAAAGATTATTAGTCCCCAGTAGCTCCATCACTTGTGCTTTGTGCAAACTCCAAAGTTAAAGGTTATGAGGGCTATGGTACTGTACAGGTGCATCGTGAATAGTCTTTCACTCAGAATGATTCTCATTTGTTAAATTTGGAAATGTATTTTCTCCTGGCCTTAATTTTCATGTAGTTCTTCATATTCTAAATGGCAGCTGAAGGCAAGCAGAAATAGTGAGTAATTGATTTAACAACCTAAGACAAGTACAGGGAAGTAGAAAAGTTTGTCTTAGTGCTTGATGTGACCTGAGAGCGCTTCTTTAGTCTTTTTTTTTTCTAAACAGTACCTCAGCACCTTGGGCCAGCAAAGTGGCCTTTAAGCCTGAATGAGCATAACTTTTTTTTTCCTCCATGCAAAGCTCCAGTATTTCATCTTTTCAAACTGTTTTACAGCACTCAGAGCAGAATTATATTGACAAGGTTAGAATTCATCTCCTAGAGGAGAATACTGTGCTCCTCCTGTTAAGTGCTAATATAACATTTATGTGTTGGTACCTTAATAATAGCCCCAGCTAGCCTAATGAAAGTACTGAAAGCAAACAGTACTCACTGAGATTTTATTATGACTGAAGTGACTTCAATTTGAGACAAATTATCCCTATTTTTGTTCCCATATCAAAAACAGACATGCTAAAGCAATTGCTACATGTTTGGTATAGAATTAGACTCCACTATCATTAATATAGAAGTAAGTGCATTTTTCATGTAAACAGCTCACGAGGGTCAAGCATCAAAGATATTCTGTGCAAAATGCTTGTCAATAACTTTGTGAGTGAATTTTGAAATAAAGTGCCTGTAACCTGTCATTATTTCTTCCTCTCAAAGTTGAGAGCGAGTGGATGAAAATTGAGCTTGTGAATTGAAGGTACTGTGAGTTATATGGCCTTATCGACTTCAGGCAAAATGACAGGTTTGCTTTGTTATTATTTTTCCTTTCAGAGGTCAGGCAATGGACAATATTACCAGTATATACTGCGGTATAAGCAAATTGGTATATAAAAAAAGTTATTATCCGTGTACACAAAGAAGACGGTATAAGTCGCTAATATTAAAAATGCTTAATATATGGTCTCTCCATAAAAATGGCGGAAAAACTAAAAAAAAAAAAAAATCTACTGGCCAGAATAAGCATTTCAACTGTTCAACTATTTGAACAGTTGTTCAAAAAAAAAGTACGTTCAGAAAGCTGATAAGTTAATGTAAATTCATACTTTTTGAGAGTATGTATATCAAAAAAATGGGGTTGCTTTCCATAGATAGACCTTGTTGTATATGTAATAGGAGTATGAGTATATGCGTTTAAGTATAAGGTAACAGCAGACCTAAATGTGTGTACTGGTTTTGGCTGGGATGGAGTTAATTTTCTTCATAGCAACCTGTATGGTGCTATGGTTTGGATTTGTGACCAAAACAGCGTTGATAACACACCAGGGTTTTTAGTTATTGCTGAGCAGTGCTTCCACAGCGTCAAGGCCTTCCCTGTTTGTCACACTGCCCTGCCAGCGAGTAGGCTGGGGGTGCACAAGAAGTTGGGAGGGGACGCAGCTGGGACAGCTGACCTCAACTGACCAAAGGGATATTTAATTCACTATAACATCATATTCGGCCATAAAAACTAAGGGGAGGAGTCTTTTGGAAGGTAGCCATTGCTCACAGCCTAGCTGGGTGTCAGTCTGCTGGTGGGAAGGTATTGAGTAATAGCCTTTGCATTGCTTGTTTTGTTTTTCTCCTTTCCTCTTCCTTTTTTCTTTCCTTTTAAACCATCTTTATCTTGATCCACAAGTTTTCTCACCTGTGCCATTGGGTAGGGAAGGAGTAAGCAAGCATCTGTGTGGTGCTCAGCTGCTGGATGGAGTCAACCCACCACAATGTATTGTTCCTAGTTTAAAGGTTGTTTTTGCTTGTATTCAGATGAAAAAGTGTTGAATACATAGTAACAATACAGGGACAAGATAATTCTTTCATGAACTCATCTTAAGTTTGTTAAGATTCAAAGGTAATGCTATTTAATGCACATAGGTACAATTAATTTGGTTTGAGATGGCTGCAAGTTCACAATTTCTTCGTCTGTCTCATGGAAGAGTGTTTCAGTATTTTGAAACACTATATGCACTTCCTATACCTGTTAACATGCTACAGTGCAATTTATACTAAATTTTTTACAAAGAAGTAAGCAGAAAGCCTGTCCCACTTCTTTAATACCACCAGAGGAAAAGGAGCTCAGTTACTCAGTTAGCCTACCAAGTTAGCTAATTAGATGTGCTGGTTGATGTGAAAACAATTTAAATATACTTTCTAAATGAGCTCTGCTATTAAAAAAAAAACATGTTTTATCTTCTAAGAGGGTTTGTTCAAGATCATTCTGCTGTTCAGAACTATCTGAACTGTATCTTTGCTGCATCTGAACTGTATCTTTAGTACTCCAACTTTTAAAATAAATCTTATGTGCTTTACTAACTCATTTGTGTAGTTTCGGTAGTTCCTACCATTTCTATTCTTCCAAGACCATGGACAAAAGTTACTGTATGCAAAAAGACTTTTTTTATTGCAAAATGAGTACAAAATACATTATGATCAGCATTTTTTTAAATGGTACAGGCATAGTAGTAGTTTGAGACTGCAAAAATGAGCAGATATTAACTGTCAGACAAATTCCTAATTGCTCAAGATGAATTTTCAATAAGAAGGAAAGTTTAGGGGAAAAACAGTCTCCATGAAATAACTGTACTGCAGATACTTTTTTGAATATATCAGCTGAATATGAGCAACATTAATTTCTACCAGCTCTGTAATATGCACAATATTTTGTTTGTCTTTTAGGTTGAAGATTCAGAGATGTATCATGATGTAACTGCAGTGTGTGGGTTGCTTGCTGTGGTTGTAATATCTCACCTACCCAGAGATGCTGCCATTGAATGGCATGTTGTTGCAGTAGTTGATGATCCACTCCAAAGAAAACATTTTGCAATGAAGATGTTGTCAGAGGGCTTCCAAATTGAGTGTGAATCTGTGGAGTCTAGTTCTGCTTCTTGTGCATCAATCTCTGTACGTCTAAGCTTGATTTCACCATCCGCTTCTCAGCTTGATTTAGATGGACCTCTTCATGACTTAGTTGCTATGTTTAGACAAGCTGCTGAGAAACTTTCAGAAGACTGCAGTGCAAGTCCTTTGTGTTTTAGAGCTTTCTTCAAGGAGGATGTCTTTGATGCTGAAACACTGCAAACAGGTAAGACTTATGATGACAGAAACCAGCTGTTAATACTAAGCATAAGGTAATTTTTGTTCACTTCTGCATAAGGTTTCATTTGAAGAAGACAATTTAGAAGTGCCTTTCAAGGATAGGTGGCCAAGAAGGCCAAAAGTTGTGCCAGGGGAGGTTTAGATTGGATATTAGGAAAAATTTCTTCACCGAAAGGGTTATCAAGCACTGGAACAGGCTGCCCAGGGAAGTGGTTGAGTCGCCATCCCTGGAGGTATTTAAAAGACGTGTAGATGTGGTGCTTAGCGGCATGGTTTAGTGGTGGACTTGGCAGTGTTAGGTTAATGGTTGGACCTGATGATCTTAAAGGTCTTTTCCAACCTAAACAATTCTATGATTCTGCGATTAAGATACGTTTGCTCTTTTTCTGGTTACCAGGCATGCTTCTCATATAGAAAAGCTCTGTTCTTGGATCTTTTGAAGTCCAAACAGGATAAAGTCCTGGATTGCATGTTCTGATCTTACAGCTGACCTGATTTGAGTAGGAGGTTGGATTAGACAATGTCACTCCAATCTGAGTTATTCTGTGGTTCTGTGAAAGAGAAGTTGCTGAGAAATTCAGCCACCTCAGGGTCAACACAGGGATAGTGAATCTTTTGCATAAAAGTCTTTGAACAATTGTCCATTTGGTAGCTTATTTTTGTCACGATCTAGAACTATGTTCAAATAACCAAATTCTGTGTGCTAACAGGCACTCTTTTGAGAACAAATAATGAAATATTAACGTTTTAAAACAAGAAAATGGTGTTGTATCCTCTAGATTAACGGGTGTCCGGTTTTGAACATGGGCTGATTTCTTACCAACTCATTTACATAGAACTTGCTAACCAAACAAATTTACTGTTTTTTCCCAATGTTTGTTTATTCAAAACCTCATTCCCTTACCAAGTAAAGAGAATACAGAACAATAAATATAATGTTGCAACTATAATTTATTTCTTATGTTATACATTTGTATTTTGGGCTATGCTCAATTTGGGATAACTAACATTATGCAAGAGCACAAAAGCTTATTTTATCTGTCAGGCCTACAAAACTGGTAGACCATATTTGTATTGAAATGAATAAGAGCTTTGTTATCAATTTGGGAAGGAACAAAATCAGATCCTTAGTCTATATTTATCTCAAACATGCATGCACTTTAAAAATCCTTGCAGACCACAACTGATCCATATTAATTAGCTGACATAAATGTTAGCCCTCAAATATTCTACTGTCCTATTTTTTTTTTCTTAACCTGCAGCAGTTTTTGAAGAAAATTCAACTTGACATTGTTTAATAGATTTAAAGTACAGGAATTGAAAGCTATAAAAATGTGGCATAGAATAAGCATATTTAATCCAGGAAGCAAGGAATGAACATATAGTCTGACAGAATGTTGTTGCTTTTACTACATCTTGTTTAAGAGCTAAAAGGAAACTTGATAAAACATGTTCCTGGCATGGGATTAACATTACCGTTTTGCCTGCTCTCTTTCTGATATTTCTCAGGCCATAGAATAATTACTTCCAAATAATTTCATTTGCTTTATTAAATATATTGCTCAATATAATGTATAAAATGTGTGCATAACAATTTGATTCAATTCCATTCATGTTATACTACCAATAGCATAGACATAGAAAGATTTGTTGTGATTGTCATATATTCATTCTGGTTGTGTTCAGATCTCTGCACTGTCATAATAATTCCTGTCATTATAGCAATTTTATCATTATCCCCACTGGTAAAAAATACATTCTTGCAAATCTGTAGAATATATAGAATACATTAAATTTACAAGTAACACTATTTCATTGATGAAGAATTTAAGAATAACTTTTTTCTACTTAGGAAAAATTTCCAGAAAGTTCATGTAATGGGAAGAAGAAATATGCTATACATTTGAAAATAATTTCTCAAATTAAAATAGTTGTTGCTGAAGTGTATCTTACTGATAGTTTCAATCTGATGTAAGACTTATATATATACTGTTTCTGATGCAAAATCAGAAGACTGATTTTTAATATATTGTTAAGAGACAGGGACATATTTAAGTGTTCTGCTAATATGTGTCCTTGGAACCTTGAAAGGCATGTAGTCTCCAGTGAAGCCTCCTCAGCTTTCCAAAGGATGCAGCATATTACTGAACTATTTCCTTGACTATCTTTGGTACTATTATTGTAATTATACTTCTTATAATTTAAAATGTACTCACACATACAAACTCTGAGTTGAAAGAGCACTGCATAAGGTCTTCAAGATGTTCCCATTCATTTCAGTATCCCCTAGGCAGTATCCATAAGCAAGATGACATAGTCTATGTTTTATCTTCTCAATTATTACTGGCACTCTTTAGTTTTGACTGACAGAACTACTGCAAATGTGTGTGTCCTTTAGTGTGCTTCACAGATGTAATAAAACAGAACTAATATCAGGTCTTTCTTTTGAATGCCATGACATTTTAACCTGCCTATAACACCAGCCCAAGGTGTTAGAGATTGTTAAGTTCTGATGACCACAGCTTCTTCCAGTTTCTCATAGTGTATTCCTGTTTTCCTCTTGAGCCTTAAGGTGGTCCTCATGTTTCATCTAAAACAGCCCATTAACTTGTCAGGCTGCTTCCTAAATCGGAATGCAGGACCAAGGTAGAAAAAAAGGCATGTTTTACATTACCCAGAAGTTTAATTCATTACCTGAATAGAATTCGAAACATACATATAATATATTTAGGCAAGTTCAAATAAGCTTGTTCTGTTTATAGAATGCATGAATCTGAATGTGGCAAGTCACAAGAGGGAACAGTACTGGCTTCCAAAATAGCACTGGTTTGTGTCTTGTCAGCTCTGAGCATGGCCAAAACTTGCTCATACCGGTCTCTGTAGACTTGCCCTAAGATATTTTGAGTATTTGGATGTCTCTGGTGATTACTACTACCTCCAAAGGTTACTTTCTGTTGCAGAGTATGTTTAGGTGTGTATCAGAATTTACTTATGCTACTGTGCTGGTTTTGGCTGGGATAGAGTTAATTTTCTTCATAGTAGCTAGTATGGGGCTATGTTTTGGATTTGTGCTGGAAACACTGTTGATAATACAGGGATGTTTTCGTTATTGCTGAGCAGTGCTTACACAGAGTCAAGGCCTTTTCTGCTTCTTACCCCACCCCACCAGCAAGGAGGCTGGGGGTGCACAAGAAGCTGGGAGGGGACAGAGCTGGGACAGCTGACCCCAGCTGACCAAAGGGCTATTCCATACCATATGACGTCATGCTCAGCATATAAAGCTGGGGGAAGAGGAAGAAAGGGGGGGACGTTTGGAGTGACGGCGTTTGTCTTCCCAACCATTACGCCTGATGGAGCCCTGCTTTCCTGGGGACGGCTGAACACCTGCCTGCCGATGGGAAGTAGTGAATGAATTCCTTGTTCTGCTTTGCTTGCATGCACAGCTTTTGCTTTAGCTATTAAACTGTCTTTATCTGAATCTTATTCTTCCGATTCTCTCCCCCACCCCACTGGGGGGGAATGAGCAAGCGACTGTGTGGTGCTGAGTTGCTGGCTGGAGTTAAACCATGACAGCTACTGATCAGACAGTTGGTAAAACTGTCTTTCAAACACAGAATAGCACTTTACTAGGACACAGGATAAAGCAGAAATGTACTGATCTTGACTCGAAAATCTGCAGGCCTAATACACAGACTTTTAAAAAATACTATTTCCTTGGTGTGGCTGCCAGAACAGAAATGATATTGAGAGAGCAGTTTTTCAGTTGCCATTTATGAATTCAGCTCAGGTAGTGCTGGTTGCTAACCGTCTGTATGATGATCCGTTAGTGACATGTTTGATCTCCGACATGTGTTAGACATTGTTAATCCCACAAGTAGATCTGTCCTTTTGGAGTCTTCAGCTACCATCGGATGCATTGTCTGCTGAGGAAAGATAATAACATAGCAGGGGATGCTAGACACTGCTATTCAAATATTTTTAATGTGAAACACATCAGACAGAGGTATCTATAATGGAAAAGACAGACATTATCATGTCTCAGAAATCAAGAGAGATGGTTGAGGAGATAACTGTTCCAGTCTGAGTGGATTTCAGGTGGACTTCCATCATGTCATAAGATTAGCAAATAGTCTTCAATAATTCTTGTAAGAACTTGAATTGCAATGTATTGTCTCCTCTAGCAAAAGCATGGAAAAGAATAAAGGTACTTTTTTCTGATTAGAACTTAAAATCATTGGAGTGAAAGGAGGAAATACTGCCACAGATCTTGTCAAATGAGCGTCTGATTAGATGAGTGCTTTTTTGGTGCAAAGAAATTGTCATGTATTTAGAACTGTCCAAATAAATTAGAGAAATTTGTTTGTACCTGACACAGTAAGATGAGAACCAGGAATATATATACTCTGCATATTGTGACAGGTTATTGGAAATTATTATAGCCAGTGTTACTGATGTCAAAAGAAGCTAAAGGTTTGTAATGCAAATTTGAGACAGATAGCTTTCTGTCATCCTAAGACCAGATGTAAAGTTTTATTGAACAAAGTGCAGTACTGATGGTGAACTTCTCAGAGGCTATCCCTCATAACATACGAGAGCATTATGGGCACCGTGCTGAGACCACAGAACGTGTTAGAAGTAGGAGGATTAGATTAAGCTGACATATATACTTAGTAAGATGCTGTTAAGCCTTTAGAAGTCTTTAACATAAATTTGACTATTTCTTTCTTATTCTCATTTAAATATGCATTAATATAAACATGTCAGGATGATTTGCTATACCATGCAGTTGACTAGATTATACTTCAGTATAGGAAAGATGAATGTTCATAAGTCACCCCATTATGATTTCACAAGCCTTGTTCACAGGATGTATGCAAAATATTTTTGAATATTTATTAGGGAGTAGAAAAGGTCCTGCATTCACCAGAACATCACATTACATAATCCGTTTTTAATACTATAGAAAAAATGAAGTGGGAATATAAAAAGGCAAAAGAGAACAGGAATAGAAAGAATCTGGTAGCAGCATTAAAATGAATATATAATTAGTTTTAAATGTGGCTCTACTCTGTAAATGCTTAGGACTAAAAGGCTCTTAGTACTTATGTGTTTATCAAGTTTTAATGATACTACAGTTTAAAAGAATTCTAATATGGGTCGAGTATAGTTTAACTGGACTGTAGAAAATCTTGCTTGAAATGGGACTGTTTCTTCTATTGAAAGAGAAGCCCTGGTAGTTAGGCACTCAGTTAGTCCTTGCACTGGCATAGTAACACCCTGACGCATGTACAACATACTGCTTTTAAACTAAAGATTTTCCATCTGATAAGATTTAAAATATTCCATTTATTAAAATACCGCATTATCAACACATTTTCCAGATGTTTTCCAAAACACATAGTTTCCAGTACTGGCAGAGATATATTATGTAGTGTAAATCTAAGAGAAGTGGAAGAAGATCAAGTGAAGATACCAAGATGCATTTTCTTAATAACACATGTCCGTGTGCATTAGTTTAATATTCTTTAACTAATGCACTTTAAATTCACGCTGGGAATTAATTTCAACTTAACTTTCTTGATGGATATGCCCTTATACACTGGGAGACAATTTCCCATGGGGACAGCTGGTATCCCAATGCCCAAACATTTGCACGCAGGCCTACATGTTCTCATGTGAGTAATTGGTATTTTACTCAGCAGTCTTGGAAAACTACTCATGTGAGTAGAAACTAAACAGTCATTAAGAACTGTTTACTGAGTAACAATGAAGCAGGTACATAAGTGTTGATAATTTTTAAGTGTTGGTTCTTTTGAAATCGAGCTTTGCAATCACTAACTAATGAAGTAGTTGTTGTGACTAACATATATAATTTGGCCAAACAAAAATATTTTTTAAATAGCATGATGCTGTCTGAAATAGGCTGTAGAAATTGAACTTGTTTTTCTACCAAATTCTATTAATTTAGGCTATGTGGAAAATGTGAGAACAGTTGCCAACGTGAAAGAAGAGGAAAAATTCACTTTAAATTTCTGGGGCTTCCTGTTAAGAAAACAAAGAATTTGCCAAGTATAATAGTTCAAGCAGTAGACCTACACTGCTGCTGCTGCTCAAAAAAAAAAAAAAAAAGGTTAAATTAGTACTTGGGGAACATAGTACTTGGGGAACAGATTATAATATACATAAGCAATTACGAAATACTGATGTGATTCATGAGTGTGTTTGAAATGACATTTTAAAAGGGTAAAAGTAGCTAAATTTGGTCTTGAGCCACAGAGGTGGCTTTGCAATCTTGGTATTTCTAACCAAACAATCCAGTCAAGAGATCTGATATACTAAATTACTGTTAACATGCTGAAATTTTAAACTTTTTATATCAGTTTTCAAGGTTGTGCTGTTATTGTATCTGCTGCAAGTCACTGTATATATATTTTTAGCAGAACATCTCACAAAATTATGGGGAAAGGATTTTTTTGTTTGCTATCAAATACATGGGGAAATTGTTTTAATAGTAATGTTGCCTCTTGACTGAATTTGCATAGGAAAGTGTTTTATGTCAGTGAGGCAGCTTAAAATATATTAGATCCAACTTTAGGGCAGTGGCCTTCTGTCCTTTAGGATGGGAAATTTATTTTTTAAGAGCACAGATACCAGATTGAGAAAAATTCAACCACTCGATGCCAAGGCCAGGTAGCAAAGTTAGAACTCGTCCTTATTCAAAGTGGACAGCATGTGACATCTAAAGGTTGTGTATTGCACAGTCATACATAAAAATCTTGGCTAAAACTTTAAAGGGAAATAAATTCTTTAATTGCTTGACCCAAGATTGATCTAGAACATAGACCTTTTATCCTTGATACAGAACACCAGCAGTATATTGGTAAGGTTGTTTTAAAGCTACTGAGTACAACTTCATATTTCTTTCAGAATTTCTGCCACTAAAATCTAAGATACATTTATAGGTTACTCTGTCCCTCCTATGATGTTTTCACGTTATGTTGAAGTGCTCATGAGCTCTTCACCAAATTAATTATTTCTACAGACTTTTTAATTTTCCTGTTGAAGATTTACATGTAGTGACCTGTAGGGCAGAATGGACCTGTCAGAAAATAGACTTTTTGTAGAGAAAGTCATGGATTATAAAGAAGAATATCCTAAGTTTGCTAACATGTCGAAAACTGATTTGCTTTCCTCACGTAATCAGTTTGGAAGATGCTAGACATTTTTATGGTGATCCAGGCAGTGGCTTTGCTACTTAGTAACTTATCTTAATAAACACTGAAATTTGTTAAAAGCAGTAGGCTATATGGTGAATATCTTAAGAGAATAGATGTAAAGAAACTTATGGAATGAGAACCCAGTCTATTCTGTAATGAGTCCGAAGGGGTAATTTTGATAATTAGCTCTACAAGGATTCTGAAAAAATTAATACTCTTCTGGAAAACTGGTATCTTGTAGACAGGTGTATGTATACATGGTCTATCCATATATGCATAAATGTCCGTATACATGCATAAAATGCATAAAGTACAAACATCGTACTACAATGTCAAAATTAATTTTGAGAAACTTTA
Source organism: Nipponia nippon (assembly GCF_047370975.1). Classification (NCBI taxonomy): domain Eukaryota; kingdom Metazoa; phylum Chordata; class Aves; order Pelecaniformes; family Threskiornithidae; genus Nipponia; species Nipponia nippon. The sequence continues at coordinate 38,192,045 of NW_028262291.1, forward strand.
TTTAGTGCTTTGTTGACAGAGAACAACTATAAAAGCATCTTATAACAATGACATCAGGCATGCAATCATTGCCAAATTTGGATCATCTGGTGTTTAATATGTGAGGCATATATGATCTGTCTATCTATCCAGAAACCATTTGTGACAAACTCATATTTTAAGGACACATCACAGATTATGGTTTGCAATTACATAGGAAGTTTTTCTCTGAGACTGTTTCAACATGCCAACATTTTGGCACCAATTCTGCAATTCTAAATCAATAAACATTGAAAGAACTTAGATTTCTAGAGACCTCTGCATCATTTGTACAGATCCTTCTCTATATTGCTTTTTATTTATAAGTGAAGAAAATAAACTATAGTGGTGTTTAAACCAGTGAAATTACATCTGACTTAGGAAGTCCACTGATCTTAAAATAATTGTACACTGAAAGTGAACTGGGGATAATATCATACCTGCTTCCCTTGTTGTCACTTATTCTAGATACTTATTTAGGACCATTGCTTGAAACAGAATACTGCACTAGATGGACCTTTGGCATGACTAGCTTGTCTTTTATATTTCCTCTTCTTTAGTACCAAAATGCTTGCCATTTGCTCTTTGTCTAGCAGACCTAAGAAATAGTTCAATGGAAGAAAAGAGTGAATTTTGCAAGGAAGAACTGTGTACAGAGTTACATTTCCAACCAATAACAATATAAATGACAACACTTTAACGGTAGCAGGAAAATCAATGAGTAGGTGAATAGCTTGTTTCTGGGGAGGTTCCTGGGTTGGATCAATGTGTCTGCTGTCCCATTGAATGGGTGATGCACAGGAGGGTGGAATGACCGTTGGCTGGCTGACTATTTTCAGTTGTTCTGTGACATAACCTCTGCACTAAGAAGTACCAGTTCAGTTGTCTTCTCTGATAACCTTTCCTAACCCTCTTTGAAGGTATTGCTGATTGACAGCAGAAGCTGTACTTCAGAATTTTTCATCCAGAGAAATCAAGGACTTTTAGCACTGCTATTATCAATAGCCTGGAAAATGAATATTATATCTACCAACTGTCAAACTATTAGGCTTGATAATAAACCTAAATAAACTATGACTGCAAACTTCCTTTCTCCTTGTACTGTTAAGTGACAATTCACATATGAAGTTAAATATTTGAGACTGGAAATTTTCCTGCGCTGGCAATATGTGTAAGAAGCTGACAAATCTTTATTCCCATGGTGGTTTTTTCTCCTCCAGTTTCCTAAAGCTTTTGGATGCATCACCAGATCCTTAGTTCCCAGGCTTGGGCTATTCTGCTGAGTCCACTCTCCAGAAATTGCCCTCACAACTGCAGTTCTGATACTGAAATCTCCCCATTTCCTGGTCTACATGCAGTAGTGGGCATCACTCTTGGATAGAAGGAGGAAAGGCCAGGTGTCAGAACGAGCACTGACTGATAGCCAAAACCATCAATAAATCTTACCACAAAGCCTTCCACTTCCTCTCCAGTTTCCCCTCCAGTTCTTCCTTCTCCAGTCTCTCGAAGTTAATTTCTTTCTGTAAGATCTTGCCTTTTCTCAAGTGTAGACACAACTGATAGATCAGGTTTTGTCAGATGCCTTGACTATCATAAGTCATGCTCAGCTTTCCTTGTTGGGTCTTTTCATAGAGATAAGCAGCTACTGAAAATCTAACTTTTAAGGGCTCTAATAAATATAATAGGTAAATGGGCAATGGCTTAAATTCCTTTTGAAAACTCTTCCAGTGTCAGCCCCGTGGAAATCCTCTGTCCTGCAAGCAGTAGGACATGGTATCTTCTCTGTACAGATATATCTGTTCAATATATCAGGTACCAAATTCAGCTGTCAGCAGTCTCTCAGCAATGCATCTGAACAGTCTCTGAAGTTATCCAAAATGTTTGGCCATCTGCTTGGAGACCGATAAGACCTTCTTGTTATCTAATGGCATGGAATAATTCTTTACAAAGATGTGAAGCTAAAAAAAAATTAGAAATAATGCCCTGAATCAAACCACAAACGCAGGCAGAAACTTAACAGTATGAGAAGATGATGCTGTGGGCATAGTTTGCTTTAATAGCCTAGATCTTGTCTTTCGTCCGTATGGGTAATGGAAGCCAAAGAAGCTACCTTCCTGAAGCCCAGGGACATCATGGACATGAGGATTGTTTATGGCTCAGAGTGAAAAGTGACAAAACGCCTTTGTACTCCATTGTCTATTTGCTTCCCCTGCCCTTGCCCCTTCTCCATAGTCTAAGAGACATCTCTCTTTTGGACTTGGGGAGGAGGCCTGAAGACAGAAGGCAGGGCAAGGAAAAAAGGCCTGTTTGTACTCCACAGGTTATGTTTAGGGCAAAAACGTCTCCAGTGTTTACTGCCTCTGGTGCGTAGTCAAAGTTGGACTGCGCAGCCAAACTTCGCACCCTAAATACTCAGCTTACTGTTCTCATTGTTATTACTCAATAACATCCCTTCTGTTGTTTTCTTTATGCAAATGAACAGATACATACGCTTTTTTTTTTAAAGGCTGCTAAAATGTGGATCTGGAGTTTCTTTTGATTGCAGTCTCTTAAATTCTGGGGAAACTGCAACTGGAAACTGGTCACCACAATAATTATTGTCTTAATTTTAGACGTATTACAAATCAGATTGCTGATTAAGATATTTTCAGCATGCATTTGTAAAGAAGGGTTTTTGTTTGTTTGTTTTGAAACACCTTTCAAAGTTATACTCTGACTTAGAAGGAAATACATAAAAACTATGCTTAGCATCCATAAAAGTATTGTAAATTTGTTCAACCATTTACCACCCATTTAACAAGTTGGGCTTGGGGTTTCATTTGATTTATCTGATATAACGATGCCATTACACAAAGAAAAAGTGAAGAGGCAAGTTTGTTTTGTTGGTTTTGCCATCTGCACTGTAACTTCTAATCCAAGAAAAGAGCTGTAACTAACTATCAAAAGAAAGTATTTTGCCATTGTCACACTTCATGCAATTTGACTTTGCATAATATATGCAGTGGTGCTCCCAATAGTCTATTTCCTCTTAAATTTATGATAAATTTTGGTTTAAAATAGCATAAAGTTATTAGATATAATTGAGTAATTTCCAATCCTTAGAAAAATAAGCAATGAAAAATTTGTGATTTTTCCATTCCTTTGGACTTTGCTCAGCTTTTACTAGTAATGCATCATATCTGCTGTGTTAAAATCCAAATAATTCGTTGACACTGAAAGCACATTTATAACATAGTCCCGTTAGGCACTTCTTTTCTACTCGCACTATTAAGTCTAGAGTATCAACATTAGATAATTGGAGAACAGGTAAATTTTTTCCATTGTAACAAATTAGAACATTCCTTCTCTTTCTACCTTATTTCTGAATGGCAAGAGTGTAGCCAGCAGGTTGAGGGAGGTGGGCTGGCACATCTGGAATACTAGGATAGGATAATAAGAGAAAGATTACCACCAAAGTGGAGAAAGTCCAGAGAAGAGCCACTAAAATAAAAGGTCAAGTGAGTGGCATATAGAACGTACGAGAAAAGACTGAAGGAACTGGCTTTGTTCCACCTAGGGAAGAGAAGGCTATGGAGGAACCAAACTGCAGTCTTCCCTTACCTTAATAAGCATTGCAGAGAAGGAGGCAGGATTTTTTCAGAGAGGCGCCAGAAGAGGACAAGGAGCGACAGTCACAAGGTGCAGCAGGAGAGATTCCAGCTGAACACAAGGAATGAATTTTAAGAGCGGTTGCATGCTGGCGTAGGCTGCCCAGAGGCTGTGGAACCTCCACCTTGCAGATCTTCAAAACCTGACTGCACAACACCCTCAGCAAACTGGTCTAATGTCTAAAGTTACACCTGCTCTGAGCATGAGGGAGGTTGGAGTATAGTTGGAGTATATGATTTCCAGAGAACCTTACCAACCAAAATGATTCTCTGATTCCCGAAATTATTCTCTGATTCCATATTATTATTAAATTACAATTAGTTGGCCAAAAAGAGTGGCATTTAACTGCAGATTCTGAAAAAAAAAAAAAGGTTTTTTCTGTCTGTCATTAATACTCCACAATCTTACAAAAGATGACTACCACTCCTTACTTGAATAATAATTACTGAAACCAACAAACAAGTTCTTCCTATTGGAGTATATCTTTGAAAGAGAGATGTTTCTTTAGAAGTGTCTGGATTCTTTGTTCTTTTTTTTTTTTTTAACTCATTTCTCTGTAGTGTGCACATTTGTCCTTTTTTCTTTCCATCTCTTTATTTTAACAGAACTCATACAAGCTCAGAATTAGAATTATCGTTGGGCTGTGATATCTCTGCAGTATTTCTTATGACAATGTAAAGCCAATGTGTTTCCAGAGTCTTAATTCATTTGATAATGAGACACCTGAGGATGAGGAATCCAGTTATGAAGTTAAATAATTCGTGTCGTCAGTAATGCAATATCTTCAACTGGAAAACCCTTCGTTTTGCTTATTTAAACACATCAGTAGATGGTTATACCATTTGATATGGGGGGTAAACACTAATTTAACCACGTTTTAGTAGGATTTGGAAAATACTTTAAAAATAATAATTTGCAAGTTGTAAAATTTACAGCTTTTAAACCTCTAGAGAACTGCAAAACTTTGTTCAAAACTTTTGCTCATCAGGAGATAAAAGACTTTATGAACTATGAAAATCAAGATTAATTCTCTTCACCTAATAGTAATATTGCTGGAAGAAAAAAAATGCGTGTGTTGAAGATTGCCATTTCTGATATTTACAGAGTACTGACTTGTCTTTAATCATCCTGCCAGGAATGTATGAGGCAGTATACCAGATAATGGGGTGAAATTAGATGTAAGAAAAATAACAGTATCTCACCTATTTTACTCAACCATATCACATCCATATACTGATGCTATGGGTGTAAATCCATTTGAGCTATACAAGCAGCTTCCTGTTTGTGGCACAGAAGGATTAAGCGACTTGGTAACTTCACACAAGATGGCAAAATTATAGAGCTTTATTTTCCTGAAGTTCTTAGCTGAAGTTACAGATGCTCAGCAACTCTCAAAATGAGGTGCTGTTTAGAAGCAGCACAATAGTAAGAATAGGTAAGTAGAGCCCTGAAGAAGCATAGTTCATTGAAATGCATGCCTTGTTCCAGAAAGGAGTCTGAGATCAAATCTATTTTGAGATTGCTCTTCTACTGGGCATAACTTCATCATTTTAGAATTGTCAAGGGATCTTGTCATTTACAGACTTTTATGAAAAGCATGACTAATTGAAGCCAGCCTGAGGCATTTTCTACAGTTACATACATGAAGATAAATATATTCTAATTTAGCTGATTACTCTATTTTTTCTTTGCATTAACTACATAGAACGTGCTTTGAATTCTTTTGTTTTCTACCACGTAGCGTAACTTACCTGCTGTGATTTAATCAAGTATTTGGGTCACTCAAACTATAACAGCAACAGAAATAATCAGGATTTCCATCTTTAGATTAAGCTCTTTTAATTTTACTTTTCTTCTAAATTAATTTTTTTCCTGTGATTGTTTTTAGCTGTGATAGTATGCAAACCACTTAAACTTTTGATCCTTTAAAAATTTGGAAACAGAAACCTCAGCTGTTTAACAGTGCTTTCATTAAAAGTATTGCTTGTCATTTTGGACTTATTTGAAAATAGTTTATGCAGGAGTTTTGCAAAATTTTTAAGCATATTAAAATTTCATTTTGATATGAAACATTCTGCATAATACTTCCTGGCTACAGAAATTAATGCCAATGCTTATTCTGCTGGAAGTTTATCATGTTGCCGCTTAAAAAAAATGTCTTTGGCAAGAATTAATTGGAAGGAACATTTTGGTGTTTGGTGTTAGGCAGGAATTATTCTAAGCACATTGCTTACAATGCTCTTTTACATTTTTTCCATGTTCTTTATGTTTCATTTTTCATAAATGTACTACAGACAGGCTGAAAAGCATTTCAGAAGTTTTCATCACTTAAAGCATACTCATTCAAAGTCAACACTAATATTAAAAAGACTTTATCAGTTCCAAGGTGCATTGATGTCATACTAAAGTAGATCTGCTATAAGAGGTGGTATACTTTTAGCTCTGAGCTGGCTAGGAACCCTCAGTTAATTATCTTAATCATTGTAAAACAGATTTCAAAAATACCCAGTCAGTGCCTCCCACTATGTCATTTAGGAGAAAGAAAGCAAACAATACGCTTTCTGCAAGACAGTAAGACTTAAATATGCTTGTCCAAACATAGGAAAACTTGTTTATTTTTCTGCCACACAAATGAAAGCTGTCCAAGGGTTGATGGAAGAGCATCACATGCTGGCCAGGAGGAGCTATGGAATTAGAAGCAAGACCTTGGCCCATTTGAACCAGAATGATTGTAGTGAGAGACTGCAGTCTCTAGTTCATCCAAAGGATGGTCCCTGCTCTGATGCCCAAGTTTCAGAAAATACTGAGAATCTGAGCTCTGAATACCAAGTCAAGTTGAACATCAAACATCATTAGCTACTGTGGTTTTGCTTTTTAGGTGAAATGAAATCCCACTCTACTGAAATTAACAGAAATTATGTTATTAACTTCACTGGGAAAGAACTTCAGCACAGTTGACCCAGTTCAAAGGCATAGTTTGATCCTTCATTTTCAATAGGGAGATGAAAATTCAAGGCTTCGTCTTAAAGTACTCCACTTCCTTGGTCTTTTCTCCTCTTCCATTTTTGTCTCCTATTCTGTTTTTTGCCCTTTCTTTTCACTTCCATTCATCCCTTGTTCTGGACCACATAAATCATGTCTCAGGCTGAGTCATGGAAAACATGATACAAGAGTAAAACTTGAAGGCAGGCACAGTGAGCCAACGGCAACAAAACAAGATGTAAAAATCAAGAGGCAGCAGTCTGAAGTTTCTTGATCCAGAAAAAGGAGATGGGACTGACATAAACCAGAGTATAGCAAGCAGGATTATAAAGCCAAAGCTTCTGTTTTAAAAACGTGTTCTTCTGTGCTGAAAATATGATGGGTAGCAAGAAGTAGTAAGCAAAAACATGTGTACAGAAATTCACAGCTTGGATTCTACTCGGTGTTATTTATCAAATTAGGAGCCACTAATATGTTTCTTTGTCCCTGCTTCAGAAGGAAAATAGTGGCACAGAAACAAAAGAAACTTGATAGATCACACACAGTCCTCACCAGTCCTCACACCAACCTAAATGCAACACATCCATCCTGTTGGTTGTTGCCGGTATTTAAAAAAGAACAGGTTTTGTATTAACAGGAGGAAGAGAGGTATTTGAAGACAAAACTTGCCTTTTGAGGCTCCTGATACTGTGAATTACTTATGTGTCTCCTGTGAAGTGCCAAGTGCTGTTCATTGCCATTGGAATCTGCGTGGAGACAGCTGGACTCCATTAAAAGTAGGGGTAGAGTCAGCAGCCAGAGCAGCACAGCTTTGATGCAGGAGAGAAATTCAGCTTTGCCTTGGTATCATGATTCCTAAGCAAACTGGAACTTTCTTCTGAAGCAATATGCAAGTCAGTGATTAGGATAGGCCACAGCTTGCATGGTAAAGTCCAAAGTTTGGGTTTAATGTGGTGAGGGATTACAAAAACAGTGTCACCTCTCATCATACACCACAGTTGCTTAGTTGTTTATTTGTAGTAATGGTCTCTTTTTCAATTAACAAGAACTTCTCAATGCCATTTGAAATACTCACTGTTGTTGACTGAGTAGGCTTAGATTGTTGTCGCCTCTGTCACTGACCTTGTCCGTGACTTCAATACGTGTTTGTGCAAGAGCACAAGATTCCCTAGAAAACTCATGGCCTCCTAAGTGTGTTATGCTTAAGCACCAAAAACTTTTCATGAGTTTAAATTATCTTTTCTAATAATGTTTTTCAGATGGTGTTCTGTCTTTCCTCTCCATATAAAAAGAGATCTAGACAGGACTTGTTGTGTGTGTATTCAAGGCTTTGTCCTGCAGGGAATAGCTTCCTTTAATGATGATTCCATGATATTGTAACGTACATTTTAAAATTAGGCAAAATAGAGAGAAAGAGGAAAGCAATGCAATACTTTTTTGTGGGTTCTTGGTGACGCATAACCTTTTTGTTTGAAAACAGAACATGAAGTAGCCTCTGCATGTTCACTTAATGGTACAAATATTTGACCTATAGTAGTGATAACTTAGCCTTTTACTCTTTATATAAAATCAACTGAGAAATAATACTATTATTTATACAGTTCTTACAGTAAACCTCATGTTATCAATTAAGAACAGCAAGATACTTTGATTATAAATATTTACATTTTAGTTACTGCAAAACACTCACAGATAATGTGGTTTGTAATGTAAAACCTGGTCATGTCTCTAGGATACAAAATAGCCATTGATTATTATTACGTATTTTTCAGAAAGCCCTTCAGAATACAAAATTAAATTGAACACCTAAAATAGTATGTGGGAGCTGTAGGAAATATCATGTTATTCTTTATTAGATTATACTGGCATCAACAGGAAAAAAGCTTTAAAAGAAAGGGCAAAATATGACAGTAAGATAACATGTACAGCATTATAAATTCTTCATGTATGTGTGCATGCATCATGCAAATTGACAAATTTGAAATAATATTTATTTTAAGATATATAAATTAATGTATTTAAGAAAATTGCACTAGCAAATGTGGCACCAGTTCAATACATATGCACGTACCTAACCCACCCATATAAACGTGTATCTGCTTTTCTCAACTGAAGCTTATGTCTAAAATTATCGTGCTAAAAGTGGCCCCATATAAAGGCTATAAGGGAAACAATTTAAACAGTCCTGAAGAACTAAGTATCCAGTAACCACAGGACTGTGATCAATAATTTAAATCAGAAGTGAAGATTAGAAAATTAAATGAAATGTAAAAATTTTGCATTGTCCACACAAGCACAATTCATATGTGAAACTAACCCTTAGAAACACAGTCTGTGAAATTAACTTATTTTGAGCAACTAATTATTATTATCAAAAAGGTCAGCTTCCATGCCACAGTAATATTGTGCATGCAGATATTTTCCTTTCCCTGTTTAGAAGCATAATAGATTTTTTCCTGTGCTTTTTATTTCTATATGATTTTTTTTAGAAATATTGATATTTTCTTTGTATTCTTTTGTTATTTTCTTAAATGATAGGAACTTCACTTTCATAACATAAATAAAGACATTTCAAGCTTTTCCATGCTGCTTAGCCAAATTAAGTGAACGCTGACATTTAGTTACCCAACAGGATGCAGAGATAAAGTATGCCACTAAACGTAGATGCTCAGGAGAAATTTGATTTAGACTGTATCATTTCCTTCTTTTTACAAACCTAAGATAACCTACAGTGAATTCTTCACTTTTAATAATCCAGTTTTTCTAACACAAAGCTTCTCATCTACTTTAAGTTCATTATGACACTGCAGTAAAATAACATTTACAAACTTAAAATGTACAGCTTTCAGATATGGTTATTACTAAAGCTGCAATATTATTTAAAGCACTTCACTTGTTATTACCTATAGAACTTTCATTTTTAATAACTATACTGGGAAAAAAATGTAAAACATGATATTTTAAAAGATGCCAAAATTATTACATAATATTATATTTCCTTTCGTTATCATTTTCTGAGTCAGTTTTGATTTATCCCAGCTTGGAATATTAGGCTAGACATGAAGGGGTAGGAACATTCTTACAGTTAAAAAAAGTATATATACGTATTTTTTTATATATATATGTATAGGTGCACATGAATCTCCTCTGGCTCCCGACTCTCTGCCAAGAAAATTTTCCTCTTGTCAGTCAATTGATCCTAATATCATCTTAGAATAGAGAAGACAGTTTGAAGTACAGAGTTTTTTTCCTTCATGCTGTTTTAACTATGGTTTATATGTAGGTAAATACAAGATCTTTGTGGTTATGTTTAGCTTAAATATTAAGCTTTTCTTTTTTACCTTTGTGTTGCTGAACTGCTTAACACTTTCTGGGGCTTTTGTGTGTTTATTTCACTAAGCAGGGTGTTGACACTTTCTGAAGTTTTAAGAAATTTCAGATGTTTTCTTCTAAGCTGAGCTTCAGGCTCAGTGGTTTTAGAGACCATTTTAAGTTTCTAGTATTATGAAGTCTATCTCAAAAATGTTATACTTCGGTTTTCATGCAAAATGTTATTTGCATCTGATTGCAGCTCTGCAAACTCATCTTGGCTTCTTCTTAAGTTTGCGGTGCCTAGCATTTGAAGTGTTCTGTCTGTTCATAAAATAGGAACGGCATTGGCAATAGCTGTTCCGGGTTCTCCAAACTCATTTTTTAATATACCAGAATTCTATTTTGGAGAGACCATTTCAAGTAATAGAAAACAAATTTTGGCCCTATGCTACTGATCTTGTACTTTATAGACTGTTTCTCGTCTATTATTCTGCCATCCTTTGCCTCACAGGAAACTAATGGGAGATGCATAGTTTTCTTGTAAAGGCTAGATTATATAAGAATGAAACAACTCTGCTTGATTTTCATATAATTGCAAGTTAAATTGCAAGACTGGAAATTGGGGACAAGGACGTTTTGCATCTGAAATTATCAGATTCAGCATTAGAGCTCTTGATACAGTTCTTATGGAACAACCCTTCCCCCAAATTGTTCACCTTCACTAAAAAAACAGACTTGCAGACACACTGTCCTTAGCCAATATTTTGTAAAACAACTGCTGGTGTTCCTGCAGCAACACTTGCTAGTTTTACTAGTAGTGTTAAATTTGCAAAGTGACAATTCCATGTTGGCTCATTTGATAAATGCTCTTTGACGAGATACGAATCTTTATCTCCTCCTAAAGGCTAAATATTTCTACATGTTTGGAATTAATTGCATTAGCTTCATTAATCTGTTTCATGATCTTAAAGCTCCTACGGGTGTTTTAATCTGGTATTTGAGGCAACTTTCTCGATCAACCCCCAAGCTTCATCCTGTAGTTGTGAAGTAGAGTTGACTAGTTCACTAGGTTGACTTAAAGCTGTTTGACTGTGATTGTTGTTGCTTGCCTTCTTTATGGATCACAGATTATATGTTCAATAAAACTCATAAGAAGTCAAGTAATGAACAGGAAAAAATAGAATTTATCTAAAATTTGCTAAAACCTTTTATTGTCCCTAAAAGCATAAGCATGACCTTCTGCTGAAGTGGATAGAAGTTGTAGCCACAGGGAACCTTTCACACAGATTTCATTGCAAGATTGAAGCTAAAATGAAAGGCCAGATAGTTTACAGCCATTCTGCAGGCTGTGGACCAAAAAAAATTATAACTACTGGAGTAAGTTCAAACTGTTAGCGATTAAAGAAAGACTGTCATCTTGCGCAGTGTTCTGTCCATGCAGAGCTTGTTGAAAAGTCATGAAATGCAGCATTAGTGACATTTCCAGGGTAATACACAAACTACTGTAACAAAGAATTACCTGGAAGTAGAAATTCCACTATTTTTACTTTTTCTTGATAAGGGTGTTAATTGTATCATGGACTTCCACTTTTATTCCCCAACTGTTTCCTTAGTAGTCACGTGTTTACATACAGAATGTTTTTAATAGGTGCTGTTATTACCAACTTAAAAGCTAGTTTTTCTTTCTTACACATTCTCATTAACCAAAGAAGGTTCTAAAATTCCCAGTTATGTTTTTCATCTTGTGCCTTCAGGGATGTCACACTGGGGTCTTGTTGGAATTTAGTAAGCAGTGTTTTTAGTGATGAAAAATAAAAAAAATATATACCTAGCTATAGCGCTTTTTATCTTTTGACCCTAGGGGACCTTAGAAAGGAGTTTAGTATCATCACCTGAATTTTACTGAGAAGGAACCTGGACACAAGAGAAGGAGGTAGTGACTTATTCAGTTTTTCTCAGTAAGCCTGTGACAGAAGTTGAACCTTTGTCTCCTGAATTCTAGCCAAATATTTTCCCCAGCCTACTCTCCTTCTGCACAGGAGTGCAGATTCCAAAATGCTAAAAGACATAAAAAGCAGACGATGTAAACAGATGTAAACGAACACAGAGTTCATGAAATCCTGGCTCCACTTAAGTCGGTGGCAAAACTCCCTTCAACTTCAATGGAGTCAGGATTTTCATCAGGCCAGACCATCTTTTAAAGAAAAGAGTGCCATATTTACACTAATGGGTCTTTCAGATCTAATCTCTACTTTTTTCCTATATACAGTTTGAGTTGCCATAGGTCCTCTAATTAAATTTGGTACATAATTTGCTGTCAGCTTATATTTCTTAACCAGACCTTAACACTTTTATTTTAATTCCTTTTGCTTTAAAGAAAAAAAACATGTACTGACTGTTCTGAAACGTACTAAGCTTGGTTTTTATCGTCATCATTCTGACAAATCTGTTTTCTTGGCTTGGTTCCTTTGTATTTTCGTTATATAGGGAGTATTTTATCTGTTGGTAGCAAATTTCATGGTTACTTATAGATACAGTTCAATGAAATATATTTTCATTTATGTTGTGGCCACAGAGTGGGATGAAGAAAGATTGACTATTGAAACTGGTAAGTGTGTTTTGGATTTAGAGCATGCGTGTTTGCTATTAAAAATTACTGATAGCTTTGAAGGTTAGCACAAATTAATTTTGCTCAGTAAGTACTAAACTTACTAATAATTTGTGAATTAGTAATTAAAAGTTTAGAAGAACATGGTTTGCTCCTGACAGTTAAGTTTGTGGTAGAGGCTCTGGCTGTTCACTGTCTCTAGTCTGATTTTATTTGTTTCTTTTTTTTTATGATTAAGCTGAGCTTTTTACTCCTTCACATAATAGTCTGTGACAGTAGGAAATGAGAATGCACTGAGACATAGAAGACAAGGAAGCAGCTTCGAGGCAAAATGAAATAATTTGTAATCAACCAGAAGGAATTGGTCTCGGAGTAGCCAGTGTCTTTAAAAAAGCCTGAGAAAGAAAGTACTTTTCTTTTCCTTAACATTGGTAACAAAACTTACAAACTGCTGTAAGCAGTAAAGTCCATATTGCAAACTGTCATACAATCATAAAATAGTCTCTTACACAATATATTGATAGTGATTTACACAAAGTTGCTCAGGAATGCAAATGCTTTCTTGAAAAAATTATTTCTTGAGGACAATATTCCTTCCTTCTCCTATTCATCTACTCCTCACCTTCAGAGAATTCTGGCTAGTACCTAATTTAATTAAAGTGGTTCCAAAAAGAATATGGCTTATTATTCCTCACAGGAGAGTCTACTCTATCTGGAGAGAAATGGTGACCAGGATCTGAGACAGGAAATGCTTATGAGAGAGGAGAAATTCCATTGAACATTGCATAAAATTGAAGAAAGTCAGAATAGAACAAATCAGATGTATAATGGCCACTTTTAAGTAGTGGTAGTTTCCTGAGAAGCTGCCTTCTTTTTTGAAACTTGAGAAATTAATGAGTATTAATGAACTGTGCCTACATCAAATCACAGTATCCTTTCCAACATATCACCTCTAAAAATATATTGCTGTAATGTTAGAACAGTAAACTGAAAAGCAACTGATACAGAAATTAAACACATCAGCTTGTCCTGCAAAAGTGAAATTATTATTGGTTTTATGTGTGGTGCCATGGAGCACACAGGATATGTATTTCATTTTCTTTTGACAGCTTGGATTCAGTAGTTTGGTTTGTTTTCTAATAATGTGTTTGCTATAGAAAATATTTCATTCTACTGAGCTGACATACTGTTGAGCAATAAAAGGTCTTGGCTTACACAATATGTGTAAAGCTCTGCTCAAAGTGGTAGATACTGACCTGTCACAGGGTAACTGGAACTTCAATATCATATAAGTAAATGAATCTATATATAAATACAAATATACAGTCTACCCTTACTACGAGAGAATTAAGCTTTTCTTATTAAAATGGTTTCAGTGGCTGTGACAAAGACCAAAGACTAAAAATTAAGCGGTTTTGAGTACACTGTGGCTTTAGGCCATACTTTTCAAACATTGCATATGTAAGACTAATTTTGCAAGTAAAGCACCAGCAATGTATGCACATGACCTGTAGTCAAACCCATGAAATAGTCCTGGTAAAGTGGAATTATATAGGCTGTGCTCTAAGAATTCATAATAACAGTAGCATAACCAGTGGAGCGTTATCAAGAGTCAGTGATGTGATTGTATTGCATACACTTAAGTCTTATTTCTTATTGTCAGAACTAATATTAAAGTCATACTTCCATTATCCTTCCTAGTACAGACGTGTCAAACATAGTATAGTATAGGCATATGCCAAACTGTATCTTTCTCTATCACGGAGTATATTCTCTGATTTTTTTCCTAACATAATAAGCTAAAGCTAGCGATGTGGAAAGTGTGCCAGTCATTGGCATTAGGTGAGGATAACATATAAATTTTACAAGTACTGAAGAAAAATTGAAAAGCTACTCAATCTCAGAATGGTTCTTACTAAAAACATTTAATTCTTACTGTGTAGTAAGTCCACATTATTGAGAAGGTACATAATTGTCAGCATTCAGGCATTTTTTATGCCTGACGCTATTCTATATGTATATAAGCAAATGATAATTTCTTTTTTGATGTTCATAACAAATGAAGAGTTAATATTGGGCCTTTCTGCAAAATTATCACGGATTTCCTTTAGCAGCAGTGATTCCTTTCCTGGAGTTATCTTGAGGCAGGATAGCTTTGCCTTGCTGTGCTCTGGCTGGCCAACGTTATCTAGAAGACATTTTCATTGATTCAAAAAGTGACAGAGTACTGTCAGAATTGAAAGACCTGTTTCTAATTGATGGTTAATTGATCTTGAACCAAACCAGAAGAAAAAACGAAGACTCCCAACTGGGTGGTCCTCTTTCGATCTCTTAACATAGGTGGCTATGTGAGGTTGATTTCTTTATGTTCCACCAGCCAGTATAGTCTCTTTTTGTAAGTAATTACAGCTATGTCTAGGTATAGTGCCAGAAAACGTTCCCAGTTATCAGCATTCTCTGTATGGTCCTGAGCCGTTCCTCTCTGCAGCACTTTGTGCAGTTTTCAGGAGGGTTTTGGGCTGGGCAAACTAGCGGGTCACTTAGGCCAGACTCTCATTTGTATCATGTGTATTTGTTTTCTTCAGTGCTTGTTGAAAACTTATTGCATGGGCTTGGGGTCACAATGACCTTATCGAAATTACTCATTTTACCATTGACTTAGAATGGAGTCAGAATTATTTTCTTTAATCCTGTTCCAAATTAAAAATATTTTTTGCATTTCTTGTATTGATTAGTGTTTCCGTAAAACAGATTAACAAGTTCAGTATTAAAATCAGCATCATAGAATCCCATACCTATAGAGGACAGTGTATGTGAAAGAAGAGAACTCTCTCAACCGTGCAGATCATAGTGATCCACCTACAAGTGTCCCCAGTCACGAGATTCAGTAGTTTGCTATCTGAATGGCTTTTCTTTAACACTCTTCTATGACATGCCTGTAGGCTACAAGCATGACCTTCTGCAGTCATGCTGCTACTGCATGCAACTATTTAGAACTCTTTAGTTGAACCCCAGAATACAAGAAGTGGCAACCCCGTTCCGCCAGAATCCTTTCCCCACCTCCCAGCTCCACAGTGCTTTATAAGGATTCTGTGCCAGTAATCCTATATATGTAGGGAAATATATCACTGAGTTAGCACCTCTTGCTTTCACAAAAGCAGATGAAGGCTTACTTTGTGACCCTTAGTTAATAACTACATTAGCTAGAGCAGAAGCAATATATTAGTCTTAGCTAAATTTGGTTCTTTAGGGCTAAAAGTATGTGCGTATAGCTTACCTAACAGTATGTATATGATGTGCTTGCTGCATTAAAAATTACTTTCTATGCTGCATCCATTTGACTACCTCATCTAAACACTGCCCACCAAATGTCGCCACTAAGACTACCACTGACATGCATATCCTTGGGCAGATTGAAATAGCTTCCTTTATTTTAATTAACCTGTCAGAGAAAGCTTCTTTGTTTTCAACACTTAAAATGAAGCTTGGCCTAAAGTCTAAATTTAGCCCTGCAGCCATGATAAATGTGAAGACCAATCACTTTTATAAGGGTTTTGAAATGCTCTCACAGTTGCAAAGAAAAGAGGAAATGCAGACTACAAAGTAGCAGATCTGAGTAAGAAGCTTCCAGTTTATATAGTTGCTTTTCTGATTATAACTGCTTCTAAGCAGCTCATCTATTTCCTTTAAAATGTCTTCCAAGGTAGAATCACTGAATGGCAAACTTCTGTATTCTGCACCTTTTTAAAATTAAACTCTTCTGAGCAATGGGATTGACAAGGAAAAGTTCACTATACAAAGAGATTGTAATATATCTCTAAATAAAGTATGTCTAAATCATTCTTCTGTTACAAGTGTTACATTTTAGCTTTATTGTCTTTTATGAACATTGATTAAATTTTCACTTGAAGATGGTGTTTTGAGACTGGAAAACCATTCCAGAAGAATTTGGAATAGGAAGGATTAGCTGATCATTTAATGTAAGGGACTATGCAATGAAGTCGTCTGCAGTAATAACTCAATGAACCAGAGGTCCTTTGAAATTCCGTGTTGCTATTCTAAACAAGAGTGACGCAATTCACAGTTGCCTGGACAGCTAGGATATGATCAGTTTTGTCTAACTGCCTAAAAGAAGTTAACTGTTTCATTTAACCTAATGACCAAAGTTCTTTGTGTCAGGTGACAGACACCTCCAAGGGACCCTTCGTCCTATAGTATATTTTACAATGGGATTAATAATCTTTTGGAACAGAGGGCTGTTTTTCATTAAATGTCTAGCTTTTAAACTGTTAAATTACATGAGAATAATTCCATCCTGAATTTAAAACAGAATTTATTCTTGGTGCAAACCAGTGGTTTTGATTTTGAATTTTCATGTTTTAAAAATTATGTTTATAACACTCACGACTAATATTAATGAATCACTGTAAATTCTTGTAAAGTAGCCCTCCTAAATGCAACCAAGTCAGAATTAAAACAGTAATTGTGAATAGTGTGAATCGTGCCATTCATTTCAATGGACATATCATTTTGGTATATCTGTACTAAATCCTAAAGTGGTCACTATAGGTCTCAGCCCTACTAACTGTTCCATGTCTGATGCTTTTCGAGAAAAACTCAGCTAGTAACTTTATTCTGCGTCTCAAACAGCCTTAGTGTTGTCTCTCTCATCTAGCTGCCACATTTCCCAGCCACTCTCTGACTGCTTGACAAAACTATATATATAAAGTAAAAAATACCCAAGTCCTGAAAATGTGGCGGTAGTATAAATTATATTAATTTTACACTTGACTTTTTTGTAGTATATCTGATTACAGTCCTTATTTTGTAAGGTAAAATAATATATTTCATTAAGGAGCTGCAGAATTCAAGGCTTAAGAAATATACTAGGTCTTGAGTTTAACATGCCTATACAATTGATTTGTAACTATTTAATTGAAAAAAAAATAATTCGGTCTAATCACTTTTAGCGCATGAGTTATATTCAGCCTGTAAACTCCTTATTATTCATACGCAGAGGAATGTGTCCAATGATTAAGACCCCAAGGATTTGGTTGATAGAATAATCTGCATTTCTAAAGAAAAAATAAGCAGTAGGGTATTTAATGCTTTAAAAGAAAAGTTGTGATGCACGTCAAAGCATAACACTGACTCGTTTTAAAAACAATATCTGCAACTTGCTTGTCCATTGGCTGGTTCACTTGTATATCTGTAATATACAGTCTTGATCTAATAATTGCTAATTATGCAGTTGTTTATCAGCTCATTTGAAACATCCTGAAATTCAGTCTAGCTCACCAAATTGCTGTGCTTAAGGCGTTTTTACATTCTAGGAAATTATAATATCCCCAGAAGGCGAAGAATTAATAATAAAAATCCTCTTTTGTAAAAGATTATCATTGGAGAGCAAATGGAGCAGATCTTCCCTATCTTAGTGCATTTAATATTCTCATTTTTTTCTATGAAAGTTTGATGGAAAGACTATGTGGGGATCACTGTTTTATTAACTTGTTAAGAGACAAATTTACTGAACCAGTGCAGCATATTGATTTCAGTGTCTGCTATATGGAAAAGCAGCAATAGTAATGGGTGACTTTCAGACATTTCCATCTGGAAACTTGCTCATTCTTTAGATGTTTTATGATCTTGATTTATCTGTTCAGGCTGGCATTAAGACGTCAATGTCCTTCTTGTAGTGAGGGGCCCAAAAGGGAACACAGTATTTGAGGTGCAGCTTCACCAGTGCCGAGTACAGGGGGACGATCACTCCCCTAGTTCTGCTGGCCACACTATTTCTGATACAAGTCAGGATGCTATTGGCCTTCTTGGCCACCTGAGCACACTGCTGGCTCATATTCAACCAGCTGTTGACCAACACCCCCAGGTCCTCTTCTGCCAAGCGGCTCTCCAGCCACTCTTCCCCAAACCTGTAGCGTTGCATGGGGTTGTTGTGACCCAAGTGCAGGACCTGGCACTTAGCCTTGTTGAACCTCATACAGCTGGCCTCAGCCCATCGATCCAGCCCTTCAGCAGATCAACACTCCTGCCCAGCTTGGTGTCATCTGCAAACTTACTGAGGGTGTACTGGTTCCCCTCGTCCAGATCATTGATAAAGATATTAAACAGAACTGGCCTCAATACTGAGCCCTGGGGAACACCACTTGTGACCAGCCACTAACTGGATTTAACTCCATTCACCACAACTCTTTGGGCCTGGCCATCCAGCCAGTTTTTCATGCAGCAAACAGTACGCCCATCCAAGCCATGAGCAGGCAGTTTCTCCAGGAGGATGCTGTGGGAAACCATGTCAAAGGTGCTTCCGTGGTTTCTAACACTTCAACAACCCTTGCGTCTTTGCTGCCTCGTGGATCTCCATCCACAGTTTGTCTCATTCTATTGGAAACAATATTCTGACTGTTAGATTTCAGGTTTGATAAGCAATAAACAAGAATCAGAAAACTACCTGCAGCACATTTTTGATCCATTATCAAACATTATTCAACTGATCAAGCATGCAACCATCTCTGGAGTGGAGGAACTTAATATATTTCTTAAAATCCATCGTATAATACAGCTGGCTTGATCTAATTATCTTTATAGTTACAAACATACAAAAGTAAATATCATACCTAAGATATTTAATGAGGAGGAGAAAGGTAGCTGTCAAAATAAATTGAGTTGCTATCCTCTAGGTACTTTTCTTGAAGTTTCTCAAGTCTGTAAGCGTACCTGTCTTCCAAGTTTTATTTTTTGTTTTATATTTTGGGGAAAAAAATCTGCTTAATCTAGGAGTCCAGTGCTGGTTTTATTTCCATTATTCATTTTGGCATTGCATGATTCAAGTATTGCATTAAAAACAAAGATCTCGGAAAGCATGCAGGTATCTGTGGTCCTTCACCCTGCAAAAGGAGTGATCCGTGTAGACAAGGGCTGAAACCATAGCAACACAATTCAGAAACTAATTTTCATATATCTGCACTCTTACCGAATTTTTGGACAAATAGAAAAGTTTGTAAGTTTATTTCTCAGCTGGCTATGTTGATCTCTTAGGAGTCACAAGCTGATTTCTACTAAGAAATCTTAATCATCAAGGTAAAGAGCCTTTGTATTAGCAGCATTAAGATTATGCAGTGAAGTGATTTGCAGGAATTAATTATGTATTTTTTTTGGCCAAGCCATCAGAAATATCTTCTGGAGTTTTTTATCAAGTCTGGCCTTAGAAACTGAAATGTTTTACCTCTCTAAGGTATATGTGATGCCTTCTTTTCTATTGAAAGTCTCAGCATAGAGGAAAAGGGTTTCTATGATTGATTTTGTGTGGAAATGGTTTACTGAACTAAGTGATGAAGAATCTGTACCAAAGCTAATTGAAGTTTTTATCTGAAATTTCAAAGATATGAATAATTCCTCCAGAAATAGAAATAAATGTAGCATTTCCATGACATAAATTTAGATCAATATTTATTATTTTTATGTATCTTATCAGCAAAAGTGTTTTAGAATACCAGACTTGTATGTGCTTGTGGATATACAGTGACCTACTTTGTAGATGTGGACAGAACTGTGTCTGTAAAAGTATGTAAAGTGGGTCTGTAATGTAAAACATAGTTTAAAAGAGTCTTATTGAGGGGTGCATTGAAACAGCACCTTTTACATAAGCTCTCAGATATACTAAGGCAGTAACAATTATTCATCAGGAGATCTCAAAGCATTTCACAAAGGCAGGAAAGTATTTTTTCTATTCTAAAAAATGGAAGTATGAAATTCAGAGATTGATTTTATGAAGCATCAGGAACTGCAGTTGCTCAGAAACATAAAAATCAGACACAAAGGTCCTGCCTGAGACTTAAGGAGACACCTGTCTTTACAGCACTGGGAGCTCTTGCAAAATTAAATAAAGCATAGCTCTGTATGCGCTATTGAAGCCAAACAAAGTTGCCCAAGGACTTCCAGCAACACGGTGGCAGAGCTGGCAATGGCATTCCTGCCTCTTCATACTTTATGCTGGGTCCTTTCCCCTCGACCACCACTTCGTCAATGCATTGCCTGAAATGTGAAATCATCGCCGTTTTTCTTATATCAACCTTAAAATAACAGGTAAGGAGAATGGAATATCAAGAGGTGGTTCATCTCAGGAACGCTGACAAGGTGTGCTGTACGCAAGTGAGCCAGAAGTGCTTTATGACACGTTCAGAACTCGGAGACTGAATTACAGTTTTAGTAATCATCAGTTCCCCTTCTTCTCTGTCATTTCTTTGTTTAATATATTGCATGGAAGAGACTTATGGTACAAGTTTTATAAGCTGGCAATAAAAATATAACAACTGTTGTATTAAATTATTTAAGTTGTAAACCATTGTAAAAAGCAGAAAAAGTTATATCGATATGGAGCCAGAAAAAATGATTATGATGGAGTATAAAATATATTGTGCTGATTACTACAGAATTTTTGCCCAGTTTAGCATATTGTAAATCTTTGGTTGGCCTTAAGAATGAAACTGCAAGCAGATTTTACTAAAGGGTTGTGGCAAGTGGTTTAAGAAAAATGAAGCTAAAATCGGACTTATAATTTAAAAACAAATCAGCAAAAATGTGACAGCAAACAAAAAATATCTAAAAGGTCAAAGAAATAGTGGCAAAGCGAAGGATCAATGAATTTAAACCTTCCAGATTTCCCCTGAGAGAAAGCTAGAATTCTGGAGGAATAAATAACCAACTTTTATATTTTAAGCAAGTAGATTATTACTTTATTCTTTTGTGCTAGCCTTTACCAAAAAGAGAGGTGCCAGTCACTTTGAATCTGGCTGTATTGATGTTAGTAGCATTTGGTAGCGCTACGTGTACCTTAACTAGGTACTAAAATTACAAACGGAAACATTTGCAAGAGGACACAAATACATTTAGGATGAAGTTCTGACTAGACATTATAAGATCCAGTTTTCCTTTCTTCTGTCTCTTTCCTCTTGGTAAGTCAAAAATGAAACTGGTTAGCTGATGATGATCATTATTATTATTAATAATAATAATAATAAAAATAACAACAACAACAACAGCCCTTTAGCATCTTCATGTTTCACCTTTTTGTCTTACTGGAGTTTTTAGGGCTTTAATGACCCTACGTGTTCTTGTGGCAGGTTGTAGATGAGTTTTCTTTGCCCTGCAAAGTGATTTGGCAAAAATTCAGCTAGGCTGAGCATATTTTGTTGCCCTCCTTTCTACCCACATGTGCTTTCTGCAAAAAGAGAAAAAGAGGTGATGGCCTGATTCTAATGAATCCTCCTAACAATGGTGTAATTGAAAAACTACCTTGAAAGAGAAGCCTTTTAAAAAAAAAAAAAAAACACCTACTCATTCAGCTAATGTAGTGTAGAAAATACTGGGAAGAGCACTCCAGTGATGATGTTCCAGGAAAGAAAGAGTGGTTCTCTGTGAACAAATGTTGATGGCTTTCTGTAGCCTGTCCTTCTCACTACCATGTTTTGCAATACAGTGGGTACGATACACCCTGACAAGTTAAGGCCCATGGCATAAAGTATCAGTGTTGACCAAAGAGAGGGCTGTGTGTGCATCTTTGCTTTACTTTAAAACTGACATCTCTTCTTGAACAATTTATTTCCTCTAGCAGTACTGCAACATTGTTAAAACCAGATCTCATACCGCAGATCACATCTTTAAAACAGAAGGAGGCATGAGGATAAATCAAAAGCATGTTGTGCTGTGCCTGATAGGTTGGCCTTCTGTTTGTGGGAAAGATAAAGGTCACCCTTCCATCACTCGCACTTCATGTTTCTTAAAAGTGGTTAAAGCATCACATCCATTTTCCTTCCGAGCATTTGCAATTTCATTAATCCAGTATCTCTTTGAGCTAATGTAGTTTTTGATGGAGATGTGGCTTAAGGCTCCAGAACTAGAAATTCCTGTCGAAGCAGCCAGTGTTCAAGCAGAGGAACTGTCAGTGCTGCTGACTGACTGGTCACCTGTGGGTACTGGCCCACCGGGGGGAACATGGAACCCCTAAGCAACGGGCCAGAGCCGGGCAGCTTTTCCATTCACTGCTGGGCTATGCTGTGTACTGTACCTGTCACCCGTGTGGCTATAAATCACAAAATGTACAAGAGGTACAGGAGGCAGTGCAGTTTGTATAATTCCAAAAGGCCTTCTCCAAAAGTGTTTTAAAAACAGATGTTTAGCACCATGTATTTTGGTGATGAAACATTCTTCTTTTTTTTTTTTTTAATATATATATTTGTGTAATAATTTAACTTTATTGCAGCCTTTTGTGATACACCGTGGTATAAAATATACAGTAATGTTTATTAAGCTATCATAAGACAGTCAGCTGTATAGCCCCTTGACAGGTATGATGATAGACTATTTTGGCATAAAGCCCACAGGTAACTTTCAAATAACCTGTAAACCACCCTAGCTGCTGATGGTGGAAGAATGGCAGAGGCCCCTTGGCAGTGGTGGTGTTTGACACCAGAGCAGGTGGAACACAGGCAGCAGTGCTCCTCTGGGACTGTGATTTTAACAGCTAGAAATCCAAAAGCAGTCCAAGCAAAAGGATGATTCAGTTCTTGGCCACTGTATTGTTGTTTGTAAGTGTGCTCACTGTAGTGTGCTCTCAAGAGGAAGAAGAGGTGTACGGTGGGTCAGAATTTGCGGTCAGTTGTTGGCTTTTCCACAAATTACCTTAACAAATCATGTAATTTTGGCACAGTTTTCTATGACTCAGTTTCCTGCCTGTCCTACATTCCTTTTTCAGCTCTCTATTTTTTTGTATTGATGGTAAACTCTTTGTGCTAGACCTTGTCTGTTATTTAGTGTTTATTCAGTGCCTGATAAAATGACACATAAGTCTTGCTGAAGGCTTTTATAAATTATGCTGTTAATAACTTCAAGTTAGAGCAAAAATGACTTGCAGCTCACATCACTATGTGGCCAAGTTTCAGACCCTTTTTCTTTCATTTTGCTGTCGGTTGACACAGTTGAATGACTCTCCCAGTCTCCCGTTCCCAAATCTGTAACAAACTATGAGCTCACATTGCACAGGAAGCACTAGCAGTGAGATTTATTTGTCACCCTTGGAGGCCATGAAGAGGAACAAAAGACTTTCATCTCTCTTCTTTTGTTCCTTGACTGTAGGGTATAAGAGGGTCCTGATATCTTGGGTCACTGCCATACAGGATAAAAATCCAATTAATGTAAATCTGCCAGATCAAGGGGAGGTAGTTGCGTGGCTATCGAGAGCCCACAAACTGCTGGGTGGATCATCAGCAACCTCTGGCAGCGTGATTTCCCCATTAAAAAAGAAGCTGGGTTTTGTTCTACCTCTAAATATTGGTCTACCCTTCTTTTTAGCCTGCTCCAGCTAATTTTGCGTAAGTTATCAGATGCAGCAGTAATGAAATTTTGGTCATTTGTAGAGTCACTCTAGAATTAAATTGGTGACCTCAGGACGAAAGGCAGTGAATGCCATGGCCACTCTTTGTTACCTCTTCCAGGCAGCTTTGATTAAACTGTGCTGTGAAGCCAGATGTGGATCAATATGAATGATCTTCATCGACCTAATAATGTATTTAACATGTTTGGTGCACTTTTATCTGGTTTTGTTACGATAAGTTGTTTACATTAGTGCAGCAGATTGATTTAAAGTTTCAGGGCTCTTTACAATGGTAAACATCTAGAAATAACCTCATTAGTTTGCACATGGTACTATATATAAATATGTAATCTACTGTGCAAGCTCCTAGGCAGGTGTAAATCAGCATAGCTACAGTGTACTGCAGTTGAGAATCTGGCCTAGAAACTGAAAACGATTATTCCATCAGTATTATTTTAAATGATCACAGCTTAACTCGACATAAAGCAAGGACCATATGATCTTCTCCATACCCAGTCTAAAGAAGCTTACTGCAAAGTCTTTTAGAAACCTCTTCTATTATTTGTAGACTAAATTCTTCCACCAGCAGATGTATGTGGTATCCATTAGTTATATAAACATCTCTTCATGGTCATGCCTTCTGGATGCACTATGTCCAACCAGATATTTCTTAAACCCATTGGTTTTAGAGACTATTTAGCAGATTTGAATAAACGAACAAATGTGGAAGCTGTACCAAACATATCATTTGGGGATGTCAAAGCACTTAACAAACATTGTTACAACCAAGTCCATGCGTAACCACTGAAGGACATATTTGCTTCAGTATGTCTCATGACAGCTTCTTAAAAAATATACTTAAGTGAATTTAACACTTGTGAAAGGTGCCAGATTGACAGACCCTGGAGATAAAAGTTCTTGCATTACCAGCAGGCACAGCCGAGCTTCCCACACACAGTGCCCCACCAGTGTCCCCAACCCTACCTGGAAGGCACAGCGACCAACTGTCCTACAGCTTGCAAATCTGCGCCATCTCGTGCTCTTGGACTATGGGCCAAGAGTCAGTAGCTGTAATGTGACCTAAAGGTGAGAAAGCAAGTTTCATAATTACTGCACAGGTGCTGTTGCAGTTGATCATTTTCACACCAAGTTTTCAATAATCTGGAAAAAAAACCCAAGAAAGTGCACGTTTATCTGATTTTGCATACAACAAAAAATGTGCGTGTGAGCCTCTAGTGAATCCTGCAGTTTTATCTGTCTGCCTAGGCACATTCAGATGACTACATGAGCAAACAAGTGCTTGCACATGCTGTGAAGTGCATTCTTAGATGTCTCTTAAAAAATGGGTCCTTACTGTTTCATGTGTTCGTAATAATCTGTTTCCCTTCATAACTCATCCCTGCTTGGTGTCATTACAGCCCATCCTCCCCAGAGATTTTGAGCACAGCTGGCATACAAGTTCAATAACCATCCACCCCTTAAAGAGACTGGGTCGTTACGGGGTTGAAAGATAGCACACACGGAAAACAGGCTCGTGATCTTTGCACTCTGTCATGGTTTTAGAAAAAGCACAAGTTCTTCCCTGACTGATTGTACTCGGAAAGTTCAGTCCTCTGTTCTCTTTGAAATTATATTTAGACCTCACTGTGAGTACTGGAAGGGCAGGCTTAAGTGTTTCTTTATTTAGTGCAGAAGGTTAATGACATTTTAAACAAAAGTGCACATTTATAACCTTGTATAGGCCGATTCTGAACCTGTATGTAGGACATGGCTAAAAACAGAACACTGGAAAACACAAAGCGATGAGTTTTCATGCTCTGCTATTTTCTAAGCTATAGCTAGCAGCTTGAAAGAATTATTATGGAAGCTAAATCTTAATTCTTTCTACTGAGAAACAGAAATAACTAATGTGCAGAAGAGCTCGGCAACGTTTGTTTGTCTTTAAAAGAGTCACATTTCTTTCTGCAACTTGCCGTTGATGTGCTTGGTAACATACCTAATTTGACTGGTACTGTGTGTACTTTGGAAGGTAACTTCAGTATATCCAGAGAGAGTTAGCTGTATAATTGTCTTAGGGATGGCTTTTGGGATTGAAATTGTAATTGTTATAAATATCAGTATAAAACCTCATCCGATGATTGTGATTGCTTGATTTGCCTACCTCCTCAGCAGTCCTGGTGTGTCTGTTACACTGTACAGCTTTAGAAAGAGTTCATACCAGCTTTCCAACTAAGCTGAGGTTTAGGTTTCAAAATCTGGGCAGAAGTTCAGTAGAGAATGTATACTTGGGAGAGGATGTTTTAAGAGGATAGTATCCATGAACTCTGCTTAAATATCTTGCCTCATTCAGCCTCAGTTCTCCTGTGCAGGCTGTCTGCTGGAAAACAGAGATGGACCATTTTAGGTCATCTTCTCCTTTACAGGTTTGTTCTCTTTAGTACGTGGTTTCTTGTTTGGTCTAGCCTCGTTTCAAATATCCAGTGTAGCTGAGCCAGGTTTTGTTTGGGGCTGGTTTTTTTGTCTGCTTCTATTTGCATAGTACCCCAATGGCATTTTCACTTCATTCATTTTATTACATAGTTTCTAATTTTAACTATATCATGTTATAAATTCCGCTTCAATCTGCTACTTATTACCTGCAAGTACTACTAAGTCTTTTTTCATCAACCACCTTTTTAAGATTCTTTGAGCTAGTAGCTGGCCTTTTACTTGCAGAAAGGCAAAAGGCTTTTCTTGTCTGCTAGTAAGAGGGGAGGAGGAGAATGCCAGGGACCTTCTCTTACAGAAGGACAATACTCCACTCCCAGACAAAAGCAGAGGAAGGGAAATAGATGTTTACCTGTTTTTCCTAAGATGTACAGTAGTATTGGGCACCACTGAAAACATTCTTTAGAAGGCTTCCTAAAGTTTACCTACCCCATTCTGAAGCTCCAAGGATGTGTCTCAGTTCATTAGTTTGAAAACTCTTTTTCAAAAAATATTTTAAAAAAATAGATGTGAAGTATTATTTTTAATTTTGTTTAGGAAAGGCCAGAAATCAGAATTCCATATTAGGGAAGGAAAGGAGAGAGGTTCTTTCATGACTGAGTTAAACAGAAGCCTTCAGAAGAATAGAAAGGGGTTGGTTCATTCCCATCTTCATGTAACTTGAATTACAGGGTTTAGTAAGTGAAACGGATCATAAGCTAAACCCTGCAGAGTCCAGAAAGCTCTAATTAACGCCCACAGCGAGTAACTTTTCTGAAATTGGTCTTTAATCAAACTTTGCTCTGAAAACAAAACAAGCTATCGTGGCAGCTTGATAAAAGAGATGCATTGCCAAGGCTGACAGGCCCACAATCAAACCAGCACTAAAAATAACTGTTTTGTCTACTAATTTTCTTTCAGATGCTAAAAAAATGTATTAGCTACAGTCTAAAAAAACTTCCATAGTTACTCAGCCAAGTGACTCAGCTCTAGAAGTGAGGTTCCTGTAAATGTTAATGCCCTCCCTGATTATGAGTGAGCCCTCTTTCCTTCCCACACCCTCCCATCGAAGCAGGGGAACAGCAGAGAGGTTGGTGAGGCTGGGAGGGGAAGAGGCAACTTCTGGATTCTTTCAGAGCTAGTCATTTGAGGCCAGTCGTCCCTCTCTCCTCTTGCTGCTGGTGGTGCAGAGCGCAGGCATCCTCGCTGACTAACTAGTGTAGATTAAGATAAGCCAATCACTCATTTTTCTTGTATCTCCCATGAACAGTAGGGTCCATGGCTGCTTCCTTGCACACTCACAACTTCTCCTTACTGATTCTGAGAGCAGGAGTTATCAGTAAGGCATGCAGGGAAGCACAGCTCATTTTCCTCTTCCTCTGCTCAGCTACAGAAAATGTTGCTCAGACCCCTGCGGTACCCATCCAACCCTACAGTGACTTTCATTATGTTTTCACCATAGCCTGCATAAAAACATTGCTAGAACTGTTTTTTCGGGTTTGGGATAGATTGCAAAGGGACACAAAGTCCACTGCACAAACAGGACTAGCAGTAAAATATAATAAAACTGTAGTCTTCCCTTTAGAGCAGAGTTTTATCTCAGTAGAAGAAAGACATGGACCTGTTGGAGCGGGTCCAGAGGAGGGCCACAAAAATGATCAGAGGGATGGAACACCTCTCCTGTGAGGAAAGGCTGAGAGAGTTGGGGTTGTTCAGCCTGGAGAAGAGAAGGCTGTGGGAAGACCTTATTGCAATCTTTCAGTACTTAAAGGGGGCTTATAAGAAAGACGGGGACAGACTTTTTAGTAGGGCCTGTAGCAATAGGACAAGGGGTAATGGTTTTAAACTAAAACAGGGTAGATTCAGACTGGAGATAAGGAAGAAATTGTTTACAGTATGGGTGGTGAAACGCTGGAACACATTACCCAGAGAGGTAGTAGATGCCCCATCCCTGGAAACATTCAAGGTCAGGTTGGACGGAGCTCTGAGCAACCTGATTGAGTTGGAGATGTCCCTGCTGATTGCGGTCAGGGGGTTGGGGGGGTTGGACTAGATGACCTTTAAAGGTCCCCTCCAACCCAAACTGTTCTATGATTCCATGATTTCATTTGGTGAATGGTCTGCTGGGTGAAGCGTTACCCTGTTTTGTATGTATCTGTGCTTACAATTCACAGTATTTTATGAACAAACTAGCAGAGTCCTATCAGTCTGGATCCTAATAAACATATCCTTCACAGAAGAGGTTGCAATCATCTGAAATGGTTCTTTGGTATTAGGGACAAGCTGAAAGAGGATGGCTAACATTGGCTTTCGTGCTTCCAGTCCAGGCTGTATTTTCATCTGTTATGTGATTACTTGAAAAAGACATTTTCATTGTTATAACTAAACTAGTTTGATGCGAATAGCAAGAAGCCCTTCTAGTATAGATGGGTCCATAAATGCAAGACAAACTGAAATGAAATGTGACGAATCCTTGAAGATACATTTTTATTAAAGAATTATTTGCAAATACAGACTTGTGCAGATCTGAGTGGCTGTCATGGCATCTGACCAGGCATATATTTGTAGAGACCTGAGTTCCAAATGCAACTGCAACTCCCTCTGTAATTTCTTTTTTTTTTTTAATTTGGGGATATGTATACTTTACAAATAGGTTTGAAATGGTAAATTTCGGGGTTTTTTGAAGTCTAAATTATGCCAGTTACTTGTAATTTTTTTTTAAACAAATGTGATTATGTATTTACCATGCAACAGGAAAGCTCATTCATCAATTGTTGACTTTGAAAGAAGGGAGAGAAATCTAGACACAGCTTAAGAAATCTCCACAACACGGATTAGATTTTGAAAGTTACGTAGCAAAGAACACGAATTCTTTTATTGTCATAGTTTCAAAGACTGGCTTAGGTAATCACAGCTTTAAAGCAGTTTCACAGCCTTATCCAAATTCATATTGGTCATTTGTCTCATATATCATGGCAACAGACTTCCTCTGCAATTCAGAGCAGCTGCTTAACTTGTATTCAGATAAATATCCCAGGCCAGAGTGATTGAAGTGCATCATCAGTATTGCGTGAAGGAGCTTACATCATCTCTAGAGCTGTACCTAATCTGGTCTGCCAAAAGGTGCCAGGGAACTCCCCTTTTTACCAGACCTTAACAAAACTCAATTACACCCTGATCATCATTAGAAGTATGCAAATCATCACTATCCTGATATTATAAATAAGTAGCCAAAGTCAGACTGTAACTCACTCAAAACGAGAAGGACCAAAGGAAATTAGTGTAATAACCAGATAAATAATCAGAGTAGTTGGCTTCTAAAGCAAGTTCCATTTCCGTCCTCCTAAGTTTAGTTATTGTTGATTTCCCTCTTTTTGTGCATATGAGTGTTTCCCACTTGAAAAAAAATCAAGACTTACTTCAAATTTGATAATTTTGGAAGAAATTTATAACAACATTGAGTAACATATCTTTGGCCAGTTTTCCCTGGAACTGGCAGGCTCTTAGTATTTTTGAAGATCTGGCTGATATGTTTTCAAAATGGAAACACAATTATTTACAAGATGTTGCCTCCATTTTTGCTGTGGGCAGAGCAATTTTGAAAACCTGGTCCCTTAACAGGGAAATGACCAACATGAGCAACATGAAATAATGTCATCAAGAATAGTAAAGCAAACCATAAGGTACCATATGAAAAGCCAAGTATTGGACTATGCAGAATGTCCATATTATTGTCATTTAAAATCTTCACAGCTACAACAAAAAATCAGCACAAACTCATATTTTGCAAAGTGACTC
Source organism: Nipponia nippon (assembly GCF_047370975.1). Lineage (NCBI taxonomy): Eukaryota > Metazoa > Chordata > Aves > Pelecaniformes > Threskiornithidae > Nipponia > Nipponia nippon. The sequence goes on from NW_028262291.1 coordinate 38,222,260, forward strand.
GCTTTTATATTCCAACAGTATATTTTTGTTTACTGGGCTTATTTTGGACAGGAAGGTATTAACTAAAATGAAGCAAGCCAATTGTACAGGGTTTCTTTTAAAATCTTATATTCCGCTATGTCATTTTATATTATCTTAAGTAAAAGTGGGGGAAAAATCCTGAACTGATTTCTTTGGCACATAAGCCTCATAAACAGCAGTAAAACCAGATAATTTTTTTAAAAGCACATTGTCCTTCCTTGCTATGGTTGTAAAGCACAGAGACATTCAGCTGGATGTTTAAGAAAGGGAGGGGAGGTCTCCAGCTCCTCATGTTTCACCTTTTCATTGCTCTGCCTGATCATTTAAGGTAGAGGCTTGTTCCAGACAGCTTTAATTAAACTATGCTGTGAAACTGTATATAGATCAATGGAAATGATCCATAACAAGAGGCTAATCATGTCTTTAACAGCGTTCAGTCCAGTTCAATCACCTTCTACCATTTCTGTGGCTTTACATTCATGTGGCAAAGCCTTGAATGTGTGTATGTATTTTTTAATCCATCTCATTAGTGACCATATGCTTTGGCTTCAAGGGAGACAAGAACTGTCTGCAATCTGCCAGGGATTTAGGGACATCAATAATTTGTGAATAGTCATGTTGGTACTGGTCGAAGGGTTAAGTGTTCTGCACACCAGGGGCACATCTTTTGGGACTGGAACTCTTAGTCAACTGTTAGGAACCTGATCCCCTGTGAGGCATCTTTTCAAAGTACATGCTGCATGTCAGATCTCCGCAGCTGAAGCAATGGAGCTTTATTAGCTCAGGGATTTAAAAACCTGCTCTAAGCAATGTAACAATATCTTTTGGTTAAAAAGTGAAGGAAAGATAGTAGTTGTAATATGAAAGTGATTTTTTATGTACTGGCTAAATGTGATCTTCCTTTTTGCTACCATTTTCCTTTTCAATATGAGCTATCAGATTACTCCTCCCCTGCAAATATCCAGTGAAGCAAGAGTATGGCAGCAATCATGGGGACCTGATTTTGGAAACCTAAGTGGATTCTGTGGCCTCACCTCATACTGCCTAAATCCTGCTGAAGCCAATGACAGCACAGATGTAAAAATCGTCTTCCTAATCATTTGGAATGGCCCTTTAGGAGCTGCCAGGACATTGTTCTATCTACTTAGTGTGAAAAGCACCTTTAAAAACAAAAGCTTACAGTGTTAGATTGTGCCATGTTATATAGAAGAGCTGCTAAGTCAGCGTGAGAGATCATCAAACTATTGATCTCAGTATCCTGTCCTTACAGGAATGGCAGAAATAGATTGTAATGCCAGAATTTTTGGTGAGAGAGGGAAAGACTTTGAATTATTTTTGATCATTTTAAGTTTTGGTTATGTCCATATCCCTCAGCTGTCCCCAGGTCAATAGAAAAATGCATAGTGGTGCAGAAAGAAGCTTTGTATGGAACCTGTGTATGGAACTTCTGCTGACCAGTTTGGAGTAGCGGAGATCCATCTTACGGGATGAAGCTCGCCTGCATCCGGCGAATTTCATGTAGTAATAACAATTAATGCTGACTGTCACAGGAAACGAAATGAAAACATGCACAATACACACCACCTGTTTGCTGCTTGCTCATCAGCTGGTTTTGTTTGTACTTTAATGAACATTCTGTATCAGGGCAGATTAAAGAACTTTAAGACTGATATCAGTCACATGTAGCTCCTGTTAAAGCTCCAGTAAACACACTGACTGTAACTCTCTGCCCTTTACTTGTTTTCACTTTCAAGATCAACTTTTATAAGTAAGGTATGCAACTGAGCAAACACTTCCATAAGTGATATAAAGGAAAGAAATTTTTGAAATCTTTGTAGTCGAACAAAGAGTTACATACTTCAGAAAACACTCATACTCATGACTGAGGCTCTTATTTATCTAAAAGCATAATTTGCACGAGTGAAAAAAATATAGATTGTGTCTTTATTAGCCTCACATCATTAAAAATACACAATTAGTATTGGAGGACTTAGAGTAACTTATAGCAGATAAAATATATAGCTTTCAATTTTTGGATCATGTCAGCTATGATTACATAGGCTGACACAGATTTACTAATTGTGCATTGTCTTCTGTGGGACCTTAGAGGAGAATTTTACTGTTTTAGAAGACTCAGTCTCCTCTTTTCAGGGGAAATTTGCATGAGCAGACTTTCATCCACAATTTTTAAATGTATAAAGATGCACATCTAAGGTAGATTGTTTTCATATCAAACTATTTGATCTGGAAGTATAATAAAGCATTTAGAGTCATATGTCCCAGATTTTCATCCACATTTCAATTATACGTGTAGGCTTTGCTGCAGCAGTTTGCACTGGCAATAGAAAAGGCGGCGGTCTTTTGGAAAGGTGGCTCTTTCTGGCTGACAGCCAGGTCCACTAGGGCATGGTCAAATGTAAATATTTATGGCTATTTTGGCCACCTCAAAAAAACAAAAGAATGGAGTTAGGTTTCCAGATAGCCTCACTTTCAAATTCTCCCTTTGAAAGTAATACCTGGTTTTGTTATGGTAGCTTTTAGCACTGTTTCACAGCTTTTAAGCCTGTGAAAATTTACACACATTTGGATTTCTGAGGTGGCTTGCCTCAGAAATCCAAGCTCGCCGGATGCAGGCGAGCTTCATCCCGTAAGATGGATCTCCGCTACTCCAAACTGGTCAGCAGAAGTTCCATACTCAGACTTGCCACTTCCACTTAATGCCTTCTGTGCCAGCATAGCTATAAAGTTTTCTGCAGTCAAAGTTTAGAATGAAAATGTTAGCTGATGCTTAATTCTCGGGTCACTGCTGAATATCTGCAATACATAGACTGAGTCCCTTTTTACACACAACATGAAGAAGTCCTTTGACCTTTGAGATGACTGTTGATCTTTGGCTCATCCTTGTCTGTTTTCACCTCTAGTGTCAATGATGTTACTACAAAAGGAAGTCAGCAGAATTTCAGAAGACTGGTACTGTCTTTGCAATATTTTGTAGGTAGCATTGCCATTATTACATTAATTTATGCTCCTGCTGCCAGGTAACAAGAGAGAAGAGTTTTGGCTTCAGTGAACACAATTGCAAAATTCCTGTTATCCTGGATGCGGTAACACTTTGACTGAACTGCCTATTCACAGTTTCACAGGCAGTGATGCCAAAAAAAAAAAGCTCTGACAGTCTTCAAGTTCTGCCCTCTTTACACCCTCTCTAGCCAAGATTGCTTAGTGTTATAAAGAATTGCCATAATCACAGAAGCTGCAGACAGAAATAACTTACTGAAACCGAAACCCATGCAGGCCATACCTTACCATTAGGAAATTGCCTTTTGTGGGGTTATTTGGAGGGTTTTCAGTAGTCGTCTTTAAGGGTTCTGTGTGGCTGGATTTCTAGCATGTCCACTGAGGCTGCAACACGACCAGAAATGTCTTGACACTGAGTTTAAATTTTCCATTCTTTACTTTTCGCCCATATTCTCCTAATTAGATGTTCTCCATTACCAATTCTGTTCCCATAACAGACTTTAAATTTACAAACTTCTGTCACATACCAGTCCCTTTACAGCTCTTTATAGCTAGATTCTATAATTTTATCAGTTTGAATCTCTCTATAATCCTAGATACACAGTCATATATATTGCTATCCCTGGTCTTCCTCCATCGTATCTTCAATGCAGCATGCTTCCATTGATTTCAAATGGAAATCATGTTCATAACGTTTTTAAAAATGGCCCACTTTAACTTTTAGTAGATTGATGCACCACAGTGGGACTTGAGAGCAGAATTTCATTTATAGACAACTACGTGCTGATCATCCAAATATAAAAAATTACAAAGAACTGAATTTCAACTGGCCTTTAGTTATTTTTACTACCTGAACTTAGTTTCAGCTCTGTAATCAACAGACCACTCACTTACTCAAGGTTGAGAAACATGCTTTTAACTGTTTTGCTGAATTATGGCCTTAGGCAATGTGTAAAGTTAATCTCAAATTAGTTGACGAGGAGGTGGGAGATGATGATTCTTCCTTCTATATAAAGTGAAGACTCAAGAGTTGCATTTCACGTCCATTTGTTAATTGCTACTCCACAATAATTTTCAAAAATGTATTTAGAAATCATTTTTAAGAAATAGGACACAATAGAAAATGAGACAAAGAAGATTCATTAATTGTTTTGTTTCTATTTTAGGACTGCAAGAATACCTGGAAAAATGTTTGGGCAAGAAGACCCCAGCTCTGATCTTAGTACCTGTGGTGGATTTACCTGGCAAGGAAGTTATTCATATAACATGCTGGCTAAGCTAGCGGTTTAGAAGAGATGAGTTGATATCAAAACACGCATTCCATCCAGGAAAGAACAAAGGAAGGAATTGGTCATAACTGTGTTGGATACTTTCATTAAGCAATATTGTTCGATTTAAGTCATATTTAGCTTGTTAATGATGCCTCATGATATGTGACAGTCAGCTTTGTATGAACAATAAAGGTTTCTTTTCAAAATATTGTGCTTTTTTCTCACTTATTTTTAGATACTTTCTGGTAATAGCAGGTGGCTCTTGGGAGATGTCAGTTGCTCTGATCACATCAGTTCTTTTGCTTGATATATTTAGGCCTGGTTATAATAAACTGATTATAACTTCAGATCTTTTGGATGGAGGTGCAATCAGAACATTAGTTGCAGTACTGTTTTAAAGACTTGATTCCTTTCAATTCTATGTTGAATTTACTGACTTCAGGCCAACTCATGAAGACTTTATTTGTGGCTAGATTTTAACCCTTTTGTTGCACCAGGGAAGAATTATTCAGAGGGGTATTCAGGTTGCACGTTTTACCCAAGTGAATAATGGAGATGATGTAGGATTTGCCATCCTGCTTTCTGAGGCAATAGGGGGCATCCTCGTGCTTTACATCTGGTAGGCAGCTCTTATTAAAGAGCTACCAGTATTCCCCAGGGCTTCAGTCTTCTCCAGAAAATCAACAAGAGTTTTACCCCTGCTTCCATTAAAACAGGCTCAGACACATAGGTGAAGCTCCTATCGATTTCATTGCAACTGATATTTTACTCATGACATGATATAAGATCAGTATAGGAGAGAAAGCCTTTTGGACTTTGCTTGAGGCAGTAAGACACTGCAGAGAAATCTTATTTTCAGACAAAGGCTATAAAATTAAACCTTCAAAAAAGAGTATCAAACCTTTGCCTGTGTTCTACATCTATATATTCTCATTGCTTCTCTTCCAGCGTGCGAGCACTAGAGCTACATGACCGGCACTCTAGTTGCCCTTCTCTTACACCAGCATGTAGCTGAGATAACTCCACAAAAGTCAACTGCATGGCAGTAAGTTTACGTTGGGGCGACTAAGAGGTGGACTTAGCACTCCAGCTTCCTTTTCTTACCCGGTACCAGATAGGCACTTGGCAGCAGCTGATATGAAGTTAGTGACTAAAGATAAGAGGATCTTCCTCTGTTAGATGCTTTGCGTGTCCAGCATATTATGCTGATCATTACTTGAAAATAGAGACTGTAAAATGTCATTGTTCCTTAGCATTACATCAAGTGATATAGCAGAGCTGCCGTCCTCTTTAGTAAGAACTATTTTTTTCACAGTTCTTTAAATATTTTTAGAAGGGGGAAGGCGAAGAGCTTTTTATATACCAGTGTATAAATACATGGATTATTAAATTAAATTTCTTAAGAAAAAAGGGAAGAATCTGTTAACAATACATTAGTTCATTAGCATTCAGTATCATTTTTAGGTTAGACTGAAACATACTTGATCCTTATTCTTTCCCACAATCAGAAAAGAACTTGTTAATACCTGGATGCATCTGTTTTGTTTGAATTCTACTCTTTTAGAAAGCTAAATCATTTTCTTACTTCTCCCTGGAAATACCAGTATTTTATTTCTTTCAGTGTGGAGTGCCCACAGACCAGAGACACAAGCTGGACTGAATGAAAGAGACAAAGAGAAGCAGTCAGTACTTTCAGAGAGACGAAGGCAAAGCTTAATTTTTCATAGACGCATATGGAAACCAAATAGCTGGCATGAGTTTGACTATGTCTCCTGGAGCAGTCATTTTTTTCATAGTGAGTTTAAAAAGATACCCAAACATGTTGATCTTGGCTTTTGTACTGTACTGCATATTTTAAGGTGGCAGGATATTTGCTTCTAAAGAAACCAGCTTTTCCTGCAAGTTTTTCTGCAAGTTTAGTGGTGGACTCGGCAGTGATAGGTTAACGGTTGGACTCGATAATCTTAAGGGTCTTTTCCAACCTTAACGATTCTATGGTTCTACGATTCTAAGATTCATGACTCAAACTATCCTTTTCCCCAGTAGAGGTGCATTGAAAAATGGTAACAGAATGCATTGGTCTGAAAAACAGTGTGATTTTTTTTTTTTTTTCCTCAACAGAAAGCAAACCTTTTCCTTTTCTGAGACAACTAGAACTTCAACAGGTTTACTTGTGAATAGCTAAAAAGGAATAGTTTGCTGACTTTCTTCTTGAAAGGCTTCATACAGAAGCTATGTAAAACTTATATGTTATAAAACTATAAGCTGGGTCTGCGGTGTTTTAAGTATGAACAAGGCAATTTGTTCAACATTGATATGCAAGGTAGTTGAGTAAAGTGCTGCTCCATATAGAGACCTAAGACTTTTATAATAGAAAGAAATAACTTAGCACCATTTTATCTGCCTTATGCTGCTGTACTTTCATCCTAATTACTGGGTCCTACTGTGAAGAAGTTGTTTCACAGAGCTCTTTTTCAGTTTCTTCGTAACAAAAGTGCTAGCTGAAGATGGGAGGTGGGGAGACGGGCGCGCGCACACGCACACACGTGTTTCAGTGAAAAGAGGGGAAGACAACTAATACTCAAAATCTACAGATGCAGGGTTTGTTGTTTGGGTTTATTTTCACTGCTAGCTTTGCTGAGTGTTTACCCCAGCAGGTTTTAATCTTGAGACTATAAATTCATATATTGTGCTAAGATACTGGTTTTGAGGACTTTATATATATGTACACAAATTCTTCTCTTTCTCTGATTTCTCCTAAGCCTGCAAGAAAGTGTTTTGTGTGCATATTATGACACAAAAAGTTGGCTAATCTAGGTTCCAGCACTCAGAACAGAGAAGGGCTATGGTGGGAAAATGTCTTTCGAAACGTAACTCAAGGTTTTATTTTTTCTTTTCTCTGCTGTAACAAGTGTTAGAATATGGCTTACACATCTTTTCTTCTTTTTTCTATGTCTTGTTATAGACCTCTGTGTCAGAGAAATTTTGTCTCCTGCCTCTTTTAAAAATCTCTGTATATCAATTTCTTTAATTGCTTGAAAGCATGTTAAAGTGAACTGACCAAATGGGACTGCAAGACCAAAACTGATTTAATAACTTTGTGTTTTACTCATTTCAAAACCCGGTGACAGCTACAGTACCAGTGAGCCTTTACAATTCACATGGCTAAGCTGCTATAAAGGCACCAGAGCTGATCTTCCTAAATAGATTTTAAAATGACATTGAGATATTTTAAGCAGAGCTTATTTAATTTTTTCTCTGTGAGTTTTATAGTTAGATGATTCAGGAGCTGATTTGTTACACCAGATAGCATTGGTGCATCTTTCCTCTCAGCCGTCAGAAGTCTGACGGGCATGGGAAGCAGGATGTCCCCCGAGTATTAAAGAGGTGATCTGAAGCAGCTCCTCTCCTTCAAGGACATCCTGTTCCATCCATTATCTCCTGTCTGTGCGCAGTAGTCTAGTCTATCAAAATACAGTGATTGAATAAATCTTTTATTTCAAATAAATGAATGCATTGATTTAATAAGGTTTGTACTGCATGGTATAATAGTTCTCTAAATGAACACTGAAATCCTAAAATGCAGAAACTTTTCATGTTTCCAAGTTAAATCTTTGTTACTTCTTTCAGGATGGGTTTGCTGAAGCAAACCTGGTTTATTCCGTCTGTGAAAGTAAAACTGTCCTGAGCTTTCTGAGTACTATCTGGCACTTATTATTTAAGTAACCTGCTTTTACTACTATAAATGTCTGGCATTGGGAATACGTATTAAGAATACTTGACAATTTACTAATTTATGATCTCTTTAGTTGTATTTTAATATTTTTGGCAAGCCAGCCTGTGTTGATGTATTAGCCAAACATTCAAAATACAGACTTGAGAACTTGAAAGCTTCTTTTTTTTTCAACTTTCATCTGAACACTGAATATTTTTGTCATATTTTAAATTTTAATTTTAAAAAACAGACTGGGTACCTGTGAACTGAACCCGTATGTTACATGCAAGTGCCCTTTTACTGATGACTCACTGCTCACAATTTCTTGGCTTTGACTTCTGTTGGATTAATTCATGGCTAGGTTTTGCCTGAGGTTTCCTGCTTTTCTCCTATTTTAGACCACTGTCTGCTTTTTCCCTGTATTCCCAAATAGTCAGGTTGTTCTGAGGATCTTCTCACAGGATATCTCACTGGCAGAAGCCTCCTTGTCATTGCCTTGACTCTCCATTTCATTTGCAATGTTTGAAAACCATTTCTTGGATACGTCTGCTCATGCTCCATTTCCTATTATATTGCTATTTTGTGATTGTGTCATTTAATCCTAAATCATTTTGAAATACTGTTTGCATAGTTTAACCCAGCCGACAAGACTTACTGTCCACAGTAAAAACAGGATGTTCTCAAAATAGGTCAGATTTCACTTTTGTCCTTCCTGGCTTTCAGAAATTCCTGCTCTTCTCTAAATTTTGCAGATTTCCAGTTCAGAAGAAAATAATGTTTCAGAACAAAAAGATAAGCTGAACTAAACGCCCTGAACAAATGGACAGCTGCCCCGATCTAGTAACCTGCTAGGGGACTCCAGAGTCAGGAGACATAGGTTAGGATCACACCACCCCTTTGCTGGGTAAGTTTAAGCATATCCATTAGTTTTCTTGTGCCTCTATGTCCATATTTGTATCTTTGAAATAATGTTTTCTCACCCTTGTAAAGGTGTTGGCAAAGAGATGCTATGTTGTAGTCATACAACCTGCAATAACAAAAAGTTTAGACTGAGCGAGCAGCACACAAGAGTGTGAAAGTAATGTTGTAGTGGGAACCATAATGAATGTGATCACAGATACCGATTTGCATGAGCACAATCTGGAGAGCTTTTCTCCCAGCACACTGCCTGCAGCAGTCTCAGATCACAGGAGAAGTCTATAACACATCTAGTAACATTAATGATACATTTTACAGCATGATTCATCCCCGACAATCCCAAAGTGCTTTACGAGTCCATTGCATAAAATTTGCTTGGGCCGTCGCTGGGACAGCCCCCCACACACACTGGAGGCCTCCTCTGCGCGGCGTGAATGTGGACAGGTCTCTGCGGTTATGCCGCTGGGAGAAGAGCTCCTCCACTCTATGCAGTCCCCCAAGGAGGGGTATTTGCTTTGGCAGAAGCACAGTTACCACAGAGAGACTTCAGCCTCCAAGCCGCATCGCCAGGCAGCTAGCGTTAGTACTTTTGTTACTCGTGAGAAGGCTTGTTCCACTTTAGATTATGGCATGATAGAAGGGAAAAATCCCTCTTCCAGGCTCTGTCAGGCAGCAGTCTATATTCTCAATAACTGTAACATCCTTGGGACATCACTGACAGTTCTCAATAACCATAACATCCTTGGTACATCGTATTATTGCCATACCCCCAGTTCCCAAGAAAGACATTGTTTTTCTGAGATAGAAGTTGTGACGCTGGATTAGGGGGTGCAAGCTTGTGCAATCATCGCTTCACCTTCTCTGATTCCCCTGGTTTTGTTGATAGCTGCCTTGACAGAAGTTTATTTTGTTGCTTATAGAAGAACAGGGGTCCAGAAGGAAGAAATACATTTCTCAGATGGAAGAGTTATCTCGTTGCAACAAAGTTCAGTCCTACTCCCACACAGACCCAACCGTTCTGCAGCAAGACCCAGATACATGCAAATGTAGAGCCTTTTGTAACTGAACCAAATTTGCACAGCTCCGGAGCTGGATCTGTTAAGGTTCAAAGCAGGAGGTGTTAAATGATATGAAATAATAGAAAGGAAACACAGACAAGAAGTCAGTGCCAAAGGATGGTATTATTAGGAACTGGTGGGGAAGCCAAGCTTTAAAAGGCAAACAACTGGTCTAGGGACCTAAGGGGGTTATTCTTTATTTATAGGATGTCTTTGAAGGCATGGACGCTGGACTGCCTTCTCACTATTACTAGTTGTAATTGTAAAAGATTAATGTATGAAGAACAAAGAGGAATAAAGAGAGTTTCCAATCCAGAAGTACACTTTAAAACGTATCTCATCCTTTCAACATGGTATAAAATAGTAAACGCTTCACCTACTCTAACAGTGTGCTCTGGTCTGGCTTCTCAAGGTGAGGATGCCTGAAAGGAGGGTAATATGCAAGAGGAGCCACCACCTGGGTGCCATCGTGCTGTTAGGGGACATTTCTCCTGGGCACTGCCACAAGGAATGTGGCTAATGGGTCTTGACTGGAGAGCTGTAGCCCATGAATGTGCTTCTCATTTGTACTCCTCCTTCATCAAGGCACTACAGCATACCAAGATGTTGATTCAGGACTTGCCTTTCATTGTTATGGATCTTGTTTAAAACTAACTATTTAAATACTAAAAGTCAGAATATCTCATATTGCTGCTCAGATTAGGCAAGCCAAATGTGATTCTCTTTATGCTACAGTCCCCAGTGCAGACAAAAAGCTTTCTCAGGTTGAGATCCTGCCACTCACGTAATTATTTAGAGAAAGACAGCTCCACTACTTCAGCTCCGGTACTTCACAAGAGGAATGGAAACATTAGGAAAAGTTTTTTCTTTGATGTAGAATATGCTGCCACTTTTTTGTTATTAAAATAGGAGCTAACTTTAAATAAATAAAATTTTGCCTGGAGGCTTCTGAAAACTAATGTTGTGTTTTGACAGTGTCATTTTTCTGATTCCTGAAAGCATTATGTGAGTTAGCTCAGGACTTCATCATGATTTTTCTTCTATGCTACGTACAGTGAATTATTTTTTCAGCTCTAGATTTTATTTGATTTCTCTCTCTCTCTCTCTCTCAGACACAGAGTCACATCACTGTGCAACTTTCTTATTTGACAGGCGCTCCCCAAAGCTGTTTCTTTCCTCCTTTTAAAGGATGGGTCGATCAGCCCCCTGCAAAGGACGTGAAAGAGAGGGTGCAGTAAAGTGGGGGCAGCTACTACTAATTTTTATTGGGAAAAATGGATGAAAAGGAATCATCTCTGAAGTCTTTGAAAAAGAAAATAAACTAAGGAAATGAAGAAAGGTCACACAAAAACCCTGTGAGAGGACAGAATTTTGTTTAAAAAAAAAATGCTACCTTCAACATGCAATATGTATATAACGCCTTTTTAATTGGGCTTGTAGGTTTTATATCCTCTGAATTCATGCTTTGCTATAAAGGATATTGATGTAAGGGTGATACAGGACTTTGAAAAGAAGCAGATAGTCTTCAAATAACAGCTGATTTGAGACCCCAGTCTTTGATGATAATTTATGGCCCTCTTTAAAAAAAGTAAAAATTCGTTTAGGTGTATGCTCAACTAGAAAACTCAAATAATGTGTGCTTAGTGAGAGAAAAAAGATTGCTAACAGCACAATGTGTCTTACAGCATAAAGTGCAACCCTAAAATTGCACATTGCTGAGCATTCTTAATGTGCTGTGAGCAATTTCACACACTGTATTTCAAACACTGAGTGCACACTCTAATGTGTACATATATCAGGGGTGGCCAAACTTTTTGATATGTGTCACAAAGTGATTTCAAGAGATAAAAAGAGCTGGCCGGAGGCCTTCAATTCTACTTCACAACAACTATCGAGGTTTCAAATTTATATTTATTTCCTATTTGAATGGAAATAAAAGACTTTAAATGGGGGTTCTTTTGGTCATGGTTGTATTTTTTTCCCCAAAAAAGCATTCAGGTCAAGGTGTTTATTTTCTTATTGAAAAAGTCAGATTTTCTATTCAGATTCTTTTTTTCTGAAATTGCCAGAAAGCGTTGGACCATGGAAACCTTTCTGTTGCAGAACTTGTTGCAATTTACATCTCTTAAAATGTTTGGCTAGAATGCCAAGTTCTATTTAAAAGATATTTTTTTCCTATGATACTTTGAGACACCTTATTTCAAATAAAAAAAGAACCTTCTCCCTCTGGTGTAAATAGAGTTTGGAGACGTGAGCACAGTCCTCAGAGACAAGAACTCCTAAATTCTGATGCTGGCATTGAACTTTGCAGGGGTTGTAAGTTATCTATTTATGACCTGTTGCCTTCTGTAAAATGAGGCCAGCAGTAATGGGTTAGATGAGATTGTTGTGAAGATTCTCTTGTAAGCAGTGATAGGTCTACAATGAGGTATCCTGTAAATGGTGTATGATGTCATTGGAAAGGAGAACATGCCCAATGCTCTTTAAGTCCCTAGTTGATGAGGTAGATATAATTTTGAGTCCTGAGTCAGCTGGGAATTACAGAGACTTTTCAAAATACAGCACTGTGAGAGTTTTCACTTGCTTTCTGGTCTACCTAGTGGACTTCAGGATGCTATGGGGATGCTATTGCAGGCACAGATTGGCCCAGGAGCCTGGCTCCTCTACAGCTGCAGGGTAACTGCCCAGGCTGTGGCTGGACTTGTTCGTCTCTGCACTACGCAGCAGTACATAACATAGGCATACTGTGACTTTTGGGGCTACTGTTATATTTTCATGGTTTCCTCTGTATCCTCAAAACTAGAAAACAGTGTTTTTAATATTACTGAGATTTTTAAAAAATTACTTCTCTACAGAAGCTGGGGGGTTAAAAACTGCAAATAGGGCAGGAGGATTGAGAAAATTGCTTTTTCTCTTCTGTCATCAGACGTTGCATGCCTTTGGTCTTTGGATGGCTCTTCCTTCCTTTGTTACCACTGTGTTCCTCTTTTGTCCCCCTTCCATCTTTCCGCCTCTTTGTGTTCCTATTCCTCCTTTTTTATTTTCTTTTCTGCCCTCTCTCCCTGATACCGATTTGTGCTGGCCAGTGTATGTTCAACAAAAGGAAAGCCCCACATTAACTCTTCTTTTGCAGTCACATCTAACCACCTTAAAAATCCAAGTTAGGGTGAGGACCATAATAAGTGAGATGGCACACAGAAAAAAACCTGAGCATTGCAGCCAGCCCCCTTGGCATCAGGTAGATCTAGAAACACAAACTGTAAACAGCTGATAGTTTCACAGACCTGAGGTAAGGTGAGCAAGCCTTCCATGCTTTTACTCGGGTTTTACTTGCATCTCAACAATGCGACTCAGTAGTGAAATATCATCTGTTGCCTTTACCAAGCCCCAGCACTCCATGTACATTTTTCAAAAGCACCTAAGTGACTGGGAACATAATTCTCATTTTGACTTTGAGTAGAATTTATGCTCCCAAGTCATGTAAGCGCCTTTGACAAAATGTTTCTTGGGAAGATCATGTTTTATAATCTGGTAGCTTGAAACAAGATTTCCAAAGTTTACCAGAGCAGACCTTATAAATAAACTGTAAAGTCAATCTACTGCAAAAGGTGTTAGAATAATCCTCATTATTCCTTGTCTCTTTTACTCATGAGATGTACAGTTTTAAATGAGCTGCACAAAGAGTGCCACCCTGCTTAGGCTGAATGTTGCAGAGCAAAGCCTGCCAAAAAAATCTGAGCCCTTGCATAGTTGCTCAAAGAGGAACTGACTTCTGCAGTAGGCAAACACTGGAACAGGCTTCCTAGAGAGGTGGTCGATGCCCCAAGCCTGCCAGTGTTCAAGAGGCATTGGGACAATGCCCTTAATAACATGCTTTAACTTCTGGTCAGCCCTGAAGTGGTCAGGCAGTCGGATTGTTGTAGGTCCCTTCCGACTGAAATAGGCTATTCTATTCTTTCTCTTCTCTTCTCTTCTCTTCTCTTCTCTTCTCTTCTCTTCTCTTCTCTTCTCTTCTCTTCTCTTCTCTTCTCTTCTCTTCTCTTCTCTTCTCTTCTCTTCTCTTCTCTTCTCTTCTATTCTATTCTATTCTATTCTATTCTATTCTATTCTTCTGAATACCTGGCCTGTTTTCAGAATACTGAGCAGTCAATACTGTTATTCAATGTGAGGTCCCAGGTTTTTGATAAATATGTTACAGGTTAAGCACATAACAAGTTTAAAAATCCTGCTGAAAGCCTTTTTAACTGTTCCCAAGCAGAGGTGTCACTGACACTACAGTGAACACTGGGTACTGGTGCTGACCGCATTTTTTATCTTTTTTTTTTTTAATCTCACAGTCTCCCCCGAAAGAGAAACGCGGTAAAGCTGCTTCCGAGCACGCCGCAGAAAAAGCCTGAGCAGAGCCCAAAGCGGCAGGGAAAAGGGGATTTTTGTTTTTTTCTTCCCCCTTTCTGGTGCGCCGGCCCTCCCGCCGCTCGGCCGCCAGCCCCTCGGGCGGCGGGCGCCATTCGGCGGGCAATGCTGCCCCCGCACGCTCCCGCCGCGCAACAGCACGGCGCGGCCGCAGGGCGAGGCCCGGGCCGGGCGGGGGGCCGGGGCCGGGGCCGGGGCCGGCGCCGGGGCCGCGGCCGGGGCCGGGGCGGTGCGTGGGGCTGGAGACAGAAGCCCCGCAGCCAGCCCTGCGTTATGCACGGCCTGGAGGGGAACTTGGTGGCCTCAGCCGTCCCTTTTGGAGGGGAGCCTTAAGCCCTTGAAACGTTGCTCTCGCGCTGCTATCGTGCAAAAACGGGGCACGATAATTAGGATTAGTGATTAATGGTAATGAGTCCTGATTGATGCGTGAAGTGTAATGTACAGCGAACACAGACACACAAAACCTTACCATACAGTTTTCTGCATTGCAAACTAAGTTTTTTTGTTAATTTTGTGTTACTGTTAACATTTTTGTGTTACCTTTTCGATCCTAGAACTATAAATACAAGAATTACATTCACAGCAAATACATAATTGCTATCTAAGAGTATAATTTATCAACTAGGAGGGTGGGAGAAAAAGGTTGTAGCATGAACCGTTGCCAAAAGGAGAGTTAAAACGTACTAAGAGAAGTCTGCTTTGTCTTATACTTTTTTAAAACCCTTCTGTTGGTTGCTTTCTCATGCTGCAGTTTCTTCCATATGCTCCCTACACCCACTAACACACCCACCTACACACACTCACAATTTACCAACATACTTTATGTCTTTGCTGAATTAAAATCCACACCATCATTCAAATAAAATAAAATAAACAGCTGTTTTCTTTCCACAAAAAAATAACATTTTCTAACTTGGCACTTGCGAAGCATTTGAAAGAAACAGGCTGCTGGAGATGCTTTTATTGTGACACGGCACAGAAGGCCCAGGGTTGGATCTAGACGCGTACCAGTGCACTTAGGGCCACTCCACTTTCGAAGGGGACACTTCCCAGGAGGAAGGACTTAGAAACTATGCAAACGATGGCAGATTGTCCTAGTCATCGCTGAGATTCCAGAATAGGCATCAGCTGACTCTCCAGGCCTGATAAATACAGTATTTAAAGCAGCACTGGCAGGCAGAGCACTGCAGAATCTCATCGCAGGTATTTATTTCAAGGCCTCCCTTCCTACTGGAGAAATACAGCTCGAAGCAGTGCAGGCACCAGAGACTGTGGCTGTCATTTACCCTACCTGTGTTATCTTCTGTGTTAGCTCCCAGATTCAGGCTGAATTCCCAGCTGAAATTCCAAAGTGCCTAGCACACAAACAAACAGTAGGAAGGCAGGGCCTAGAAAGAGTCTGCAACAGATTATATTACTGTGAATCCTGCGTTGGCATCCCTTCCTGCAGTTTATCAGCCAGGGGCCATTGCACCTTACCCTGAAGATCAAGAGGGTTGAAAACAAGACAGCCACCTCAAGGTGCCACCTCAGGATGAGTATGTCTCTTTGCTGTACCACTCTTTTCTGACGAAGCGTTACAACACAGCTGTCCTAACAGCTGTGGCAGGAACTGCTCTCTTAGATCGTGTTGGTCACAGCTGGGGGAGCGAGGATGCTGCACTGCACAGGTGGAAAGCAGATAAAAGAACAGTAACTAACTCACAGGTGCCTTGTCATCTAGTGGAATCCAAAGACCTAGATTACCCACCTGGTTTATTTATAAAACACATTGTGAGACACAGCTCCCAAGGATACATTCCTTAAATTGGTTATATCGATTTCCAAGGATACTGAGTAGGTACATACCAAGGCAGCTGGCAGGAGCACCTGAAGGAAGGACTCAGATCCTGCGCTCTCGGCTCAGGTGCCATTCAGAAGCCATAGTCATGAATCCTCTCCTTGGATCAAACACCTAAGCCAGGTTGGACCTTGCACAAAACCCAACCCAGAGAAAGAGACAATGCTCTTCTCTCTTGTTGTGCAATACAATTCACTGGGATATGGGACAACCATAATCAAATGCATTTACTGCAAAATTTGGAGAAGGGTTTTGAATCGGTATTAGCTGCTGGAATACTGTAACTATCGATCACTGACCCATTGAGTTTCTGGCTCTTGCTGTAAGCTTTAATCAGTCCATCCAGCCTTGGGTGCTTAGCGTCACTGCTGTTAATGTGTACAAAATTCCATGCCGAGGGAGGTGGAGCAGCAGCCAGTGATACAGCATGGTGCACAAAAGAGAAGATGTTTCACCTCCACCTCAGCACAGGTCAGCACAGAGCTGCACTCTGATAAAAGCAGTGGAAGCACAGCTTACGTAGCTATTAGAAGAGGCTTTATGCTCTCCTTCCCCCAAATCGCTCTCTTCTGTTCCTCTGCAAAGGTGCTAAGGAACATTCCTAAACCTGGTCTATACCAGGGCTCAGGGAAAACCTGTGAAGCTGTTCTAGGGTCTGCGAGCTAAAATCTCCTAGAAGTGGCACATGTTGATGTCTCTCTTTTGGCTCTAAGTCAGGCCACAAGTCAAGGCACTGTAAGGACTAGAATCCAAAGAAATACATAATTCTGTTGTCTACCTTAAACATGAAAAACACTACTCATCCTTGGATTGTCACTTTCAAGTTCGTGAGAGAAATTATGTGCCTCAGATGTGCTCAACTAACTACTTTTTAAAGTTTTATTTACAGAGCTACCATCCTGATTCTCTACGTTGCTGATGTCAAGCAGCTCTCCCAGAAGCCTTTGAGAAGCACAACAGAAAACAGCTTGTGGCAATTAGAGCAAATAGGGGAAATGAACTATATTTAATCCTTCACTCTAAGAAGGACAAAGACATATGCTCCAGTACGGCTGTGAAATGAAGCAGCTCAGGCGGGAAGAAGAGCATTCCACCAAAGCTTATCAATTGCTTTGATGAGTACAGAGTAAGATAATGCAGGTCACATTGGTAGGAGCTTGTCATGCTGCTGATCAACAATTGACAATGATTGCAGAGCTGAAAAGCTGTGTTCACAGAAAAACCCAATGAAAACAGCCACGTTTTAAAATCAGTATTTTCATTCTTTCGTATTGTTCTCTTTTCCAGTGGCACCAGTTATATTCAGAATTTATGAGCAAATAGGTCCACCATAGCAACTGTACTGGGTCTGGCTGGGATTAACTGGAGGGGGAGTTACTGTCTTTATAGCAGTCCATATGGCGCTGCTTTTTTGGATTTGTGGATAAAACAGTGTTGATAACACACCAGTGTTTGGCTACTGCTGAACAGTACTTGCACAGCATCAAGGCTTTCTCTTTTTCCCACTCTGTGCCCCCAGCAAGTAGGCTGGGGGCGGGCAAGAAGCTGGGAGGGGACACAGCCGGGACAGCTGACCTGAAGTGGCCAAAGGGATGGTCCATACCATATGGTGCGGTGCTCAGCAATAAAAATTGAGGTAGAAGGCAAAGAAGGGGAGATTGCCTTCCAAGGTGGCTACTGATTGGAGATTGGCTGGGCATCACTCTGCTTGTGGGAGGTGGTGAGTGATTGCCTTTGCATTGCTTGACATCACATCTTTTTTCTTCACCTATTAAACTGTTTTTATCTCGACCCACGAGTTTTCTCACTTTTGTTCTTTCTATTCTCTCCCATCCCACTGGGGAGAGGGGGGAATGAGCGAGCAGCTGTGTGGGTGCTTGGCTGCTGGCCGGGGTCAACCCACCATAGCAACATTAACAGCATTTCATAAAGTCAGTCAAAATGTCTTGATATTACTCAAATTGCTACTTTAAGCAATGTATTCTGGCATCCAGAAAACCAAACAAGCTACAGTATCTTCAGACCCTTCAGTTATCTTCTCAGTTTTGGTCCTACTATTCCTCTTACATAAATCAGGCTGTCATGGAAGGCAGGGGAGCCTTTGCATTGCTTTGACTACATGAGGACCTGAGGAAAAGAAAGCTGTTGCAACAGGTCTTCTGGGCTGGACATTAATCTGTATCATTTGCTGAAGAAGCCTTGGAACATGGTGCCCCAGGCCTCTTTACTTGAGACACAAGAAAAGTAGCTAGTGAAAACTAAACGGTAGGAAGCAGTCTGCTTCAAGACTGATGACAATAAGGGGTAAAAGAGAAAAGAAAGAGAAAAACTCTCAGCACTCCTTCCCTGGGTATTGGGAAGCTGATTTTGGCAGCTCTGCAGGCTCAGAGCTCTGCTGAGATGTGTTCTCTCTTAATATTTTAATGAGCTGAGCAATTGACAGTCCCAGCTGAGTACTCATTTTTGTTGCTGTTGCTAAGCAAAACAACGGTAAAAAAAGTTCCCTTTTCATGTTCTAAATCATAAATACAACCAAACCATTTGTTTGATATGTGCAGAAATTGATTCTACCTCCATGCCAGCTCAACCCACATACCTCAGTTCACTCTCTCATGTTTTTCATAGATACTTGTTCAATCTCTCCAACATATCCCAGGACACGTCCTGATTTGATTGTCCTGCACATCCTATATACCCTTCAGGCCACACAGAGTTCATTCAGCTTATCCTCTTCATTTGGACTCTAGCACAACCCATAGTAATACAGATCGCTGCACGTTCTCTGTTCTTCTCCATATTGGCTGAATATCTTGCCTGCCAGCTCATGTAGTTTTAGAGTTCAGCAATGACCGTAGATGTAAGAGATGCTGGGAGATTCCTGCATTCTTTCTCTCTCTCCTTCTCCAGTGACGTCCTGGTTTCCTACAGAAACATCCTGTTTTCCTTTCTTTTCAAATAAAGAAACCTTCCAGACTCCCTTCTCTTTGTTATCTATTTATCAAATCATTTTTTGTATTTCTAATTCTCCCTTTCCTTTTCCCTTCTCTCTTACATTTTCTTTAGCCATCTGTCTACATTTTCCTTAGCCGTCCGAGTTTTCACTCATTCATAGTTAAAAGAAGTTCTAGTCTCGCATACATTTTGATAAGGTCTGATATCATCTCTCCAACCCTGGTCTTCAATGGCTTGTCTGCTCAGAACCTGTCTTGTGATAAAGTTTTATCTGATGTGATATTAAACAGTTTTGTCTGTAATGTGAGTAAGGAAATTCCCACTTAAAATGTTAGTGAATTGTAACTAACTGCAGGATCCCACTTTGCATATTCAGGACATATTCTTGGTTCCACTCTTCAATCTTCTCATTGTATGTTTTTGTTTACTGTAAGCTACACTTAGGAGCTATTGGCAGGAACTTCCTTCCACATCAAAAATGAAACTATCCCTTCCTGACTAATGCTGGTCTCTGGTCCTGAACCCTGACTTGTAAGGCACAGTCAACAAGCACTTTGGGGGGCCACAGATAACATAGTTCCAGTCTGGATGGAGAGGCAGAGCAAAATAAGCAAGTGATCATTAGGCCTCCACAGGCCATTGCTAACAGGGCAGCAAGAGGGGAAATCTCTGCCCCTTGGTGACACTGTCTGACATAAGTGCTTTTATGACAGACAAAGAAAGCATGCTGAAGAAAGAACAGTAAGTAGGACAAAATATTTTCAGTCATACTGAGTGTTTAGCTTTGATGGATCTTCCTTTGACTATGGAGTTCAACATTACGATTGTGCCACTCCCAGGTTTTTAATATACTGAGGTTACTATAAAAAACACCACCAACAAAACGAAAAAACCCTAACATAGCATTTTTTTTTCACGTTCCAGTATTGCAGTACCTCCTGTTCCAGCACAGGAGAACTTTGAGCACTCATGAACTCATTGTCAATGAGCGCTGTGAAGACAGTCTACCGAACCTCAAAAATGTTTTCTGTGTTCATCACAGTTACCTTTTTGTCTGTCTGCTGGGCACAAATCTTGAGCAAGCTATAATGCTCTACCTCATTTTCTTCAGACTTTTTCTCTCATCTCTGGAATCCACACCTTTCAAGTGCAGTTAACCGATTACACAGGGAAAAGGAATTTAATAAATCACATAGGCACACTGTAAAGGATTTTCATGCATTCCTTTCCTATGTAAATGGTCTGTAACTTTTTCATGAATCAGGCCCATAGACTCTTGATTTCACACTTCCATCTTCCTTTCCCTGTAGAATTGCAATTTAAATGATCCTGAAACATTTGAAGACAATTAAAGGTTAGCTTTGCATATCAGTGACCTAACAGCAATTCCCTGTAAAGCTCTGATATATGTATAGTGTTTGATCTACAGCTGCCTGATTTCAGGAAGGTAGAAGTGTTTCCATACTGTTCTGAACTTTAGGTAGGGCTGGAAAATAGGCTCAGAAGACACCACAAAATAGCTACTATTTCCTTAGAGCTTCACAGAGTTCTAGGACACCAGTATGGACTGCCAGTACTCTTGACTTCCTTCAAGTTTTGAGCAACACATAAATCATTAAGAGGGTTTGGACTGCCTTGCTAGCAAGATTTAAAGGAGGTTCAAAAATACTTTTGGTTGGTTATGTATTGGTTTTTCTTACATCAAGCCTTAACAGTATTTTTTTAGAAATTGCATAGCCTTTATTCCCAGAGGCAAAAATGGAGACTTATAAACTGTGGCTGTCTTACAAAGAGCAAAGTTATGTTGGGGGAAGGATTTAAATTAGTATACCATACTGTGCAAAAAACCCCCAACCCCAAACTTGTGATTTCTGTATTGCAGCAGCGCCACCAGGCCTGGTCTGCATGGGTTCTTAGAGGAAATGAAGGCTGCCTGACAGCTTGGAGTGACCGCGTGCGACTTGATCAAAGGTGGAATAAGAGGTACCAACGAGTAGAGACTTCTGTGGGGACTGGAACAGCATATGTTTTGAAACAAGGGCTGAAATATAGTCAGGAAAGCTGACAGGGACTCAGCACTTAACTAGATCTTGAGTGAATTGTGAAATATTTGGACAAGATTCTTTTCCTTCCCCTCCAGCCCTTTCCAACTTCCTCCCTCTGGAAAAGCACTTTAATATGTAGAATATAAATTAGCAGGTCTCCAAAAGAGTTGATACACGTTTGAGAAAATATTGTTGCACAGCATGACTGGACAGTTCTAATCCATTTGAGACAGATTCAAAAGATGGAAATTACTATAATATTGGATGATGGAATAGCTCCAAACTCTTTCAGCTTTGTCTGGAACAGGCACAGCTTAGCTACTATTGTCTTACATTACGTAGTGACTAAATATAAATACTATAAAATATTTATAAATAATGAGTGCCAAATTGATCACATTGTAGAGTTTTACTGGAACATGTAAGTCCTGTTATTAATCTGACATCTATAAAATTTTTACCACAGACCACTTAAGACAGTCATCTGTCCATATATGTTGTCTTCTGCAAAAAATAAAAATGAGGAGATGGAAACAGCTTTGTGATTTATTCAAAATCTCCGCGACTGTTTCTGCCAGTGTGTGCGCTGATAAATGTTATGTTAACAGGTTCTCTGTTTGTTTAACATTCCCCTGAGGAGGGCTCAATGTGATTTAAGCAGTCTCATTTATTTAAAGTACACCATTAATATCTAGTCTGCAATAAGAAAGACAGGAAGGGTCACAGGTGGCACAGTCACTAGTCTTGCAGTTAGCCTTTGTCTTCCTTAGTAAAAGTTTATTCACATCACAAAATACTACTGATCTTGAAAATCTTGATTTAGGAAAATATAGTGTGGAAATTATGTCCTGCATTGCAGGACTAACAACATTATAGGAATTTGTCTAATGTCTGTTTTCCACTTTTTTGCCTAGGTTTGCATGTAGTTTGCTATACATCAGCTTTTCCTTAAAGGAATCAGAAGGATTTTTACAACAGATTAATACTGCACCATCCTCAACACACACACACACAGAGGCACACATTCACATTCACATCCTTGGAAGCTGTTTTCTAGAACATTTTTCCCTGTCAGTAATACAGATGTGATGAATCAGGCCTCAATTATGATTCCAGTTGCATCCCTGTTTTCCAGGGAGCATGTGGAATTCCTGAAGTAATTCAAAGTCTTAGATTATTGCCTTTTTGTCATGCATATTTTTTATGCCTTGCCTGCATTTGATGGGCATCTGATTAAAATGAAAAAAGGTGAATCCATACGACACGGAGGCTCATTTTTATCACTGTAGACAGACTGAAAGTAAAAAACGCTACTATGGAGAGCCCACTAGATCAAGTAATCCCAGTAAGGTTATGCAAAGGTGCTTGTTTTTTTAAATCAAACATTATAGAAGAAACATTATCATTGAGCATCAGCCGTGGGAAACTCAGGCTGTTAGAACTTAATGAAATATTCGGTAAGAAGAGCTAATGGAGACTACTGTGTGTCCAAGTTTTGATTCACCTGCAATTGCCAAAAACCACGCATCAGGCTCCAGGGGGAGAGTGCTCTCTAAAGGAGGACTTAGAAAGCAGATTATCTGGAAGCTGTCAGCTTTCCTTTGGGTGAAATGATAAAGTTGACAACTAGATAGTTTTAATTTTGGATGAGCTGGCTCTGAGGTTGCAGAAGGTACAGAAACTGAGGTTGCTGTAGCCCCTCTAACATCTCCCCTTCTGAATTACCTTTCATATAATGTAGTGCCTGGTGTATATAAATGAGATTACCCCTAAGACATATTAGTTACAAAAACTGGGTCTGCTGTTTATTCATAGATTTAAATAACTTTCTCTTGGCCTTCAAGCCCACAGGCTAACAGATTTCAAAAGAAGGTCGGAGATTCAGCACTGCAAGGCTTTTATCACCAGACACACAGCTGCCCTTAGGCACTTTTCTGGACTTTCTAAAATACATCACCTGACTACAGAGGCCAAGATGATTTTTTTCAGATAATATCCTGAAGATATTGATGACTTTTGGTGACTTTACTACCTTCAGTTTGGGATGCTGGTCAGCAGCAGCCTGCACTACCTGAAGAACTACTGACTGGTCATCATCATTCTGTGGAGTCTACAATGAAATATTAAGGCAAGTTTAGATCATGGTCTATTTTCAGAATCACTAGAAGGGGTTTACTGCTTCTCCTAAAACATTGATTCAGTGACTGTTATACACACAAGCAGAAGTCTGGATGTATTTCAGTTAAAAGCAACACTTGTAGACAAATGATTATTCCTATAACCAAGGGATCTGCCAAAGGAAAAACAGAAGATGCCTGTAACATTACCACTGAGATCATGTTTTTATTAGATGCAGTAAAATGTCCCCAAAGTGAAAAAATTAAATCATCTGTCATTGTAATATGTTTAATTAGAAGATTATGTTATGTCCAACTACACATTGCTTGTAAAGTCCCTTTGTCAAAAGTTGTTTTAAAGGAGAAAGACAGATGACACAACACAAATAACTGGGTACCTGATGATCCTGTTTATCATAGCTCTCTGTTTCTCCACTTTATACTCTTCCTCACCTGAGCTGGGTGAAACCAACACTTGCCACTTGTGGATTTAACTGCCTTGGACATTTCTGAATAGGGCATGTTATTGGGGCTTTTATGTCAGTCTTAATTAGCTGCTCCTTTTGCCTTCATGTTTGCTGGTAAGTTTAATCATACCACTGTCAGTCAAGATACTCTTTAATAGGTGCAAAAATGTAGTAGGCTGACAACTACTATTGCCACTGAATCTTTACTGTGTCTTTGAAGTAGATGGAGATAATTATTTATTATTATTTCACTGAAGTTTCAGAAAGTGAAAGTCCAGGTGTAAGAAGATGTATTCAGTCTGTGCTTCAAAACCTAGGCCTTACCGGCCAACGCGCTGACTTCGGACAATCAGAAACATGCTGGAATTCACAGTGACCAGCTGCAGTGGTGCAACCACATAAAATACTAGGTGTGAGGAGACACAGGAAGAGGTCAAGACAGGAAAATTAGAAACATGTATCCCCAAAGCTTTTTTAGAGGTTGCAACTAAGTCCAGTGAACTATATTAAAGGGAATTTGATATAAAGGAATCCAAGGTCTGGACACTCTCTAAAATTTACCATGCAATGGGTTAAGTATCTCAGATAGAACATAAACATCGGGGAAAGCTTCTTTTCTGAGCCAGACAATGAAGACAGTTTGCCAAAATGGAAACAAGCCAGAAATGACACAGTGAGGGAGGAGAATTTATTTAGCAGATTTCTACCAACTCTGGCAAACAGACAACATAAGAGCCCTTGATCTTCTGTGTGGATCTATGGACATCTGCCACTCAGTTAGACCTTGGGGTTTGTTGTACTTCTCATACTTTAGGAAAAACGAATCAGTTGGAGAATGCATATTTAGTTGGCATGAAATGATTCAGTTGGGTCAATGTGACTAATCAGGGACTTGGAGCCCCATGGTCATGTATGTAACCAGTGAAGAAGATGGAGAAGAGAAAGAAGAAGGAGAATCTGCTGTGGGATACATTCTACTCCTGATGAGCCTGGAACTAAAATCTGCTGGCTCCCAGTCAGTGACAGGATCTCCATGTTTTTAACTACTGAAATGTTATTTTTCATCTGCTGTCCTTTCTACATCAGCCACTTCTGAAAACAAGCAAACCACATCCTTCTGTTTGTTCTTACCGCACTGTCGTCTGCTTCCTCTGGTGGGCCATTGTTTCTTGCACAGGAAGAGATAATAAGCAGTAGATACCTATCCAGCTGCTCCATTGCTGCTCATTCTGGAATGTATGATGATTTATACTGCAGAATACTGTGCCATATAGAGACTTCAATACCACAGTCATTACTGCAGTACACAAACTTCTGTCTGCAGTGCATTAAGCAACATATTCCAATATCCATATATAGTCTTCAGCAACAATGTAGAGCTGGAGCGCCTTGCTCATAGCCTGCAGGTTAGGTGAAATTTGTAAGGGCAATTCAGTTACTGACATATGTCATTCTTTTTCCTCACTCCTTTAAATAAAGATCAAAACACAGACAGATTGTCCTGGCAACCTGCTCAAAGGATCAAACAGTTCCTCTCCCAGGTATGTACATCTCAGGTGATAAGGGATTCTGATATGCTGGTCATACATTGCGCACATATGCTGGTGACCATATTCTTCACTTCCTTCTGCAGTCAGCTTCTGCAGTTTCTTCAGATGATTTATAATACATGCTTTCAATATAGGGCAGGGGGGTACAGGAGTTTTTATGAGTGGGATCAGAGTGCAGTTATTATTATTATTTTTATAGTAGCAAAACCATGCAGAATTCTCTCTGTTCTTCCTAGGAGAGCTGACAATCCAATTTAGACATGATGTAGCAAAATGAAATAAAAAAAAAATGAAAACACAGGGCAGCTGGAAGAGGGGTAAGGACAGAGGTTATAGCATTACAGCTACATGGTTAGGCAGTGAAGGCTAGCATGTAAAGGTAAATTTAGCAAAGTAAATTTATGAGAGTAAAATAAAATAAAATAAAATAAAATAAAATAAAATGAATCTATGTCTTTTATATCATGGAATTTAGTAATAATAATAACAGAGGTCTCTGTAATACACCAAATGAGGTTATCCTTGCTATTAGAATGTCCCACTCAGAAGAAATAAAAGTTAACAACTGATCAAATCAAATTAAAATATAGTATCCCCAGCATACCCTTTCATCATGCTTTAATGGCATGTAAAAAGCACATACTTAGATAACCAAGTGAATCTGAGCAAATCTTTATGCACAGATGTCATGGACAAGGACTTACCTCCGCTTTTTATGATATTCTTTTGAAGAGTTGCAAATCTAAAACTAAATCCAAATGTATAATTACTTAGGGATTCTATATCCAGAGAGCTGAATCAGATCATTTGAGAGAGAAAAGCCAGTCCATCATACAAGAAACCTTTGAACTGTACAGCCCATTTAAGTGTACATTATAAGCTTGTATATAGAGAACAATACACAGCTGGATAGTTGAATAAAAAGGGGCAGTAAAGCTAGCCTTTTCTTGAAGCAATGCAAGGTATCTGAAGGAATTAGCTTTGCGTAATTATTTGGAGGGTGGATTCAAAGCACACTACTGTCATCCTAAAATATTCTTCTTTCATGGCATTAAATTTTATGTATTCATTCTTTATTTCTCTGTAAGAAGAAAATCTATGTAAGTTACTCTCCTGTCCTAGCGTCAAAATCCTGGAGGTTGGTTTTGTCCTCATTAGGGTTGGTCTGAGTTTTGCTATTAACCTCAGAAGGAACAGGACTTGATTTTAATACTACTTCAGGGGCCTCCTCTAGATTCAGTCACTAATCCACTTTTATATGTAAATCACATAAATCACTGGTTTATATGAAACTGAGGGGAATGAGATGCCTGTGATTTTGCTAGGTGGAGAATCAAGACTTAAATAATTGTCAACTCTCAGAGTTAAAAAATTAAAAGAAAAACAAACCCCTTCAGAATAATGAGAGTATCCAGTTCATCATCATTCTGCAAACTGGTACCCTTTATGGTTTTTGCTCTTTTTCTTTTCCATCCCCACTGTTCTTAATAATTCAGTACCTTCTTTCTTTAATCATATTATTAAAGGCAATGGACTGATGATTCATTTTGCTTTCTTTGCTCTCTCAGTGATGTCCATTAATGAAGACTTACTTTTCAGCGCCATTGACTCACTTATCTAAATTATTTATTTGGTTGAGCAGTTCAGTGTATCAAACTTTTTTTGCTCAGTGTAGAAACTACTTATAGCTCAGATTAGAGTTTCATATTGATTTTCTCCTGGAAAATGTGTATAAAATGGATTGTGCTTTAAAGTGCCAAAAGTGGTAAATGCAGGGCTGAAGAAGGTATAGCTAAATAGATAACAATCATTCCTCTTTCTGTAGCAATTTTTTACATTTGTTGTCCTTTCCACTTGGAATGAGTAGAAGACTTTTGAAAACCTTAATGGCACCGAAATTCCCATAAAGAAGCCCATTTCCTGCTGGTTAGGGTACTGGCCTAAGGTATGAAAGTCAGATGTACACTTTTTGCCTTTTGCATTCAGCACAGAGTATTATTCCCTGGCCACTCCCCATCAGAAAAAACAGATTTGAATGTCTTCCCCACCCAAGGCCTATACACTAAATCATCACCTCCAGAAGACTTCATGTAAATCTTCAAGGAAAGAACATGTATTAAGAAAATTTATTTCACAGAAAATTTTTGAGCCATTTCGCTTGTGTCAATGATTGCCCATTGCCTTGTTTGTCCTTACTATAACTAAGGAAACCTAGGTTGTTTGTGGGATATGTTGGTGTGGCTCAACTTCATTGTATCCCCCTTTTTCTCTCCTGTGACCATCCAAGTTCATAATCCCTCCTTCAGCTGCTTTCACAACTGATCCTACTCCCATCTCCGAATAAAAATCTTTTTAAAGAAGTTAATTGCTTTCAGTCTTTCATGTAATCCAATCAACAGAAGTACTTGTTTCTACTTGAATACTTGAAAAATAGTCTGATAAATTTCCAGATACCCAAATTCTCTTGCTTGTGCTCCATGTGACAATTTGAAAGCTTATTTTCTTTGTTATGCCCAGATTCATAGACTTCTGCATAATGTTCATATCGCTGTTTCAAACTCTCATCTGTAGATGAATATTGGGAACCCTCTCTTTCAGTCTCAAAAAAAAAGAAAAAAAAAATCTCTGTGAAATAACATTTCTTTCAGGGAACAATATTTTCTTCACCTAAATACAGTGGTTTGGGATGATGGGAAAAACTTTTTCCATTCAAAGTCCTTGATCATCTGGTGTTTAGATTCCTAGGACTATCTGTACAATTCTGCTATATTCTGTAGTATCTGTGTAAAGCAGTTATCAGAAACAAGGGTGGGAGTTTGATTATGAGTACATCAGCAGAAACTATAAGAGAAAAATGGAAGGTGAAGCTTCTGATAAAACGTGGCTGATATTTGGCAGATGGGAAGGGTCTTTATTGGCTATTTAGTTTGTTATGGAAATGATACAGAAAAAGCTTTGAATGCAGAAGTATTGGAAATTCCTTGACTTGCGACTTAGTACCACCACCTGTAGACATGCCTGTGGAATGTGACTCTGGGAGAACAGACAGAAGTTATTGTACTTTCTCCAGGTTGCAGGAATGTTTCTTCATAGGCATTACGTGACACTAAGTATCATGGTGTTTCAGCACTTCACAAGTAATAATGAATTTAATTTTAAACTGTATTTTGATCAAGAAAAGATTTGTTCTCTCCATTTTACAGAAATAAACTGAAGCAGAAAGGAACGTTAAAAGTCATGTTTTTCTCTGTACAAGACCATGAAACTATTTATATGTGGAAGATGAATGACATTTCCTATCAGTTTGAATAACGTTTACCCCACCCTTGTAACCAATTACATATGGGAGCAAGATCAGCCTTTAAATGACTAATCTGTAGTGAAAAAGAACTCTTTAGCAAACAAACCGAGAAACGTTACCCAGATCCTTAGATCATACTAAAAAACAGATTGGTGACACTAAGTTTTCAGTGTATCTCATTATTGCTCCTTAATTCCAATAATGCAGAGCAGATCCCTTCCTCATTACTGCTGGAGTAAATTATACAATAGCTATAACAAACATTATTTTCCATTTGACACCACAGAAAATCATGTACTTACTATCAAACCCAGTCCAGGCCATACTAGCCCATGCTTTCATAGGCTGATATCTCCAGCACCATTCTCTACTGAAAATATTGAGATGGAAAGTGTTTTGATGTTTGACTGGTGAGTTTAAGTAGTTTTTATTAAATATTTGTTGAACTTAAATGCCTAGTGGATACCTGGGAAAACAGTGTCATTGTTAAAATATCAATGCCATGACTTCTGAATTAGTGAAAGCTCTCTACATAAAATGCTAGGTGCTTCTTAGAGTGGATTTCTTCCCAGCCACCTCTTGCACAGCACAACAACCTCCCCGCTATGCAAACCCGAACTCAACATGAAAGACTAGACGTGACACTGCTCATCTGGACTTTTAAACATTTCAGCAGAAAAAGCTAATCAATATGAAAAAAGTAACGAAAACTGAGGCAGAAAAAAATTGCAGACATTTACCAGTACCCCGAGTGCAGCCCCGCGCCCCTGCTCCAAGGGATTTGGCTGTCTGTTCTCAAGTCAACGCAGACACGGTGCAGCTGCATAATCTGGGTTCAGGCTGTTGAGAAAAGAGTTGTGTGAGAAAGAACTGTAAGAAGGGGGATGGTTGTCCCCCTCCTTGCTCAGAAGCTGCTTTCAAACCCCTGCCCTTGCCCTTGGTCTCTGCCAAGGGTCCCTGCCCATGCCTGGCCAGGTAACCCACGGATCCAGACCTCCCCCTGACCCACTGACTTGACTTCCCAGCTTGGACTTGCACCTGTCTCAGCACTGCAGGTTTGTCTGGCAACCCCTGGACTGTTGGCTGACCCTCATTACCACCACCAGACTTGCTCTGCTCTTCTTCTTTGGGTACTATGGGACTGGACCTTTGTCAGTGCAATCACAGCCCCGCACCTGCCTTGGGTCACCCTCGGCTCCTTGCTCTCCTTCCCTTACAGACCATCCTGCTCTTGCTGCTCCCTAACAACATCTTTATATGCCATAAGAAATCCAGACCTAACACACACACACACACGCCCTCAAAAAATGAGAGAAAAAATAGAAGACAAACACAGCAAAGGATAAAAATCCTTTGCAGGTCACCTTAGGCATTGCATTTTGGCAGAAACCAATCTGAGTATTTATAGCCAAGCTAAAACCCATTGAAAGCACAGGTCAAAATGGAAACACTGACCCTTACCTACTGCAGGGCTAGTGAGCGCCACCCCTGTCTAAGTACTTGTAAGCTGTTTGCAATAAAAAAACCTCTTAGTTTCAGCCCTCCAAATGTCAGTCCTCTGTACTGGTTAATATTATCGAGGGAATCCTTGCCTGACAGAAAGTAATTTAGGATCCATTAAATATGATTACTTGGCCTTGAAAATGATGGATATTGAACAGAATTATAGGATCACTTTACAAAAGAAAGGTCTCTTTTACATCCTTTCTTGTGGGGCATTAAATAAAGTCTGAGAAAACTCCTAAGGGATTCGTGGCATTTATAGGTTACATTTATGAAAAGAAGGATTGATATTCATATTAAAACCTCTAAAAATTGAACAGGGTGATGTGGCAAGCACGTGGACAGCTGTGACATGTCTAAAAAGTGAGTGACATGTTCACCAACTGTTTTCCTTGCTTCAATTATACTAGAGATATGAAAAGTGCCTTTAATTTCAGACTAATCTTTCATGTTCTCTATTGGAATATTAACCCCAAGCAGTTTCCTGAGTTCCTCATACTTTTCACTATATCTTCATTTGTAACTGAAGTACTTATGCCAGAGGTTTTCAAAATTCTCAGGTCACTGTTTTCATCATACCCTTTAGTAGCCATATGTTGAAAGTGAGTTTGTATAGAGACTTGATATGTTTATGCTGCTTTAAACTAACTGAAATCTAATCTTGAGAAGACTATATTTTAGGTACGGGGGAAGTTTGACTTCTTCATTACTAAAGGACCTGCCCTAAAGTCCAAACATACAATGAAAATTGACAGACAGTTTGATCTTCCTCACTTTTCTCCCACTTGAATTTCTGATCAAAACTGATAAGCTGAAATCAAGTGACATTTCTTTTTATTCCTTTTTCCATGGAGAAGGTGGGTTGGCTAATTTATCCTATCGAGAAGGCTGGAAATATGACCCCAAAAGTTAGAAAAATAAGGTTTATGGATGGCTCCCCCTGAAAATGGATGGAGAAAAGGGAAAAATAAAGAGAATAAAATGAAGAAAAATGAGGTCTTCTGCTTTGATCTTCCTCATCTCACTCTGTTTCCACATAACAAGCTGTCCTAGAAACCACAGTATCCTGGAACACCCGTCTTCACTCTGATTGGTCTCTATAGATGAGGGTTCACCTTACAGACAGACATTCCAGATGCTTTACCTGAATCTTCCTCAATAATCATAAGGGAGCAGACTCATCACTAAGACAAAAAGCGCATTCATCATCTACTTTATAGATATAAACAAAATCACAGTATGTCCGGGCACAGCACAAGACATGGCCCACTGACAAATCTTGGCTTATATGCTTTCTATTCTGAGATGAGGAAGAGCTTTAATACATTTTAGATGTAAAATTTTCAAGACAGTATTGTCAATGAATTCCCTGACAACTGATTTTTGATTGCAGTGTGTATGTTGAGCACATATTCAGACAATATAAGATTGTTGATGTATACTTTGAACCATTCGCATACACCGGCATCTCAATTTCAGTTATTTTTTAGAGGTTAATATATCATCTCAATGACATTAAAACCCCTCTCCAGTCTCTTAGATCTGACTATATGCAGTGCACACCTGAAGCAAGTTTGACCACTTCCAGAGGCAGCCTTTCTGCTGCTTCACATTGTGTGTAATCGTTTGTACCTGTGTAAGCATGGCACAATATTTTATGGGACTACAATGCTTTAATTTATACTGACAACAGCTGCTACATACATCTAGAGCTGGGCAGATTTCAGGAAATCTCCGATTCTACGGTAAAGTAGGTTAACTCTGAGCTGTTTTTATTAGCTAGTGAAACAGCGACACTCAGCAGCCTCATGCCTCAGGCACACATCACATACATACACATGGGTTTAAATTCCAGTTTTGCCAAATTCAGGGCAGAGATCTGAACTGGGATTCTCCACATGCTCTGTGAATGCCTTAGCTATTTGTTCAGGAAGGGGCCAGTCTCACTTTCCAGTTTCGATCAGGAAAACACATGCTTGACCTGAGATAACTTCACCAAAAAAGGTTGCGTTAAAGCTGATAGGTGGCTCCAAAAAATTAACAGTTTCTGTGAATGAGCATGTTCTGATAAAAAGGTTGTTTCACCAAGCAATTCTTGACCAGTTCCACTGATGTAAGCTTTGTGTTAATTTTGATGACTTTGTAATATGTAAGAAAACGAAGAATAAAGGCCCTATATTACTAATTAAATTTATACAAAAACATTTCCTGATAGTATCATTATAATTTCATAATCCTTAGCATGCAAAGTAATGCAGTACTTAATGTCTCCTTTTTTTTAAAGGAATCTGTGATTACATATCTGGGAATATTTAACAATATAAGGAGTTTCTTTTTGTTTAATTTTTCTTTTCAGTACGTAACTGGAATCTTCTTGGGGATAATGATACCTGAAAAGTCCTATCTGCCAAATATAGAAGGAGATGCAGAGGAAGAAAACATAGGTGGTTGTAAACAAAGGAGCACTAGGCAGCCTTTGATCTACGTACTAAAAATCTTAATATTAACTATGTTCCAATGTATGGAAATGCACATAAAACTATATTTTAATTATGCATAATTTAATTATTCCTTAGATAGTAATCTTAGGTAGCCAGACTAGGTCAGAAGCACATTTTTATGGTTGTGACATAAACCCGGGCAAACAGGAGCTTATAATGGAAGGGCTAACACAACCTTAGCACTTCAAGTGCAAAGGGTATAATCAAATTTAAAAGCAATTGTATCTCATCCATTAAGTATATTGTAGCAAGCTTGCTGTATGACAGGAAAGTAGTCGACGACAACATGCAAGCAAAACAGATCAGGATTAACTGGTGTTGTTTGTCATATATATTTGATAAGTTTTAAGAATAAAATACATTACACCGTTTTCAGTGCTGCATTTTTTTATAAATGCTGCTGACTATGATGCTGAAGTAGTCCAGCAAGTTGTATTGCAGTATATATTTTCTTTGCACATCCCTCTCCTCTCTCAGTTCTAGAAGTGAACCTAATGAGAAGCTGCAGCACCCAAACTGAAGAGAACATTTCATTCTGTGAGACAGTTTAGAAATGTGTCCTCTGCTTCACTTGCATGCATCAAAATAGTATCCTAAGTTTTTGGTTTCAGGCTCTTCTAGGGTTACATCCACATTTGAAATTTGCTAATTTTTTTCTGAGGGTCAGATGATTTGCAACACCAGCTCCCACCCCGCTGTGCCCATGTATACACATCCTAACATCTTTCCTTTGCGTTGTTGTGATTAGACTGCACTATAGTGTTTTAAAAAAGGTGCTGAACACCATGGTCATACATTATACTGCTCTGCTGTGTACTGTGTGCATTGCAGGATTTATCACGTCATGCACCATTGCATTCCTATCAGAAAACCATAGAGTTTCAGACCAGGAGTGAAACTAAATAGTTCCTATACTTCTCTTGTTTCACTCCATCATTTTTTTTTCCCCTGAACAGTGCCATTTTCAAAATCCTGGTAGGTGGCATGGAGAAAACACTGAAGACCTGTTATTCTTTACTGTGAATAATATAGATAGGCTCCTGAAAAAATATCTGAAGTTGTGCTGTGACATTAAAACAAAGATTCTGAAGATATGAACGAAGACATGGCTTGGCAAACATTGAGCGGGACCGAGAGGAATCCTGTGGTCCACTCAGACAAAAACACAGGATGGTGCAGGACCGCAGTGAAGAGCAGTAAAACTGTTATGAATTGGCCAGCTCTGACTATTGCAGATTAGCAGGTAACTATGGCAATGTGTTCTCAGTTAATCATTCATTCATCTTGAAATTAAGATGTTTGTGACTACTGAGTGAGTGTCTTTTCTCTAACTCATAAACCTGGGTAAAACATATGAAGTTCTGTTGGTTTGTGGTCATTGGGTTCCCAAAATGTACTAAGGCAAGTAATGGGATACATGGAACCATCTTCCTTCCACTCCAGTTGTCAGCATTCAATGACAGAAAGGAAATCTCTTTGGACTGCTTTTGTTTCTAATCTTTCTATATATTGTATTGGTCTCTGCCAGGTGACTTTTAGGTGCTGGGATTGTCTGCTTCTTCATCTGTTCATTGGCTGAACTTCTACAGGTAATGAAGTCTTACTATCTTTTGAAGTTATTAAGTTGTTACTATAGAAAAGAGGGTGATTTTATAACAAATGTCCAATGTAAACTCGGAATTCATCATAGGATGGCAAAATTGTGTCATGCTTTTGCTGGACCGAAGACAGACTCTTCAGAGTGAAGCACCTTCAGCTTTTGACTTACTGAAACAAAAGTCTGAATGGAAAGTTACCAAACTTAGACCACAGAGCGCAGGAAGTTGCTCATAATATTATTTGCTTTCTGACTAAGAGATAAAGCAGAAAAAATTACAAACTAAGGAAGGCATCAGGTTTTTCAGAATTTCTGTGTAAAGTCCATACATACCTATACATCAGTGATCACACTACTGGGCAGAAGCTGTCTCAGTGTCAGTTTTGAAGCCAAACATGTCACTTATCCATACTGTTCGACTACTGGAAAGCTTTCAGGGTTAGCTCTGGGCAACCCACTCAATACTACTAGCAAGAAAGCTGCTTCTTATAGCTGACTCAAGGATGTACTTTATGTGAAGACAGGTCCTGGAAATTCATGCCTAAGCCTGGCAGCTTGCTTATGCCATCGACCTGTGCAGTGATGTCAGATGACTGATGTCAATCAAACAAGGTAATTTGGACTTAGTCCTAGAAAAGCCCCAACATCCCCACTAGGGCAAGGTTGGACAGGTTTTGTGAACAGATGAAATTCAGATTGCCAAAGAAGGAAATATGACTGCTTCCGGATTTTAAGAGGATCCTGGATCACATGGAGCTCTTAGGATTGTCCGGACATCCAAGCTATATCCCTTTGCTTAAAGGGCTTCAAGAATACTTAAACTACAAATAGAAAGCTGAAAACTTCAATAACATATGGTAAAAAGTAGACAATATGTGAAAGGGAGGGATGGGACCCTGAAGAATCGGCATTTTCTAGCTCTCAAATGCAAAGGGCAATAGACAGCTGCAGGCTGATACTTAAGTGGAAAGGTGTTACACTCTCATGAAAATTCTGGAGTAGTAGAGGACACGCAAGTAAATGTGTAGGCTGACATAAGTACCCACAACATATTATGATAACTGGAGGACTTGGAGGGTGTGTAAAACGTACAAATTTTCTCTTTTTTTAATTATTTTTGTTACTTATGTTAAGCAAAAGGTAATTTAAAGCTGAAGTCAGCAGCGTGAAGGACTGAGATGAAAAATATCTTTTACCTTAATATCCAGTCCTACAGATCTTGTGCAAGTAAAAATCTATCCCTAGAAGCTAAATGTGCATTTTTCTCTAAGTCATTTATGCTCCCTGCAATATGACTTTAACTGACATTAAGCACATCTATTAAATTTCAACATATTACTTGATTTATCAGAAATACTTAGGCTACTTGTAACTATGTGAGACTTTTAGTTCCTGATTTTCAGAGTAGCTTTATGATGAAGGTTCTTGCACCTGCAGAGAGCTCTGCTGACTTTTAGAGGTCTCTAGATATGTGCAGGCATCTGGCTATGGACAGGTGCTTGCAAGAATGAGTCTAGATTGTTACTAAACTCCTGATCTTTAAATTTAAAACACTTAATTATTAGTTACCCTGGATAGATAATTATACCATCTGCATCCCACTGCATTTACACATGATGATGTGTCCATACTTTCTAAATTACAAGATCAAACCTAAATGAAAACATTTATACTACAAATCAAGGTAATTTGATTTGTCAAGATTCTCTGTAGTGTAGAAAAAACTAATTGCATTGATGGGCAGAAGTTTTTGTGCAAGTCAATACAGGAGCACTGGAGTTTAAGAATAGACAGGATTTCTTTGCTCATCAAATCCAATTTCCTGCTGTCTCAGGTGGTCTTGTCTTTCATATACTACTTCCATTATACTTCTGGAAAAATAAACATACAGCTTTGCTAACCAACCCACATCAAGCTTTACAAGTTTCGCTGCTACTTCAGATTTTCAGTCCTCCTTTCATCTATCTTATGATCCACATTGAAAACTCAGGCAAAATATTCAAATACCTTTTGAACCACGCATAATTTCTCCTCCATTACTCCTTCATCTTCAGTGCACTATTCTCTTTAAATTTACATTGCTGAAGAACCTTTTGCTATATATTTTTTTAAGACTAATAATATTTGACTTTTGGCAATTCTTATTTCACCATTACACTTCCCACCACCGAGGTTTAGCTTTCCTTGCTGACCACTCTTTGATTTAATTAATTAATTCTCCTAATTTCTTGAAGTTCATCCTTCCTTTTGAAATCAAGAAACCTAAAGACCAATTTCTATTAATCCTCCAGATAATCTAAATGCAATCTATATATAATCACTTAAAAGAAGGTTGTTTTTATGACCAACTGTTCTTTAGTGCACTTAGCGCTTGCCAAAACCAAATGTAAATCAATTCTAAAATAGAATCAGCTATAATTGATTCAGTATTCTTTCAGTACTGTCTACCACATCCAGGAATAACTGGCTCCAAATATTATTATTGACACTTATTTCCCAGGGAATGACACAGAAACCGGTCTGTCCACCAGTAATTTTGACTACTGTGTTCTCAGCTCACTTATTTCTCCTTAACTCAAGCTGTGGTCCCACAGAACTATAAGCCAGTTTCATTGCCAACTCCTTGGTCTTTCAAGCCTCCACCCGCTCAAACTGTCGATTTTTTTCTTTTCCCTTGTACTAGTTCCAGTGCTCTTCAAACCTTTAATAAAACCACTTCAGAAAAATAAATGACAAATAAAAAGCTCTACCCTGAAAAAGTTATAAAAGTTAGTTGCTGCCAATGCAGGAAAATTCAAGTCCTTTGTAGACTTAGATCAAGATTCTCAGTGAAATCATAGGCTTAAGAAGTTATAATATGATATAGCTGGATTCAGTGTCTTACTCTAAAAGTGCAATATTGGTAGGTAGATGCTTATGCTTCCTTGAGTACATAGGCCTCAGAACCCAACTACCTCCGAGGATAAGAAGCTGCACACTTCATGACTAGAAAGCAGTTTTAAAAAATGAAATATTACAAGTCCCTTACATGTTAAGCATGCTAACAATATCCATAGAATCACAGAATGGCTGAGGCTGAAAGGCACCTCTGGCGATTATCTAGTCCAGGCCTCTAGCCAAAGCAGGGTCACATAGAGCCGATGGCTCAGGGATAGGTTCAGCCAGCTCCTGAATATCTCCAAGGATGGAGACTCTACAGCCTCTCTGGGCAACCTCTTCCAGTGTTTTACCATTGTCAAAGCAAAAAAGTTTTTTTTCTCATGTTTAGGTGAAATTTCCTATATTTCAATCTGTGCCTCTTGCCTCTTGTCCTTTCAGTGGCCACCACTGAGACGAACCTTGCTCCAGCTTCTTTACTCCCTCCCGTTATGTATTTATACACATTGATAAGATCACCACTAAGTCTTCTCTTCCTGACGCTAAACAGTCCCAGCTCTCTCAGCCTCTCCTCATATAACAGATGCTCCTTAATCATCTTAGTGGCTCTTTGCTGGACTCATTCCAGTACGTCCATCTCTTCTCTTGCACTGGGGAGCCCAGCACTGGACACAGTACTGAGGAGATGTTTGTTTTCTCCAGCTCTGTTTTTGTTTATGTTCATTTTACCGGTTCCATGAAAGAAATCAGTTTCCATTTTACTTAGAGTCATTTTCAGCTCCACTCCTGTATATGTACATATACCTTGGCATGATATTGCACAGTTTAATGTTTCAGCGTTGGAAGGAATGCTTTACCACTCAGAGGCCACCTAGGCTAGCAAATGGCACCGAATGTGCAAAGTCAAAAACAAAAACTTCCATTTATACAGAGCATGTGCAATTTTATATTGCATTTGAATTCTTCACTTCTAGATCATCAGAAATTCTTTTTAAATTGAAACAAATGAACCTACAGGAAGGAGGTGAAAAGAAGGGGAACTTTCTATGGAGTATGTCAATCTGTAGATTAATTAATACATTGATTCCATTTGAGAGCCTGCATGTACCTGTCTTCCCACTGAGATACCCACTGTGCAATCAGTGGTAATTTAAAAATCAATTGCTCTTCTGTAGTAATTAAATTTGTCCATTTAAACAGATCTAATTGATAGAGCCTGCAACTAATTTCAAAGCAGGGATTCTTAAGGGATTCTAGAGATTAAGGGCTGTGAGCCAGCAATTTGTGGGTTTTTTACTCAACAAATGAACATCTAAATAAACTATTTTGTGTATCAGTTTTAAATACACTATACCAGATATGAAATTTATCTTGAAATACACTGCTAGACGAAGCAAAATATATTGCTAGACAAAGCCAAAAGTTAATGGAAGTGATTGTAGTTAGGCACAACTATATCTTAAAGGTATTGAAATATAATTATTCTTACATTTCACAGAACTAAATGTGTTGCCTATAAAATGTCATCATATTCTTCTAAAATTTCTCTTTTTTGAGATGATGCTCTAGCTTTTTATAAGTCTGGTTAAATAAAGTCTACTTTTCTCAAAAATGTCATTAAAAGATGCTTCTTGTTTTGAGCATACAGAGAGAATTTATGGAGCTTCCGCCACACAGTGCTTAATCAAATAAAATATGATGCTCGCACGTGTAGAATACATATTTCTGAGATTCATTAAACAACTATCTCCCCTCAAGGCAATTCATTGTTATGCACCAGAGGACTTCAAGATGGACTATTTAGGAAAAAAAAAAAAGGCAGCAAATGGGACAAGAGAAAAAGGGAGAAACCTAACACTAGCATGAAATGCGCATTCACAGTTTTAAAAGTCTTTGCAATCTACTTCAGCCCTGAGGTGGCATTAATTGACACATTAGCAAGTTATATACCGTGGCATGTGCCTATTTAGCCCAGAATTCACTAAAAATAACACCAGGGAAATCGCTGTAACACATTGCATGTACAGCACATGTTTATAGCATGGAAGACCTTACAAAAGCAGAAACAACATTAATGATAACGTGTTGCAGTTAACTCAC
Organism: Nipponia nippon; assembly: GCF_047370975.1. Lineage (NCBI taxonomy): Eukaryota > Metazoa > Chordata > Aves > Pelecaniformes > Threskiornithidae > Nipponia > Nipponia nippon. The sequence continues at coordinate 38,261,524 of NW_028262291.1, forward strand.
AGACTGCCCCTGCAACTCATGTAATTGAATTGCAACTGTCAGTTTGCGGAGGCTTCGTTACAATATTTTAAGGGAAAATCTTATAATTCTTAAAACTTAAAGAGAATCAAAATTTATTTGAATAAAGTCTGGTTTTTCGTATCAATATACTATAGCGTACACCCACAAAAAGAGCAATTGCTCACTTTTTGTTAGCATTAAAACTAAAATGTTAATTACCTACTCCAAACAGTGCGCCTTCTATAAGAAGTGGAGTATTATGCATTTAGAATAGTAGGGTAAAAGAGTTACATAGCTTATGTTGTTGCAGCAAGTGGGAAATTAAGTTTTCTTTCACAAATGAAGGGACAATTTGGCATTTCAGGATCCTGAAATTCAGTTCTAGCCTTGTCTAATTTTTCTTTAAGGAAAGTTTAGGAATTCTTCCATTGTTTATTTTTTATGCTTTCTTTTCTTTGAAAAAGATGAATTAAAAAAGAACGTTATGTGTAACACTATAGCTATTACTAGAGCCAGATCCGTTTAACCTCTCGAGGGCCAAGTCAGATAACAGCCATGTAGATTATTTCAGTCTGCTCCTTTTTTATTTATCTATTAAATATAACCTAATCTAGATAAATAAAACAGGGGTAACAGCTATATCGAAACATGCACATTCTCAGTATGTAGAAAATTGTTACAGAAATGTTAGGATTAGTATGCACGGAGGATGAATAGTAACATCTGGGTGTGGAAGCATCAGAAGGAAAAACCAGCTGGAGAACAGTTACAAGAAGGACATGTATTCAAAGCACCTCGATTAGCTGGTCATCAAGATCCTAGCACATATCTACCTGCAGCTTAGCAGGACACCCAGATGAGGAGGCAAAGGGCAGTGTGTAAATCCCAATGACTTGCCAGCGTGGGACAGGATGGTGAAAATAATCACGGTCAGGTTACAGAAAAGCATATCCAAAACTGATATGTGATGAAAGTATAAGTGAATGACTGAAATCAGTTTAGATTTAAAATAAAACCATTTTCCACTCCTAGGAGGTCTTGAGTTATTGCTACAATGTTACAACATTATTTCCTACAAACCGTGCATATTTTATTCTTTAGCATCATAAAAGCAAATAATCGATTCCCTGTGGTCGCAGGGTTTTCCACAAAAGCATATTGAATGAATTCACCCGTTTTGTTATAACTGGGCTATAAGGTTCAATTTGGTATTTTTGGATTACGCTCTCTGCTGACTCGCAGAACTATACAAGCAGATCCTCAGCTGGTATACATTGCTACAGCTTCATTAAAATCAAGAGAGCTACAACAATCTACACCAGCTGTGGATCTGCTACATTAATTTGTTACTGGGCACAAGCTAAACACAGCTGCTTGCATTCTTGCTTCAGACCAGACCAGAGGTTTCATGAAGAACAGACTGATAAGACTGGATATACTTTAAAATAGAAGAGATGCTTTAAAAAGAAAACAGGTATAGAATCAGGTGATCTGCAATTATTAGATGATTAATTAATTTTCTGAATAGCTTTATAAAAGGCATGTGACAAATATTATGCACTTTTTATAGCTGGGAAATTGACTTCTAGAAGGCTAAGTGACTAGCCTGTGGTCATATGGTGTTTCCAAGCTTTCAGCTATAGGCTGTCCCAATCCCCATTTTACTTACAAGACTTGGCTATTTTTCAATGAGGTTAATAAATGATTGTATGCTATTGAAGTAATGATCAACCGTAAGCTGTTTCCTTGAGCGTTTAAGCTTAACTGCAAATAAATTTTGTCCTATAGTGTTAAAATTTGGTTTATGTGTTGCAAACTAGGTCAGATGTTATTTAGTACCACTGGTGATGAGACTGATTTGATTTCTAATAGTGCTAAACTAAGTAGTGATTGTTCTACAGACAGTTGTTTCTAGATATCAAAAAATACATCTCGAGGACAGTTCTGCAGAGATAGTAGGGTCTGCAAAGTTATCTTATGCTTAGGCCTGTAAATGCTGCCAACTTCTCTTTCATTAAGGTATACAAAATTCATCAGTAAACAATTTTTTTTTTTATAGCAATAAGATATCTATCTTTATTCATCAACAGTGAGTGAGAGGTGATTGGGTGTATTTTCTATCCAAAACCAGAATTATGATTATCAAATTCTATGTTTTATTATTGTTTAATCAGCTGGCATCATAGTGCAATGACTTGTACTACGTAAGCTGCACATCAGTGAAAGATGACTGATTACCAGGTTAATTCATTCTTTAAAAAAAAAGAGAGAGACATCAATTACTACTCTGATTCTGTCTTTCTCTGTTTCATTGCAAGTAGGAAGAGCTCTGCCCCATGAATGAGGAGCACAGGATGGGGCAACGATGAGGTCTCCAGCACAATCTAAATGACAACTATGTACCTACATCCTTTATTGGGGCTGTTTAGGGCAGCCTGTTACCAATCTCAAGGTAACTTAAAAGCTCAAAACCAAATAAAATATCCCAGCAAAGGAACCTGGGTGAAAACTTTTCTCTGCATTAGTGTTTAAAAAAGATAAAATTTGGGCAGACCTTTTCTGAACTATATTGTGAGTAGCAGGGATTTGGATCATGCACATGTTGGAAAAGAAAGCTGAAATTTCACTTTGTAAGCTGAGTTCCTCACTGCCACCTGCTTCTCAGCTTTCTTATAGCCTTCACTTCCAGCAAGCTTATCCAAATAGTTTTGAAACAGCCATGCTGTTGGGAGTTTCCTCAGCATGCATGATTGCCTCTTGAATTCCCAGTAGGGCTGGGAGAGGGGGCTCAACACACAGAGCAGAAAGACAATACAAATTACTGCAGCTACCTCTTCTGCGGGACACCAGAGAAATCCAGCGGAGACTTATTATCTGTTCCGTGCCAATGCAGCTGCTATCCGGGACAGTTTCTAGGGTATTTCTCCCTGTTATACCAAAGTGTCCAGACTTCCACTGATTTAAATCTTTGATTTGTTGTCTGTTCTGTTCTGCCCTCTTCCATTCCTCCTGCTAGGAGTCAGATCCTAATCTCACCCATCACACAGAGGTGGAATCTTGGAAAAAGGACAGGTGAAGGAAAAGTAGGAGTGAGCTGGCACTCCTGTTTTTCTAAGAAATAAATGCTGGACATGCAAATAATTATTTTTGTTTCATTCCAGTCTGCATGAACAAAAGAATGAAAATAAGCAAAGCTCTTAGGAAAATGCACCTATATTAAAAACCAAACAAAAAACTTTAATAAAGTGTTATCTAATAGAATGACTTATTTTGTCTTCAGTGTTGCAAATTCACTCACAAAGATGGTCTAATCAATGATCTGATTTTTAAAAGGTGGATTTTTGAGGTTTTTGGTAGGTTGTTGTCTTTTTTTTTTTTTGAGAGGAAAGCATAAAAGACATCTTCTACTGGCCCTCTTATTCTTGGGCTAGGGCAGATTTCTTAAAAAAAAAAAAAAATCTACAGCCTGTCTTTATGTGAAAATTTTGATAAAGAGTTTAAGATTTCACTAATAGAGTCCATATTGAGCTGTATACACAGGTGGCTGAGTCAAAACTCTGAACTGGACTTTCCCTGTCCCAACAGGGCTACAACCTAATGAGCCTTATCCATGTCTTTGTGTTTTATGAACAGGCTTTTATGGTGAATCTGTTACACTTTGCTCTGCCATCTGTGTGTTCTTTTATGAGACAGAATCACAGAGTGGTTTGGGTTGGCAGGGACCTTTAAAGATCATCTAGTCCAACACCGTGCTGTGGGCAGGGTCATCTTTCACTAGGTCAGGTTGCTCAAAGCCCTGTCCAACCTGACCTTGAACGCTTCCAATGATGGGGCATTCACAGCTTCTCTGGCCAACCTGTTCCAGTGTCTCACCACCCTCATTGCAAAATATTTCTTCCTTTATGTCTGATCTAAATCTACCCTCTTTCAGGTTAAAACTGTTGCCCCTTGTCCTGTCATTATGGGCCTTGGTAAAATGTCTGTCCCCATCTTTCTTAGAAGCCCCCTTTAAGTATAATTGCAATATATATTGCAATAAGGTCTCCCTGGAGCCTTCTTAAGGCTGAACAACCCCAACTCTCTCAGCCTTTCCTCATAGCAGAGGTGTTCCAGCCCTCTGACCGTTTTTGTGGCCTCCTCTGGACGCACTCCAACAGGTCCATGTATTTCTTGTGCGGGGGACCCCAGAACTGGACGCAGGACTCAACTGCAAACAGTTTCTATCTTTTTCTGGATGTTTCCAGCCCCTTGCCTGGCATTCCTCTGAGGTAACCCCAGCCAAGCTGCGCTCGCTGAGGAGGCTCCCCCTACTGCAGGGACCCCCGTCCGTCCTTCAGCCGAGGCGGCAAAACTCTGCAAAACCGTTACTTTTGTGAGCACGTGTCGTTGAAGGTCTTTCTAGACTTCCCAGGGAAATGTCTCTTTCCTCCAGGCACCACTTCCCAAGCCTTTTAGGCCGCACGGTTTGGCCTCATGGTGTGTTTATCACGCAGCAGGGTAATTACGCCACCGTGCTTTAGTCACAAACCCCACAAGCGGGGGAATCTGTTATTTGCTTTTAGGATGCTGAGGTAGAAAATATGTCTTATTTGTAGGGAGTAACGTGTCACCAAGAGTTCAGCAGCAGAGACGGGGATCATTTTCTGCACGGACAGAAATAAAGCCGAACGGCGCCCTCCCCGACCCGGCCTGGCCACAGCCCGGCCCGGCGCTCAGGGCGGCGGAAGGCGGGGCGGGATTGCGCGGGGGAACGGAAAGCTGCGGTCCGGGTTTCCCGGCATCCCGGCGTCTCGGTGCCATCCGGGGGGAGAGTTTAGGCGGCAGCAACCCCGGGAGGGATGAGGAAGGTGGAGGTGCGGTAGCTGCTTCTCCAGGTCTCTCCCTTCTTCGCCTCTGGTCCCCCCTTGCCGCCCTTCCCCTCGGCCGGCGGCCAGCACCGCTGCGGGCTCCGCCGCGGCCCCCGGGTGCTGGGCCGGCCGCGGCGCTGCCGGCCGCCAGTGCGGCGCGTCGGGGCAGAGCCCCTGGGCATCGCCGGCCGCGGGTGCCGGTGCCGGGCTGTGCCGTGCCCGCCTCGCCGGCGGGCGGGGGCGGCACTGCGCGCTGGGAGAGCCGCGGCGGGCGGGCGGGCCGGGCCGGCGCGGCCCCAGCAGGGGGCCCGCTGGCCGGTGCGAGAAAGCCGCCCGCGATTGTGTGCCGGTTCGCGGTCTGCTTTCTGTAAGGGCTGCCTCGCTAATTGCTTTTACGTTTTTAACGCGATTTAGGTGTGTCCTGCTTGGGGGGGGATGTGGTGGTGGTGGTGTCAGGCCCGGGAGTTTCGGGCCCCTTCAGCACAACTGAGGTTTGTTCTTAAACCAGCCCCGCTTCACCGTCATGTATCTTTTGTTTTGCTTCAGAAAATGTTTTGAAAAATACATGGAAAACGGGAGAATGAGAGGTGTTAGCGTTGAGGAGCCTTTGAGGAGTAATGCATGATGCTGATTTCTGTGTAACTACAGGCGAAGGTTACATTTCTGCTGAAATTTGTTCCCCCATCGCAGCAGTCTGAACTTTCCCCTAGGGAAAGCTGGTGAGGAAATCCGGCGTGCAATGTGTTTGTCTCGGTGCTCAGAGTCCTGCCTCTGTTGCATCCTATGTGCTTCATAAATCAGCAGGTAGATTTTTTCACTTGTCTGTTTTGTAGGTAATATTACAAGAGGATGTTACATACATCTTATGTTTCTTCACACATTTATTACTAAAATTAATTTTCTTGTAATTGTGTCTGGAAAGCTATAAGCGTTAGCTTATTTCAGGGGTCTGAGGATATACCAATAACAATGCGGAAGAATCCTTCAGTGGCAAATTTGGCAATATATCAAATTTTAAATTCTTCAGTGGTTTGTTTTCAATTATATTGAAGAGTCACAGGAAAGCAAGCCAGAATATTCAGCTTGTATAGGGTCAACTATATGGGTGTGTGGGAATTTGAGAGATGTTTGTATGACCGTTTTTGGAAACCTCCGGTGTTGGAGGCAGAGCGATCTCCCCATACAACTTATTTGTATGCTCATGAAGAAAAATTTTGCAGCTCTAAGGAAAATAATGTACTTGAATCCTCTACTATAATTTGAATGAATTTCTAGTCACAGCTGTAAATGGCTTGGGGAACAGCTTATTTCTGTTTTCTTTAAAGAGCTGGCCTTATGTTTGGTTTTGGTTTGGGGTTTTTTTGTTCTTTTTAATCAGGTCTTCTCTATTTTAACTTAAACATTCCCAATTACTTTTAATCTTTTCCTGTACATTATGCATTTAAGCTCTGATCATGCTTGATCCTCTTCTCTGGACTCATTCCAATTAGTTCGTATACTTGACTCAATCTGAAGGGCACTATGCAAAACTAGATAGACTACTGCAGCTGAATTCTAAATAGTAGTGAGTAATATGGAAGATTTATGTGCTATCAAAACTTTACTTCTGTTTACGCATCCTGGTATGGATGGCATGCTGTTGGCATATTCAGCTTCTGTTCCAACTTGGACTCCAGGTCTTTTATGCACAACTATAACCTAGTAAGTTGTTCCCTTTCCACTTGATTATTCCTGCCTAAATAGAAAAGCTTGTGTTTCTTCTTATTAAAGTTCCCTTCCCATGTTGTTTTTGTTCTGTTTTTTTTTTTTTTAAACCTTCTCTGATTAGTAAAGATTGGATTAGAATTCAGAATTTTCTTCCATCATGTTTTCATTTTGTTGCAGCTTGCTGCCATCTGTAATATTAATAAACATAATATTTACTTAATCATTAAATAATACTAGACTCAGGAGGGTCCTCTGTGGACCTTCAATGGCCTGCATTACTTCTTGATTCTATTTTTCTGCACGACCTTGCAGCCAAGATGAAGAGTAGTGTCAATTTAATATTAAATTGGACCTATGCCACAAACTAAATCCTTATCATATAGGGAAGTACATTTTCTGATTCTAATTAGGACAAGCCTGTATACTTCCAAGGCTGTCAGGAGACAATATTCCAAGCTTGTCTTCTGCTCTTTGATCTTCAGCAGCAGCGTGTTTATTCCTTAGATGTGCAAGGCATAGAGCACCCTGAAATAGATACGGAGAAGTCTGTCCTTAGTAAATAGGATTTGAAAATATATTTGGGCCACACAGTAATGCCCATCTTAGCTCCTTTCTCCTTCCCCTGCATCCCCTAAGTTTACCTCATCTGAGCCTTTAGTCATTCACAGGGCAAGAAGACCACAGCAAGAAGCTCTACTCTGCTTTTGACACCTTGTACTACAGAGCATTTTCCTACTCGCCAGATAGAAGCTTTAAAAAATTTATAAACTAAATAAAAAATCCCTTGTGTAATATGCCACAGTTGTCTCTTACTTCAGACTTTTTTTCTTTGCATGTCGCTATACTGTTTGAGCACTTTTCCCAATGTGTAAATTAGATTTGTATGACACTATGTTAACTAAAATTCATCAGTCTTTACAGTTCTTTCTCAGGAGGTTTTCCTTCCCTGCTAATGGAAGCTGCCTTGAGCTGTACAGAAATTTCCAGCGTAGCAGAGAAGCTTTTTGCCTTTTCTCAGCCCACCTGTCTCTAGCTTCACAGTAGCACAAACTAGAAAGCATTTGGTGTCATACACATACTCTGTCTAAACGCCCTGCTTTCACATGATGTGACAACAGCTGGGAGGAAAAGGGGGTCTCCTAAGAATGTTGTGTTTTCTTGCATCTTCAAAAGAAGACTGAAACCGAATAGCTGTTAAAATTCTACAGGAAAAGAGAATAGCAAAGGAAAAGTTGACTTTCTCAGCTGCTTCATAGCATTGATAAGTCCTATCCTGAACAATTCCAGTTGGATTAGGTAACTCCTCAGTGTAGTGACAACTGCACTTAAGGAGTACATCCAAAAGTTATTAAATAAGGCCCACAAATATATAGGAACATATCTGTTAGAGATGGAATGATTCTATGAGATGACCAGGTTTCTTTTCATTAAGCTTAAGAAAAATCTTGATTCACCAGATATTTTCAGCCTTCTATGCCCATCTTGAATCTCATTGTGACTTGCTTTAAATTGCAGTAGGCTTTTATTCTTTGCAATGACTTTGAATGGACTTTTCAGATATTTCCGAATTTTTAAAAACTAGGGACGTTAACTCTTTGTGAAGAGACAGGGCTTTTGGAGACACTGAATAAATTAATTTTTATTCTGCTGGTATGTAGAAAGAATATACAGCTTGTGAGTGGTAGTACCAAAATGCCACAAATTATAGTCGGCAGAAACGTATTGTGTATCTCAAAGTTATTACAAGTCCTAAGTACTATGCTGTTGCTTTAAAGTTTGCTCCCTCCATCTTTTCTTTTTTTATAAGGGGATCTAGGTAATACCACAGAGGTATTTTTATTCTGTTGTTCTTACTACTCTTGCAGACTGGAATACTTAATCTGTCTTAGATGCTGCAATTTACGAAGGATGTGACCAATTGAAATTAGTCCAGAGATGATTAAAAAGACCAATCAGTTAATTTTTTTTCTTTTTTTTTTTTTTTTTTAAGTGGACCTAAAAGGAATACTTAGAAAAATCAGAATTTTCCTAGTTAAAAAAAAAAAAAAAAAAGAGGAGAGAAGGGAGACTTTGAATACATAAAATCGTGACGGAGAACACTTTAGTTATTTTCCGGGTTCACAGGGGGAAGGACAATGAAAATAACTTTGTAGTACAGAAAGGCTCAGCTGAGTGCAAGGAAAAGCTTTGCGAGAGGGTGACGCATTGGAGCAGGAACCCTTCTGAGGTTAAAGAACCTCCTTCAGCAGAAGCTGTTAAGACCACTTTGGAGGCTGTCTAGACATGAGCTGGCTTCACAGTGGAAGGCTTGGACTAAATGGTTGCTTGAGGTCCTTTCTAGCTGTTCCTATGAATATTTTAATAACTTTTCATGCACTCGGGTACTTGCAAAATTATTATTTCTTGTTTGCAATTCATTATACCTTAGCTGAGACACAGTAGCTTGCCGAAGTGTTTTTTTGTCTGCTGAAAATTCAAGGAGAATTAAAACTGACTATTTCATGATCCTGGCTTAGACTAAAATAGTCATTGTGATGAATTATGATAACGACCTCTGTATTTGTGATGTATTCAGAGTATGTGCATGGTTAGGTATCAGAACTCTGATATTCTAGCGCTGTGGTGAGATAGTGAACATAGCCTGTGTTCATGCTTGTTTTGGGGAGTATCCTGGTTCTGGTGTAGTTTATGGTTAGTTTGTTGCTCTTGCTGCCTGGTTCTGGTGTATGCCATTTTGAGACAAAGCAAAAATGATTACGCTACTGTTTCTTCCAGACAGAGCTGATAAGATGCAGAAATGTGACTAGTAACTTTGTACTTAGTTTCAGTGTATTGTTAGTTTTTACTTCTCACTAACACTGCATTCATTTAATTTTTATTTCTGAAGCCCAGGAATTGCTAGTTCTCATCTCTTTCTCTCATTTTCATAAATATTATATCTGTGAGTTAGAATTACTGCTGTAGGAGAGAAATTTCTTGTGTAAATTTTTGTGTGTTGTTTTTTTTGGTTTTTTTTGAATATGCTTTATTTGTACATAACCTAAATATTATAAGGTAGCTGAACTGTATATTATTTGGAAGTAACGTGCAGGACTAAACATCTGCGTTACAGCACAGATGACTTTAAACTGGTTTGTTTCTTCTAGAAAGTAGTCTAGTTTTTCTGTATCATGTAACATAACAGGTGATTACTCTGTTATGAGGAAAGCATTTTAAGCAGAGTTAAATCATGAGTATTCTAATCTAGATGCTTTTGGTCTCTTATGTAGAAAATGAGACAATTTTAGGCAATTATATATTAATACAGGCTAAAATAATACTCTCTTTCTTATTTTAGGGACCTGTGGGATTTAAGAATATCACTCCTAAGAAAATTTGCTGCTTCTACAGCCTTTCATCTTAGTGTGCAATTGATGATTTCACTTGAAATACCTATCTGAAGAAACTAACAATAGGCAAGGTGTAATTGCTTTTTAAAAATGTTAAAAGTTCAGCAGTGTGTAACAGCTGACAGGATACCCAAGAAAAAGCCATATATTTGTGACATTTGCTATAAACAGTTTGAAACTCCATCAAAATTAGCTAGGCATTATCTGATACATACTGGTCAAAAGCCATTTGAATGTCATGTATGCCATAAAACATTTAGACAGCTAGTCCACCTGGAGAGGCATCAGTTAACCCATAATCTACCTTTTAAGTGTATTGTTTGTCATAGAAACTTCAAAAACTTAATCACTTTCTTAAAGCATCAGCAGCTTCATAACGAAAATTATCAGAATGATACCAAGCAAGCAGAAAACTCTGTGAATTTTGCGCAAGACAGGGTCACTTATGGCATATTTCGATGTTCTATGTGCTGCAAATCTTTTACAACTGAAGAGAGGTGGATGCTGCATCAGTGCCTGAAGGCAGATCGTCTACACGGTGCCAGAAGGAGAAAGAAAACTCACGCTTGTGAATCGTGTAACAAGACATTTCCATCAAGATCTAAGCTAGAAAGACACTTCCTTATTCACACTGGCCAGAAACCGTTTAAGTGTTCTTCATGTGGTAAATCTTTCAGACAGTCAACACACTTGAAAATCCATCAGCTCACACACACAGAAGAAAAGCCTTTTCAGTGCTGCTTTTGTCAGAAGGGGTTTAAAATACAGAGCAAACTCATGAAGCACAAACAGCTCCACGCCAGAAATAAGACATTCCCCAATATTTTATACAAAGCAAAAACTCTTAAATATCCCAGACCACAGAACCTGTTGGAAGGAAAGAGGGATAGTTTTGAGAATGCTGACACTTACGAGTCACAGGAGAACGACCCACATGATGTTCACTCGATTTATATTGTACCCTTTCAGTGCCCAGCATGTGAGAAGTGTTTTGAAACGGAGCAGGTTCTAAATTTGCACAAATGTTGTTATCTGAGAGATGGCAAAAGTTCCAATAATGGTACAACAGCATGCAGCCACACAGTCAGCATGAAAAATAACATCCTGATGAAGCTGAAGCGTACTGGGGGAAAGGCAACAGATTTTTCTCTGACTGACAGAAAAAAAATAAAATCACGTCACTTTAAAAGTCCTGACCTGGTTGCAGCTAGAGATCAGCGTTCTGATCAGCATGCTTCCACTAAACCTTTCAAGGATTGCCATAGCAAGCTTGACATGCACAAGGCACTTAGTAATCGGATGAAAAGAAAGTTAGCTGTGCCATTACCTTGGCAAGAGCACCTGCAACCTCACGACTTTGGACTTAATTTAAAAGGTATGCTTACCGGTGAAAGCATGTTAAAAATCGATGATTCACTGCATAATAAAGATGACACTTTTTATCGTTCATCAGACGATGGTTTCTTTGACAATCCAGAAGTACTTCATTGTGCTTTTTCAGCTGCTGCTAAAAATATACATAACAGACACAAAGTGTGTAAATGTGACAGATGTGAAAAAATCTTTCCATCTTCATCCAAACTTCAAAGGCACTATCTTATACACACGGGACAGAAGCCCTTTGGCTGTAATGTTTGTGGGAAGACATTTAGACAGTCAGCTCACTTAAAAAGACATCAGCTCACCCATACTGAAAAGAGACCCTACAAAAGCCCCGTTTGCCAGGTAGAATTTGAAAACCTGAACAAACTTATCAATCATCAGGGAGATCACATTGAATTTAAGTCTTCTCAGCCTGTAGGTTATTCGGGTTATTCTCAAACACCTTCACAGGCATCTGGCTTTCAAGAATTTGAGCTGATTCAGTCAAACCAAGCAGCTGAAATCAAAGTTGAAGTCGAGTCAGGGGACTTTGTTCTTGATACCAGCAATAGAAACACACAGCCGTATTTGTGTAGTAAATTGCTGGAAACGGAGCAAAGCTGTTACAGCTATTGGCATGAATTTTCTGAAGGTACTGAAAAAAGTGACGTTAACAAATTGTATCAATGCAGTATCTGCTTTAAAACTTTTAAATCGCCTTCTAAGCTTGAAAGACATTACCTAATGCATGCTGGACAGAAGCCGTTTGAATGTTTAGTTTGTGGTAAGAATTTCAGACAGGCCCCACATTTGAAAAGACATCACCTTATTCACTTTAAAGAGAGCTTAAAGCTGAGGTCCACTGAGCAACAACCGGAGAATATATTGTTTTTATCAAAACTGGATAATGCCCTGTGAAATGACATATTAAAATTTTTGGTTGCATAATTATTGAAAGGCTTATGTTAGACCGAACAATTGACTGAAGGGGATTATCTTCTTCTATCATGGAGATGGCCTGTTGAAGAGTTAATTTACTATCTTCAGAACTGTCTACCTGATACAATTAGTGATGAATGTGAGAAGATGTTTAAAACAAAAAATCATGGAAGAAAAAAGCCACTTTGCATTTCTTTTCCTAAGTTAATTTATAATACACGTTCTTACCGTATTAATAGTGTTGCAGCAATCTGCAGTGCTCTGTGAATCAGATATTTTAAAAGCTATACCTTTTCCCGTATAGTATTTTATGACATTATGGTGCCCAATGATTACTATCAGAACAGTAAAGATAAAAAGGTAATTTCCAGAATACAGAAAAAGTGGTCCTTTTACTTTCTTCTGGCTCCCTATATGTTACAATCAAAGGATACTTGCTGTATTTATTTCATACTTTTTAAAAAAATAACATTTTTAGATAAAAGATGCAAAAAAGAAGAAAGTAGAAAAAGGGGGAAAAGTTTAATGAGCAAAAATGTTGATGTGACATTATAGAACAGTTAACAAAAAATTTAACTGCTTTGTAATGTGCTTGGAGATCTATGGATGAGAAATTAGATTTTTTCCCTTTTTATGACAAAATATAACTAGACAATGCTAAAATAGCAGGGTTTATCATCAATTAATCCATTTCACCACTTCATTATCTCTGCTTCTTTGTGTATCCCTTGCCTTTTCTAGCTTTTTTTGGCAAATTCATACAATACTGAACTATTTTTTTGCCAGAAAAGAGGACAAGAAATTATCATTAATATTACAAACGAGCTTAGTATCTGTTTCAGTCTCCTTTGCTTCTAGTGTACATATTGCACCAGTAAAAGAAATGTTCTCTAAGATGTGATAATAACTCAGACGAGCAGTTTTGTCGGGAATTCATGTTCTCATTACATTAAATATAAGAGACTGAAAATTACTTTTAGCTCAAATTAAGTAATTCCAATTTTTTATTAATAGAATCTGTAGTTACACTTTCTGGTAAGTAGAGAGCTTTGCCCATTGTGCCTGTTGGGCTGGCAGAAAGTTTAAGTGCAGTGGAGCTTATTCATTATGAACAAGAATGAAGTTTGTTTCTTCTTCTCCTCTGCAAAAACTACCTTTTAGGATATTTTCCTTTGTTATGCAGCTTCTGAATAGTTGAAACCTGAAGTTTTTAATTCAATTTCTAAGTTAACATATCTGTAAGATACATGGCATTCTTTTAACTATTTAAATAGATCCATATTTATTTAAGTAAAATGGTTTTGATATTTTTTTTGAAATTTTGAAGTGATTTATCTAGGTTTTGCTGTGGCATGAGCTTTGTAGTCTTTGGTATAAATGAAGTGAAGGGTGAAGGGAGTTTTTATTTTATTTTATTTTCGTACATGTTATTCTTTCCCATTTTCAGAGAGAATAAAACCAGGAAAGATACTCAGAAACAGTCTGTAGTTACTATGATTTTTGTATGACAGATGAATTCAGTACGTTAATAATGACTATAGTTACATATTGAGATTTTTTTCTCCCTATGTGAACTGTTTCATATTGAAAGACAGAATACTGTATGAAATGTTTTGAAAGTGTATTGTAGAGCTCTTTTAAAATACTTGTAATAAACTATTTTATTTATATTGTACTTTTATTGTATACTTCATGTGCAAACCAGAATTTTGAAACTACATAACATTCAATACGCAGAAACGTTTAAGACTACATATCAAAATAACTAACTTTGCATGTTAGAACAATAGGTTTTGTTTCAGAAATGCCTTTAAAGATAGTAAGATCTTTTTTAAGGAGTCACAGTCATTTTAAAAAATGATATGTTTGAGGTAATGTTTAGGGAACAGTAAACTTGGTATGTTTTGAAAATATCAATTTGAGTAAAATGAGTGGAAGATAATACAGAAAGCTACTTTTAAGGGATGAATAGACATATGTGGGAAGTGTATTGTCTGATTAATTTGGAAACTAATGTAATCTTTAGGCTCCATGGGATTTCAGAGGGGCAGTAAGGGCCGCTTTGTTTATGTGGCTCTCTACCCCTCTATGAAAAGTTTTGTGTCAGTATAAATTCATGATTTTACGGGGATTATAGCATAAATTAGTTAGAAAGCGGTAAAGCAGTTTCTGAGAGTCAGGAGAAAAAAATCTGAGGTTGAAATCCTGTCTCTTTTGAAGTTAACAGTAAAATTCTCCAAGTACCTTTGAGAATTTGAGCTAGAATGGTTTTCTCAGTGTTAACAATAACACTTTGTGATGTTCATTAGTATGTTAGTCATTTTCCGTAATGCTTCAAGGCAAGTTCGAGCCATCAATCTTTGAAGTATCTTTGGTGGCAGAGACATTGCCTGTGGTTTTGTTAGAATGATTGTTAGCTGATGGCTAATAGTAATAATCTCATAGTACTGAAGTAGTGGATTTTTTTAAGACTATATGCAGAACCAAAGCATACTGTAAACAGGAAAACAGTGTGTCCTCCTGTGTTAATATTGAGCTCCCCCCAAGGAGAACTTCTCAAACTGTGTGGATTCAGCTTTGAGGTAGTTCTGTGTGGAATAAAAGATGGGTCAAGTATTTTAAAACAAGCAGAAAAAGGTAAAAGGGGTTTTTTTGAAGACAAATAAAGTATGCAATACTAAATTCACTGGAACTGCAGTACTAACTGATCACGTTGTCCATTTTCTGTCTAGGAAATGTGGCTATGGATAACTTTAAAACGATGATGATTTTGATTGCTGTGCTATCCTTGCAATGTTTGCAGGAAGTCAACACTTGCAAAATATATATATAAGTATTCCTACACATGTCTAGGGAAAATTTCAAAAAGGAAAAAAAGCCATCATAAACCACAGAAAAACGGTTTAATCACTTTTGTAGCTCCTTCTCACTGAATGGTTTCTCACTTGTCTGTGATCTGCTCTCACTATTATACCCAGAGCAAACAAGAAAATTTAGTGAGGTAAATGGGAGATAGACACAAAAGAAACTGAATTGAAGTTAATGAGACCTTAGGCTTCAAATTTAGATGCTGGATCTAACATTTAGTTTTCTGGCTCCCTTCTAGTATAAATGTAAAACTCTGAAAGTCATAATCTCGCAACAGTAGCTCACTTGAGTAACGCTTAGATAAGTACAGCTGGATGACTCTTAAATCAATAAAGATTATGGATTCGGTCCTTCTAATGGCCCCTTGTAATAATGTTGAAAATGCCTAGATCTCCTAAATAACTAAAGGGGTCACGGTTCATATTCCTAGCACAAGGTTTTGTGGATTTTTAAAGTGCAAGTTTTAACTTAATAGCCTAGTTTTATGGTCTGATGGCTATGGATGAGATGTGTCTGAGAGGCAGTTATCATAAGGAAAAATGAAATTGCAGAAGTGACTTTTCTATGCTCTCATATACCTTATTTTCTCCAGGTTGAGCAAATTAATTGTACTTCTTCATATAATGACTAGTTCTGTTAAGCAGCTTTTAAACAGCATCTTTTTTAGCATCTGTTACAAAAGTGAATCTTCAAAGTCCATGCAAGTGAAGGAGAAATCAGCCTTATGCCAACAAAATCACTCACAAGTAGAATTGACCATTTCCTTGTGCAGAAACTGCCGTTCTAACATGGAAGTGTCATTATGTCTGCCCTGAGTTACCACAAGTCTTTGAATGCTGTTTTACTTCTGTACTCTGCCATTCCAGTTCCTGTCTGCTTGCTGGAGATGCTAATGTGTGACTTGATTCTGCTATACACTGGACATAGTTGGGATATGCGGCTGAGATTTTTCCTCTTCACTGGAATCCGTCCAGTGTCCCTGGTCCCAATTTGTATGGATCTGTGAAACCCCGTAAGTGACTTATGGAGAGTCATGGAGCCAGTTGTTGCACATGAGCTGCCATGGCATGCAAAATGGTGCCTGAGGATGTGAGTGCATGAGGATGTGAGAAGCTGACCAGCTGTGATGTAGACTGACCTGTCATTCTCCACTGGAAGTGTGGAGTATGTAGGGTATGTAGGGTAGTAAGAGCATATGGAAATGGTGGCTATCCAGCTTTGCCTATGGCTGCTTCACTGCAGGTGGCACTGGAATGTCCCTTCCTGACATAGTGAAGGAGGGGAACACAGAGAATTATGTGGCCACTGCTATATAAAAACCTAAAATTCTATTCCTAAGCTAAAAAAACCAACTACACATGCTGTCTCCCATTTGTACTGCTAATCCACTGCACTCAATTTTTATTGACATCAAGGAAAACACTATTTTCCTGGTATGCAAATCTGCATTATTTTATTTGTGCATTTTTTAAAGAGTATAAATTTTAATGCTTAGTATGTGTTTGCAAAAGTAGCTTGCTGAGCTACAGAAACTCAGATGATTTCCTCAATTTCTACTTTGTTTTGATTCTAAGAGGATCCTGAAAATACAGCTGAACAGAGAGATGCCTGTTAGTGACAATGCAGTCCTGCTACACTGAGTAGAAATCTGCTAAGCCATCTAGCCACCTCAAGTGTCTGAGTCAATTTGAGGATAGTTTTTAAGATAGAAACATGTTATGATTTTTTCATGATATTGAGAGCAACCTTGGATTAGTATCTTGGCAACCTTGTTTGCCATAGTGCACTTTATCTTGTATTTTATACTCTGGGTCTTAATAATAGCAGACACTTTGGTAGTGAGAATAGCTTCATAAGAATTCCCTCAGGCATCAAATAGTGTGTCTGTTGCTAGTGCAATTAGCAGGGGAAAAATGTTCATTTTCCAATAATCTAAAACGATTTGTTGTGTAATATTTTAGTTTATATCACAGTAAAAGGCTTTTTTCAGTAAAAGAAATTATTAAAAGTTAATACATTATTTTTCAGTATTACACCAGTGTGAATTTTGCTCTTTTCAGTAGGTATTCTGTTTTATTGCCATTTTATCCTCTCCTAAAATCCTTACATGCTAATGGAAATGTCTACCAAAAGTCTAGAAAATATGGAGAAAGGCCAGGATGAAAGCTTTAGGAGACTGGAGCTAGCTCTCAGCATCTTAGAATTGTTTTCTGTTGATTAAGTTTTATGCTGCATATTAGATATGCTTCCGTTTTGTCTGCAATCTGTATATTTTTCTATATCGTGAGAAAGGATATGTGATCTAGAATCTTTTACAATGATTCTGCAAATAGACTCAACTTTCTGTAACATTTTTCATGCTAGCACTAGCAGAAAAATTATTTGCTTTAGAATCTCATTTCAGTGACAAAGGCCTCATGCTCCTCCATCAGACAGATTTCTCTCGCATTAATTTTTTTGCCCCATAGAAATTTTATCACATAACAGCCTCTCACAGGATTTCTAGCAAATATTTCCAGAGCTTTACTAGCCATTGGTCTCCTATGTTCACACCGCTGTTCTGCTCCAGTTGGTAGGAACATAGCTAAAAGTCTCTGAAGAGAATTAGAATAGCCCAGAGTCTGCTCTAACTTGAGCTGTTACCCAAATGTGTGCCCAGCAACAGAAAGCTAAGAATGACATAAACTCCCGTATTTCCCCACCTCCTTCACTAGAGGCACTGCTTGCTATTCTGGGATATAAAAGCAGCTGGGTTGCTGAATTAACCATATTTTTCTTTAGTCATGAGCTCAGAATTTCCATTGAAGTTACTGCAAGTTTTGCACAAAAATCAAGGGCAGTACATTGGCCAGAACGTGTGCTAAATAAATATTTATACACAAATCAGAATGCTACTGACGGCTTCTTTACACTTTAAAATTCTAAATATTTTAAGAAGCATCTGTTACTAAACTGAGGCATCATTTTTGAAAGTACCCATATTTACTGAGTGGAAGTACACATATTTACTGAGTGAGTACCCATATTTAATGAGATGAACACAGTGACAAACTCTTGGACTACAAGAATGCACATAAATAAAATAGTAAAAGCAATGTGATGTGATTGAATTAAAATGATAATGAACAGACCGAACATTTAGTTTATGTGAATATTAACTACTATGAAGGACAAACTATAACCACAGGAATAACCCCTATCATTGTGCCTAAACTTTTTACATGTCAAAAGATTCCTCTGATCTTTATTGAGAAGCTTTTCCAAATTTTATTTACCTGAAGGCAGGTTAAATCAATGCTGCTTCTATCATTTCAATAGGTAAGAGACACAGGAGGTTTCCAGTTGTCTTTGAATAATTTGCATATTATTCCACTTCCATACCATTCATCCCCCATCCCTTTCAAAAACTTATTTTGTATAACTGTGCAAGTAGTATTTCAAAATGCTGCATATTCATAGTCCCTTTGGTTAGAAGAAAAGCTGTAGGTGCAAGTTTGTACATATATATGATGAGACTTGAAATTCTCATGTTTGGAGCTTTGTTTCAGACTTTTTCAGAGGGATGCCTCTCAAAAAAACTTTTGTTCCTGTGTAAAAGTCAACAAGTTAGAGATTAAAAGCTGATTTTAAAGAGATGCAGTCTCCTAAGCTTTACAGCCTTGCTTTGCAGAAAGCCGACCCAACATATGGCTTAATGTCACTGGGGCTGGGATTCAGCTGCGCTAAGTTAAGGTATCCAGTGTGCAGTTCGGTACTTCCCCAAAGTTAAGCTTATGCATTTAGTATGATACAAGTATATTAGACCAGAGAACAAATTCCCATACACCAGTGAGATGCACCTCAGATATCTAGACCTCCATCCTGGGAAGCACAGTTCTATTAAAAATTACCTGGACCACCCTGATATTTTTAAGTCTTGAAGTTGTGCACAGGGCAAGCACAATTCAGCCATCTCCCTCTAGGACTTGGGTGTCTTTGACTTTCTGCATACAGATGAACTTGCCGTCAGAACAATCACAGCTTACTTTTGAAAAAAGTAACGTAGACTTCCCTTCACCTCTGACTTATGTACCACAAGGTCCAAGAAACAGTATTCAGCATACATAGAAAAGAGTAAAAACTACCATCGTAAGCAGAAGTACAGCCACATTCAATGATTTTGGAAGGAAAAAAAATGCCCCTGCATCTCCATCAAGAAGCAGTGCAGTCTCAACAGCCTTGATCATGCCCTGGAGCTTTAGGCCTCGCTTGAACTTGTACTGGTGGACCAGCAGGAAAACAACCCCTGGGTGGGAGAGTGTGGAGCAGGATGACAATGCTGCCAGTGAGCTGCTTTTCTCTTTCAACAGAGGAGCAGTTTTAGCTGCCAGCATGCCCTCAGCTGTGAGGGACCGGAGTCCCCATCCAGGCAAGAAGGTTTCGGTATCTTCAGTTCTGTCTTATGTTAGGGGAATCGATGCCACCTCTGCTCTCCTGGTGACCGGGAGTTCAGGCAGTTGTAGAGTTGTGATAGTAGCCGCCACACTGTTCCAGATCAAAGGGCCAGGAGAAATTGCTGCTGCTTTACTGCAATGACCAGGCTGCAGCACATGGGGAATCACCTGTCCCTAACACAATGCTTGCTTGGAGGAGGATGAGTCAGCTGATGCCTGTTCATAATTTTGAAGGAACCTGATGACTAGAATAGGTAAGGTAATGCCATTTTGCAACCTGAGGGCAGTGCTGGTATTTGTTACCTGCTCTGGAACAAAGCTTTCACACCAGAGTTTACATAGGTGCAACATGGTATCCATACTGAGTCTGCATCTCTCAGTGCAGGGTTTATTTATGTCTAAGAAGCTGAAAGATAAAAGATTCGAAGGATAAATCTCTGTGTGAAACAGAAACAGTAAAAAGTGAAACAACTTTCATATTAGAAGTATGTAGCTGCTCAATATAGTTTCACTGGTCGTATCTCACTGGAGACCCTAAAACAATAACAAACCTTAAAATCAATTAATACTAGAAATCCTTCTAGATTAATTGTTTGGAGTTTTCATTGCTAGAAATTAATCATTTCTGTGACTCCAGATAGAACCTAAAATAATCTAAAAGGTAGACAGGACAGAACATAGAATCAGACCCTGCTGATTATCACAGATACTTCCTGACCGACTGATACTGTATTCAGGAGATTATCATTGAGATTAAAGCAACGGCCAGCTTATTGATGACCTTGGCTTGTACAGTTTACAAAGAAGAGTAGAAAAGCATATTTTTCCTCGCTACAATAATATAGAAAGGCAAGCATCCAAAACAAGAAGAGCTAATTAAGCAAGAATGCAGCATTGAATATAAATTGACCAGGACTGTATGCAGCCTGGAAATGAATAATAGTCTTGAAAACTGCATCTACTCAAATGTGTGACTTTTTAAATAATACATGTCTTCATGAATGAATTAACAGATTTTTGAAGAGAAAGAATATTTGATTTTTCTTGATGTGTTAAGTCAATGAGTACAGAAAGATGGAGAACTTCACAGAAGGCTGTGGGGACGACGGGGTGCAGGGTTTTATTTTTCCCCTGACTACAAAGCAGTTTGGGGTGGAAAGTGACAGACGTGCCTCCGCTCTGGGGGAAACTGAGCGTAGCGTTCAAGAGACCAGTCTTAATAGACAGTTGCGAGCTGGGGTGAGAGTCGCAGATGGGGACATAGGTACAACGCTGGGTGTCATTATGCCTGGTCTCACCACAGCTCCTCTTTAAAGGTTCAGCTGCTCTTGAGGCTTGAAAGCGACATATTTTGCCAATGCACTAATTTATGCTTTTGCTATTCACTTGTAGTCCTACTGTCACAGCACTCTGTAGCTAAACAATAGCCCTTATAGAGAAATATTTAATGCATTGTTTATGCAGAGGAGATCTTTATAACTTTATTTGACATTGCCACTGAGGGATGTAATCATAACGCCTAACATTAGGCATCTAATATTAGTTTCCAGTATCAGAAGCTCCTTCAGAAAATGAGTCAGAGGACTTAAATTAGTTCTGAGTTGCCCTCTGGTAGGACCTCTGTCGCCACATTGACTGTAGGGAGGTTCAATACAACTAACCTCCTCATTGGGACACCCAAATGCCAAAAGTTAAGTAAACATGGGTTCCTCCTTGACCTTCATGGTTTTGATGCTATATGGAAATTTGTGGGTTTTGACACATGACTGATGATCTATCATAAAACAGAGGTCAGAAGGTTAAAGTTAGCCTTGCAAAGCTGTTCTAGAAAATTTACCAGCTCAGGTCCAAAATCTATTTGCCTACCTACTTTATGGCATGGTAATAGTTCTGAAAAAATGTCACCTTGTGGGTGATACTTGAGCATGTGATTAGAAATCCAGGGTCATCAATTACTGTCACCTCTGATCCCAAGAAATCATCATAGCCTCTCCTAGGTGTCCCACGCTATCTTAAACACATGTAAAACTTTTGGCTCCCTACTGAAAGCCAAGTTTAGAAGCTTTCCTCTTTTCAGCCTATTTTTATAGGCAATGAACTTATATTCTTTTGTCTTTTTTGATCAGTGATTTGTAGCTTCAATAGTTCCTTCCCTTCCTGCCACGTACCCATCTAGTCTAGTTATGGATAGTAAAAGTACTCTTTTCCTTTTCTGCCAAACTGACAAGCTGTTAGATTTCTACTTGTTCTGATACATGCAAATATAAGCTAGCTATGTTGATTTCTGAAATAGTCAACTACAGAACAAGCTAACTGTGGAAGATAATACTGCCTACAGTGTCCTCCCAAACTTACCAGCTAAGGTGCAGCAACATGCTAACGTGGCACAGCCAGCCAGCCAGCTAAGAGCTCAGGTAAATTTTACTCATATTTTCTACACCTGTCCATGGATGCAAGTGCTAGCAGTTGTACCAAGTGATGGAGAAAGGGCAAATATAACTACCCCTTTCGGTGTGTGCATAGATTTCAATGAGGCTAAGCCAATCAGGAAGCTGCAACCTCTAGGTCAATTAAATTGAAGCATCTTAATTTGCTGAGTTTTATCACACTTTAAATGTCAAATGGGGTACCTTGGTTTAAGTGTATTTTAACTGCTTTGCATTCGCTTATTTTCATCAAATACAGATCTCTCCAAAGGCTCCAATCCCTAGACAAGACAGCGCGCAATCCTTGTTATTTACAGAATTTGTTATTGGTACTTTTGTAACTTTTTGATTTTACTAGTCTCTATAGAGAAAACTTAGATTTTCTGGATCTTTTAAAGCAAAGGCACGCAGTGGGCATTTTTATTTGATTGTAGCCATTGTCTGATCCTATTCAAGGTACTGTCATTACTTTTTCCATTCCCATTGTACATTCTAATTCAACTTCAAAAAGAATATTTAGTTTAACCTCTGCTTGAAGAAATGAAATGGAGATCACCTTGCTATCAAAACAAAGGAGGTCATATTCAGACAGACTTCAATGGTATCTGCCTGGATGTTTAAAGTACTCAAGTGGCAGGTGCTGGATAATGAGCACAGGAACAAAGCACTGTAACTTCTCTAGGGAGTCCGTTAATTTCCTCCTTAATTAATCTGTTTACCAAATAGAATAAGTTAATTGTGAGCCATTCCAAATCATTACCCAACTGCCGACTTCTGTGAGCGTGTAATTTTTCCCTCTTACCTCCCCTCCCCAGCTCCCCGTAGCGCAGGGACGCGTGTCGGACAGACCACCGACCTACGCTCACGTCTCGGTGGCGTCTGCTTGGTGTTAACAACAGTGGGTCTTTTCCACGTTAGATGGACAGAAACCTTTGCTCTAAATGATGAAGAAATAATAAAACAGCACCCTAGGTGTGTTTACAGAGCACCTGAAGGGCGGGTGTAGATGCAGCCAGGGGCGTGAGCTGCCTCCATCCCAGCCTTTCGCCTTTCACAGGCTGCTGCACAGCGCGTTGCGGTGCTCCTCGCAAAGGGCAGCTGCGCTGCTGGGGACGGCGGGGCCTCGCAGGCGGCCCGCCCCCGACGCTGGCCCCGGGACAGGCCCCGACGGCGGCGGCCGGGACGCGGCCCAGCCGCCCCTCACCGCCGGGGCGGGCAGGGGAGCGCCGGCACCGCCCCGCGCCCGCCGGCGGCAGTGCCAGGGAGGGCGCGGCAGGTGGCGCAGCCGCCGCCCCGCCCCTCCCCGCGGCCGCTCTACCGCTCCCCGCCCCGGAAGCGCTCCCCTCTCCGCTGCTCCTTACGCGGCGGTTACTTCCGCTCGGCCCCCGCTGCAGGCGGCGGTGCGCTGGGAGTGGCCCGCGCTGAGGGAGAGCGGCGCTGCCCGGCGTGCGCCCGGCGGCTGGGGCTGCTCTCGCCATGGCGGCCCCGGCGTCCTCGGCCCCGCCGAAGAAGATCGTGGCGCCCACCGTGTCGCAGATCAACGCGGAGTACGTGACCCAGGTAGGGCCGGCGCGGGAGCGGCCCGCGGGGTTCCCCGCGCCGCCTCTCCCGCGGCCGGAGCCAGGTGCGGGAAAGGCTTCGGCGGCGCCTCGGTGCTTAAATAGTCTTTGCGGTCCGTGGGTGTTAGGGAAAGGGTCGTCTTCTGTCGGAAGAGAGGAGAGATTTAACGCCTGTGTTGCATGTGAAAGAGTCTGTGCCCCTAGCGTTTTCAGACTAGTGAGATGTACAAGGGCAGCACTGCAAAATAAATCAAGTTTGCTATCGTACGTGAAAAGTTGCTGGCAGTTTCTTGCAGCTGACCATTTTAAGTGGTTTTATGCAAGCGTTCATTTTTTTTTGTGCTGGAAATGCTGCTTTCCTTTCTCTTCTACAGCATAAAGAAGTTTGAATAAAGTTGGTTTGGAAGCTTTTGCCGCCATAGCTGATGAGTTCTGGTGCAGTGATGGCTACAGCAAATACCCTTAAAATACTCCACTTTTATATGTAGCCTCTAGTTCTTTGTGAAGTTCCTCAATGGGAGCATAATCATTTGCAGTCTGGGGTTTGCAGTCCTAGAAAGATCATAGTATATTTTTTTGCTAGAAGTAACTTAAGGGAAAAAAAAATATTTATTGTATAGCAGTCTATGCATCTGAAATTTTTACAGAGAATGGCACCTCTGTTGGAAAAGGTTTAGGCATAAAACCTTAAACGGTTGGAAAGCATTGTAGTTGAAAAACATAATTTTGTTATCTCTAGTTATTGTAAGCTGGAATTAAGTAAGATATTAGTGAAATAAAGTTTGGGGATGGGATGCGTTATAAAGTTATTGTATCACTACAACTGAAAATGTATATGTTTAACCTTTTTTTTTATTTTTCCCCCATACAGTTGGCAAATAAATACTGGGCTCCACATGTGAAGAAGAAGTTGTCTTTTGATTCAAAGGTAAATACTTCTACTGGAATTTTGTTGGGATGCAAAAGAATGAGGATCAGCCCTTTTCTGATGTGCCAGCCTTCAATGGTGCTTATTTTATATAAGAGTATAGGAGGCTGCTTGGAAGGTCAACAGTTCTTTAGCACACTAATTATAAATTGTTTGTTATCTATTTGTAGTTTATAAATGTAGGTACTGTTATGAAGGTGTGCTATAGCAGTGCAGTTCTTTTGTATGCTATTTGTTCAGTTTATTTTGGCCAAGAGGTTGTGAGAGTAAAAGATTTTTGAGCATCTCCTTTGAGATTAAAAGATGTTTGAGGAGGGGCTACTCTTAGAAATCAGAGGAGGATGAAAGATGCAGGTATTACTGAACTCTATACTTCTTTCTAAAAGCTTCTTCAGAGAGTTTTGATCAGACAACTTTAGTGCTGTTCCGGTGGATATGTGTGTTCTGAATGTTTAAAATTTGTCCTGATGTGTTTGGTTTTGTACTCATTTTCTGTAATGTGGGGTTCTTAAATGTTAGGTTTCTTTCCTTCATGGGTATTTGGCTAAATCTGCCTTTCCAGCCCTAGTTTACTCACTCTTTTTGTAGTATTTGTGATAGTATTTATCTGTGATTGTTAGAACTAGGATGTACGTAAGCAGCTGAGTTGTATCACTGTGTCATGTGATGTCAAAGTGTGCCTATTTTAACAGATAGTGCAGATTCTTTCATTCCTGTTGGAAAAACCAGGTAAAAGTGTCTGGATTTGGTTAAATGTCAGTTAAAAGAAACAGTGACAAGAGATGACTGAGTTGATGCAGACTTGACCCTTGAAGACTGTTGTTTAAATTCAACAGTAAGCCAAAGATTAACAATAAAAAGGTTTGCATATCTGTTTGACTTTTGTATAAAAATCTCAGCGAGATGTAGGTTATTCCTTTAGAATAACTTGAATGAAGGTCCTATCAATTCTCTGTTACTGTGTGCTTTCTCCTAAGGCGATTCACTTTCTTTGTGAGAATGTATGTCTGTGAAGCTTTTGGACTCTTCAGAGCTGAGACCTAATTGTTGTGACGTTTTTAGATCAAATAGCAGTAAGCAGAGAGTAACTAATTCAGAATAACTTTGAGTGCATAAGATACCTTAATGCATTTTTAATCACTTTATGAAGTATATAAAATCCTTAACCCT
Organism: Nipponia nippon; assembly: GCF_047370975.1. Lineage (NCBI taxonomy): Eukaryota > Metazoa > Chordata > Aves > Pelecaniformes > Threskiornithidae > Nipponia > Nipponia nippon. The sequence continues at coordinate 38,287,152 of NW_028262291.1, forward strand.
TTTTTTTAAATATACTTTCCCATAGGTTGTTGAAGATGTATATACAAAAGAAATTGTCAGGTCAAAGTAAGTACACTATTCGCTTTCACTTATAGATAAGCATTCCAACATTATCTGTATTGAAGTGGTTTCTAATGTTTCATAGGGTATTTTAAAATGCATTAACATGTTGAAAGCAGATGAAAATGACTCAAGTGCATTTGAGTCATTTAATCATTATGGTATTTCAAAGTCTGAATGTGGCAAAAAGGAAGTTCATGAGCTCCTAATCCTTAAATGTGATGGTTGGACATAATATTGTTTAGTTCCTTGATCCGGTCATCTGTTGTGTTTTATGTTGTTTTTGTTGTGATGGTTATGGAAGGCTGGTCCCTTTGTTTGTCACTAAGGTATGCAAAGAAAAAAAATCAGTTGAGGAGTGTGCTGCCTCTTGGTTTTTTCTCTTTCCGTAATTATTGTTACCAGGTTTATAAAGGGCAAGTCTCATTTCAATGAATTGTAATGTTAGATGGGGGAGACAAAGAATTAAAGATAAACTGCATTCTGCAGTTGTGTGTACAGAAAAGAGTTGTAACCGTAGCTGTTTGGAGCTCTTCAGGGGAAGTTTGAGCTCTGGAGAGAATTCTGTGTATGATTCCTTTATGAAAATAATCTAAGAATTGCCATACAGGATCAGAGCAAGCTTCCATTTCCAGTCACTAAGAAGAGAGACCATTACAAACTGATTAAATATGTAGTCGTAGTTCTCCAGAAGACGCTCTCAGCTTCTAGCAGTTTGTCTTCAAGGCTGTTGGCAGCGGTGTCCTCATATTTAAAAGATCTAGCTGGATTTTTTTAAAGTGAAGTTGATTGCTTAGTGAACCTGCATGAACTTTAGCTTCCACGGTGTTACAGCAGTTGCTTCTGCATTCCAGTGGTTGCTCTTGCATGGAAATGGGGGGGCAGAAATAACTCCTAGATTTTTCTCCAGGTTTCATTATATAACAAACTAAGGGAAAATATAACCATTTTCCATGCAGCTAAGATGTTTATGGGAGGCTTTTCCTGTGTTAATTGATTACTTTTTCCTTTTTAGATTTGCTATTAGGAAGATAATGCTTCTTGAATTCAGGTAAGCTAATTGGAGTGAAATTTTATGTTATTTTTTTGTAGGAACCTGTAAAGATGAGAAGCAAATGCAGGGCAGTAAGTTTGTGTTGCAGCAATATCACTAACATTTTCTTCACTTGAAAAGAAACAGAAATCTGTTTAGAAGATTCTTACAGCTACTTCAGACTTTCCTGGAAAAACTTATAAAGCATGTCTAAAATGATGTAAAATAGATATTTGCAGTATTTACATATTTAGAAACACAATATTTAGTGTTCTGTTTGGCTCTGTTTTATCTCTCAAATCTTATGAGCAGATAGAATGAGATGGTTTTTGGTTGAGATAGATTCTTTGGTTGAAAAGGCTGAAATACATAAGTAGTACCACTAACTAGAAAAGTAGGACAAACTTCCCTCTGTTTCCTTCTCCTTTATTAGTAAAGGCGGAAGAGAAAATGTAAGCTACGGTTTGGGGTTTGACACTAACAAATGTCGTGCTGGTAGCGTGACTTCTGGAATTTGTATGCCAGCAATACCGTGAAGTTAGAGGTTTTTAGCCTTTCTGTGAACATGCTTAATGTTACCAGCCTGTAATGCAACTTTAGTACTTTCTGGTCTATAGCCCCATCTACTGCCATTTGTCCTGTAAGTCATTTTGTCTCTTTTTCTTCCCCCCATCTCCCCATTCATCTGTCAAACTCTCCTGTTTTCACACACATGAGATTTTCCTGTCCTGTCCTTCATTCTTGCTCACATACATTTATCCTCACTTGAGGGCATAATAGTAGTTTTACTAAAACGTGTTGAAGATTATTGGAATTCCTGGGTGAAATGAAGTACAGAGTTCTGTGGATTTTGTGGGGTTTTTCCCTTTCCTGTTGGCAGATCCAAGCTCTTGGGAAGCAGCATGTATTCCATTTTGTGTATGCCTATGAAGTTATCTCGGCTCCGTCTGAAGCTATGCATTCTGGCTGAGCTCCCAGGAGGCAGAAATGCCTGTCTGACCGTTACTGAGCCTTTTGCTCCTGCTTACATATGACTTCTCACTGCCTTTTTTCCCCACTGTCTCTGGTACTCGTCTTATGTGTAATTACTGAAGTAGCTTACTGTAAGACTTCAGAAAAGTACACTGTGGAAAAAAGTAAATGGGTAAAACTGAGTTGACTTACTTATGAGAGGCCAAATGAATGTTAGAGCTGACATTAAGAGAAAGGAATGAATGACCAGCTTGTTTAGGAAGAAACAAGACTCTCTGGCAGTTGTTAAAGCAGCACAATGTGTAAGTGCACTGTTGAATATGATGGATTTAGGGATTGCCTCCTCAGGAGCAACTGTCCTGCATAGTTTCAAGAGGAATTTAAAGGAGAGGGACAGTTTTTTTGTCCAAATAGCCTCTCATCTCTAAGATCTAATTTTAAGAGTTTCTTCTGTGAGAAATGTGCCATATTAATGAAGAAGAAATGCTTATTGCTGGGAAGCTGCTATTTTCTAGTGTTCAGTTATTTCTTTTTCACTTTCTTGAAAACACTTAATCACTTCCCTAATATTCAATGCTTTGTTTTGGTCACACTGAAATGTAATATTTTTATTGTTTTTATATGATTGCAGGCATAAAATGTCTCTAGGTGATTCCTGATTTTTTTATAAAAATGGGTATTTAATAATACAAATACGTTATACAGTAGTTGTCCTTTGCATCTTATGTTAGGCAATGCTGCATGTGACATTCTTTAGACAAGTGAAGTTTTTTCTTTTTGGAAAATCAACATGAATTCATGTTCTCACTTTGTATTGAGCTGTGGCTACTTGTTGCATTTGAAAACCCTGTGGTGAATGTGTCTTCCTGATAAGAAACTCACCTGTCTCTTGTAGCAGTTACCGAGTCTAAAAAGTTTTGCTGCAGTGACCTGGATGAGAGGTAACTTCAGGAACTACTCACAAACTACAAAGATGGCTTTAAGGAGGAGGAGGCAAAAAAACCCCTGTGGATAACTGCTCTTTCAGATGAGTGACAGATTATGTGGGTAGCAGCAACTAATGAAACATTCTTTGTCTCTTCACAGCCAGTACCTTGAAAATTATCTGTGGATTAATTATTCTCCAGAGGTGTCCAGTAAGGCATATTTAATGTCAATCTGCTGTATGGTGAATGAGAAGTTCAGAGAGAATGTCCCTGCGTGGGAGGTAACCAGTTTCAATTACGGCTAGAATTGAGTTTGATCTATAAGTTGCAGCTTTTGCGGTGTGCTCACTTACACTGATAGAAGGTAGCAAAGCTTGTAGTGTTAAAAGTAAACGGTACCTCAGCTGAAATGTCTCATGTGGTGTTTTAAAGTGTGTGTTCTTTTCGGAGAAAGCAATGGACGGATGAAAAATCACCCAATTCCTTCTGGTGCAGAAGTTCTTTGTTCTGCTGTGTGACGCCTTTACATCATCATCATCATTTGCTTTTTTTGGCACTTGACAAAAGTCTGGCAATTGCAGAGAAGTTCTTGCTCTGATACTGAAAGAAAAAAGGATTTTTATATCTGTGGATATAAGAAGGCACTACTGGAAGTCTAAGACTTTATCCAATAGTGTCTTGCTTAAAACCTGTGAATATGGTTTTGTAGCTTTCTTGTATGAAATTTTATACTAAGATAATCTCTTATTCTGCTTCTATGTGTACTTTTGTTTTGTAATAATAGGTTCAGAAATAGAGTATTTCTACAAACAGTCCAGTTTTCACACACCATCTCAACAACATGAGCCTACTTAGAAATTCTATGCAAGCGTTATTTCAGAAGCACACTTACTCTGATAATAGTGCCATTACTTCAGTGCTGGCAACGCACAAAGGATTAACAACGCGCACATATGATGTCTATGCCTTTTTTTGTTCTGGCATAGGTACCAGAAGCAAAACGACAGGTGCATGTTACTTTCCAAGCAGCTTAGTTAAATCTGTTATTTGGTACCTGGGTGCCCTTGTAAAGAAACCATTTTATCTTCACGATTATTCAGTTTGTCTTTTTCTGGCTGAGACAGTTGAATGGGAGTTCCACAACTGTAATTAATCTCTGGTGGTTTTTATCTGCTCACTTTTTGCAGATCACTAAACAGCTGCCGTAGTTTTTGCCAAAATCTACCAATTCTGTTCTAACCTGTGTCATTTTACAGTAATTCTGTGCAATCACCAGTTGAGCATTCCCAGAGCACAGTCCACTCCACTTGTGCTTCTTGTTCAGTTTGTCCTGTGCATCACCTGTGTTAGACCATGCAGAAGGCAGCAGTCCCACTAAGAGCGTGCCCATAGTGTCAGGATCCCTGCTCAGGAGGATATCATTAGTCTGTTTTGTTTGTGCTGCCTGGTCAGAATAAATAAAAAAGAGAAAAAAAAAATCCTTCCTTTCATAGAAATAAATGGATTTAAAGAACTTAAGGTATGTTATGTGAATGAAGATTGAAATGATTTGTATCAACCTGACTCAAAATCAACTTCCTCTTCTATTCCTAGACTTTCAAAAAAAAGCCAGAACACTTTCCCTTCTTTTTCAAATGCATATTGGAAGCGTCACTGGTTGAAAATGACAGTGAATACTCTCTGCATGAACAGACAGTCCTGCTGCTTTTCCTTGATCACTGCTTCAATAGTTTGGTATGTTAAAAGTAACTAATACTTCCAGTGTGTTTATGCTGTTCTGTGTTAATAGGAGTTTAGTTTCTTCTTAAAAGACAGATGAAGCAAAATTCCCATTTAAGGAAGAAGACTGTACTAGAGGGCTTTTACCCCTCTTTTTGACTCTTGCTTTATCTCTCTCATCACATTTGCTTTTCTCTGACACAAGGTCACAAGAGAGACTTGAAATTGGAGGATTGGCACTTACTACAATTTAAAGGCATATATTCAAACTCATATTTGAAATGGTGCTTAAATCTGTATTTATATTTTGAAAGGTGCTTTTCACTTAGAAGAAGATTACTTACTACTCTGCTCTTTTTAGTTTGACTGGGAAATTGCACAAAATTATTTCTGTTAACTATTGAGAAAGACAGTAATTTTTTCACTTTTGAAACCAGGTTTAGATAATATTTCTATCTGCGCTTCTCTTGAGTTAGTTTTAAGAAAGCATTGGACCAAGTTGTGTTCTCAATCTATAGTAGAAACACAGTTACAGATCCTAATTACCAAGTGTGGAGAATAATTTACAATAATCTCTTGTATAAAACAGTATTCTACCTCTTTTGCTACTGGGTTTTTCTTTACTTATGTTGCACACAGGATGTATCAGTCAAAATCAGGGTCTGCACAAATAAAGAACAAAATTCTTTCACAGACAAAACAATTTAGAAAGTGTATGATTTGATTTTGGAGTTAGGAATGATTATGGGAGCCAGTAATCATCCTGAACCATATGTGTATAGTTTATTGAGGTAGTGTTTTTCTGTAGTGGCCGTGGTACAACGAGTCTTTGTTTTAAAGAATGGTTTGGTAGTGACTGTATGGAATCCTGCTTGCAGAGCATGTTTCTCATACAACATGATGTGGAAGCCAGTAGAAAAGTGCTTGTAAAAGCATACTGCTGTTAGAAGCTGCACTTCCTTGTCAGATGCAGAACAGGATAGTCACAGTAGTGTTTTAAGTAAGGAGCACTGAAGTGTGAAGTTTCAGAAAGCTGAGAATGGAGTATTTGTCCATGAAGACATATTCAAGATGTTAATGGAAGTTTTTCTGTAGTTTAGGAAAGAAAGAAAACCTTGTGGATCCAGATAACAGGCAGAGTTGGAGAGAGAACATTTGAAACAACAGTTGAAGTTACATGAATTATAGAGAAAATTAGTTATTTCAGATAATGGAAAGAGTGTAGATGAAGTGGGAAAAACTTGATAAATTAGGGGCCTCAGGAGAGAAAGAATGGAGTAAAAACGAACAGAGAATGCACAGTAAGAAAATTCAGTTCAAGAACGAGAAATGAGTGAAGAAGGAACATTAGTTCTCATCAGCTTCTATGTTAAAAATACTTACATGGATGGGACCCCTGCTGGAGTATTAAGAACTGACAGAATCCATGAAAAGAACCTAAAATTTGAAAGTCATCAACACTTGTAAGTGTTACTGGGTAGGGCTATCATGCAGCTTCCTGTTAGGAAATTGTGAAGTCTAATAAAACAACATATATATTTTTGTCAGATGGTAATGTACGTTGACATATGTTGTAAGACAGGCACATCAGAAAACATAGGAATTTTAAAAAAATATTTTCTGTTTGTAACTTTCTAACAGGAAGTGGATTTGATCAGAGGTCAGGTGCAGCAGCTCATTTCCTTACCAATGTGGATGGCTCTACAACCGGTAAGCATAACACTGTGAACTGGCAAAGCAATCTTCTAGGCATTATCCAAGTCCTGTAAAGTGAATTTTCATGGAATACTGTTATGGAAGTCTAATATTTAAAGCTGCCTGCGTTGCTATAGAATTATATTTTTATGTGCTTGGTAAAATTCTCTTTATTGTTTGTTGCAAATTTCCATGTAATTATAATTATTAATTAATTCAGTAATTTTTCATAAAACTTACCTTTGTTGCTTATAGCTTCTTCAAGTTATAATTTGTAGACAAAGCCATGAGATCATAGAATCATAGAATAGCAGGTTGGAAGGGACCTCAAGGATCATGTGATCCAACCTTTCTCATCACATGGACTGGGGAATGGAGCTGACATCTAGCCATGGCGAGACTCTCTCTAGCAGTATTACATTCTTATTTTACAGTGATACTTACTGAGATTAGTCCGAGACAGCTATTTATTTCAGTTTGTTATGTATTTTTTCTTTTTTAATAAGACTGGATTGTAGTTTTATCTCTCATCAAAACAAGGATTCTTGTTGACTGAATAACATCTTAACATTTCAGAAACGGCTGGAACAAGAGCTGAAAAGGACACCAAAACTAAGAAAATTCTGGAATCTAATTAAGAAAAATGATGAGAAAATGGATGAGGAGGCAAGAATGCGGTATGTTACAGAAACTTTTTTTCCTGTTAAATCCAAAGCGCTTAATGCATTCATTGTGTTTCAGCTAAAATAAATGGTTTCAATAAAAAAATGCGGCTTTTAAAAAAACTGTGAAGGTGGCAAATAAGGATTGATCATATGTGGTATCCTGGAAACTGTTTTGTTTTCCAGTAGTCTTTATGCAAAATACTGTTAAGAACTCTAATATTTTATTTCATCGGTGAATTTGTGATACCAAATCTTAGAGCTATAGGATGAAAGCCATAAGAGAATATTCATGTAGTTACTTGTATTTTTTTCATGACCTTTAGCAAATGTTTAGTTCTTAAGCAAATAGCTTATGCAAGTATTTGAATAAATTTGTGTGTAACTCACCAAAGTTAAATGTTCCAATATTTTTGTGTTGCAATGTGGTAAGGTGTAGGTGGTGACATACTCCTTTTTGACTCAGTAGAAGCATGGGTTGTTAATCAGTTCTGTGCCTAAAATTGTAGACTCTGCTAATCTGTCTGCGTGAGTGCAGAGAGAAAAGTTACCATCTAAACAGTTCAGGTGTGTTTCAAAGCAACCTGCTACCATTATATAAATCTTAAAGCAGCTGACTTTGTATTAGTGAAAAATACGACGTACTTCTCATCTGCATTTCAGGAGTATTAATGCTTTTGTCATATCTCTGATTTTAGAGCATATCAAGAGAGGAGATTTCTTTCACAGCTCATTCAGAAATTCATTTCTGTGCTAAAATCAATACCTGTCTCAGGTAACCGTGGTTCTTATGTTACTTTGTTATCTGGTAATCTGTCTTAAATTGTCTGTTGCTGAAGCAACTACTCCTTAGAATACCAACCTGAGGTTGGAGACCTTATCTGGATGGGGTTTTAGTGAAATCCATGCCTGTCTGTGTGGATTTCATGTCAAAATTAGTATTCAAATCTGTATATGCTTTAAAAATGAAATAGCAGAAAGCTACTTTTAAACCTCTTCTCCTTCTGTTCAATATGGACTTAATAAAAAAAATATTTCTGGGTACTGATAGTCTTTATTGTGTGCTTACAACCTTCTTACAGCTTTAAAGCATTTCATACATACTTAGATGCCTTGTTAAACAGGTGGTATAAATGCATATCATAAGGCTCTATTCTGTCAGTACTGTTGACTTATGGTAAGAACAAAAGCCTAAGTGATGTGAAATTCTGTAAGATTTTGATTTATAAGTCATTGTGACAAGCAAAATTATATGCTTGCCTGTTTTAGAAAGGAAAAGTGTTTGTACAGGAAGGTGTTAGCCTTTTGACAAAAGAGGCTTATTATGCTCTAAGTACAGCACAATTTGGGTAGAAATCACTTCCCAGAGTTCTGCTTTTGCTCTTAAACTCTTGGCAAACTTCAGCTCTTAACTGAGCCGTAAGGGGAAATTCTGTGTATTGTGGCTTCCTCAGAAAGGATACCTGTCCCCTCTGTTTTCCCAATTATGCAAGACCTGTTTTAGGAAGATTTACGTTAACACTTCTTTGGAGGCTTTAGGAAGTAGATATTCATTAAATCAGAGTTAGTGTTATGTTTTGACATGATTCTAAAGGCTCCTTAATAGTCACCACTGAGTGCCTTTGAGTATTGTCAAGGCCTTTTGCACACACCTTGATTGCAGTTTTTAAATAGGTATTTTTGAGTACCCAGAGTTAAAAGTTCTTAAGCAGCTTAGCAGGCCACTGGTATCTTGTGGAAGTGTGCATTTTTGTATGTCACGTTGGTTTGTTTTTTTTTTGGAGTGAATAAAATAACTCCTGAAACTCTGGTTCCATTACTTTCTTATATCCAAAAATTTTCTGGTTTGCAATGAAAAAGAATTGTTTCAGAAAAAGAGAAGAATGTGCTAGTTAACTTTTTAATCTTGTTAAAAGCTAATATATTAGTAGCATTTATTACATTTTTAAAGAATAGTTCAACTTTTTCAAGTACAGATATATTGTGGTGTGGCTCAATTGCAAAAAAAAAATTTTTTTTTTTTTTTTTAACTAGGTCCTATTTCTATGGACAAAGTTCATTATTGTGAGAGATTCATTGAACTCATGCTAGATCTTGAGGTAAGTTATTAAATTGTTTCATCCTGTTTCCAGGAGTACTTTTCTAGGTTTTAAATGCATAAAGTCATTATTACGGCCTTATTCCAATTAGCAGGTGGTTATGTCACAGTTGTGCACGTGGTTGCTTAATAGTGGTTTTCCATCTGTGTCCTGGTTTTGCCTGGGATAGAGTTAATTTTCTTTCTAGTAGCTGGTATAGTGCTGTGTTTTGGATTTAGGATGAGAATAATGTTGATAACACAGGGATGTTTTAGTTACTGCTGAGCAGTGCTTACACAGAGTCAAGGCCTTTTCTGCTTCTCACACTGCCCCACCAGCGAGTAGGCTGGGGGTGCACAAGAAGCTGGGAGGGGGCACAGCCGGGACAGCTGATCCTGACTGACCAAAGGGATATTCCACACCATATGATGTCATGCTCAGGATATAAACTAGGGGAAAGCTGGCTGGGGGTCCGCTACTCAGGAACTGGCTGGACATTGGTCAGCAGGTGATGAGCAATTGCATTGTGCATCACTTGTTTTGTATATTCTTTTATTATTATTATTATTATTATTATTATTTATTATTTTCCCTTTCTTTTCTGTCCTATTACATTGTCTTTATCTCAACCCATGAGTCTTACCTTCCCCCCACCCCGATTGTCTCCCCCATCCCTGTGCAGGGCAGTGAGCGAACGGCTGTGTGGTGTTTAGCTGCCTGCAGATTAAACCACAACAATCTGTAAATAGGAGGTTGTAGCAATACATCCACCTTGGGAACTGACGAGTAGTAATGTTTATAAGCCAGATGAACTGTCAGAGAAAGCTAGGATCCTAAATTGCTCAGTGAAGACTTTGTTAATTGGAGTACTGGTAATAATTCTGGCAATTGATGAAAATGTGTGACACTTTAATCCGCTAGGCATAACCTGGTATTCTTCCCAGTGCATAATAGGTCACTTAAAGTATCTTTTGTGTTGTAGGGTGTAATTCCAGAAAGTGTCAGTAGTTCTGAAATGCAAACTATTTCTATTTGACCAGAATTCATTATTTAGAAGTAACAGATCTGGTGATCTACGTTTGTTACAGAATAATAGGAGGCCAAGCGAGGTTTTTGGAACAACTTTAAGTTTCAAGGTACCAGAATTAAAAATAAAAGACATTAACTTTACAATTTCTTACGGGTAGCAATTTATTTAAAATAACTTCAGCTTTAGAACACATTCCGAAATAAGACAGAGCTTTCTGAAACAGTAAGCACAGGGAACTTTAAAATGGCTTGATTTTGAACTCATACAGGCTGACTGCCCTTTGCTAGATCACTTAAATAGCCTGTACTTGTGGTTGCAATAGAATGAATTCTTTTAATTAGAGCTTGTTGTCTTATGGATATAATATTCTCTCATAAGAAAAAATATGTATTTGAAGTTAAACTTAAGTCTGGCTGTTAGCCAGAATGCTTAGAGGTAGTATATTTAATATTGGTTCTCGCTACGTATTACAGGAAAGTTAGAATTCAGACAGTTTATGAAGCCTGTTTAAATGACTGGAATAAGCAAATGAGAAATTAGCTGTAGATCCAAGTCTTTTTGCCTTGGTAGCATGTACTGTGTTAATGGGCTCTTTTAACCTATGTCGAGGCCTTTTTCAGAATATTTTTTTTCATATTACAGTATATAGACTGCCATCAAAATTCGGTGATTTGATAATTTGAAAGGAATGACTCCATGGAAAGTTCTTATGGTTTTCTGAGCTTGTTTTTTGTAATTATTGTGCAGAGCAATTAACATTTTTCTACTACAGGTTCTTTTATTTTCTTAGTCTTAGTTCTAAACACCATGTTGATGCTTTTTGGCTTTCTAAATACAGTCTGTAGATTCCATCGAGAACAACTCATTTTTCTCTTGAATTGTTGAGGCGTACTACTGTATGCTGTTCAACAGTTGCTACGTGTAGCAGCTTAAGTTATTTACATTGAGAAGAAATTATCTGTTTTGTTTACAAAAAGCTTTTGTAGGTTTTTAATTAAGATTTGAAAAATCCTTAGATCTAATTTGAGTATCTTACAAAGAAGATACCATACCATATTTAGAAGAAACACAGTTTGCAGTCTTGAGAATGACAACGTTAAAATTAATGAAATTAGTATAGAAAACAAACATTTAAAACAATGTTGCAGCAGTTTGACATATCTTTTGTAGCACACAGTCATTATATAGATACTTACTAGTAGAACAATTGCTTTATTTAATTTACTTTTATTACTAGCGCATTGCAATCTCACTAATGGCAAGTTTGTGCTGTGCTCCCAGTCCTATAAAAGGCTGTGTTCATAGCAGCCTACCTGCATAAAACCAGTGTCTTGGCATAAATAAATGCTGCTTTAATATGAGAACCTCTTTTGGGGTATTAGATATGTAAATAACTGTGCAGTGATCTATCTTGATATGCCTTCTCGAAATGGAAAATTGTGAAGAAACCAGGATTTCTAACATTTTGAAGAATTGCTTGTACTAATGTGAGGTGGTTTACCACAGGCTTTGCTTCCCACACGGCGCTGGTTTAATACAGTGTTGGATGACTCCCATCTTGTTGTTCACTGTTACCTGTCCAGTCTTGCTAAAAGAGAGAAGGAGGGTCATCTCTTCAGCCAGGTGAGATAAAGTTGTTGAAAATAACTTTTTCATTCTGATACAGGTCTGAATACTGCAATTGTTCTGTTTTATATTTGTTTGAGAGAGGTTTTTCTGATGGATGCAAACTACATGTTTATTTAAATCCTTCAGACAATAATTCTTTCTTACCTGTACCTATGTGTGTGACTGCTCTTACGTTTCTGGCTCTGTTTTTGAACAGTTCTTAAAAGTACAACCTAGAAAACAGTGAAGCTTCTGGCATGCTTTACCCCGTGTATAGCAGAAGTTGTCACTAATGCATTCTTCTGTGCTTCTGTTTTTCACTACTGTCCTTCAGTTTACCCAGTCATAGACAGTATATTGGTTTTTATGGCAGGATCTGAAAATTGCTCCCCTTTCCTGCATCTCAGCTGCTTTTCCTGCTGCTTGCTGTCCCCCGTCCCTGGCATTTGTTCAGTTTCTCTGAGGGTCAGTATTAATGGAACACAAAGCCAGCAGCACATCTGAATAATTTTCTTCTTCTGAGTTAAATAATCTCATTGAAAGGTAGGATGAATTCCAGAGCTGGCATCAGAGAGGGCACGAGGGAGCCAGACCTCTCCCTTTTGGTAGCAGCAAGCCGTAAGTTGGGTTCAGTGTCTCAGTGAACCTCTGGCTAGGTCAGCTTAGTGCAATTCATTGCAGTTTGAAGTCCTGGTATGTAAAAGAAACCGCATTGGTTGTGGGCTCTGCTGTAATTTCTGTGGCTTGTAGATGAGATACCTAAACAAAAGTATTTTGTGCATGAGCCAAGTACAAAATTTAGATACCAGTCCTTAGTCCATTTCTTCAAGATCTTTGAGGAGCTCTTGTTTGTGCCTGGTGCCCAAATTTGTCCTCTTAAACTGTGTTTTTGCTTGTGGTAGGATGTCTCTTATTGTTAATCCACTAATTTATATGGATGATGTCTCAGCTTTTAGATATGCTTAAATTCTACACTGGCTTTGAAATCAACGATCAGACTGGGAATGCTTTGACAGAGAATGAGATGACAACAATCCACTATGACAGAATTACTTCTTTACAGGTAGGCAGATGGTAAAGTGCTTACAGGAGGGAAAGGATATGGTTCTGTTGTTTCAGTCTAACTTCCTTCTGGAATAGGCATTAAATTATTTCCAAAGCAAGCCCCTTATTTTTCCTGTTGAGTTACAGGAATAGTTTTAACTTGAATTTCTATACTTTATTGAAGACACTAACAATTCAATGCTATCTATGTGACTATGACTAAATAATATGCCATAGCAAAACACCACCACTTTTAATGTGATATTGTCGAGATGAACTGCTTCCATTAAAAATCTATTCAGAAGGGAAAATCAAGTGCTATAGGAACTTAAGATTATGCAGTAGGTGGCACCATTTCTTCAAGAGCAGTACACACATATGGTAGCACTAGGGGTCCCTTGTACATAAGAGACAAAATAAAAGTTCACTTTACTTGTAGTCATATAAAGATAGTTACACCTTTTAGAATTTTTCCCATCAGCTTTAACAAAAAAATTCAAGGAAGCATGGTTAAATTACACTTGTTCCTTGTTTTTCTTAGTTGTCTGCAAGGCTACATGTCTGCCCCTTTATGTTTTAGTTTAATGACAGAACAAATGCTGATAGGAGGGGTATAAAAAAGAGACTGTGTTGGAAGCACAGGAGTAACAAATAGGTGGTGCTAACTAAGAAAAACGGAGATTTCACCTGGTTCTTATTTCTATCCTGGTAGTGTCCCCAGGATGATACATGTTATGAATTAGAAGAAGCTATGCTTTTGTATAAGTATTCAGATCATTATTAAATTGTTTCATTAATATGCTTACATTCAGTTTTTGGGCGTATGTCTTTTGTAGAGAGCAGCATTTGCACATTTCCCAGAGTTATATGACTTTGCACTCTCAAATGTAGCTGCAGTAGATACTCGTGATTCACTGGTGAAGTTTTTTGGACCCCTTAGGTAAGTTATCAAAATGAAATTTAACATGAAATTGAAATTCTTTGTTCTCAGTATGTTTTAATTTAACAAATTTCTAGCCTTTTTTCTTTCTGACTTCTCCTGTGCCTTCTCAGAGCTGCGACTTGTCATGGTGCTTTTTACATCTGCTGAAATAGGGAGACAGGGAGAGTTTGCCTCCACTAGTAGTGAAGTACTAGAATTCCAGTATAAGAAGAATATCTTTATTCTCCTTTTTTCTAATGAATGTAAGAAAGTACTAATTTTCTGGAAAAAAGCTAGCTGCTTAAAGTAATTGTAGCAGTAATGAACTTACAGCAGTTAACCTCTAACTTTTTTAACTTAGCTTTTTTTACTCTGTTCTGTGCAAAAACTACAACAGAAATTATAAAAGTATACCACTATATTAACTGTATTGTATTGTAACTGCTGTGACTAAAAAGATAGCAGTCTGTATTTTGGCAAAGGCAAGGTGCGCTCTGTTGTTTCGTTCTGTTTTCAGGTATATGTCTTGAAACAATAAAAAATATTCATAATTTGCTCTGTTTATTGTGGATGAGTGGTTTGGCTTACACCTGTGGCTGAACACGCTTCACCCATGGAAGTGCTCTAGAGTGCTTTGTAACAATTCCAAAAATAAATACTTTAAATATCTCGAACTTCACTTAAAATACTGATCTGTAATTGTTAGTCTCTGATGAAATTCATAGTTGGAATTTTTTTTTTTTAAGGAAAAAAAAGCTATGGTACGGGCTCTCTCTGAGGTTTCAGTCTAAGTGACGCAAGCTTCTGTTTTTCCTTCTGCTGTGCAGCTCAAATATTCTCCACCAGGTGGCGTCATACCTCTGCCTACTGCCACCCCTTCTTGAAGGGGAAGACTCAAACTATGAAAAGGAGTTTCTGCTGGAGTTGCTGGTAAAGACATAATTAATATTGCTTGAATTTTTCTTTTGCAAACTCAAGACATAGCTAAATCTAGCAACTACGCGGTAGTCAAGTAGCCATTTAGCACCTTGTGCTGAACCCCATGTGAACCACAGCAGTGTTATAGCAGTAGACTGCTTACTAAGGTAGGGTTTAAAACCATATAACTTAAGTATTTGAAAATTTTTATTTATAAATGTAGTTTCTCTGAGAAACTAGTATGTGTGTGTTTGGTGCAATTGTAAAGGTCAATAAGCAGAGTCTCAGCAACAGTTTTGAGTTCTTCTGGAAAAGTTGTTGCTCTTTGTGTAGTAACCTGTTTGTCCCCTTTAAAAACAAAAAAAATCTGCTAAAGTAGATTTAGATATTCAGTACCTATTTGGTTCCTCAAGCCCATTTGAAATACCGTTTGATGGGCATAATGGTTTTTTTTTGGATATTCAATGTATAAAAATATTACTGTAGGCTTCTAATCTGGTATCAGTATTAGAATGGCATAGCTGTTTTTTAAAAATCTTTTTCGTAGGCTTATTTTACGGCTGTTGATCTCTTTAAAAATCATTCACATAATTTCCTAAGGTCTAGATGGTAGTACTATGATGCTTATAGGTGCCATGGAGAAATATTTGTTAAAATGACATATTGTAGTATTGGATGGATTTTTTTCCTCCCAAAGAGGGAATTAAGACTAGCTGTTGCCGAATGATCAGTGTTAGTTAGCCATTGACCATATGTTTAATGGAACACAAAATAAATTTCATTTTAATATTTTCAGATCCGTTGTGCCATTTTTGGTCATCTGAGTAGCCAAATGATTGTTTGCCTCTAGTACTTTGACCAGTAGTTGGACTATGTGTTTGTTCATCTTTTGATGTCACTGTGTGAATTTAGTTATATTTAATTAAAAAAACAAAATAAAAACTTATTGAAAGAGAAAATGGCAAGTGACCACCAGCAGTCGTATGGATTAATGTGTATGTTTCAAAGATACTTTCATTGTCCCTTTTTGACTTACAGAAGTTCAAAATGTATCCTTTCTTTAGGTGTCCCGTCATGAGCGACGAATATCTCAAATTCAGCAACTAAACCAGATGCCTCTTTATCCCACAGAGAAGATTATTTGGGATGAAAATATTGTACCAACTGAATATTATTCTGGAGAAGGTATGATTAATAGTTCAGTAAATGCTGAACAGGACAGTAAATGCTGAAAGGAAAAAAACCAACCAGTTCTGATGTCTTATGTTCATTCTGTCTTTGGAATTTATATGCAGTACTTTGGCATCTTCCAGTATCTTAGACTAAGGTCAGCTTTTTTTGAGTTGTGAATCAGGAGCTCTGAGATGAAAATGTTAGCAAATTTATAGTGGATTTAAAGAAAAATCTGAAGGCCTATGTTTACATAAAGACATTTATTTGCTTTTAATCTGGGCAACAGATGTGTTATACCACCAGCTGTAGCACAGGTAGTTACTGTAAGGTGAAACAGGTCACAAACATGCAGCAGAAAAAGCTGTTGTCCGTGCTTTGCTCTTAACTATGTTCAAGAAAGCCTTTTTAAAAAGAAAAAAGGGTGGTGATGGGAGGACATTAACACTAATTATCTTACTCTTCGATTTCAAGGTATAAGTGTACACATAGTCAGTGAAAGGTAGTGTGTGCACTCTGAATTCAGAACCTAGTGTTCTTGCTTGATGTGCTCATGATCAAAGAAGCAAACTGCAGCTATTGCGAACAAGGAATTATGTAATTTTAAGCTTTGCAGTAAACAACACATGTATTTTTGTCTAGGTATTTTAAAAAACTGTTGTGCTTTTTAAAATTTGATGCTGCAAAATTTTAATGTGGATCATGAGAATTTTCATTAGGAATGTGAAAATTTTAATTTGGAACATGGAAATTCCAAATAACAACATATATTTTCAAAGACTAGTATAAAGTATGTTTCTGGTTTGAGCAGTGAGTATTCTGTACTGTCCTCCATGTAGTTTTGATTCAGAGGGTTTTTTTGTGTAAGTATGAGCCTTAAGTTCAGGTGCTTAGCATAAATTAGTTTTTTGGGATAAATTCTCTGTGAACAAGTATTAATTAATTAATTAAGAAAGGGATTTTTTTGAAATTTGACCGCTTTAGATAAGGCAGGGTTATAGGCAACAAAGGATCTTTTTCCAAACAGATAGGGTACAAATGCCATCTAGAGATCTGCCTAAGAAGAGATAAAGTACTTACGTTTAGTATGATGCAAGTAGTTGAAAGCTGATTCAGATTCTTCTGAATAATAGGTCTCATGATGGGGTTTGTCCTTTAAAAAAACAAAACAAAACACCCCAAAAAACAGACCAAAAAAAATCCAAAACAAAGAAAAATCTGCAAAAAACCCAGAACAGGGTGATTGCTGTCATTTCTATAAAATTAATATATAATCCAAGATTTTTTTTAATTTTATTTTTTGTTTCAGTGAACAACATATAGGTTGTTCTAATGCTCTGGAACATTCAGGTTCTTAAATGCAAGTCAAAGTAGCTTTACTGTCATTCAGACTGTATTGGAAGGCTGACTTTGCAGGACTTGACTTGTGCAAGCACTGTACGTGTATTCTGTGTTTTATTAGCCAAATATATTAATCACAATATATGTGTTATTGCTGGGGGGGTTGGGGAGAAAGAGCAGCTTATCACACCTGTTTCTGTGCTGTTTTGTGAATTCTTAATAATGCATTAAAGAAATTTTATTAGTGGTGAAATTTGGCAAGTAACAGTGGTTGCTAGCAGAGACATTTCCTCCTTTGGTGGTAAACTCTTTTGCTATTATTATCCATGTATTGATAGGACTGCTGTGAAGCATTTCTGTTGCTGTTGGACTGTTACAAGTATTTTTCTATTTTGCTTCTCTTGGTTTCAGTTTACACTTTCTCTTTTTAATCTCCATGTATTCTACAGCCCTGGTTTCAAACAAGACAGTTCGATTTTTGTGGTCTTGGGGTTTTTTTGTGTTCTTAAAAGTAGCTATATTCTTTTGGTCTAAAATTTAAATAAGAGTAATTTAGCCCAAGAAAGATAGGAGTATGGTTTCTGTTTTCTTTGAAAAAATGAAGGAAGAATAATACCTGTCTTGTAAATGCTGTGCAGCCTTAAAGAGGTGTTGCACAAAGGGCAGGGCCTGAAGCATATAACTAGCTTTACAGGACAGGGTTCATTACTTGGTGTTGGGAAATGTGTTGAAGTATTTTATCACCATGAGGCTTTCCAGAATAGAAATTACTGTGTTCTATCACCTTTCTTCACTGCCATTGTATCTCAGTGCATGTGAAAGCCAATATGTATTACATATACCAGTGAAAGGTTTCAAGGGTAATATTGCAAGTTACAAAAGCCTAATGCTTCAACAGGTCTTAAGCATAGGTGTTAAACTGGAACATTAGCCCAGTAATGTTAAATGAGTAACATATAAGAATTTTTATTATGGAAAACTTGCATCTAAGACTACCCTAAAGCCATGCAAGCTTTAGGACCTGTCTAGGAGTTTTAATACTCCTTGTTTCGTTCAATCTAATCTTCCCACATTTTCCATTCTCATTAAAAAAAAAAAAAAATCTGTAATCAGTAACAGAAACTTTTGAAGAAAGTTGTGTATTAAAATTTGATTTCTTGGCTTAAAACTTTTTTCTACATTAATGTTTTTTGTGGCTTCTAACAAACGTAAAGGATTTGAACTGGGGAATTTTTGGATAATGCATTTTTTTTTTTAACTCGTTAATGAGCCTTTTCCATCATTATTTAATCGTAGCTTAATTGTTGAATTCCCAAAGGACCATTACTTTGCCCTGAATTTGATTTTTATAAGATGAATTTTGTTGTAGTTTGAATACAGGGAAGGATTCAGTCTTTAAATAGTTCACTGTATTACTGCCAGAAGGATGAAAATTCCTTTAATCTTGTGCAGGTTCATTTAGAGAAAACCTGAAGATTTGGGGGAAGGAGGGAGAAAAATGGTATTTTTTAGTGACGTATAAAAGGAGTAGTTCTTAAAATCTCCCAGGGTAACAACTATGGCAGTTATACAATGATGTGTGTATGTATTTATGAATTCGTAGAACCAATATATTAAGTCATCTTTTTGTTTATCCACCAAATACCTCTTTCTTTCACCCTTACCCCCTTAGGCTGCCTTGCACTTCCCAAATTGAATCTACAGTTTCTGACTCTTCACGACTACCTGCTGAGGAACTTCAATCTCTTCCGCTTAGAGTCTACCTACGAGATCAGACAGGACATTGAAGATAGTGTCAGTAGGATGAAACCATGGTAATGTTTATTAACTAATGCAAACCAGTCAGTTCAACTTCAGTTGTAATCAGAGTGCATTTGAGAATGAATAACTGATATTGTGTATATACTAAATACATAGTAACAAATGTATTTTAAATTATTACATAAGTACTATGTTTTATACCAACTTCTTCCATAAGGTGTTGCCATCCTGTGGGATGATTTTGTAAGGGTGTGTTGATATGTATCCCTGTAGAAGTGTGAAGACAGTATGTTGGATGCTAACAACCAACCTTTTTTGTGTTAAGATGGATGAGTTAGTTTTCCAAAAGTACTAAGCTTTGGCTGACATCACAAAATCTGGAAGCTTTCCCACCAACTCTTCTGGTTTATGAGAGGTGTTACTGAGTATTCATGAATTTGCCACCTGCCACATTTTGATCCTCTTTAGATTTCAAGGCATCGTTCAGTGTGATATCTCTTATACTCAGTAGTGGCTTTTTGTTATCTTCCCTTTTTCTTCTCAGTCTTGAGTTTGTTTGTTTGTTTGTTTTTAATAATGCCAGCATAAGTTGCCTTTGTTTCTTGAAATCTAAGAACAAGTCAGTTCATGTTACGCTTCAGTTCTAAAATGCAGGATTATGTGTATCTGCTGCAGTAGCATGTAAAATTAAGACTTCTACTTTTGTCTTATTGCTGACTGACATGAATTGTTTTACAGTTTAACAAAAGAACTGAATCTGTTATCAGATAATGACTAACAAAACTTTGGTGTTTGGGGTTTGTTTTTTTTTCCCCCCCTAGGTTATCGGAATATGGAGGTGTGGTGTTTGGTGGATGGGCTAGGATGGCGCAACCCATTGTCTCTTTCACAGTGGTGGAGGTGGCAAAGCCCAATATCGGTGAAAACTGGCCCATGCGAGTACGAGCAGATGTTACAATTAATTTGAATGTCCGAGATAACATCAAAGATGAATGGGAAGGTACTTACATTCTTTTAAATAAGGTGCTTAAAATAGGTGCTCATCAAAATACACTTTGATGTTATCTTACTTGTAAGAAAGGTGTTTTTTTATCCAAGATACGGATTTGCTAATCAGTGTAATCTAATACACTGTTTAAAAGTCAGTTACTCAAATTCCAAGTCCAAGAAGTTTATACTTTCCTGAAACGAAGATTGAAATTATTAAAGTATTTACTTACTTTATTTAGTATGTTTACTATTTCAGACCGATGTCATTCAGTTTGCAACTGTAAAATTCTGCCCTTTACAGGGAATGTGGAAAAGTAAATCAGCATTTTAAATTAATGTGCATGCTAATAATGTCATATTGGAAAAGTGGTGGGGAATGTGCTGTCTCATATACACGTGGAGGGGACAGATTTTGATTTAATTCAAACCAGTGCATTTTAGTGGTGTTCAGTATATTTGAATGTTGTTAGGAAGTGCTGACTGAACCAAATACTGCTTCTTATAAGTATCCACAGGCGACACTTCTTTTGCTTGGGGAATTGAACTTTGGTTGACTGTGTTGGCAAGTGGCATAGAACCATGTACTTGTACTTGGATTATCAGTAAATGTCACTCCCTTCTCTTTTGTTAGAGAAACTGTTAAATGTGCTGGAGCTGCATAGTGTGATTACAGGTCACGTAGCACAAATGCTAAAGCTGGATCGTGTAATAAGCAGATACAAGTTTGGGAATGTAGATTTCTGTTAAAGTTGGAAAGCTAGGAGGATGGCAGCAGACTTCAGTATACTGAAGGTAGCTATATAGTGGTGCACCTAGCTTTTTAAATACTAGAACAGCCTCTGTGATTTCAAAAGCAGTAATGCTTTAACTTAATCAAAACTGAGGTGAAGAATTGATGAATCATTGCCTAACATAACAGGGTTGTTATGAAACTGCTTTAGGTTGGATAATATCTGGTGAGTAATGAGAAATTATTTGTCTCGTATGAAAAGCACAGCATGTGTTTACTGAACTTTGAAGGTGTCTTAGATCTGTGAGACTCTTGTAGGTATACTGGAGAAAAGGATTAGTGTTCAAAATTACATTAGTGAATTGGAGAAATTGCATTTTAAAAGTAGGGTGTAATTCAACAGGGGTGAATATTAAGATACTAAACTTAAGCAAGAACAAGTCACTGCACAAATGCATATTGTGGGAATAACTTGTCAGGCAGTAGCTTTGCAGAATGAAAAGAGTCCGAGGTCGTGATTGCTTAGAAGCAAATGTGACTCCACAATAGTATGTTACTGTTGAGGGAAAAAGGAAAAACGGCTCAACCAAATCATATCAGGATTTATAAACTGGGATGTAGCATGGAAAACAAGTAACTTGGTTAAGTGATCTTTTACCCTATTAAGTAGATAACTAAAGTAACTTTGTTTAGGATTTTGTGCCCAGTTCTAGGCACTGCACTTAACTTGTTGTAAGAAAAAAAAAAATTGGAGGTTAGTCCAAAAGAAAGTAGTGAGAATAAGAGATTAATGACACTCTACTTTTGAGATAAGACTGAAAATATCTAGGTTGTGTAACCTAAACAAGATTATTATGGGAGAAGAATAGTCTTGAAATAAATAAATTTGTTGTCATGAAAAAAGCAGTCAATTTCTCCTTTTGATATCTGAAGTCCTAGCAGATATTAGTGTGCAGAATAGTGGAAAAGATGAAAATATCTTATGGTTCTGTATCCTCTAAGTTAAAGGCATATTTTGAAACAGATCACATTATTCTCTAAACAAGTGGAGTTTTATTTAAAAGAAATTTTTGCATATTCTATTGCATATATATTAGGGAACGGAAAAGGAAAGTGGCATTCGATCAAATCACTGAATGTTCCTTTTTGGAATCAGGTCTGCGTAAACATGATGTCTGCTTTTTGATTACGGTACGTCCCACGCAACCTTACGGCACCAAGTTTGACCGACGACGACCTTTTGTTGAGCAAACTGGCCTGGTGTATGTCAGAGGCTGTGAAATCCAGGGCATGTTGGATGAGAAAGGACGTGTTATTGAAGAAGGTATGGTATACCAAAACTTGTTTGAAAGATTCCCCCCGGCCCTTTGTTTGTTTGTTTGTTTGTTTTTTTGTTAACAGCCTAATAATTGACTTGCTTCTCTTTTAAGCAGTGCTCATTGAATTCATTACCTACTTGATAAAACAAGCCAGTTCCATAAGCAGCCTGAGAAAGGTTAACTAGTTTCCTCTGGTAAAATCTGATGTAATTAGATTAATTAAATAAATCCAGTACATTTTGGTTTTAGTAATAAAATACCTTATATTCAAAAACTGTATTAGAAATTGGACAAAAACATGAAATAAGAATGTTTGTAATGCCATGCAGAAATTAGATTCATCATATGAATTTGTCTAAATTTCATTTCAGGAATGGTTATGGATCACTTATTTGAATGATAATCTGCCTTTAGCGCTACTTCAAATTCTAATCTTACTGTTTCATTATGGGCAGGACCTGAACCCAAACCAAGACTTAAGGGGGATTGCAGAACATACAGAGTATTTCTGGACCCAAACCAGTATCAACAAGACATGACCAATACAATCCAAAATGGAGCAGAAGATGTTTATGAGACATTTAATATAATAATGAGAAGAAAACCAAAAGAAAACAATTTTAAGGTAAGGTACTGCTCATTGACTCTTAGGATAAGAGTTTGTTTGACTATGCCAGCAGCACTGAGACATGTTCATTTTAAATGCATGTAGTTAGGCTTTTTAGGTGGCATTGGATCACTTCAGGAAGTTAGAGCATGTCAGCTAGTGATAACTTCCCCCTGCAGCTAGGTGTTGAAGTAACTGAAAATCAGAACACTCCTACTTCACCTGAGTATATAATAAAACATTAGTTTGATTTCAGTCTTTTAACAGGTAGCCTACAGATTAGTTGTATTTGGCCTTTTGGTCTAGGGGGTATGTAGAACGTTTTTATTACCTGATGTAATAGTGGACTGTAGGAAAAGGAGGAGTAACTAGTCAAAAGGTGAAAACTGGAGAAACCTGTTAGCTTTTGGGAGCATCACTGGATCAGTTTCTTACTGGGCTTTGGAGGGCATCAGATGAGATTTTTAGCACTGATATATTTGATAGACCTTATAGAGATTGTATGCAAAGCTGGAGCTTTGTAGGTTGAATGGTACTTTTTTCCTGCCCTAATAGTTTTCACAGAGTTGCAGTGCATGATTCTTTGGCGTTTTTACTTTCTTTGGGTATTCATTGTCAAGAGAGCCTTCAAGGAATTTGGTCAGAGTTCAAAATAAACCTTTTGCTAGTGCATTATGATACTCTATATTGCCTATAGGCAAGATTAAAATTATGCACACAACTTTAATTCAGTTTTATGTACAAATTCAGCATATGTTTTTTAGGAAGCTTATTAGTATCTTAGCTTTCCTTACCTTCTGTAAAAGCAAGAAGAGGAAAGATTTCCAGCAAAATTGAAATATGTATTTGATTTTCTAGAATTGTGAATTGACATAAATTTAACTTTGACTAAGTGGTCTCTGTTGCCCACAGTAAACTTTTTTGATCAGATGGCATAATTACAGAATCATAGAATCATTTAGGTTGCAAGGCAGCTCTGGAGATAATCTAGTCCAAGCCCTCTGCTTAAGCAGGGTCACCTGCAGAAGGCTGTCTAGTTGGGTTTTAAATATCTCCAAGAATTAAGAATCCAGAACTTCTCTGGGCAACCTCTTCTAGTGCTGAATTGTCGTCACAGTAAAAAAAGTGTTTTCTTGTGTTCAGATGGAATTTAATGTGTGTTAATTTGTGCCCACTGTCTCCTGTCCTGTCACTGGACACTACTGAGAAGAGTCTGGGTCACTCACCTTCATTTCCTCCTATCAGGTGTTTATCACATTGATATGATACCCCGAGCTGTCTCTTTTCCAGGCCGAACAGTCCCAGCTCTCTTGGCCTCTCCTCATGTGAAAGATGCTCCAGTCCCTTAATCGTCTTTGTGGCCCTGCACTGGACTCGCTCCAATAACTCCATCCCTCTTTTTTTTACTGACGAGCCCAGAACTGAATACAGTGCTTCAGATTCAGGAATGGTATGCCATTCACAGGGACCTGGAGAAGCTTGAGGAGTGGGCCCATGTGAACTTTGTGAGGTTCAACAGGGCCAAGTGCAAGGTCCTGCATGTGGGTCAGGGCACCCCCCGGTATCAATACAGACTGAGGGATGAAGGGATTAAGAGCAGCCCCGCAGAGAAGGACTTGAGGTTACTGGTGGATGAAAAGCTGGACATTAGCTGGCAGTGTATGCTCACAGCCCAGAAGGCCGACCGTATCCTGGGCTGCATCAAAAGCAGTGTAGCCAGCAGGTCGAGGGAAGTGATTCTGCCCCTCTACTCTGCTCTCGTGTGACCCCACCTGTGGTACTGTGTCCAGCTCTGGAGCCCTCAGTATAGGAAGGACATGGACCTGTTTGAGTTGGTCTAGAAGAGGGCCACAAAAATGATCAGAGAGCTGGAACACCTCTCCTATGAGGAAAGGCTGAAAGAGCTGGGGTGGTTCAGCCTGGAGAAGAGAAGGCTGTGGGGAGACCTTATTGTAGCCTTTCAATACTTAAGGGGGGCTTATAAGAAAGACGGGGCTAGACTTTTTAATAGGGCCTGTAGCAACAGGGCAAGGGGTAATGGTTTTAAACTAAAAGAGGGTCGATTCAGACTGGATATAAGGAAGAATTTTTTTTGTGGTGAGGATAGTGAAACACTTGAACAGTTTGCCCAAAGAGGTGGTAGATGCCCCATCCCTGGAAACATCCAAGGTCAGGCTGGATGGGGCTCTAGTGTGAGATGTCCCTGCTCACTGTGGGGGGGAGTGGGAGGTGTTGGACTAGATGACCTTTAAAGGTCCCTTCCAACCCAAACCATTCTATGATTCAGCCTCAGCAAGTCTGAGCAGAGAGGAAGGAGCACGTCCCTTGACGTGCTGGCAACTTCCTAATGCAGCACAAGATACTGTTCTCCTTTTTTGCTGTGAGGGTGCATAATTCTGTATACCTGAAAATATTTCTTGTATGCATGCTTAGTTTCTTTGCTGTTAGATCATTTAGACCTTTGAATCTTTAGTGTTCCTTGAGTTTTCCATTATGAAAATGCAATATAAATGAAAACCTGCCCTTTTTTTGGTACCTTAAAATCATGCATTGCATAATGAAGTAATTTTCATTTTAAAGGATTCTGCAGCAAGTTCTGTGCAGATGGATAAAGAGGGAGGCAGGAAGACTTTGACTTTTTATTTTCTGTATATGGAAAGATGCCTCTGGTGTGAAACAGTAGCTTGCGATCTGCACAGAGCATTCTGATGGCATCCAGCTGTGGTGGATTGGTATACTGGAAGTACTTCATAGAGAGTCCCTTATAACTTTACATAAAAAGAACAACAACAATAAAAACCACCAAACAAACAAACAAAAAAACCCAGAACTGATTGTTAATGTTGTGTGTCTGTGGCAGGTTCATTTTACATTATAAGCACAAGTGCTCTCTGCCAAAGCCTGTTGGTATGCTGGCACTATAGACATGTTTTTTATTTGCATATATGTATGCACTTTTGTGTAGTCAGAAGGAAAGTGCTGCAGTGAATACTTAAGTTTGCTCAGAAATGCTGTTAGATGCGAGTGTAGCTTCCAAATTTGTACTGGTGGTTGAGATTGGAAGGAACAGAGTCACAGATTCACAGAATGGTTGAGGTTGGAGGGACCTCTGGAGGTGATCTAGTCCAAGCCCTGCTTAAAGCAGGGTCAACTAGAGCAAGTTGCTCAAGATCTTGTGACTTCATACAGTTGGAATTGGATATCTCCAGCGATGGAGACTGCATAACCTGTCTAGACAACCTGTTCCAGTGTTCAATTACCTATACAGTAAAAACTTTTTCATATATTTAAAGTGGAGTTTCCCATATCTCAATTTGTCCATTGCCTCCTGTCCTTTCACAGGGCACTACTGAGAGGAGCCTGTTTCCATTGTCCTTACTTCCTCCCATTATTTTTTTTTATACAAACTGATAAATTTCCCCACCACCCCTAGGGTCTTCTCTTCTTGAGGCTAAACAATCCCAGCTCTCTCAGCTTCTCATATAACAAATTCTCCCATCTCTTAATCATCTTAGTGGCCCTTTGCTGGACTCATTCCAGTATGTCTGTGTCTCTGTCTCTTGTCCTGAGGAGCCCAGCACTGGACACAGCACTCCAGATATGGTCTCACCCATGCTGAGTAGAGGGGAAGAATCAGAACTTATATAGAGGTTGACTGTTTAAGCAGGAGTGATGACCACATTACTTTGATTCCTTGAATGACACAAAACAAGCAGGAAAAGGGCAGAGAATCCTACCCTTTGGAGGTGGATATGTAAATATAGACTATCGGAATAAAATTCCATACTTTTTGGCTGCCTGTTCTTTTGTAGATGGGCATTTGAAAGGTCTGTGTTACATCCTGATGTGAACTGTTGATGCCCTATGTTTGCCACCTGTTTGTCTCCATGTTTGATGGCATGGTAAGCTGGAGGATCTGGAAATCAGCGCAGGTTTAATATCCTGTGTTTCTTCTGCTGAAGAGCAGATGCATGGTGTCCTATACCAAGTTTCAAGTAAGGTGGCTGTTGAAGATTTGCCACTCAAGTAGCCCTTTAACAGGAAGACTAAAGTTCAGCTACCTCTTAGTTAAAATGCACCCTCTGTGCAAGTCCAGGGTCTGAAGCACTGGTGTTTTTCATTGGATGGGGAAAGGAGAGAAAATACTGACATAACCACAGATGAGTAGAGAAATCAATTTGGGGGTAAAGAGCAATATTTTGGAGGGAAACTTTAGCTGGCTGCAGGGATGAAATTTATAGGGTTGAAGGAGAAACCTTAAGCTGCATGAGGGTGTGCTTGAATTTATTAGATTTCTAGTAGAAAGTGGATCTAGGTTTTAGGGTGGCCGAGGCGTTCATTTGCCATACAGTTGTGCATTACACTAAATTTTTGTGCTGGTCAAAGTAAAGAGTAATTGTTTTAAAATGCTCTGTGTCTGTAGTCTTCAAAAAGCCTGACATAAGGATTACCATTTTCTGCTTCTGGAAATTGATAGCTAAATTGGTATCCACAAAGCTGAAATTTTTTAGAAAAATACGCTGGGGACTCTGGAGTCATCAGTTGTCTTGTCGGATTAATGAATTTAAGTGGGGAAAGAAAGGGTTGAGAAGCAAGGAAGGTGCACTGCAAGACTGTACACAGAAACCCAATGTGCGCCAGGACTATAACCACACAGAAGGTTTAATGCATTTTTGGTATAAACAGCATGACCTTATGAAAGTCCTGGAGAAGAACCTCAAGCAGAAGTATGTGTAAAGCCATTGTAAAACCAGGACAATGAGCTAGGGCCATAGCAGGCACTTTATTTTGTTTATAGGTTATTTTGAACTGTGCGGTTTTTTTCTCCTCTGAGTGTTCTGGAATGAGAACTTTACTGATGATTATGGTCCTCTTTACTAACAGGATAGTTCAAGAATTATATTGTTTGACACTGGTGTTTGTTGCATATATACACTGGATATGTATTGACTCAATGTAACCGAACACCTGTTAATTAAAGACTGTTACATGCTAGCATTGTAGAATAGCCTTGATTAGTCTTCAGTATGTCACATTTTCTTGGTAAAAAGTCAATCTCTCCCATCATGTTTTTACTATTTTTCTAATTTGCAGGCTGTTCTGGAGACTATTAGGAATTTGATGAACACAGATTGTGTGGTTCCTGACTGGCTGCATGACATCATTCTCGGATATGGAGACCCAAGTAGCGCACACTATTCGAAAATGCCAAATCAGATTGCAACTCTGGATTTTAATGACACTTTCCTGTCCATTGATCACTTAAAAGCTAGCTTTCCTGGATACAATATTAAAGTGACCATTGACAATCCAGTTCTGCAAATACCCCCCTTCAGGTGATCTCAAAATTTCAAGTACTCCTGGTCTGGTATTCTTGCTGAAGTGCATTGTCAGGTGGAGTTGAGTTCAGTGGCTGAAGGGAGCTGCTCTTTCTTTTAAGAAAAGATGTTAATATGTTAATACTAAGATTTGGATAGTCACATAACAGAGTGAACTGTACTGCAGTTAGGTTCAGGAGCAGCTTCTGCTGTATTCTCTACAAAAACGCATCAGAGCAGTGCTTGTAGATCAGCCTATTGAATATATGGGAAAAACAACAGTATGAGATAGAATCAAGACATGTAGTATTCACTTCTGCATTATGGTATCTAGCCTCCTCAAGTTCAGCCTAAAGATTTTTAATTACGTAGTTTCCTTACATGTCTTATTAAAGCAAGCTAAGAACAACAATTTTGACATCATTTAAAATTTGAGCTTTTAGAAACACCATTCAATTAAAACAAATAACTGAGTTTGAAATCCCATATTGCTTATTTTATTTTAGAAATGGTTTCTGAAATAGGATGCCTACCTTTGACTGCTAAATGAGATTTACGTATTTTGTTTCAATGGTGCTGTTGTCCGTCATTTTTAGACTTGACAGTTCTGTCTCTCCTGGCCAGGAGATACGTCCAAAGACCTCTTTGGACTTCGGCAACTTGAGTTTCACAGTTCATAGTTTTGGAGAATATTTTCTTCAGCTGGGCTGAAGAAACTTTGTCTTTTTTTTCCCTTAAAAGTTAATGAGAATTGAAATATGTTTCCTTTTGAAGAAATAGATTTGACTGGGGAGGGAAAAGATGGCTTCCCCCCCCCCCCCCCCCCCCCCCAGCTTTTATCATGGCTAAATTGAATCTTGAAAAGCAGGGAGGTAATCTTCCGTGCTTTTTTTTGAAACAGTGCATGTAGAATATGTGTGGAGAAGGCACTAACACTATATAGTGATACAAAAATAGTCTGAAGGTATCACGACAAGATGTCACGCATAATTTCCTTCGATGAACTAGAGTTCATTTTTGGTTCATAGATTAAAATACAGATATTTCTCTTTATGAGGAGATATTGCTCTTCCTACTGCTGCATTTGGCCTGTAAAGAGACTAAGAGATTATTGCTGTTAAAGATGTCTGTATTGTTGTCTCAAGATAATTGGATAGCCATTGGAATTCCTTCACCGTGATTTGTTTCTAAATTAGAGAAGCTTGCTAACATATGATACAGAGGGCTATTAAAAAAAAAGTGTGCATCAGTTCTAGAACAAAATCAAGTTATTACTGCTGAACAGACAGTGCCGGTGGCTTTCTGTTACAACTTTTACTCCTGTCCCTTCCATTTTTATTTATGAACTCTTTGCCTTCAGTGTTTTTTCCAGCTGGCTCTCAGCACTGCTCCTGGCTTTTCAAGCTATGTAAAGAGCACTTCTGACATACTTTTTGTCAAATATGCTTTCTTAAAATCAGCTTCATTGATTTATTTGTCCTTCCTTTTCCTTATCCTCACTAATACTTTGTCTGCAACTGTTGTTTCCCTATTGTGTGAAGGTTTGTCTTAATGGTGACAAAAAACTCTTTCTGTATAAACTTCTAAGAGAGTTTGGTATCATAGTGAACGTGTTGAAGTATAGTCTTAAATTATGTGTTACAGGATAACTTTCCCAATAAAGGGAGGTAAAGGAAAGAAAAGAAAAGAAGAGGATGGGAATGAAGAAAAACCTGAAGAAGCTAAAACACTGATTGTAGAGCCTCATGTCATTCCAAACAGGGGACCATATCCATATAATCAACCAAAACGGTAATAAATGGATGAGAACTTGTTTACAAATGGTAACACATGCATAGCAGTTCATTTTCAGAAATACTTAAAAATAATATTGTTGATTATAAAGAAAATGTCATTTTGATTTCATTCCCAAAAGAAGATTTGAATATGAGACTGTTTTTTCTACTTAAATCAAACTATTCTATTATCCCCTCTCTGTTAAAAAATTCCCTTGAAGAACAATGAGAAATACTGTCTTTTAGCGTTGTGTCAGGACTTTGAATATTAGGAGAATCATACCTAAATAATTTTACAGCATTCTCAGCAAATAATGACTAAAGACAGACGGTCTTTTGGATGGGATGATTTTGTTGTCACATGGACAATGTGATTTACTCTCTTGCTTAGAAATCGCAAGATTGTCATGTGTATAGAGAAGATCGTTGTAATGATGGTTTAATTTATATAAAAGTTCGCAGGCATGTAGTTCTGGAGAAACATGTAGCCAACTCATCTAAATCAAACGTGTTAAAACAATTGCTTTTATCAAAACTGTTGGCAAAAATCTGTCAATTCTCTGATCTTGTTTTGCTTTGTTACAGCAATACTATTCAATTTACCCATACTCAGATTGAAGCTATACGTGCAGGAATGCAGCCTGGGCTAACTATGGTAAGAATGTTTTTAAGGATGTTATACACGTTTATTTTATTCTGGCTTTAGGTACATTCAGTGAAATACCAGTAATGCCCATTTCTGTACCCTTGCTGAGGTCACTTCTATTAATAGTTTAAAAATATGAAAAATCATGATGCAAATGTCCAACATCCTCCCATCTTCGCAAAATCATACAGAAACACATTTGATCTCTGTGTAACTGTATCCTGTGTTTCAGTGGCTGAAGACTTTCCACAGCAACTGAATTTACTTTTTCAGTGGTTGGATTGCTAGTTTTAGACTGTAAAGCTTTTGCCATGTCTGTCATTTTTGGTTGTTTTAAAATCCTTGTATCATTTTTTTAGTTTGATCTAACTCCATTAAAGGAAATGAAAGTCATTGAATTGTCTTCAGGGAGCTTTTTTTCTACTGTCTTGTGAAACGTAATGTGCAATCCCTTATATCCTGCTGACTGACTTCCAGAACTAAGAAGTTACAAACCAAACCAAAGCTGTAGATTTGTTATGAAAATAATTTTTGATCAGTGAATTTCTGCAAAGGTCTTTAAGGTTTACTACTCTCACTTAGACTTTGACTGCAAGTACCTGTCTCCCAGCGAAGTACAGTGTATCCTGGTAGTGACTCAGTGGAATATTTGAATGACTTTTCTCTGATACTCTTAATTTCTTCTTGGTCTGTGTAGGCAATAATGCTAACTTTTACATTTTTGTATCGGTATTCATTAGTACCATACTCTTCCACCTCCCTTTCCTGCTTATGTTTTACCACTCCCTATACACTCTGTAGCTAGCACACAAACAATGCATGGCAAAGGAAAAATAAACTTCAGTGGAATTGTATGGCTTTTGTCCCTCACTGACTAGGTGTGCCGAAATTAGTAGTGTCGTAAATGTGTATAAAAGCTACCTGAGTTCTTGGCAGTGTTTTTGAATATGGTATGTTTTCTGGTAGAACACAGCAGAGCTTTCTAGTTGTTGATAGAATTTGAAGAAGAAAAGTAACTTCCTGTGCCTGGTACTCCATCAGCTTTCATAAATATTTGAGAAGATGGTTGTTCCATAATTTGAACTTTTCTATTAAAACCACATTTGTTGATTTTTTAAGAGGTGTTAAGAGAATGAGTGTCTGTTAGGCCAAAGGGGAAAAAACAATGACAAAGTCAGCTTTTTGGTTTTGAGGACGTATTTCTGATTTTTTTTTTTTTTTTAACTGCATCACCCACGTTTGTGCAGGGAGAGAAGGCAGACTGAGAAAACAATTACGTAATATAGGCCTGTTTTATCTTCTGTCATTGTCATGTATTCCTGTCAAATATTTTTGAGAAGTACAATCCTACTTACTTTTGAATCCAGTGATCAATGAGATTCTTTAAATAAAGCAAGTGTAATTTCATAGCAATTTGTAATTTTATGTGTAGACACATATGAAACCTGCTATTCTGTGCTGCTTAATGCTGAACAAATTACTTTGAGATGCTTTATAATACTTGGATACCTTTTAAAATGTCTCAGGTACCAGTTTTTGAATGTTGTTGGTATAATTGAGCCTATAAAAACATTAACTGTCAGTATTAATTCTGTATCATCAGTTGTAGATTTTTGAGTAAACAAAAAGAATGGATTCTTTTTTTCTGTTCTTTATATCTGCCTCACCTTATTCTTTTTCAGTTATGTGTTTTGATGCTTTTTTCTCCATTTCCTCTATGTTGTTTAGCCTGTCCTGAGCCTTTTTTCTCTGAGGAGGTCTGTTTTCATGGGTTGTGAAACAGAATAGTATTTCGTATGCTGGATTACCATATTCCTCTTAGGCAGGAATCTGCCTAAGTAATCTGAATTAGTATTTCATGATATATTGTATTTGTTCTTGAAGTTTACAAAAGCCAGCAAGTAATTGCTGGATTACCGTATTCCTCTTAGGCAGGAATTTGCCTTAGCATTGGGTTAAGTCTTTCATGGTGTGTGTATGTGTTCTTGAAGTTCACGGAAGCCAGCAAGCAATTGTACATGAAACAGAAGATTTGTTTTTTGTTAATGTATGGTGTCAGTGTCTTGTGAGATTGTTCTGCTTTTTTCCCAACTGGCTATATTTCTGTGTTGTGCAATATTCTGATAAATTGTGTGTTGATTTTTGGTTTTAATTTTTTGCGTGTTTGTTTTTAGGTAGTGGGTCCACCTGGTACTGGAAAAACTGATGTAGCAGTCCAGATAATATCCAATCTTTATCACAATTTCCCAGAACAACGAACTCTTATAGTTACCCACTCTAATCAGGTAAAGTGTTAGTCATGTATGAAATCTTCCTGTAATTAAAATCGCAAAGAACAGCAGGTATTGAGATCAGTAGGTTTGGGATTGCAGTTGTCTCTTAACAATGAAAACTTGAGTTGTCTTGTGAGCTGTTCTGCCAGTTTCATAATGTGAAATTAAATTTTTCAATTTCAGATTTGTAGTTCTGAGCTATTTATCAGAAGTTTTCAATATATTTAACTGGTTGGGGGTAGAAATTAGGGAGTATTTTGAAAAAGTGTCTGCACAGTTCTTGGAGTTACACATTCACTGCATATATGCCAGATTTTTGCTAACTAACTTCCTCAGACCCTGGTTCCTCTGTGCTTCATGCCTCTAAGGGAAGGCATGAAAGGTATCATGGCCTCTTCAGCTGAATGCTTGCTTCCTGTTCATAAGAGATGGAGTCTAGCGGCTAATTTTCAAGCATATATAAAATAATAAGAATAATAGTAATGATAAAAGTCTGAAAAATTCTTACTTTAAATCTCTCTGGTTTTGAAGGGTTTGTTTGGAAACCAGGGTCATCTGTTTCCTGGTCTCCCTAATTAGCCTATCCTATCTCAGTTACAAGGTATTTTAACTGAACATACTGCTTCAAAACCATTTAATCTTTGCTCATCAAAACAAGATCAGGCACTTACGCTGTTGATCAAAGAATGGTGGATGGGGCTTTGTTTTGGTGAGGACTGAGAACCTGGAATAATATAGGCCAGTCTACAATGGTTTGAGGGAAAGTTAACAGGTAGTGAAGTTGAGAGAAAGCGTTGAGAGCATGTATGTTGGGGAGAAAAGGAAGCAAATAATTTGAGGTAGGTATGAGACTGTTCTTACCAGACAACACTTATATGAGAACATGAACTTGAAATTGTACTTCAGATGAACTCAGCAGCATTCATTCCCTATGCCTTGATGCTGTACTTTAACATGTTTGCATGACTTTCAGCTGACTTGAAGTACAAGTGGAGCTTGCTGATGTTTATTCTTAGTTTTGTAACTTGACCATCCAGTGCTTACAAACTTACTCCTTTGAAATACACTGAATTGTACAGTTGATACTAAGCTGTTAGACTAATTGAAGAGTTTAAGGCAGGAGACATAGCACACCTTGAAGTTCAGTTCAGCAGAATTTATTTATCTGTATGGAATAGAGTCACAGCATCTGCCAGTCAATACGAGATCACGCTCTTCTAATGTACAGTAAAAGTTCAATGGTTTGAAGTCATCTAGCAAAATCAATGTTTGCAAAGTGTGCTTCTTGAGACAGTTTTATAAACTGATAGCTTTATCAACTAAATTAACTGGGTGATTGAATCAAATTTTAAAATTGTCTTAAAATTGTAAAATAAAATTTAATTCTTCTATAAAGTATGTAAATACAAGAGTTTTAGTAGGTTAATTTCCCTGTTGTCAAGATTAAGAGCTCTAGTTTCAGTATTAACTTCATGTTTGCTTTGGCTTCCATTTATACAAAAATAGGCATAATTTCCTAGCTGGCTTACAAGTAATTCTTCAGTTTTCCCCTGCAAGAGCCTCTGAACTTCTGAAAACTACCTTTTCTCCTGTTCTTGTCAATCTTTAGGCTTTGAACCAGCTGTTTGAAAAAATCATGGCTCTAGACATTGATGAGCGCCACCTCCTGCGCCTGGGTCATGGAGAAGAGGAGTTAGAGACAGAGAAGGATTTCAGCAGGTGAGAAAGGAGGTGCTACTGATAAACTCGCTTGCATAAACATCATAGCAAGTTGTATGTGTTGAATCCATTTTACCTCCCTTGTCAAGCACAGCTCCTTGCTCATTTACAAGTTTTACCTTTCTCATGTTACTGAATGCCAGTAGTGCAGAGTGCACTTGTTTTCAACACAGGCTTAAGTAATTTTGGTTCTTATTCAGTAGAGAAACTGTGTTCTCTTGAGAATCCAAAGGCAGAATCAGGCAGTTGCTTGTTCAAAAACTCAACTGCTGGAACAGAAGTAGTTCGTTATATTCTGGGCCCATATACACTTTAGAGAATTGATCTGTTTTGTGAGAGAAAGTTGAATAATAAAGATGTTTTTTTGCAGTTAGGAATTTTTTGTGCAAATATGATATCACTTCTACTGGCATGGTGAATATTTCATACATAAATATAGATATGAAATTAAACTTTCTGCTTTTAATTCTTCAGAATATTGCTTGATTACAAAGTTACTTATTTCTTTGGTAAATAGCATATTTTGAATAATATATACATAAGGAAAGCTATCAAGTCTATATCAGTACAAAGACTTAAGAACCTGTTCTTGTAAACATTTGTACGTTTGTTACGTTAGTCCAATTGACGTCAGTAGCATTACACACATTCATAAATGTAAGCGGGGTATAAGGGTCATGCACTGGAAATAACTGAACTGTCCAGTACTGGATTATTATAGCAATACTTTGACTTCAAAAGCTGTAGTAAAAACTATATGTAGTCACTAGAAGTTACCCACATATGCATAGTTGAGTTTCATTTAGCAAAACAAATACCTTGTAATTTTTTTAAAATTTGAATACTTTGATGTAGTCATATTATTCCAGAAACTTGATAGCCCAAATCTTAGTGAAATGGTTCCATAGCAGTTTTTTTTTTTTGTAATATCCATGGTTTAGTATATTCCTTGCAGTGCTTACAATTAAAAGGAGTTTTCTTTGAGACACTCTACATTGTCTATTTTCATTCTTTTTCAGGGTAACTCCAGACCTACAGGACGTTACTGCAAAGTCCTATGGGTTCTGGCAGTTTGGGAGGGAGGGATAAGGTTTGAGGAATATATTTGAAGGTGGGCTGCACTACTGTGAGAAGAGAAGTCTATTTCCCATAAGCCTTTTGTTTTATTTTTAGGTTGCTTCTGCGTTCGTGTTTTTTCTGTGTCAGGCTGCTTTAGAGGCCGCAATACTGCTTAAGGAATTTCTACTGCTTGTGAGCTTAGTGTTCCTTTTTTGCTCCCTCTGCAGGCACAGCAAAGCAATGCAGGGGGTATAAGAACATAAGGTGGAGAGGAGCTGATTAAACTGGTACTGTCACTTAAACACAAAGGGAATCACAGCTAAAGAAAATTTTTCTAACAATGAACGAATACATAAAAGAGGACATATGACTTGAATTGTGAGAAATAAGAGGACATTGGAAGTGTGAGGAAAAAACCCCAAACAACTGATTTCAGTCACTTGTAATTATAATGGATTAGTTTTGTTGAAGAAGAAAATACTATTTAGTATTTTGGGGATCTTAACTCTCATAGTTCCTGAGGAACTTGTTTTTTCCAGTTGTGAACAATATCATATTCAGCTGGGTCTTAGTAAATTCAAATCTCCAGCTTTAACTACTCTCACCCTTCTAAATAAGACAATAGAACCCATTGTGATTGTCTTTTTATTTTTTTCTGCGCAGAAAGCATATTTTATGAATAGTAAGTTTAAGAGGAGCTTCAAATTTAGCCTTTATTCACATTTGAGCTTTTAACTATGCATGCATTTTTTAAAGAAAGTGTCCTGTTCCTCTCACTTCAATTCCACCCATTTATAACACTTTTTAATTTGTTTTCTTTTTTAGCAAATGTGATACATCGATTTTTGTTTTTCTTGTACTGCTTCTGGGAGGGGGGGAGTGCATGGATTAAGGAAATTGATTTACAAAGGAAAAAAATTGAGCTTGAACTGGGTAAGAGGAGAAAGAATGGAAGGAGTGGGTTACAAGCTAATCGGTCATAAAAGTTACTGAACAGGCAGCTGTGAGTACAGGACCTCCTATGTGTGGATGTAGACCTGTCTGTTATGGTGGGCTAAGCATTATCACAAGACATTTTGTGTATTGCCAAAGGAAGTCAGCCTTATCGTACTGAAACTTGGGGTATAGGTTCCATTTATGATGGTCCATAGGCTCGTATAACTTGCTTATGTTTATGTAACATGTGGCGTGCCATAGTTCCTAAACAGTACGTTGGAAGTAGTGCTTACAGGTATGTTATGAGAATGTTTTACTAACATTTATGAAGCTTTTGTTGAAGTGATAGGAGAAAAGGAGCTTTTTCTACAGTAATGGCTCTTGCATGGCTTTGTAAGTTATTAGTGCTCAGCTGATAGAAGTAGTCAGCATGTAGCAAATTCTTGGGTTTTGGAACTTGGTAGTAGTTGTGAGGGTTCTTTTGGGGGGGAGGGGTTGATTTTTTTTGTGATCTCTCATTGTGATACTTAGATAAAACAGTTTTGAATTAAATACATTTAAATGCAAATTATGTTATTTAATCCATTTTGTAGGTATGGAAGAGTTAATTATGTGCTGGCTCGAAGACTTGAACTTCTACGAGAAGTTGGGCGATTGCAAGAGAGTCTTGGAGTCCCAGGAGATGTTTCTTACACTTGTGAAACTGCTGGCCACTTTTTCTTATACCAAGTAAGGACTGAAATACTTCTACAGAGGCTGTATGACCTCAATATGTTATGAAACACTTTGTAAAAATTGGAGTGAATTTTTCAGAATTGAGTCTAAAAAAAAACGCATTTTCTTTGGTGGTTCAAAATACAATAACAGCTAAAGCTATAATTGCAACATTACTTACTGGTATTGCTATTGTTTTAAATCCTGCCTGATGACTCACCAATTGAAAGGCTAGCATTGCTGCTCTTTATGGCTGCTGGCAAAGATTCTAACCTGAAGTTTCTCCTTCAGATAGGAAAATCTGGGGGTTGCTTTACATTTTGGACAAGCATTAGAGCAGCTACTAGAAAGCTGCTAGAAAGCTTTTATGGTGTTAAATGCCAGTGTGAAAACTGATGCGTAGTATACAAACGGGTGATTTTTCTATATATTGTATATCACTCATTTCCCTTGCATGTATTTTTCAGTGATGTGGTCTACATTAGCAATTAGTGTGGCTTAAGCAGACTTGTACAGTGGTACTTATACACAATGTATGCATTTGATCCTGTTTTTACAGAAGTGACTCTGGGCTAGCTGTAGTGTGGGCCTAAACATTAAACGGTCATTAGGTGTTGGAGGGTATTAGGAGCACTGCTAGAGCTCATCTTCTGGTTCGATTTCCTCCCAAAGGAATCCAACTTGGTATTTAAACCAAAGTACTGTCAGTGGAGATAATCGCGATTTGCTTCTGTATTGGGTTTATGTGTCAGAGTTTTGGTAGTGGGGGGCTGCAGAGGTGATTTCTGTGAAAAGAGGCCAGGGGCTGCCCTGTGCTGGACACAGCCAGCTCCAACAGACCCACCGCTGGCCGAAGCTGAGCCCATCAGCAACTTCGGTGGTGCCTCTGTGAAAACATCTTTGAGAAAAGGTCAAAAACCACTGTGCAGCACCTGGGGGCAGAGAGTGTGAGAAACAACCTCACATACCAAGGTCAGAAGGAAAAGGAGGAGCAGGAGCTGCTCCAGGCACCGGAGCAAAGATCACGCCATAGCTCATGGAGAACACCATAGTGGAGCAGGTTGTCCCCCTGCAGCCCATGGAGGACC
The DNA here is from genome assembly GCF_047370975.1 of Nipponia nippon. Classification (NCBI taxonomy): domain Eukaryota; kingdom Metazoa; phylum Chordata; class Aves; order Pelecaniformes; family Threskiornithidae; genus Nipponia; species Nipponia nippon. Next base: position 38,325,265 of record NW_028262291.1, read on the forward strand.
ATGTCAGGGCAGATATACATACTGCAGCCAGTGGAGGACCCCGTGCTGGAGCAGGTGGCTATGCCCTGAAGGAAGCTGCAGCCTGTGGAAGGCCTGTGCTGGAGCAGGGGAGAAGTGTGAGGAGGAAGGGGGTGGCAGAGATGCAGTATTATGAACTTGAATGACAAGTCCCATTCCTCCTGCACTGCTCAGGGTGAGGAGGAAGTGGAAGAGTTGGGAATGAAGGCGTGAAACTGAGCCTGGGAAGAAGGAGGGGGTGGAGAAGAAAAGTGGTTTTGGTTTTGTCTTTGTTTCTCACCATCCTACTCTATTTTTAATTGGCAATAAATTAAATTAATTTTCCACAAGTCAGGCCTGTTTTGCCAATGATGGTACTTGCTAAGTGATCTCTCTGTTTTTATCTCAACCCATAAGCTTTTCCATCTTATTTTCTCCACCTATCCTGTTGAGGAGGGGGAGTGGGAGATGCTGGGTGGGAGTCTGGCAACCAAGGTCAACCCACCACAGCTTCAAAAAATATCATCCTGATACAAGGTCAAATGCTAATTTAGACATACCTTGCTTTTGTGAGAATTTTTTTTAATACTATGTGTGCAAGACTACACCTTGCCCATGACTTTATGATATAAAAACATGTCAGTATGACACTTTTGTTTGCCATAGGTAATGTCTCGTTGGGAGGAGTATATCAGCAAAGTAAAAGTTAAAGGTGGAAAATTGCCAGATGTTATGGATGTCTCCAGTTTCTTTCCTTTTCACCAGTATTTTGCAAATGCTCCTCAACCAATTTTCAAAGGCAAGTCCTATGAAGAAGATATGGAAATTGCTGAAGGGTGTTTTAGACATGTTAAGAAAATATTCACTCAGCTTGAGGTAAGACATGTAACTACTAAAGGTAAGTAGATCTGGCTAATCCTATAAAAAACTTTACGCCATTCCAAAATTCTCCTTTGCCCTGCATCCTAAAAGGAGTATATACCTCTAGCCAATTTCATTAGCTTGCAAGGCATTCAGTAGAAAATTTCTACCTTTGAGTAATATAAGCATGTTTCACAATAGGGACAAGGGTATAATCTGTTTTATTTTGATCCTAGGAAGCAGCGATTCTGCATGTTCCGTTTTCACTGATTAGGTTACTAGGGTTGGTGCACCTATCACTGCTCCTCTGATCCTCACGGGGTCTTTGTATTTACAGTGAATTGCCTTTGATGAGATAACCTACAAGTAACTTTAACAGATTATCTTCTATTTTTCCTAGAATTGCTTGAGAGGCTTTTAAAAGTTAGGGTAAGGTGATCTGGGTATCATTTGGTCATATTAACTGTATTGGTCTTTCTAATACTGAATTTGATGTGATGTTATGATGCAGTAAAGTAGGAAACAAGATGTAGTAAAGCAAAATTTTGGGGAATTCTGAGAGGGTTCCTCAGAATCAATTGAACAATGGTCTGCAAATTTATATATGCACACAGGTTGCAGAATTCTTGGATGTGACTTTAAAAGATGATTTTTTGAAATATTGTTGTTTTCAGGTTGAGCATAAAAATTTACTTGTGTGGGATTGTTAACAATAGATACTTTCATAACTTTCTTGCCTAATTATGTTAAGAAGGTGGCCAGATAGTTTGAATGAATACATTTTATAAGCAATATTTTTTTGTATTCTGACTTTCAAGATTTTCTTTTCTCTACCACAGGAATTCAGAGCATTTGAACTTCTCCGCAGTGGCCTGGATAGATCCAAATACCTGTTGGTGAAAGAAGCAAAAATCATTGCCATGACTTGTACTCATGCTGCTCTGAAACGACATGACCTGGTTGAATTAGGTTTCAAAGTAATGATTATACTAGTGTTACTAAACTAATCTTTTTGGGGTTTGGTTCCCCACCACCACCCATTGCCTTGTATAAACCTTTTTATCTGTCCTAAATCTATGCAACCAGATTATTTTGAGTTGCACTTTTTACCAGTATGCTTCAAATTATAGTTTCACTGAAGAAAAATTTAACTTCTGTAAGTAAAAGATGAGATCACTTTTAAGTTATTGTATATACAAAAATGCTTAATAGTGCATCTCTATTAAAAAAGAAGTTAGCTTTGCCATATTAGATGATGAACAGCAGTGATATGTTTGAGTAATAAAACAAAAGCAGAACTGGGCAAAAACATGGCCTTTATAACTTTGTTTATCTAAGAAATGAATAATTTGAGGAAAAAGAACTATGATGCAACACTGTTTTCACTCTGCAGTGTTAACCATAGGTATTCATTTAGTAGACTTTTATCTGACAAAAACAAAACAAAAGCCCAACACCAATAATTCTTTCAGTATTATTTTTCTCTGATAATGCACTGTATTGGATCAGAAAAGTGCTTCTTTTCTGCTTCAGTGCAAAGATACCAAATTAGTTTGTACCACTGCAGAAAGCTTCTCTCTTGCGGATGGATTATGGCATGTGGGAAGCATGTCATGTCGTTCAGTCATGGATTCCTTCTAGATGTAAGCCCTGATTGGTACAGATAGATCTGCCATTGATGTAGTAGGATTTCACCCTCTGACATGGATTTTTAATAATACTGATATTTTGCCTATAAGGTAAAATCCTGCTGTAACTGTCCCACCCATCAAAAACTGAATGAGGAATTGATGCTTCTTTTGGTAGGCTGAATAACAGCATTAATTTGTATTACTTGGTTGATGGACATCTCTTTACTTTTTCTTTCTCAGTATGACAACATCTTAATGGAAGAGTCTGCTCAGATTCTGGAGATAGAAACCTTTATACCTCTCCTGTTGCAGGTTAGACCTGAATTATAAAACATATTACAAAAAATGATAAATGAAAGTCTGTGTTCTTGAACAATATAGAATATTAAAAGGAAAATACCTCGTGCAGAAAGTAGCCTGGAACCGATATTTGCAATTTCAGTGGACAGTAAGAACTTTGTGTTCTACGTTAGTTGTTTATACTTGTTTTTTGATATCATGGAGTAAGCTAATAGGTTCTAAATGTATTGCTTTTATTGACTAAATAGTAGTATTAGCAGGCTTTCATTTTGAAAATAAAAAAGCAAAGATTTTTATGTAAACTAGGTCCTGGCTTTGTTACTTTTATTCTTTCGCATTTAGTAGTGATTATTGCTTATTTTAAAAAAAATGTTAAAATTATTACTTTTTACGTAATGGTTTTGTTTCCCAAGAACGTAAGGCATAATTGCTCTGTGTCATCTTGTCTGCTTGTGGTGTTTGGTTGGTTTCAGTCAAGTTTAACAGAGATAGAGAGATACTAAGCACCTACAACTTCCAGGAAAACTGGAGCCAAGTAGAGAGGAGACATTCTAATTGATGTTAGAACTCCACAGAAAGAAAAGAAATGGTTACTGGTTCTACTTCTACTTTTGCCCAATAATTATGCACCTTTTGTCTAGCTGATAGGTAAATGTTTAGCCTGGAATAAACTGGAGCTTGTACTGTGTTTGGCAAACCAACAATTGGTAGATAAAGGAATGCAGACGTGATACAGTTGAATGGAAGTCTTGCAGCTGGAAAGGTGCTGCTAACGGAGGGAAGGAAAGAAGGAAACTGAAGCTAACATGGCACAGGGGACATTTATAGTACAGTGTTTAGGAAGTCCGGTAGCAATGACTCTAATGTAAGGGATTGTTGTAATAGAGGGCCAACACTGCTACTTTTAAAGCTGAGTATCTTTCCCTAAAATTGTTCACTCTGATCATTCTAAATTCAACACATTCACTAAGACTGTCTTAAAATTTTTTGTGCCTCCAGTGAAGGTTATCTGTGGTTGCTTTTAGCAACTTGAGCTTGAGATGCATCACTTTCCTCTTAAGAGCTAGAGGATTTCATAAGTAAGCAAAATGTGCTTCTCACACATCTGTGGCTCTTATCTCTGTAATCTCAGATTATCACAAGATAAAATTTCACTTCTGGAAGTGAAGTATGGGCTCCCTCTGGCACTCTGTGCAAACTCTTTAGCTGTGGGAAGACAGTAAAACTGAAGACAGTCTGTACTGTTGATTTGATTCTTACTCTAGTGGCTTTCTGAAAAATACACAGTCTGCATTTGCTCATATTCTAAAATTAAGTTTCCTTTCAGAAGTTTTGCCTGGAGCAGATGTTTTAATTGAAAAGCAATAATTTTACGTTTTCTAGAAAACCACATCCAAGCTTTTGAATATTCATTCTAAAAGAAAATTAATCTCAATTGAAAAAGGTGTGATAGAAACTCCATGATATATTTGTAATTGCAGCTCATAATTTTTGACTTTGCTCTCTAACAATGGAGAGTAGAATACAATTGCAGGAAAGTAACTCAGTATGGGCTTAGTGTGCAAAAGAATGTGCATGTCCAAGTTAACTATATTGCTATTAAAGCCCAAGTCCTGTTCTCAGTTCCTGTTTAACTCTGTAGGTCTTTAACACCTTCTCTGTGTTAAAGACTGCTGAGTTTTGATAATTCTGAGCAGGTAAGCAACTGATTCACCCTCTAAGCCCCAAATAGTGCCTGAACTCTGAACAAGAGCATGTATTTGTCCATCTTGTTTGGGGTGTCTAGAGAGGAAACCTCTACTGGGTGAGGCTTCTCACAAATCATAAAACAGTGATGGTCAAGCTCTCTTTCCCTTTCACTTTTTAGTTCATCGATTATAATAATATAGTGAAATAGACTTGGTTCCTTTTTGTCCTGCAGGCGTAATGAATCCTCACTGTAGTCTCTAGAACAACATTCAATTTAGTTAAGCCTGAAATACAAGATTTCTTCTTGCTGCTTAGTTCGATTCCCCTAACTGTCAGAAAGGTATAGAGGCATAAGTTGTCGTTTAGGTGGCTTCTCCTGCAATTAGGTATTTAAATCTCTGTGCATAAAGACACCTTTAATACTTTAGGCTGTTGCTTTTGCATTTTGGCAGTCTTTAATTTAATGCTACAACATTGTACTGTAGTGCTCTGTAATGAATAAATCCTGCATGGCTTTTAACCATGGTTTTCATTGATAATGAATTATATTTAGTGAAATAAGTATCATATAGTGTTTTTCAAATGTTTGAATGAGCATTGAATAACTAGATGAATCAGGCTGGTGAGGCTTGTGTATATGAGCAATGCAGAAGCTGAAGAGTTTTGTGTAATTAAAGCAGACCTTTTCACCATAGGGCCATATTCTGGGGGATATTCCATGACCATCTTACAAGAGCCATCCAAATATTCCTTCAAAATTGAGGGCTTTTTTTAACAAAACCTAAAGAACTAGGCTTACAGAGTAGTAGCACTTGATTTCTTGCACTTGCAATTCAGAGTAAGAAGTTTTTAAAAACAGAGTTCTTTGGAGGGCTCTGAGATTGAAATTGCTGATAAGAGCAGAATGATTATATAGAATGCTTGGTCTTCTCCAAATCAGTAACCTTTTGGAGGGTAGAAATCTTTTTCCATGCCATTGAAAATAATTTGTCGTTTTACTTTTACTAAGGCATCTTGAGGTTTGATGAGCTGGGCAGTCCAGAGTTCAGTTTTCCTTCCTTGCTCTCTGATCAGAGAGAACTTCAGTACTCTTCCACTTCAGGGGGGCAAGAAAAGGACCTTTAGGCTCTGTCTTGAACAGTGCTTCTATGGGGAAAGGGAAATATCACAGAGTGTGTAAGAAATGAGGTCTGAATTGTAAAACTGGCAGGTGGAAATATTCAGGATTCTAATTCCTGGATAATGTTACCCACACATCTGTTCGTTTTTTGTCCCTATGTTCCAACGTTCCTTCATGAGCTCTGTCAGTGTGTAACATAGGCAGGCAAAGGATGATGCGGAACTGGAAAGAGATATACCAAACATACTGAAGAACATTCGGTCCAAGAGCCAGGGTTAGGATTAATTAGAGGTACGTCCTAGTCATGGAAGAGACCATGTGGGAATTCCAGAGGTAAACAGGTGAAGCACATGAACCACAGAGACACCTAAAAAGCAGGCTCAGTTTGTGCCCCAGACATGTGAGCACTAAAATTGTTTCAGATGCTTCGGACACTTCATATCCACTATCTCAGAACCCAAAAAATAATGTTTAAAAGACTGTTCTAGGGTAACAGTACTCTGTAGAAATCAGGATTTTCACTACTGTAACTTCTATAATTGATTCTTCCTTGTCTCCTCTGATGTTACTTTTGGCCTTTAAAACAATGTAATATAGTATTTATCCTGATGTTTCTCTGCTGATTGTAATAGATAAACTTACCTGTTGCTTCATAATAAACAAGACTATTTAAAATACTACTCCCTTTTCCTGGTAGTAGGTTGGAAAGAAGCTAGTAGTTGTCTTCAAAATGACTGCAGTTCAGTGTAGCTTAAGAACAAATGTTGAAATTTAGGGCTGAGACTAAGACAGCCAATTTGACTATTACTGTGTTGTAATTAAGTGCCTCGATTATATTGTAGCAGTTGTAATTGTATAATTGTTTAATTCTAGAACCCTCAGGATGGATTCAGTCGTTTGAAGCGGTGGATTATGATTGGTGACCATCATCAGTTGCCACCAGTCATTAAGAACATGGCTTTTCAAAAATACTCCAACATGGAGCAGTCCCTTTTTACACGGTTTGTTCGTGTTGGAGTGCCAACTGTTGATTTGGATGCACAAGGAAGAGCAAGAGCAAGGTGAGACAGAGAAAATGGCATGTCTAGCTTGTAAGAAACTACCAGGTTAAAAATTTGGAAAAGCACACATAGTATTGGAAACTTTTTTCCTATTATTAGGACAGGAGTTTGCAAAACTGTAATTTAGTTGTTTTGTTCCATTTGTTTCAGCGTAGACTAGGAAGTCAGATTTTGCTTCACTGAAATGCAATCAGTTTTACTTTCTTTTTTTTATATAGCACTATTCTGCTACTGTATGAGTACTTTAATGAAAATGCTATTTAAAGGAATTTTAATAGTCTTAAGTGTTTGGGTTTTTTTACAGCTGAGACTTTTTTGCAGAAGCTTCCTTTTCTAAACTAATGTATTTAATATATTGAAGACCAAATAAAGATTTTCTTTATTTGGCCTTGAATATATCATGTTTCCCTTATAGTCTGCAAAAGGGTACTTTTCTTGTAGTATTTCAGCAGAGCTTCAGCTGTGATTGACTGGAAACAACCAGGCTGTCCACACAAGAGCATAATGCCTTTTTTTATATTAAAAGAGTTATTGCTTCTCTGTAGTAGGAGAACTTTTTCTTTTTATCCATGTATTTGTCATTTTGTTGTGTTAATTTAGATGTCAAATTTATTTATTGTGTAAAGTGCATGTTTGTGGTGTCATAGTGTCGTGGTTTAACACCGGTTGGCAACTAAGCACCACATAGCCACTCACTCACTCCCCCTTGGTGGGATGAGGGAGAGAATCGGAAGAGGAAAAGTGAGAAAACTTGTGGGTTGAGATAAAGACAGTTTAATAGGTAAAGCAAAAGCCAAACACACAAGCAAAGAAAAACAAGGAATTCATTCACTTCTTCCCATCGGCTGGCAGGTGTTCAGCCATCTCCAGGAAAGCAGGGCTCCATCACACCACATGTTTACTTGGAAAATCGTAACAAGGAAAATAAAACCAAAGAAAAGAAAATGTCTCCATATAAAATCTTGCTACTTTAAGTTTAGTTTTAAATCCTACTTTTTTTTAGGCATAAAGTGGAATGAACAATGTGAAGGAGAACTTCAGGTTTTTTATGTAAGAAATGTTGAGGGTGGTGGAATGTTATTTTCCAGTCATATGAATAACAGTTACTTTCAGTATTATTTTAAAAATGCAAATTATATGAGTATGATGATAAATGAAGCTTATTTTTCCATCTACTGTTTTGCAACATCTCAGAGAACTTCTTAGGGATAAGAGAGCAGAAGAATTCCTTCACTGTGCAAGCAATTTCCTGATGAAGGATTTTTTCCATACCTTCCTACTCTTTGTCTTTTCTGATCATAGGTAGCTCCCCTGTGAACTCTCTGCTACTTTATCTGATCTGGATATTGTTGTGCATTTCTGACTGAGGCATTTTGGTTATATTACTGTCCCTATAAATACCAGATATGATTCAGAATTGTGTAGATTTTGGTTGCTTCCCTTCACATCTCATGTTAATACATGGCAATACACAAAATAAGAAAATAAATTTCTTTTTGCAGTAAGAAGCGTTTCAGCAGATAATGCAGAAAATCCTTTTCCTTTTTGTAAAGAAGCATTAATATTCCTTAAGTTTTGTTCACCATGAAAATTCCTACTAGATTTCTTTGCAAAATGTGTACCCTTTGCTGTAGAGCTGATCCAGTGTAACAGGCTTAAAGGTGAGTGTGCTGCATTGAGCCTTCTAAAAAAGAAGTGAAATCTGAGAACCAAAACAGCATCAAAAAAATAAGTGCTGGATAGCTTGTACAAGTATGTTCATTTATATATGTACAGGCTATTCAGCCATGATATTTTTTTCATTGAAAACCTACAGAAGCATTCATCTTCAAAGCGAGGGGTTGTGTGTATCTGAACTATTTTGAATGAGTTCAAGAACCTGCTTTAACTATTTGGGGTTTGTCTCTGTGTGGTTTTGGACAGTTTATGTAACCTCTACAACTGGCGTTACAAGAATCTGGGTAACCTGCCTCACGTGCAGCTTCTGCCAGAGTTCAGAACAGCTAATGCTGGGTTTTTGTACGACTTCCAGCTTATAAATGTAGAAGACTTCAATGGTGTGGGAGAGTCTGAACCCAATCCTTATTTCTATCAGGTAAGAGAAATATTGCATCTATACATTATTCAATCTGGATATGGCTTATTAAATCTGCCATGAAGACAGACTATCAAAATACAGTAAACTGATGTTTAATTCATGTTCTCAGATAATTGAATCATGCATATGCATGATTTTTTTTCCTTTTAATCAGTTTTGAATGTTATGATAACGTGTTATGTTCTGCTTTTTACTCAAAGTGAGTGACTCTGCTTGATATCTGTTCTCTCAATGTTATGAGAGGGGTGACATTTGGTGTATAATTCATTATGAAATGTTGTTTTGGCCTATATTTTTTGTAATTCAGCTGTACTGCCATGATAGTGAAATAAACAGTAGCATTTCTGCTGTACATGAAGAGTGAAAGTTTGCTCTGTGGCACACATTTGTGTTTGAAGAGTCACTGTTTTGGTTTGATGTATATTTAAGAATGCTAAAAAGTACATTCATAAAAGAATGAAACAGTACTGCAAGAAATATACATAAGAGGCAGAGAGACATCGAGGCTGAAGTAAATTGCCAAAAAAAACCTTAGTCTTGGAATTTCTCAACTAAATTTTCAAATTAAGCCAGCAAAAACAGCCTCCATCTATTCCTCCTAAATATAGGAAAACCTTTTACGCTTGTAATGAGATGCTTATATTTTCAGTCCTCTTATTTTTCTTGTTTTAAAAACAGTGATGAAAACAAACTTTGGTACCAAAAGTACCAGTTTGGCTTTCAGCAAAGTTAGAGGCTGGAGCTGTGTGCAAGTTAATGAGTTTAATTCAAACATGGAATTAACACCTTGTATTTTGTTTAATATTACAGAAAGCAAACAATATACTTTAAGATGATAATATTTGTGGTCATTTTTCCCCTGTTTACATCACTGAGAGTTATGTTAATCTATTTTTTAAAAGGTATGAAAGATATTCATAGTTTATGCTTGGATTCCTCTCACTTTTTTTTCTTAATACAAACTAGTGTGCTGTTAATGAATGAAGCCATGGTGAGCCATAATCCACGATATCTCATTTCTAGTTAGAGGACAGCGTTGTTTGGATGGGAGAGTTTCTTATGATTTTATTTTTTAAGCTGTAACACTGTAATGTACAAGTAGTAAAAAGTTGTCCTGTGGAACATCTGAAATTAGTGCCTTAAAAACAGAATTCTAATAACTGAGAATCTGAGCACTGCTTTAGTGCATTCCTGGACCAAAGACGACTGAGAACACTCACACAAGGGCACAGAACACCTTTGTCTGTGCAAACATGACATGAGCAAACTCTTATAATATGTCCTACAGTTAATTTTTCATGATCTTGAGGATGGAGAGATATTAGCAGAGTATGTTTGTGGCATTGCATGGTTTTTCATGAGATAACAAATTCCTGCCATGTATTATTTCTCTCTTTGTGAATTTGGGCATTTCTTTCCAGACTTAAAGGAGATTAAGATTTGTAGAATAGCTTTACACCCACAGGTGTTTGGCATGCATAGCAACTGCATTTTCCAAGTAATGCAGAGCCCGCTTAAGAAGAAGAAATAAAGGAGGCTGGTATGTCTTGCCTAGTCAAACATACACCAAGTGGGGATAAGATTCCCAGTATAAATATAGCAGGAATAAATGTCAGCAATTGAGAATAATGTTTTAGGCTGAAAGATAACTTTTGTTGACAGAAGAGGGATTGAAACAGGCTATGAATAACTTCAGTCTGGAAATAGGACAAAACTTCCTACAGCCAGAAGAGTGATGCTTTGGGACAGACATTTATTATTACTAATGGCACAGAAAAAAAGTTACGAAATAAAAACAACAGCTGGTCATTTGAAATTGAATAGGTGTGGCCTCAGTAGAAATAACTGGATTTGATAATCCAGGTGTCTCTCTCCTAATTAATAGTTGAAAGGAGTTTAGTTATTCTATTTCAACTAGTTCTTACTTCCAGCTTACCGGAGAGTGAGTTGTTGCAACTTTTTTGTGTGTTTATTTGGAACCGTGTTAAATTGGTGCGAAGTGTTTTTTAAACCTTTGTATTTAAATACAGGTATCTGAAGACTATCAGCTTGTAATAATTTTTAACAAATCATAATTCCACAGTTTTACATAACAGGTGGTTTTTTGGCATGTGACCTTCAAGAAGGAAAAATGAAATACTGTATTGGCTGAGTTCTGTAATAATACAGTTAAGGTGGCAGTTCCATTGGGCAGACAGCTATAAGCATATAAATGCATTTATATACAAATGTGTAAATATTTAATAGCTCATAAATGTAATTTAAATGGACTATTAAAACAAGATTAAAATCTAAATATTTGAAATAAAACTGGGAGCTTCTGAGCAGATATTGGAAAGTGTCAATCAGTGACTAACAATAATACTGATGAGAGATTTTCAGCAATTCTCTGAAGAGGAATCAGAATGAAGTTATTAAACCTACTTGTGGTTCTTTTCTTTCAAAATGGCTTTTAAGTGAGCAAAGAAAGATCAGATCTATAGACGTTTCTCAGCACTGAGACTTTTGTCTAAATACATGATAATGGCACATGTGTTATTCTTTCCAACCTTACAAGTCGAGTAACCCCCCCCTTTTTTTTTCTTTTTTTTTTTCCCTCTCTCCTGTTTTAAACTTAAGAATCTTGGTGAAGCTGAATATGTTGTAGCACTCTTCATGTATATGTGCCTGCTTGGTTATCCTGCAGACAAGATAAGTATCCTGACAACATACAATGGACAGAAACACCTGATCCGTGATGTCATTAATCAGCGGTGTGGAAATAATCCACTGATTGGACGGCCAAACAAGGTGACTTTGAAAATATATCAGCCATTGGAGTGGTTATGTTTAGTTTGTTTTTAAATTGTTATATTATAGAACAGACTAATTGAATAGATTCACAGCTCTCTGCACAAGTATTCCCTGGTTAACTACACATTTATTGACCTACGTTCTACAGAATTTGACAGAGTAGTGCCCTTGTTTCTACCTGTTTGTGATTTGACATACAAACAAACTGAAGTCAGTGAAGTTGGAAAGGCTATGGACTACATAGGACAGAATAACTCTTTTCTTTGTCATTTATTTTGTCCTCAAAAAAAAAAAAAACCAAACCCAAAAAAAACCCAAACAAACAAACCAAAACCCAACAAAAACAACAACAACAACAAAAAAACACACCACCAAAACAAAACCAAAAACCCAAACCTTTAGGAAGATTCACCCAGAGTGGAAATGGTTTGATAAAACGTATGATGACAAATCTGATGAAACAAATCAAAAAACATAATTATAAAAGTCTGGTGCTAATTCTGCAGGTTAAAACTCTGTTATAAAACTGATGGCTTTCCACAATCTTTTGGTATTAGTACCCCACTGTTAGCTGTCTAAATTGAATAAAAATGTAAAAGAATCAGTATACAGTCAGACAAAAGCTCCTCCCAACATCTCCCAAAAAGAACAGGCTGATGATTTTTGGTTACAGACCAACTAAACAGAGTTAAAGCATTTTCTTTTCTCATTTATTGCAGTCTTAGTCCGAAGTTGATGTTAAAATTTTGGTGTCACATTTTAATTGAAATGGCAAAGGTTAACCTATGGAGGTTTTTTCTTGGTTTTTGATTCTCTAGGTAACAACTGTGGACAGATTTCAAGGTCAACAAAATGATTATATTCTCCTTTCACTAGTGCGTACCAAAGCTGTTGGCCACCTCAGGTATGTAAGAAGATACTCTTGTAGTGTCATTAAACTACATGTTTTCTGTATCAGAAGGATGTTTGTAGTACATCATACAAAAATGTTCAATTATTGAGTATGTAGTAGAAGTGAAGTTTAACGCTATGTATTGAATGAAGTTCAGACATACTTCCTTTTATAACTGTCTGGTACCCTGTTCACAACCACTTTATCCTTTAGTTAATGGCTCTTACACTATAATTAGTTTATATTACTGCAGATAGTCTGAACTTGGTTTCACCCTAGTAGAATGATAGGAATGTAATGCTTGTTGAACAAATGCAGGCTTAAATTTTCTCATAGATTCTTTCCTGTAAGTGAGCTTTTTACTTGTTTTGTATCAGAAGTTTGATCACTGCATAAGTTGCATTATGATGTGTAGTTTGAAATGTTTGCATTTTAGTTTTGGGGTGGGGTGGAGGAAGCCTTTCTCTATTCAGCAGTGGTTAGATGAGTTATCAAACTCATGTTTGTTTGTTCAGGGATACAGAAATGCTATTGTGATTTATTCTCAATGTAAATCTATATAATGGTTCTAGGATTTGGTAGTTATTGAAACAGTATGAATAGAAAAAAACTAAAGACAAAATAGTATTTTAGCAGATTATTTTGCATTTCCTTTAATTAAGACTCCTGTATGCTTCTAGTTATTTTTATTACAACCATGTCATCAGTGAAAAGCACATGATTGATTTTGTTTGTTTTCTGAAGGGATGTCCGACGATTAGTAGTTGCCATGTCAAGAGCCAGGCTCGGCCTTTATATCTTTGCAAGGGTATCGCTGTTTCAGAACTGTTTTGAGCTAACTCCAGCTTTCAGCCAACTCACAGCTCGACCACTTCACCTCCATATCGTTCCCACAGAATGTTTTCCAACGGCAAGACAGGTAGACACAGCTGCTCTGAATTTTGCGATCTGTAATGGGTGGGTGTGTTTGCCCACTTTTTTTGAGTGGGCTATGAGAGGTGGTACTGTCTTCTCTGCTAAACCAGTGCCTCTTGGATAATTATGTCACTAGAGTTAACTTCTATCATGATATGCACTAGCTGTTTTTAATTGATTTTTTTTCCACAAACCTTAATGATCAATGTAACTCTGTGCCTGCTTTTTCCTAAGTTCTGCCTAAGTGATTCAGTGTTTTTCTTTTATGATAAATAGGTAAGTTTTTAATGTGTTACATATTTTTGGTCTTGTTATTAAACAAAATAACGTTATTTCTCAAAAAAAAAAGCCACACAACGCTTATCGCTTTTAATAAAAAAAGAGGTAAAATTACATTTGTCTGAGTAATTCAGGGCAAAGATTTAACTTTTTTTTTATTAAAATTGGGTCCAGAATTGCAAGAGAGTTTCGTTGCTGAGCTAGGTTCATAAGTATGAAAATGTAATTTGTAATACTGCACTAGATTTTCAAGGAAAGGTTTGTATTAAGCATCTAAGCACAGGACACACAGAGTAGGATGTTAGATGAAGAAATGGAGAAGCATATCTGCTTTGCTTCCTGGAGCTTTGAGAAGGGGTGCCTACATGAACTCAAAATTCAGTTACAGATCTTTCCCTGGTCTTAACTGCTGTTGACAGCTTTTGGAGGGAGCCCTTCAGTTCAAACTTTCAGGTCCTCTGTGCAACAAAGAATGCAGTGTGCATGGTCAGCAAACGTGAGCAAGAAGGAGCTGGACAGTGGTGGACAAATAGGCTAAGTCCTAATCTGATCCTACATTATTTGTGCCTTTAATATGTTAAATGACTCAAGTCCAAAATGTACTTTATGGAGCCAGAACCCAGCCTTTCCTTTTGAAATTTCTTCGTTGGGCTGCAGTATCATGATTAATCCAGTTTCCCAAAGTGTAAGACTTACACTTCCTATCTGTCCAAAGAATTTAGCTCTTTTTTTCCTTAAAAAGCATTATTTAATTTCTTGGGATTTATGTTTTATAATATGGTTAAATAACCTTTGAATAATGGTTGTTTTGCTTTGCTGAATGTCTACTTTTTTTCCCCTTCCTTAGAATGGAGAAAGACCATCTCACCAAATACATGTTATTAAGAACATGCCTCAAATGGCTAACTTTGTGTACAATATGTATATGCACATGATACAGAGTACACGCCACTATCAACAGGTAAGGACCTTCTGACTTGCAGAAGGTGTGCATTTAAAATAAAATTGATTTTTAGTAAGTGACATGAGATGCTGTTGAGCTTTGAGACTGTTCTTGTTACGTTTAAAATTCAAGGTTTTATGACTGGGAGTAAGAATATTGAGGTCTTCTAAAATATTGCAGTAGCAAGAGCTGTATCTTTTAGTAATTTAAGCCCCAATTTAGGGCCCCAAAACCAGCAGTAATTGATGCCGAGTGCTAGACGTGGTTCTGTCTGGGCCCAGAAATTCCTCGTTAATACTAAAGAACTAGCCTGTCCTGTATTTACTTGAAGTAGACTTGTGTGTTATGTTACAGGTAAGTGCAGCTAGTGGTATTATAGCAATGCTGCATGGTGCAACAATGTTTTGTAATAGAGGTTTTTATGACAAGCCTCCAGTGTGTAGAAAGACCACATCATGTCTTGGAACCATTTTAACCATCTGCTCACTGCATTGTCCAGGCTGGTTAGCAGCTGTAGCGTTTTTATTCTGGAGCAATTTTTTTCAGCACTAGTTCAGCACCAAGCAAAACAGTATGGGGCTGGAAGCAGTTGTAGGTGCTTTCTCACTTCTGTACTTAATTTTGACAGTGTTTAATCCCTGAAGCAGAATTCAGAACCCAACAGAAACACCTTGTCATCTTATGTATGTGAGCAGAGTTTTAAGGTAGTTTAGATAGTATACTGAGCAGAAAGCTGCCTTTACTCAGCATACTTGGATCTGTAGATGCCTAGAAGTAGTTGATAGTAAACAGAAAGGGAGAGGTCTTAAATGCTACCCCATCAGCTTTCACTTAATGTTTGCGGTGTATCATGTGGATATTACCTATAATTTATTCTTTTGTGGTAGTCTGAAGTTCCCTTGTTGTTTTTTGCTCTTCTGAAGGATTTCCAAAAGTGGAAAAACTTGATGTAAAAGGACACTACTCACTCTCTGTTAGCTGGCTGTGGGAAGAGAGTGTGAGCATGGCTCTGTATCCTTGAACAGATTAGTCCAAGGCATTTTTCTGAGATCTAGGTTCTGTTCTTTAATGCAAGGATGTTTCTCTATCACCTCCTCTTCCTTCCTTCTTCCAGTGACTGTTTCATCTCATATGGAACAGTGTGATCAGTAGAGATCAGAACCCAAAACTTCTCCTTTAACTTAATGTCAGACATTCAGATAGAAAATTTCTTTTCCTCTGCAGTTCTTATGCAGTGAATCTTGGATGATTTATTTTTTCTTCTGGGAGGCATAGGTTCAGCCAAATTTGAAGCATTTTGCTACCCAGAAAAAGCCTTTGCCAGGTAGACAGGATACTTTCTCACTATTTTGGGAAAGTGCTCTAACTATCTGTCTGCTGTAAAGAAAAGGGGATAGAGAAAGAGGAGTGACACAACTAAAATCTCCTCTTCTTGTAACTGTATTTTTTTTTTAAAGTAGTGAAAGCTCTCACTGTTATGTTAGAAACCCAGTCCTATAAGCACATGATGAGAGTTGTTTTGGAGCCAGTTTGTCTAGTATAGTTGGAGATCTCTGAACCGTATAGATCGTATGTGATGAAGACTTAGTGGACTGTGCAGTTGGTCACATTCAGATGCAAATGGTTAGCCCTGTCAAAACTGAGAAGTGTATACATGTCCTGAAAAGCAGAGGGTAGCATCTAAATTTTAGCAAAATTTTTGCTTGACACCTTAATCAAATATGGACCTGATCCTTCTGCTAATGCGTTATTCTTTTTAGCATCCTAATCTTATCCATTGCTAGCTAAAATTAGTTACAAAACTGATGGTTTCTTACTGTGGCAATGAATCACACTCTCCTTGCAGGAGAAGCCAAAAAGTGAACTACAAAAAAAAAAAAAAAGCAGGCATTAAATTTCTTTTACCCTATTTAGTACAACATGATCTTTTTCTTTTACATTAGTCTTAACAGTAGTAGTCATGAAGCACAACATGCGTCTAACTAAATCACAGAAGTTTGAGTTGACTCGTACATCAAGAATATATTTTTGTAATTAAAGGATCTCTGGTTTTGAAATACACTTTTTCTGTGAACAGATGGATTATAGGGACAGTATGATAACTTCAAAGTTTATAAAAAATGCTTTTCATATCTCTGCTGGTAGTCATAATTGCTTCTTAGATTTGCCTATGCTTGTCAGAAATTTGTAATATTAGTGTCATCTAATTGAAGATAAGACTTCACTGTAATTAAACAATTTGTCACATGAAGCCAAGTTGCCTTTAAGCAAAACAAAACTAAACAATCATCCATGGGAGGTTTATCGAGCTTTCATTTCATTAAAATGCTTCACAATATTCCAAGGAAATATCTATCATGTCATTAAATAATGTCAGGCTGCAAGAAGTACGAGTGTTTCCGTATAGCCTGGAGTTGTATAGCATTCATCTTCTTCAGCTCATTGTGTTCTTGGTATTTTTTTCCCAAGTCTGTAATATGGCTATCATTGCTGCTTATAATGTTTTGCAAACTACTTCTTTGGTTGTGAGCAAAACACTTTGAAGTACTTTTCCAGAAGTATTGTGTGAAGTACTTTTCCAGAAGTATTATGTGAAAGATATCAAAGTGTTGCTTTCACTGTTACTGGAACTTGCATTGTTCTACACTTACAACTGCGGGTGAAACTTATGTAAGTACGGATAACGTTCATGTAACATTTTATAAGACGTTTCAAGGGGAAATTACTGGAATGAGTTGTTAAAGGCAGGCCTGTTAAAGTCCTCAAAAAGCAAGTTAAACATATCTAGGAGTTTGAAATGGTAATAGATGAAATTACGGTAGGAATGTACTTGTTGCTCCAAGTAGGGATTTACCATAGCCCTATTGTCTGGCTGTATGGGATGATGAAATGTGTTTGATATCTTTGAATTGGAAGTACTGAGTTTTTATCACCCTCTTTTCAGTCAAAAATGTGTCTAATAAGACCATTGTGCAAGCCAAGATTATTCTTAATTTTTTCTTATATGGGAGTTAAGTGCCTACAAATGATTAGGGCTTCTAAATTTTAAGTCTGTGTTGTTAATTTGTTATCTAATGTAAAATCCTAAATACAAGGTGAACAGTTCAAGCTAAAATAGGAATAGATGCCCAAATGCGTGCATTTGTTGTAAAAGTGGAACATCCTTTCTTTTTTAATCCTCTAGCGTTTACTGCCTCCACCTGCCATGATTGAAGAACCAGAAACTACTCAAACTCAAGAGACTGAAGTAGAAGGTGAAGTGCAAGGCATGCAGGAAGGTGCAGAAGAAAAAGAAAATAAGGTAGGGGAAGAAATGATAAAGGAAGGAGAACGAAAAGTGGCCGAAGTGGATGAACATCGAACAATGCCAGAACACCCCGGAAGAGACAGCGATAGTGGAGACAGTGAACCTGAGAATGAGACTGAAAAGTGATCCATGTGATGTTTGTCCTCTACATGTTTTGAAAAATGGATGGGGAAAAAAAGCAGCTAGGAATATAATTACTATTTTTACATTGACTTTTTTAAATTGTTTTTTGTGTAATGTGACCTATTTGGTATATTTTTCACTGAATACTTTGTGGACAAGCGAAATGTTTGGCAAACATTTTACTGAGTTCTTGTCAGTACCGGTAATGTAATTTTAACAGCCTCAAATGTTACACAGTTTCCTTTTCATAAGTTGTTCAGTAAAGATGCTTTTTATACCAGTTTTGAATATTTGACTTTTAATTCAGTCCCTGAGTTATCCATTAAACCTCACTGATTAAGTGTATTCAATATTGGTCAGACACTCTATAGTTTTCTTAATATTTTGCAATGGAGAATTCCTTACACAGAGCTGTGCTCGTATATACTGAGGTGGTATTTTAGGTGTAGGCTCAGGTTCAGTAAGATATTTAATTGTATGTCTGAGAAATGTGAATTAAAATGGGACTTTGAAATGTTTAAATGCTTTATTGTATTGGGATTGGGACCTTAGGTTATCCGAATTTCATAAGGCCCGGGTACTTGTAGCAATTTGTCATTGTTGACTTCCGCTGCTGTTTTTAATTCATCATTATTTACAGAAGAAGTGAGGATACAGCTTTTCAACAGCACTGTTTTTTAAATTAGTGTTTTGAAATAAATTTCTTTTGCTTTAAGAGGACACAGTAATTGCCCAGGATAAAGTCACGTGAGGAAGAGAAATAAAAGTAGTTCCCTGAATGCAGGATTTGCAAAACATACAATATTGATATTAATGACATAATGGTTGAGTGGGGGTCTAGGGTAACTTCTAAGTGTACATCTTTCATAAAGTGATCAGAGAAAGGGTTTTTTTCCCTGGTTCATTAAGAATGCCTGCCAACTTGGCAAATTATTCAGTGCTTCAGTGATACTTATGAATTTCCAAGATTTTCGATCAAAGCAATAGTCCTAGGAACACCGTTATTGCTGGCAAAGGGAAAATGCTTGGTTTTCAAGTGTTGCAGTTGTGAAGCTGCCAGAAGGACTTCCTCACTAAATTGACTAGAGAATAATTAACTTACAAGTTTTATTAATATCATTGGAGTTATTTCTTTTTCTTAATATTTTTGTAGTATAATAAGGAAAAAAGAAATAGTATAAAGTAAGCCAAGCTCCATGAAACACATCTGTTGCATACTTGTGCGTGCATGCTGAGATCTCATCTGCCCCTCCCCCTGAAATCATTCTCCCCCCATCAGAAGTGAGCTCAGGAGTAACAAATCCTAATACTTGCTGTTGGTACATAGTGTTCTCTTATGTTTTTCATTTGCTGAAATGAAAATTTCTCAAACAAGAAAACTAATCGTTTGAGCAGAATGTGCATTCTTTCATTGCTTGTTTTGCTTGGAAGGGAGTATACCATTTATTACCAGATTGTCTGCCTTGGGAGAACAAATATTAGTGTTGAACATTTGGGTGATAAGTTTTGTGCAGTAACATTCACATGTTCATGCAGGGTCGAATAATACAGGGCCTCAAGGCCACAAGTGACTAGCTCAGCTGAGGACTGTCATCTTTGCTTGCCAGCCTATTTTCTATAAATATTTGAGTCTTACAATCATTTATTGTGCTTCAGTATTTTAGGAATTGGAAAAGGATTCTGGAGGTTTTTTTCTGAAGTGGATAATTTAACTGACAGATTCTATCAATAATTAGGACAGGATGACTGTTAGCAAGCACCCAGAACTGAAAGGAGCTGCGAAGACCTTTTTCGAGTTGTGCAGTTTGCAATGAACTGTGAGCAGACCTGCCTGTGTGGTGCTGGGTTCCGTGTGCAGGCCCCAGGTGTACGTGGTCACTTCTGGCTCAGACCTTGTAGAACAACAGCCAAGTGTAGAGTAGTCCTAGACTTCAGTGTTGCCCTAAAATGGTGAGTGGAGTTGTAATGAAGGTTGTTTCTGGCTAAGGTGCAGAAAGAGGCAATTGACCTGCAAACAATTGCGAAAGCTTGAACAGCCTTAATACGCAGTTTTCTGAGGGACCAAGCGCCACCCGTAACAGAGATGGAAGGTTTTCTTGAGTTGACTTGAGCTGAGCAACTGGTTCATTACCCTTATAGAATCATAGAATCGTTAAGGTTGGAAAAGACCCTTAAGATCGAGTCCAACCGTTAACCTATCACTGCTAAGTCCACCACTAAACCATGTCCTCAAGCACCACGTCTACCCATCTTTTAAATACCTCCAGGGATGGAGACTCAACCACTTCCCTGGGCAGCCTGTTCCAGTGCCTGACTACCCTTTCAGTGAAGAGGTTTTTCCTAATATCCAACCTAAACTTCCCCTGGCGCAGCTTGAGGCTGTTTCCTCTCCTCCTATTGCTTGTTACCTTGCTACCATCTTCCATATATTGAACTTTACTTTTTTTTCAGGGACATGATAGTATTAGGAGAATGCATTTTCAAAAGTCTGGAAAATCATGTTTTTGTTGCAGCAGTGGTTAGAAAGTTCTTGAGGCTTTGATTTGGAGTACGAGGTTTGGGGCTCTTTTCCCCCAAAGCTTTTCAGTTCTTTTTTTCCTTTTTTGGTAAAGGATGAACTTTGTCTTTTCCACCAAAATAGTTTTTATCTTCTATTTACATTTTCTTATAAGAAAGAGTAGGTGGGAGAAGTGAAGCAGCCTAAAACTGTAGTTTTGATCTATGTGGTTTGTTTTCCAATGGCAATATTTACTTGGGATTTAGCATCCCCTTGTGATGTCCCTATCTTTATTCTAGTGAACAAGATCCAGTTGTTAAACTAAATGTATTGAAATATAAAAAAAATTACATATACAAATTTAATGATTTTTAAAAGACAGAATCTGTAAGTAAGAAAACAAAACCTTTGTTAAAATAGCTTTTAAAAAATTCTATTCAAGCATTATTGCAAAGAATTATTATAGCACTGCATGAAAACCTAGTGAACAAAATCTTTGTGAAGACAAGATCCTTTAAGTGTATAAACTGGAGGAAAAGATACAAAATTACTTTCTTTTATTGTTCCAAAGCCATGTAATAAATAAAAAAAACACTAAGGACTTTCTGAGTGAAATTGAAGACCTGTTACCAGTTTTTCTTCATATTTATTTAGCCAACGCTTCCATGAATTGCTTAATTTTCCTCTATTACACTGAGCCTGTAAAACATCTTAAGCACTACTTTCCGTATTTATTTAAGTAGAGACTATTTTAGAAAGAGGTCGACCCTTGGACTCTAATATTGTGCTGATATAGAAATGATACTGTAATTCAATGTACTGGTCATTTCTGTGATAGCCAGAAAAACAAGGGAAAGAGCAATTTACTTAGGGTTCTGTCATCCATATGTAGCTGAGAAAGTACTATATAAATACAGGCCCCTTTCCATCTGTGACTCTGAAATAACGCAGTAAGTGCAGATTTAGGTATGATCAAAGAAAATGCCTTAGTAACACTCTCAGAGCACGGCTTGCTCTTGCTTCAGTCTGTATGGGACTTTGAAATGGCTTGGCAATGTGGCAAAGAGTGGGTAAGTTAGTTCTGAAAAGTTCAGGACAAAGTTTGCCAAGGGGGGAAAAAAAGAGACA
This sequence comes from Nipponia nippon, assembly GCF_047370975.1. Lineage (NCBI taxonomy): Eukaryota > Metazoa > Chordata > Aves > Pelecaniformes > Threskiornithidae > Nipponia > Nipponia nippon. Next base: position 38,346,899 of record NW_028262291.1, read on the forward strand.
AGCTGGAGGTCTCAATAAGCAGTTTACAATAATGAATATGTCCATAAACTGCTAAAGATAAGGCCATTACTTTTTCCTAGCCTACCTTGCATTTGCTTTAATAGTGGATACCAAATACTGCTCTACGTGTTGGATAAGGTAGGTTCTAACTTCCTTCAAAAGGGTAGCAAACATCTGGCCCCTTCTCCTCCATCTTAGGATGGATCTGCAGTTTCCTGGGACAGAAAAGGATACGAATCCTGAAGAAAAGTATTCTCATGAGGAGCAGAAGTTTTCCTGACAGAATGGCTTTGCTGACAGGACAAGAGAGACCAGTTTTATTCTCTGAAATCACAGAATTCTTTTAAAAAAAAAAAAAGACCTAGAGGAAATGTTGATCACACGCTGGATAAACATGATGACATACAATTCTATTGAAACAAGAATTAGGTAACACTTGAAATCTTGTAAAGCAAGCAGACAAAAGCGAACGTCCTAGCCAACAAATGAATCACAACCCACAGCAGTCAAGAAGCAGTGAATGCCACTAAGACATATGGCAGTGTAGTTTCCTTTGCCAAACATGGTAATCCTCCCAGTAGAAACAATCAATAGAAAATGAATGTTTTCGGGGGAGTTTTGGAGGCTGTTTTTATGGCCCTTAGCGTCTCAAATACTGTTCTCTTACAGTCCTTTTTCTCACAGGATTGGTTGTTTAGGTACCTGTCAGAAAAGCCCAATAACTGTGTAATGTTTATGTGCTATAGTACTGATAAACACATTTTAAAAGAATGCCGTTTCCATTGCAAATTGAAAAAGGACTTTCTTAAAAGACTTTCAGCTAAGCATCCTCTGTTCATGTATTTTCCTAACTTTTGGGAGGTTTCTGAAAAAGTACAGTACTCAAAACTTCCAAAATAAAATTCCTCCTTGCTAACACAGGTATCTACAAAATTACTACAGTAAAGAGAATGCAAGAGAAGAGGGAGAAACAATACCTGCAATACTACTCCCTCTCAGTTTGCAAATAGTCGTATTTAGTCTCCTGAAATATCCCTACCGTAATGAGAAAGTGATCTTTTCCCACTCCTAGGGTAGGTAACAAGGACAGATTATTTCTCTGGGTTTTGCTCTGGCAGGGCTTTAATCAGCTTAATCTAGCCCATATCAGGGATAATGTAATATGTTGCTATTAAGAAAAACAGTACGTTTCATTTAGCTTCTGGTATGATTTTCACTCACCTTGAAAAAAAGAGCAAAGACATGGATCTTTGAATCAAGTAATAGATTACTTAAGTGTAAGGCAGAGAAGCCCGTTGCTGTACTGTTATATCTGGAAAACAAGATAAAAATAAAAGCTGAAGAAGAGCTATTTCAGCTATAGGTAAGAAACTTTCCAGAGTTCAGGCATTATCTTTCTGCTTGAGAAACAGTATCAGAGCAAACAGAGTATGTTTCTGCATGAGTGTCTTAAGAAAATGTAGACCCAAGCAAAAAGTTGAGCCAGCTGCTGTCAATTGCATAGTTCATCTATAGATGTCAGTGAAAAAGCATATATAACTACAGTGCGTGTTTGCCTAATGAAACATTAGAATTTTATGATTCCAGAGAACAGCATAAAGACTAAGCTAGAGACCCAAATAAGGGTCAGGAATATATCAGTCCTGGCACCGTTTGCAAGAGATAAAAAGAAGCCGCCCTTATTGCATTTATCAAGTGTGAATTCCTAAATTGCTGCAGCCCGGAGTAAGAGAAGCCCTGCTACGCATCCAGAGACGCTTCAGCATCCTGCTGTGCTAGCCTGACATCTCTTGTGTGTCAAGAGCACTTATTTTTAGATGGGACAGTCATCAGGGACATAATGTATCTTAACTACTGTAAGGGAAGTAGTTCAGGGGCAGCAGAAGTGGATAGGGAGAAGCTCAGTATAGAGGCACTAAGATTCTGTTTCTGACCTTAATCCACAGCAGTACAGACTTGCCCTGGTTTTTTTAGAGTGATTTTTGGCAGCAGCAGCAGCAGTCATGTCCTATTGGGCAATACCATGTTTTCTGAAATGAGACATACCACGTTTTGCATGCTGAGTCAGAGAGGGGAGAAAGCGCCTCAACAATAATCCTCCTGTGCTGAGGACACCTGCAAGAACACTGAAACAAGACTAATTGGGAAAAAGAAAAGCCCAACTGTGGAAGAGTTGTCTTGCTGTCTGTCACTGACCACCTCTAGAAACAGGAGCAGACTTAAATAACTGCTGTATTGCAATGTATGTAAATATGACCTAAGTTTGAACAGAACTCATGCATATCCAAATATTGCTTCTGTATGGCTCTAATTTAAAACCTAATAATGACTAAAGATAAGATGAAGTTAAGAAGAGATAATGGTTTTGCTTATCAGAAAGATATACTGAAAATTACTATTCTTTGACTGATAAAAATCTTTACTGAAACTAAAGTCTCTATTAGCAGTTCTGTGGTTTCATACAGACCCTAGAGGAGAACGTTACATATCCACTTTCTAGAAAATGTTGGGTTCTTATTTTGCGGACTGGCTTTTACTGATACCCTACCCTGTATTGGTCTGGATTTTCTCATCTCTGTCAGTGTGTAGTAGTAAAAAATCATGTGGAGTGGAAGGCCAGAACGCAGGGCATCCTGGTCAATTCTGTATTTATTACAATATTTTATCTAAACTGTTGTAATGAATGTGATTAACGTAAACCTTAAGTGATAAACTAGGGATTTTCAGAACAGAAAACATGTTAGGGAATTAGGAAACTTTTGTGGGGTATTGTTTTAGGAAATAATGTGATTGTAGAGTTGATGACAATTTTCCCAAAGCAATGCTTTTCCCAAAATGTTAGTTAAATGTTGCATTTTGTTGGTATCATATTTAAAAACAAACAAACAAACAAAAACTGTTCAAGCACTTGGCTTTAGTAATGCATTTTTCCCTTACATGAATCATACGTTATTAGAAAGTTCAAGTGATAAAATAGAAAGTAAAAGATACAGTATTCCTAATTAAAAAAAAAAATTACAAAAAGACCCACACCAAAAAAGCCAAAACAGTTCAGAATGTTTAAAAATTCTGATTTTTTTTGTTCCAATTAGCACTGAAAGGAAATTTTAAAATTTGGAATTTCACACAAAATGAAAACTTGAAACTCTGACCAGCTCTGATCAAGCATGTTTGGATGTTGAACCCTTCTTGCGGTACCACTTGACTTCCAGTTTTGAAAACTGACCAACCTAGACAAAGAAGTGAATGATTCACTATAATCTTCACGAAGTTCAAGCTATTAAAATTGTCTGCAATGCCCTGCTTTCCTGTCCTGGTACAGGATGTAGTTACATACCTTTTCTTTCTTTGTTCGGACTGACCATGTTTCAGGCAACCACTGGTTTTACTCAGAACTAAGGAATGCTTCCAAGTAGCTCATTATTTTCACAGGCTCCGTTCCTTATCTGATTTGATCTCTAATATACTATGAACTAATCTTGCTCCTGCATACCCAGATACTTCAGTGATGGGGCAGTTGTCCTAGATTCCTCCCTGCTCCTGCAGTGTTCACCCACTGGCGTTCTGTCAGTCTGAGCTGCGTAATGAGACGAGGCACTGAGGACAGCTGCTGCTCCTGACCCATCTTAGTGCTCAGTCCTATGCGCAGTACCTTCCTGTAATTCTAAACTGAAACAATTATCATTACAAATTGAAAAAAAAAACAAAAAAAAACTGAAAAGAAAAACTTAGCAAACACGGCGGGATTAGTGTTTTATATTTTATTTATTGACACACAAATATCAGTGGAAATACACATGCAGATCTTCTGTAGCAGTAAATTTATGTAGAGAAAGTTAATTCTTAAGAGATTTCTTACTATAATTACAAATGTGGTACGCTTAATTGTGTCAGTATGAAACCTGATATTTTACTTAATATAAGGTAAAGCCTATTCTGTAAAATACTAGTTTAAACCAGGACTTAAAATGGTTTTGGTATTATTTCAATATACAGAACTATGAATGAATATATACCCTATATGCTCTCTCCCTATGGGAATATATGAAAAGCTTTTCAATTTAAACAATGTAATGCCCTTTTAAGTGGTGTTTTGGCATCTCATTTTCCCAAAAAGGGTTTGTCCTGCAAATTTAAAGTTATTCTATTTGGATTTATTTTATTATATTTAGAAATTATACCTTACAGTGTTCCAAGATATATACAGTGGAATAAAGAGCCAATGTAAGTTATTGCTGATGCCCCTGTACCATGGAGGAGGAGGTGTGGAGAAGGCAATCCCTCTCCTAGGTTTCTGACTTCTGCCAGCAAAGGAGAGTACTAGAGGAGAGCATGTTCCACCCAAGCTAATGAGGGTTTGGGTCAAGAATTTTTATCTTAATCCTCCTAGACCTTAGCTAAAGATGCTAAGTTTACATACATACGAATATAAAGCTGTCCTGAAAACTGCTATCCAAACTTCTGTGTAAGGGATTGCATGACTGTGAGTAACTGGGACCTGGAATGCGATACGTAGAAACTGGTGGGGGCATTAGATCAGAGGAGCAATAAGCATAATATACAATAACCATGCTACAAGGAGATGCCCAGTAATGTGTAGTATTAAGCTAAATATACACCTCAGTGTTTTAGCTTTAATTTATGAATCTAACTACAGTTCCATGTTTCTCCTAGCAAGATCTTTTAAATTAATTATAAATACAACTGCAAAAAACAATAAAAATATATGCATTAGCAGGGAAAACGTTTTAGTGACTTTAGATTAAAAAACTGGGATAGATGTGCAGCTGACTAAAGATTAGCTTGTTTAATTTCTTTCCAAAGCCAAGCGTCAGGCAAAGTGTATGTGCATGTGTGTACATGGCTATGTACTGGGTCTTACCTAGGTATGAAAGATGGCTACTTTCCTAAAGTTTTTGCAGCACACTTTCACCACATGTCTAATGGATCTTGGTCTTCTGTGTGGTGCCATTTAGACTAAAACATATTTCATTTCACTGAAGAGCCCAACTTTTTGAAGAGAGAACCATCACAGTACCTTTAGGGCACTGACTTTGACTGTATCCTGGCAAGCAACTCCTATTCCTTCCCAGAACAACTGGATTTTCTCTGTGGGAGTTCATATCTTTGGGGAGAGAATTCAAACCTTTCAATGGAGCACATGGTAAGGACACAAACTTGTTATAAAGCACTATCCATGTGCAGGCAGGTTGGCCATTACCAGATACAAAGATGATTGCTGTGTCTCAGGATTTCGGTTCTGGAGTCTGGAAATTACATCTCTGAGAACAAAGTCACTAGTCGACTCACTGAGCTTGCTCTCCTCGCTTTCCTTTCACGTTATCCCAAGGAATTCAAACACGAAAGTTTAGATAACCAACAGCCCAGTTGAAGCATTTATAAGTGATTTCTGGGTTTGGGATGTCTCAAATGCTGATTTCAGGGTAGCACTGTTTGAAGAGAATTAGCAGACAACAGTGAGTCCATGAAAGTATTGAAGGGACCCAAAGATAAAACCATGGCAAGAGTCCTGGAGTCAGAGGTTCGTATTGGATTTGTTTGCCATGGATATCCTTAGCCTTTCCTTCATCTGCTTTGATCAAATATTTTCCCAGTTAGCACCTGTTTCCACCTTAGGCTACCTTTTTCCTTTGAGAAGGTAGGGAACTGACTGGTGTTCATGATTCTTCTCATATGCCTGCAGGGAAAAGCTCTCTTCCTCAAGTCAACCAGAAAAGCCTAGGTGGGAATCTTCCCCTACCCTCCACTTTCTGACATGGGTTCACTGTCTCAGTTTGCTGGTGACAGGACTTTTTTTCCTCTACTTGGTAACCGTTAGCTGGCTGAGTTTTGCTGCTTTTTGCAGTCTGGATATGGTCACATTACACACAGAGTTGAGGGGAAAGACAAGCCTTGCTTGCATTTTGGACTGGATATACTATGCCTGTGAAGGATGTAATGTGAAAAAGAATGAATGTGCTCATAAGTGGAAATTTGTATTAGGGTAATTGGCCTAAATTGCCAAATTGCCAGTAACCTAATTTGCCACTGCCTGACTCCAAATTTAGGCCATGTACATCAAGGTCTCTCATAAGCCATACAACCTTTTGGGATTAGGCAGGAGCTATGTGCAGATTTTCAGGTTATGGTTTTAGATTTTGATGTTTACATGCTGTTGTAGTCACAAAAGTCTTCCCCCCCGCCCCTTCCCTGCCCCAATCTAGCTCTAGGCTGTCTAGATATCAATAGATGGAGGGAAAACAGTGAGTCTCACAGCATCCTTTTCAAATCAGCAATCTTGGAGACAAGGAACAATTATTCATAACAATCTTTTTGGTAATTCTGAGAAAAGACTTGAACATATTCATAGTGTTTTCATTAAATTTTGTGGACTACCAACATTTCAGATACCGCAGTAAAATCTGTTTGAAATAGGGAAGTCATTCAATAGAACAACAAAGACTGTACTTTCTTGTCTTGTTCTAGCTTGAAGCCAGATTTAGGACATCTTGAATATATTGGCAACTGAGATGTTTGAAGACAGTTTTAATTAGCTATTTAACTAGTTTGTTTATGAAAGGCAATCAGAAACTGAGCACTAATTTGCAATATTATTTCAGTGAGTACATGTTCAGAGTGAAGATTAGCCTGTTTGTTTTCCAATGGAAGAAAAAAAAAATAGCCATCTGCAACTGAATTTTAAGGGCTTGCGCAGCGAAGGCAAGACTGAAGATATAGTACCAATGTTTTGCTATGTTCTGTGCAGCTTCTTTATTTGCATTCATTCTTCTGCTTAAGTTGACTGCGTGTTTAAAATTTCAGCTGGCAAGCTGTCAGGCTTGCCAGCAGCATTATAACTGTGAATATCATGACATCCATATACTTACATTTTCAACCATAATATTTGTTTAGCAGCTTCACTGCTGAAAAATTTTATGAAAAAAACCCATCTCTTCATATACAGTGAAAAAAATGTTGACATAATTCAGACATAATTTTGACATAATTCAGATCACCATGTATTTACCTTAAGATGTTTTGTTAAAATAAATGCTCAAATAATTTTGTGGGTAAGACTTTCTTTGAGATATTTAGGTAACAAGAAAGTTACTTAGAATATCTTACAGCATTTCACTCTAATGTGACTTAATATAGGATAAGTGGATTTTACCAGAATTTTCTGAAGCATAAACATAGTTGAATTATAAAAAGCTGCCTATACAACAGCATTTGTAAGCTGTCTTTTAAAAAATTATGGAATGTGGTAACAGAAATTCCTTAGAAATTGTAGAATATTCTTGATATCCAACAAAAAGATGGAAAATACAAAATGAAGGAAATGGGAGGACTTGAGGAATATCTGAAGTGCTTGTGTAACTAATAAAAAAAGAAACCTTCCCATAGTGATTTTGGGACACGTATTTTCCTCCCTGTTTGGTTCTTTGCTGTTTCTATTGTACGTCTGTTCCAAAATGGACTCTTTTCCACTGGGCACAGTGGAGTTTTCTGTAAGATCACTGCAAAACTTTTTTAGCCATCCTTATTTCTCTGTCCCTGTCATGGAAGGAAGGGGAAGACACATTTTTAATACTCTAGGATATGCCAGATCTCTCCTCCAAAAGTTTTTATGAATCAAAACATGACATGCACATGTATTAGTGTCTATCTTTAGTTTCCCTACCTCATAGTTTTGTGGTGGAGATCAGAAGATACTGTATCAACTAAAACACAGCTACCAAAACCACAGCTAAGGCTGGAAGCTGCATCTTCAGCTCTGTGACACAGGTGACATACCACAGCTTTAACAGGGCAGGCGGCTCCCCTGGGGATCTGCAGTCTCTGGCTGATGCTGGTGACTTCAGCACACTTCTGTCCTTGCCCAGCAGCTCCAGCCAGCCCAGCCACCCTGTGAGGATTACGTGAGCCAGAGCAAAGATAGTTTCTCCCAAGGTTGCAGGTTTATGGGTGTGAATGTCAGGGAATGACAGGCTCAGGGGTGCCTCAATTCCTGAGAGACGTTTGCTGTTTGCAGTGATCCCTCTGTTCCTTGCAGCCCACCCAAGACCTGAGCTACTTGCTGAGGCCACGTCTGTCGCTGTGGGCATGTCCATGTTTTTGTACAGTGTGGTTGGTCATGTTCAGGTGACAAAAGAGGAGAGAAGAGCTTTTGTCAAACAATGTATTCACCTTGCTTTCCTGCTCTGGTGAATGCTTGGCAAAGAAAATCTGATCATTTAAAAATCCATACAGTTGCGCTGTAAAAGTAAGGCTGTTTTCCATATATTTTTCTGCTTTTACTGATAATTGAAAAATTGTTTACTTTTCAGTATGATATCATAAAGCAGCATAAATTCAGCTAATAAATGCACACCATCCTTTCCCTGAGTCCTGCTATATCTCTCTTTCTAAGCGGGAACAGTGAAAGCAGAATTAGTATGTTAGTGTGAAATATTAGTGTGATTGGTATGAAATTAGTCCATGAGCAACACTATCTAGGTAGAGTTATATTGTTCAAGAAAACATTCTTTCTGGTCATATTTTAAATGTTTTGTAAACAGAACTTGGCTAAAGAAATGGAACCGTTTAGGTTGCCCATAGATCCAGAGTCACTGTTATTTTTCAAGATGTTGTTTACTCTGTCATGATTTCAAAGCAGTGCCTGCTGCCATGTTGTTCATGTATTTTATTAGCATCTGAATTAGAGCAATCTGTTTAACTCAATAATACTGTGCCGCCCACAGTGATCACTCATTTGGCTGAGTAATGCTGCTTTTTACTACCCTAACTTTTGCTTCTGTCTCTCTCTCCCTGATGTTTAACCCCTTTATCACCTTATGTATATGACTGGTTTACAGTGGTCCTGTGATAACCAAGGTGCACATTGTAAATACTTGGCTCGTAATTTTAGAAGAATTTCCTGAGCAGTTTCTATTTTTACCATGAAATCTCAATTATGAATTATTAAAAATGAAACACTGAGAAAAGTTCCAGTGTTGTAGGTATGATCAGCTTATTTTTTCCATTGTTTGATTTTTCTTTGTTTATTTAGCTGCTGGACATCTCACAAGACTAGCAGAAAATGCCAGGTTGTGTTTTGGATTGCGTAGCATTTTCATACATAGAAACATATCTGCAACCTTCCAGACTGCTGAAAGAATGAACAAGGCAGAAATAAAATGTTCTGACAGCTCACAACACATCTCAGTCATTGGGGAGATAACTGTTAATAGTCTTAGTGGATAATAGGCTTGATGGATCTGTTAAATAAAGCTCATAGTCTCAAAGCTCAGCACAGGGAGTAGGTGATAATGAAAAGGACCAGCAGATATGTAAACTCAATTAACCTGGTACTAGTTGTGTGCAACCTGTTTCTCATTAAGCCAGGGAATAAGCAATGGGAGGTGTCCTTCTTAGGTTGCCTGTTGACAGCCTGAGAAGTTCTGCAGCTTTATGGGCTAGCTATAGTCTGGACCTCGGGATTTTCTTAATGTATTATATTTCAGATGTATTCTCTTCCAAACATTAATTGTGTTCGTCATCTATAGCCATATTTTCTCATGTGTTGAAGGTACATTGCAACTTCTCTCTGTAGAGCTATGTTAAAAATTTGCATCCAAGTTATTCTAGTCTAGAAAACTACTCATTAAAGCGAATTTGATATTTCCCTTTCCTCCTTAGGAAGTTTCCCAGGAGGCATGTGTGACTTGGTATTTGTTACATTAGATTTTTGCAAATACAGGAAACAGATTTTTCTTGGCTGAAAAGATCTTTTTTCCCCAAAAAATAAAATTTGCAGAGAAAAGAGAGATCTAGCTATATGTCTCTGTATACACTTGCAAAGTTAACCCTTCTTTTCCGTGTCACTGGGTTTCAGATGGCAGACTGCAACTGCTTAGCGTGGGGATTATTTTGCCTCATTGTGCTGGTGTTTCTTGGCTGGGTCATAGGCATACCCTTGTGTGCCCTCTGTGGATTCCTCTCCCCTCTCGCGACTTTAATAGGACGAGATGAATTAAGCGAAGTGTTGCTGAAGGGCGCATGTTTGGGGAGGCAGTGTGCTCAGAATATGTGCAATGTCAAACCCCTCTGTTAAGCAATGAAGACAGCCCTGCGTTGGACAAGCATTCAACTGTATGCTGATGGATTTTATAATTTACTCTGTTAATCTTAATTTTTCAGTTCTAAACAAACTTCTCTTATGTTTTTAACTGTGTACATTTCTTTTGAGGGTGTCTAAGAAAGCTTACCAATCCAGAGGTTTGTCTTCTAAGATACATGATAAAAGTTACAGCTATTGTTTTGAAAATGAGTAATGATAGCGTGTACTTGGAGAAGGTAGCTAATTACACATCTCTCAGGTTTTGAGCTCAGTGTCCAAAATCTAATTAAATAGTTGAAAATACTGCATAAGAGGTGGAATTCACTTACTGGGTCTGATTAAGATACTTGAGAAGAGTGGATTCTGAATTGGAAATTTATTTTTGTGAATATTTTCATCTACGGTGTACATTGCTCAGTAATAAGAAAAGTGAAATTATGATCTGATGTCTTTACAGTGTGTATTTTTTCATATATATATTTCAGTGCCTGTTTAGTTTAGTTCCTTTGCAACAGACATTAGAAATCTTGTGTGTTACCATCTCTTTTTGTGTTGATTTCCTGTGAAGAGCAGTTTTTCAATGGAACAACTTTGCTCACATGGGTTCACTGCAACGATTTCAAGTATATTAAATCAATAAACAATCTGTAAATACCCTCATTGAAATGCCTCCTACTTTGTCCTTTATTTGACGAATTTTATATTTTTATGATCCATTGAACACTAAGGATTGTCCAACAATTCACTTCTAATACTTTGGATTTCCAAGAATTTTAATAGGTCTCTAAAGAAAATATTTTTTATTTTGCTTTTTAACACCTGTGTTTGCTGGTTCTGTCATTTCATATTTTTATTATAGTGAGTAATTATATGAAAAATAAGATTGGTTTTCTACAAGCTTCTTTTCTTGTTTTAAAAGACATCACGTAGCTTAAAGTGACCAGCTGACAAAGTAACAGTAACTACAATTGCCTGTGTGTTTCCAGAAATGTTTTAGAAATTAGCAAGTCTGGAAGGCAGTTTAAAGAGGTTTGATTGATCCAGAGGGCACATGGTTAGATGAAACAGTGTTTCAATGCCGTGTCAATGTACCAAGAAAAGAAAGAAGTTGCCCTCTGGAAATCAGAAAACATTCAAAGAGGTCTATAGTGGCTGCCTAGTAAGTTCAGAGTTATACCCAATGATACAAGTGAACTCACTGAGGACGGAGAAGACTTACTTGCCTTCGTTGATCATTTTCAGTTGTTTATCACTTCATCCAGTTTGTCACTGAAAGAATGTATTTTCGCTAAAAAATAAAAGCAAGTTTCTACCAGTTCATCTGTCAGAGACTAGAACAGAGTTGACCCAGTGGGATCAAACGCCTAACTATTTTTGCGTAGGACTTTCATTACTTCATGGAAGGGGTAACATGACATGGTCTCTGGTAGCTGGAGGTTGGACTTGATAGTTTAAGAGACCTCCTCTATCTTGCCAAAACTGTAACCATTTAGTCAGAAATTTTTCATGTAAAAAGTATACCTCAGGTTGGATATTTTGGAAAGTTTGGCCCAAAATTACTTAGCCATTTTTGAAAGCAAAGCTGGGGAAAAGTAGGTATATATTGTGTAAAAAATAAAAAAGTAGAGCCATTTTGTTGAGAGGTTCTAATCACCCCAGTATTTACACATTTGAAATCTGACAGAGGGAAGTGTAAGTGTGATGGATGACTTTTTTTGCTATTTTCAGGGAAATCTGATGAAGTTCAACTGCTTCATAAGCTCTTAGAAAAGCCATGTGTATGTGTTGAGCAGCTGAAATCTCTGAAGAGTCTGTTTTCTCTGCCAATATTCAGCCATGCTCTTCTGTTGCACAAAACTGGGCTATGTCCACAATGTTCCTGTAGAAAAGGCAAGCATGCAGTATTTGCTTGTTCATGCACAGGGAACTCAGTGATTTTCCTTGCAACTGTGGGCTGAGGTGGGGTCAGATATCAGAACTCAGAAGAGGGAGATTTCTTCCCTCTGCAGTAGTCTTCCCAATGTGAATGAAGAAGGTTCTTAACTGTAGAAGGTAAAACAGAGTGAAACTGGGACTACGAATGAAAATGTTTGGGTTTAGAGATGGGGCAATTGGGGTTGGGCACTATTTTCAGCAGAGTCATAGATTTCTGGAAGAGGATTGAAACTGGGAGACTAGCGAAGCCGGACAAGATTATGTTGAAGAGCTGGACTTGAATGTGAGTAGGCAAGAATGAGGTTGTGGGGGTGAAGAGACAGAGGAAAATAACACACCCAGGAATGATACTTACCTTCAACATGGTTGTAGAAACCTGTTACTCCTGTGACAGTGATATCAGTGAATGTAAAAACACCAGCCTTGCTGGGGAAAGAGAATGGCATTATGATGTCGTATGATGTCACTTTTGAATTTCAGCTTTCTTTTTATAACCTCCCCAAAACCTTTGTGCAAAGACAGTTCAGTGTAAGTGTATCATGCTTGCAAAGTCAAGTACCCACAGTCAGGAATGGCCCTCTTACAGCTACTGATTAAATAGAAATTAAATGACTGCCCATGTTTTCTTCAGTAAGGGTCTTGGCATCATTCTGGGTATTACAAGGATGTGCTCTGGGTGTGATGCTTTGGATTTTAATATCACCAAATCTATTCCAGAGCTTCTCATATGTGGACATTAATGTATCATCTTGTTCAGCAGGACCCTTGGGAAACTCTGTGGTAAAGAAGGGTACAGCAAAATCCCTAAGGAAATCAGCTAGTCCACCTTCTCCAGCGTACAGCTTAGAGAACCAGCTCCAAGGACAGTTTACAGAATTTATATACAACAGTTACTTGGTAAAGTACTGAAAGGAAAGAACAGGTACAGAAGCAGCCCCAAAATATTTCTCATTTCCTCTTTTTGAGTAAGCACTTAATCATTAGGGTATAGTGAGAGATTCAACCTTGTGTATATCTAGCTATAATTATTCTTGTAACAGCCCCTGCCTAGAACTGCCTGTAACTTGGTTCTGGGAGGCAGCGATATGTATTTCTACGACAGTAGGAACACAAGAGGATTACATATGCTATTTGCCAGTAGGCTACTGCACTTGAAAAGCCATTGTAAAATAAAGTTGGCCATAACTGAAGTATTTTTTGTTTCTTTCAATGAGAATAGCAAGGGGCTTGAGCCCTTAGAAAGTGGTTTCAGGGTGTGAATCTAGACTGGTAAGAAAGAGCGTCTAAGCTTTCGAGACGAATGACATTTCAGAAAGACCTTTGTCCTCATTTAGCCTCAACCATCAAGCATCATCTTATGCTGAATTAAGTGATGATACATAGGAGTAGTTTAATATTTTAGAGGATAGAATCAGAGAAAACACAATGCTGACTGAGGTGTTTCACTGGGGTTTTTATGCTGATTCTGTTCTCTGAAACATTTAGCTTCCCTTGTGTATTAACACTGAACTCAGGAGCTGTGAATTCTGCTAGGGCAGAGCAGACAGCTAAAACTTAGGCATTAAACATTAATCTAACATGCATGTTAATATAGAAGGTGGAAATATGAGATTTAGATTGACCACGGTATGTGCTCTGAATATGGGAAATGAGAGAAATAAATGAACCCAAATTCAAACCCTAAAACTAGTATGTGGTTCGTGTGATGGACTCCCTGTAGGGAGCTTTCTAAGTGCTGGAACAAAAGAATATTTTTTGTTTGACTTATTCAGCACAAACAGAATAACTTGGATATTTTCACTTTTCTCCCTCTGTTGTTTCAAACAGAGTTGAAACAAACTTCTGAAAAATCAGATTTTTGTTGAAAGCTACTTTTGAAATATCTGTCTGTGGTAGCAGTTTCTTCTGCAGAGAAATAAGCTTTCTGAAATCAATGTTATAATTAGATTAGCTTCTCAATCATAAATGTTACTGTGTGACTTCCAACTGCAGTTGTACTAGCGGGTAAAATGGAGCCTGAAATGTACATTTTTAAGTTACCGCTTAAGCCTAGCAGCTACATTCTGGGAGTACTGGAGTATTAGTTCTTTTCCTCTTCATTTTGCTTCTATCACATATCTCATTGGTACCACAGAGGACCTGTTGTGTCAAAGCTGTGTCTGTGACACTGAGTCCCAGAAGGATTTGTGAGAGAGTCACTGGGAGTTAGAATGCTGAGTGGTCTTTATGAGCATCTCTTTGTGTTGCTTTTCCCTCTCCATCTCTCTCAAATTAGAAATTAGTAGGTGACTGCTCAAATCCTTTTGGAGTGCAATGAATTTTGGAGTCCAGCAAGCAAGAGAGATGTGAATGGTTGCCAGAAGAGCCTCTATTCTTCTCTCTTTTCTTTCAATCCTATCTAATTGTCCATCTTTACTCTCCTTACCTCTTCCCTCTATTTTTTCCTATTTTTGTTGATTTTTATTTACTTCATCATAATTTTCATCCTCTTATTTTTTCCTGGGAGATTTTTGATCTCTTTTTATTTAGGATTTCATTAATTGATTTTATTTTCCTTCATTATGTTTTCTACCTTCCCCTTTATCTACTTTACTTCGTTGAATTTTCTTCTATATTTATAAAGTGCTGACATAACTGTTGTAGAATTCCTTGTGCTGAGTAAGTCTTATGGGGCTGTTGTGTCTTATGTTTGGTTCCCAGTCTGTTAAACATTATGTTATTAAGTTTACTTGTTCAGCCACCCTTGATGAGCTTTTGGACTGCATCCTATTGTTTATTATTTCCTTGTGGGAATGGACCTTCAGCAGTAAGTGTCCTAGGCTGGTGGTCTCCAAACTTTTTTGATTGCGCACCCCTACCAGTAAAAAATTTTTGAGCATGCACCCCCAATATATGTATATTCATTGTGTAAATTATGTATGGGTACTACTGTACTAACACATTCTGTATGTTATAAAACATACACAAAAATAGAAATTAAAAAGAGAATGAGAGATGAAATAAACACTATTTAAAAATATTTTTTAACTTACTTTATTAATGGTAGAAACAATGTTTTCCTCCTGCGCCCCAATGGATTGTCTTGCACACCCCCTGGGGTCCATGTACCCCACTTGGAAACCACCGTTCTATATGTCCTTTAATGACAGGAACAGAAAAAATAACTAGAATCTCCCACAATGAATCTAGAGATCATTACTAAAAAAGCTGTGTTTTTGTAACACTTTGAAGTTCATTTTCTTTCATTTCCTGTAAGAGTAATGATGTATGACAAATAGATAAGAATTGATGGAGCCTGATGTATAAATATGCTATATATGATCATTTAAATGAATATGTATTACAAATAAAAGACCATTCAAACTCATGAATATTCAAAAGCAATAACCTCAAGTTTAGCTTTATTGAAGTTTTACTTGCACACCCAACATTTACGTTTTGTAACATTCTTTTCCCTGACTCACATTTCTACGGTACTATGTAGAATCAAGATCTTTTCTTCCTTTACTTTTCCTTTTAGAGTTGACCTATCCCACGTGACATTTTCCTAGGTTAAGTAATTAATCTGCACATGACATCACATTAGTTTCTTTAGCAGTGGTGACATTTTGATATCCAACTACATTTTCATAGCAGTTCCAGATGCAGGAGGCAAACCAAGAATTTATGTAAAGTTGTTGTGATTTTCAACCCACTTGTGTTTCTGCACTCATTTGAATTCCAAGATTGTCCTCTTTCTTTTCATTTGAATACTGCAGACATATTTTTCCTAAAGGTAAGCCCTTCAGTATTTCATTTCCTTGTTGTTAATAATTGAACTTAGAATCTCACTCCTCTGTGGCTTCAGCTGGGTATAACTTTGCTGAAACCAGCAGAACTTTCTATGGTTTTCAAGCAGATCAGCTAGGAGAATCTGGCTGAGCAAAGCAGTTTCTTCGTTATGACAACCATTTGATCTTGCTATAGTCATCTATAAAATTGCATGCCCCAAAACACCAGTAGGAATGGGGTGATAAGTGGATAATCTGGGGACTACTGGACTGATGCTTAAAACACTGCAGCGGTACTTCTAAGATTAATTTTTCTTTTTCAGATTAATCAACAATTTCCTGTTTATTATTAAGTCAACTAATCTGTACCTCATTGCCTTATGTATAAAAACCTCACAGGAATTGTGGGAGTTTGAAATTCACTAATAAATGTGAACAACTTAGTTATACCAAACTGTAAGGCCTGTGTTTAGAGCTAGAAATCTACTGACTTTAGGATAGAAGCAGGTCGTGCACAAGACTGTAATTACAGTGCATATTCTAGGTTTTTCTCTTAATGTCTCAAGCTTTAAAGGCTTACTTAGTTTATATGCTTCCAGCCCAACTGATCTAATTTTCAGAATATGCTTAGACATGATATTTTCAGCATTCATCCCATTATTTATTTAATCTTGAATTTATTTTATGCTTGTATAGAATTTCACCTGCTTCCTGGTGCTATAGAAATCAATCGACAAAATCATATTTCAATCACTTAATTTAATATGAATAGCCCTGGGGACATCACTGTCCGATTCCTGCTGGGATTTGAATTCCCGCAGTATCTTTTGAAGATGACAACATAAATTAACAAGTTTGTGGGGTATAAAATGATTCAGAATTAATGGCCAGAGTAAATTTGCTAGTTATCATTCTACCAAATAAATATTTCTTTATCCTTGGCATTTAGGCCAACTATAAATAGTTGTTATGTCCTCCTTAATTTGATAGGAAAGCAATACACATAGACAGCACTTTCTGGGCTTACTCCAAAACCTATAAAGTCAAGGAGAGTTTATTAGGAATTCCGGTGCAGTTTGTATCAACTCCTTAAGCTTTCTTCTTAGGACTTTCTCTCAAACATATAGTAATCTTTCTGAACTTCTGTAGTTAATTCCTATTTTTAGGAACAGTTTAATTCTTACAGCAGCCATTGAGATAACTTTTACTTGCGTTGTCATAGGGTCTTCTCTGGGAACCAGCTTGACCATCAATGACACAAAAAGGAAACAGTGCAGATGAATCTTTCAGAAGATAAAGTATTTCTTTCCAGTTTCCAAAAGCTTTGACACAACTTACATTTCACAAGAGATTCTGTATTGAAGGTGTTTGCCTTTGAAATGGTGTGTATTTTGAAAGCACCATGGATTTTAATTGCTGCTTTCAAAAAATATATATAGCGTGCTAAATGCAAGGAAGGCTGGAGGTGCTGCAGTACCTAATTCTTAGTTGCCTGTCACTCAGACAAGAAACTAGAGAATTGACATAGGTGTGTAGGTTCCACCTAAAATATATGAGATGATTGAGGCACTGGAACGTGCCAGAAAAAGCTAAAGTAATCGTTAAGACATTTAGAGCTAATATATTGGAAGTACTAAATCCTGGAATGTAGCTGAAACACCCTTCCTTTCTGGAGTTAGTGTTCTTGAACTGAAGAAGCTAGCAGATAGATACCCTGTTCACTTAGGAGCCAGAAACTGAAATCCTTGTAGAAATTGTCAGCATCTTTTCTTCCTGAGAATCTAAACAGGACTTATTCTTTAGTGTTTCTTTTGTTGGCTTATTTTTTAAGTGCCACCTGGGCATGAAAAAGGAGGTGAAGGTAGAGAGGAGGCTATTCCTTCTCCCTTCTATTACAGATTAGAGGTCAGAGTACTCTGCTGGGATGTGAGATGATACAAATTTAACGCTCTCTTCAGCTCTTAGGTTAACATCCTAAGCACCATAATGCCTTTGAAGCTTAACAGATTAAATTCTACTTCATTCTGTTTCATGTGGGCCTCTGGGTATGAAAAAGGAAAGGGAAAGAAAACAAGAGATGAAACAAGACTCTGCAATCTACTAGCTATACTTGGCTGAAGGTGTCCTGGATATCTGCTTTTCTTTTTTTAACCCAATGTCTATGGAAAGCCTCTGCGAATGGTGGTGAGCAGAGCAGAGGCAAGTAATATATTGGGTAGAAAAGCTGAGCAGTGACATGGCGAGCAACAACGAATGCGTGGTGCAGCCAGCAAGATCAGTAGCAAAGCTTTTGGTGTGGTCTTTCAACATCAGATGGGGGATCCTGGGAGGGATAACACAGCAGGCAGGGCAAAGCAGGGCAGGGGTCCCACCAGCCAGGTCCCAGTCCCACAGTGCCCAAGTGAGGCAAGCAGGACAGGCCTGGAGATGGTGGCCAGGTCCAAGCAAGAGTCCAGATCATAAGGCAAAATCATGGTGATGAGGCAGGTCTGAGGTCAAGCCAGGAAGTCAATCTACAGGACAGGGTTCAGATCCACTGGTGGCCAGCAGGTCCATAGTGACAAGGCTGGGCTGAAAAGTTAAGGTTCAGATGGGGATCGGGAACAGGGCTGATGAGGGGAAACAGGCTCAGATATGGCCCCAAGATGGCTGGGCACGGCTGCGGGGAGAAGGACAGGCTGACCTCAGCCCATGGAGAGCTGGAGACCGGCCCTGCTGCAGCGTTGCTGGGACAGGGGCTAATGGCCCCAGAGGGCTGACATGGGGTCCTGAGCCATGGGCTGGGTGGGGAGAGCCCTGGGGTAGGGCAGGCAGGGGCAGTCAGGGTTGTGAGTGCCCTCAGGGCCATGACAGATATAGTCTTCAAATGTCATGTGGTTTAAAAAAGTTAATCTGCTTTTTTTTCCGTTACTCTCTCAGTCAGCCTGAATATAGTCTGAATCCTTAGAAACCTTGGTCCTCACTATCGCTACTGGAGGATAATGTCAAGGCCAGCCCATCTGTGTGCCCCTGTCCTCTGTAGAGTATGACTGATTCGAGACTTGGCAACCTCACTGATCAAGAAACTTTTCTTTTTTACTGATTTTTACTGAGTTCCTGTCTTAGGGCCATTTTTTCTCATTTTGAAGGGCAATATGCTATATTTGAATTTTTCTGCATGTCAAGCTTTGTCAAATGTCTATCCAATACCTTGATCTATCCAAGACATTTTGCACTGGGAAACAATTGCTTATCATGAGAGTCATTCCTCTGAGGGTAACCACGTGGCCTGGTATTTTTGATACTGGTTTGCAAAGTAGGAAAAACATCTAGATTTTCTTTGTGGTGACTGCCTTTAGTTATGTTTTGTGTATTATTTTAGAAGCTATTTTATGGGAAAATAATTGCTTTATGAACTACCAAACTGACCTTTTTTTTCCCCAAACATCTACTATGCTTAAGGCAACAGATTAAAACTGTATTTTCAGCAACATTTTCCCCAGTTGACTTAAATGATGAACTTCTGCCAATGAGATTTTACTGATGCCATCTGGTACTTCCTCTGATCTTGAATCACTGAGATTTTAGGTAGATTACCTGTTCCTTAAATATGCATTTAGCTTTCCAATTTTAACCCTCTTTTTCAGAGGTTTTCCAGGTTTTTGTAATGGTTAAAATCCCCACCTGCGATGGATCATCGTTCCCAAGTTCAGGACATTTTCTGTCTGGCCATTCTTTACAGGAAGAATGACAATAAACAGAAACTTTAGCTATGCCTTAGAGGTATTTTAAATGGAAGAGTACATTGCTGCTGTCCACAACTCTTTATTTATCTGCAGGACATGTTGAACAGCTTTATACAAAATGCTAATTTAAATTTGAATTTTAAACATCTTTGTGTCAAGCATAATTACTAAGTTGGCTGAGCCAATAACAGGTCTTCCTGTGTTAAGGATGACAGTAACTAGAATAAAGTATTCCAATGCATTGGAAATGAAGCATTCTGTTCTACAGGTAACTCAGAAATGCCCCTACGACATTTTTCTGTGATATTAATGAAGCATGTTAAGTGAAGTCTGAAATGCAGTGATTATTTACAGAATATGTACAGAAGAGACAGTACGAACTTCTTAATAAAGCCTTGGTAAATGCTTAGTCTTGTCTAAAACACAGCCTTTTTACAAGAAAAAATAGGTAGACCCTGATTTATTTTTTCTGTAGTTAGAACTTTGAATAAATAAGTGACAAAATAAGTACTGGTAGAAAACATTCCACACTGTCATTCTAGAATGCTATTTAGAAAATTATTAAACCCTAGAAGTAATCCCCATTTAGTCCCCTGGAATTGTTTCCATCACCAAGCATTCTAAAATGGCTCAAAAGGCGGTTTTGCTATTTTCATTTCAGTTGAACTCTATTGCTTCACTGTGGTATTTTTTTTTACCCTGTATGTACGTAATAGGAGTAGCTTAGTAAACATTCTCTGAGATCTGAAAAATCTGTCAGTACTGTTATTGTATTACACATATATTTTATTGTTAAAATGAAAAATGTCAGTCTGGTATGCATTCTTTTGAATCGCACTGAACATATTATGGGAATGCTGGACTGAAATGAAGACTACATTACTGAAGATAACTCATGGTACGATATTGATTTTGGAAATGTTTGGATATTCTTTATAAAACACACTATGCAATTAACTCTTCATAAAAGCTAGTGAAAAATGTACCAAGGCCATACCTGCACAAAAAAAAAGTACTCATGTTATGAATGCACCATGAAAGTAAAATTTATGGTCCAGTGGCTGACTGAAAATCCAGAAAATTGAACCCATATTACATACCTATTGTCTTCACTGGAAAGTCTAGATTTTTGAATGATGCTTTATTTCTCTCTCTGCTCAATTCCAACTGGACATAAGGAGAAATAAATGGCAAAAAGTGGATAAAATTTTCATTTGCAGCATGATATATAGTCAGAATATATCAGCTTACACTCGTAGTAGGTTTTTTATATTACATAAAGTCTCTTTGTAAGGTAGCTTTGTGGAAGCTTCTGCAATCTTCTAGCTAATTGCTTAATTTCTAATTGCTTAGTTTTCAAGGGATTCTAATGGTCAGCAAGATTCCAGAGAAACTTTATTTTGACTACCAAAGTTTTAGCTTTGATTAATAAACTGTTATGTTTGAGGTAATTTTTCCATCTTCTGAAAAAAGTGAGATAAAAATATTTTTCTACTGAATTTGGCTAAGACGTAAAAATTTTGAAAATACTCAGAAAAAAAATTTGGAAAAAAATTAATTTCTGTCAATTAAAATATTTTGTTCGTAATTCAGATAGTGCTCTTCTGCAAAATAAATCTGTAGTTTTGTGGGTTTTTTTTAACCTACAAGAAAATGAAATGAGCTGACTTGAGAGCCTTCTTTGAAAAATGGAGCATAAAACTTCTGGGGTAAAATGTATTTTGAAGAATCTCTGGTTTTTAGCAGGAGAAATAATTTTGCCAGAAAGTTCTGAGCCAGTCTCAGCATCCTCTAGTTCTGCTCTTGAATTCACTTACTGCAATGTTTTCCCCATGTATCATGGTCCAGCTACATCCTTTGTTAATAATGGAGATGCTTTTATCTAAATCATCTTACGACTTTGAAAAATTGTGTGTTGGAATCATCACATTTTTATGAGACTCATCAAATATCTTTGTGTTCCTAATAACAGCAGTAGAATCCAGTGGTCTTGTAAAATGATATTTCTTGGGAAGGATATATCTATCAATTGTGGCAAAGCAAACTGTGTCTGTGTACAACACAGATTCAGAGAGCCTTTTGTACTCATATTTGGGAACAATGGCATGCTGCTTACTCAACAGCTGGAATCGGTCTTCAGAAGGAGGATTCAATTCTTACATAAACTGCTAATTTCCAGTGTGACTTCAGTCAAGTCACTTCATCCTGCTGAACCTTAGTTTCTCATCTGTAAAGCAATACTTCTCTCCTTAGTCTATACAGGTTAAGAAACGCAGGTCCTCCCGCTTTAACACAGAGTACAAGAGAACGCATGTAGAGACGCTAACAGAAAAGCCAGCATTTGGTGGTTTCCTTTATTAAAAGTTAATTCCTTAGCTAGAATGCAATTAGAATAGGCTGCTTCATTGTTGCTTTTCTTGTAATTATGAGACATCTCTCTCTGATTCTGAAAAATAAAAGGCAGCTGAGAAACAATCTGAAAACTCACAGTGCTTTGCAGCAGCTGGTAGATTCAGGTTCCTTTGTTTCAGATTATTGAACCCTACTCATTGCAATGGACTTCAAATCTGCTCATGCAGATCAGTGAGACCAAAGTAATGTGGTGGGTTATAAATAAGAAGACTGGCCTATGTGATACGTCCGTAAAGACAAGATACACATATTAGATTTCATCTTCCTACAACTGTATGCTAGCTGGGGAAGAAAATGGGTATGTTTCTTGTTTCTTTGGAAAACTTTTCCTTGCAAATTGAATCCTCTTTTATCTTCACAGAGTCAGTGTCTGCTCATTTTGCATATAGGCGGCTGCACACAACAATTTATGCATACTGGAGAACTCACAGACGTGTAGTGAGGAAAACAAAGATGGAAATGACAAGAGAAGGAAAGTGAGCATAGTGGGAAAGTGATAAAAACATAAAAAAAAGTATAGGGAACTCGATGAAGGGCGGGACATCCAAGACAGCAAAGAAGGGAAGAGATCAATTCCTAGTATGAAACATTCTGAACAGTTCTTAGAAACTGGCTTTGACATGAATTACCATAGGTGGTAGTGACTCCGAGAACTTGCAGAAGGACTCACAGTAGAGAACTAGACTAAATTGAAAGGTTTCAGCCGTGTGCTAGAAACATCACCATTGGTAGCAGATTTGCATCTGCTCATGGCACTGGTCTGGTAGCAGTTGTGATGCTAAATTTGAAAAGCAATACATATATAGGCTATGAAGTCCTGATCACTTTCTATAGAACATGACAGGTGCAGAATCTATGGAAAAGAAACAAGAGCACAGTGAGCTTGGAGGAGACCGAAGGTGAAGCGAGACATAAATCAGGGTGAGGAAGTCTACGTCTTGCTTTCTCTCTCAGTTCTCTTTTGTCATTTTTCAGTATCTAGGTATTAATCTACATAATATATATACTAATGAAACATCTGCTAAGGTCTCATGTAATTTCATTACACTTCCTGGGTGACCATTCTGCAAATCTGAGCTTTCTACAGTCACATATAAGAAGGAAATATAATTTAAATAAAAATAATCACAATTTCATTTAACTGGGCAGAATTTAGACTTAAGCATTGGTGGTTTTGGGAAATATTTCTAACATAAGATCTTGTCAAACCATCTTTGGTACATCTAGCAATTACCCACTGCCTTTGGAATTGTTATTTATTGATATGGTACTAGCAGCCAGAGACTCATCAAGTATCAAATGATGATTGTGTGATACTGAACAAACATGCACAAAGGTTTTTTCTTGTTCCATCTGTTCTGGTGTTTAGGTCAGATGTGTTTTCTAACTGGAAAAAAATCCAACGGTTGAAATGAGACTTAGAAATACTGTTAAAATTACTGCCCATCAGCTTTCTAAAGTAGGGCAGGTATCTCTCAGAGACAGTGCACAGGACTGGCAATCTAGGTACGTTGGCAACAGCTGAAGTGTTCAGGACATATTTCTGTCCTCTTGAACTACTCCATGTCCCTCAGTGCATAAGACAGCCTGAGGAGCCTAAATTGTAGCAGTTTCCCTAGGCTGCATTTTATTTCAGAGCAGCCTGCAGTCTTCACAGTATGAAATGCTGGTGTCCTGTGCTGTCGTGCCTGCCATGCTCTGGCTTGTGAGAGAAGCACAGCACTTCTGGAAGCAAGACATTCCTACTGTGCAGGCACAGCGCTTTTAGGATCTGCCAGCACTCTCTGAGCCCTCTTTCCGTTGCAAAGGGGCTGTAATGGGAGTGAGTCCTGGCCTTTCTTTGTAAGTGACATGTGGCAAGTAATGATTCTGGAGGGTCAGAGACTTGACAGCACAAAATCATTTCACTGCCACTCTCCTCCACTTACGTTGCTCGTGCCTAATTCTCTCAGCTTCATAACAAGATTTTTTAGCTGCATCTCTAACTGCCTGTGCCCACCTCATTATTCTGCCATTTCAGTGCACACTTAAGATGTTTTAGGTTAATTATAGATGTGCAGCAGTGCACGAGTGAGTGAGAGAAAGAGACGCAGAGAGATGATAACAGCCTGCAACTATGTGAAAGGTTTAAATGCTGAGAAGACAGAGAATGTATTAAGTATGAAACATGGGCTATTACGAGGGTGAATGAGACATAACTAAGAAAGGAAAATACCTGATGAATTATCTGGAGAAGCTCGCATGAGAACGTGATTATTTAATTGGGAGACTCTCCTCTAACAGAACAGGAGAAAGATTTCTCACTTGGGAGGTTCAAAATCTGATTGGAAAAGTGTAATAGAGCTTTTCATAGGGAACAACTTCAGGCTGGTGGTGACTGCAGAATTGTCTTTTCTGGCTTCTCTTTGTATGTCTGTATACACACAGAGACATCTTCATAACTACGCAAACGTAGATAACCACATATGGCTCCTTCGTGACAGCGATTCATTCATGACAGTGATATTCGTCATATATTGTATGTTTGGCATTCTCATCTCATCAGGACTCCTGCCCATCAGTAAGACTCTGCTGCGATACTTCTTGTATTTCTAAAGCACATATAGTTCCAAACAGCTGTCATGGGACAAAAGACAACCTGTCAGAGTGGCATTTGCTTCTTATTCTTGAAAAAGTAAAATTTATTCCAAAGATTACACTGGCCTGAGGCTTAAGAGAGGTAACATTTGGCTCTGTGCAAGGACAGATTTTATATGTCAACATGCATTGGATTTAGAAATAGCAGATTTTAAGTGAGAAGTCATCTGCTCTAAGACCTGCTAGGTCAGGGTGTACTGTACATGTAATGGTTTGGTGTATTATGAAAAGTGTATTGTTTTTATTGGAACATGCACAGATAATGAAAGAATAATCTGAAAGACAAAAAAAGAATACAGAGAGGGCTTGATCCTACAAATTTTTAATTTCTGACTGCAATGTTAACTACTGTAAATAATCTGAAGTCTGTGGCAGTAAGTGTTCTATGCTTTAAAGTTTTTGAAGAATTGAGGCTTTATTTTTAAGCTAAATTTTTTTTTCATTCAAAAGCTGAATAGCAGTTGTGAGGATTTCTGTGCATTATAAGATCACAGTGTGATTTTTTTTTTTTATTCACATTTTTACCATGCAGAGGTAAGAACTCATGTTCTGATTTTGGCTGCAGTCACAACAGTGTCTTGTTGGTTGACTAATACATCCAGTCTTGCCCATGTGCATGTGTCATATGTATATATTATTTTGCTACCCCATTAATATTGTGTACACATTGAGGCTTCATGCTCCTATCTGTTCAGGCTGGTTTAGAGTATGTGCAGCTCATGTCCACTGCAGATCTGTCTGCTCTCCCTACACTCCATTCTGCCAGTGTTTCCTTTGTCTCTGGGGTCACTCCCAATAGCTAAAAGTCCTGAGAAATGTACACAGCATGTGGGGAGCGTGGTCAGTCAGATGCTAGAGTATTTTTCCTCTAGATGACATTGCATAACACACTTCAGTAGGTTTTTGCTTCTTTGTTTGCTTGTTTGGTTTATTTGAGGCTGTAACATCACTTTATTGCAGAAAACAGAATGATTTTGGCCAAAGGAATACGTTTAGCTGGGTACTTTTCAAATAGCTATGAGGAAGCAGATGTGATTTTGGATTTACGTACATTCTGTGGTGCCCTTTTCATTTGACCTTGCAATATATGGGAGTGGGTCATTGATGAGCTCTCAAGTGCATCAGCATGCTAGATGTGAGTCCTGCTGGATTAGGAATTTAAAACTTAAGGAAAGGGTAAAGAAAGCCAATATTTAGTTATAAAGGAAACAAGAAAATACAGACTGTTTTGTGTAGATTTTGCAGCAAGAGCTGGCTCTGTCTCAGTTTCAGTGGAGTCTCTCTCTCTAGCCAAAGGGAATGTAGGATGTGACAGGGAGGGGCTGATTGGGGAGGAATGCCATGCAGCTATCAGCAGCGGGCTTCTATGTAAATACTGTAACACCTCTGAACCGAGGAACAGCTGAGATAACACTGTAAACTAATCTCTAGTGCCAGAGAAGCTGGCCAATCCCTCACATTGTATGGTTTCTGTAGAAAAGATGCGCTAGGGAAAAAAAGACGCAGATTGAAATTATATATGGCAACTTACCATGGAGTAAAATATGCTGACTTTTTAAAATTGAAAGCAGCACGTTTTTTCTTTGAAATGGTACTCTGTGCCAGGGCGTATATGCCTATAAAACCTTGCATGTATATGAATTCTTATATAAATAGGCATCGCTATCACCAAAATATTTTCAACTCTCTCTGTTACCTGTGCCTAATCAATTTAGAGAAATATGTACTCTCTTGGGGTCCTTATCCCACCAGTATTGATTTTGATTGATTTTTACTCAATACCAGGAAAACTAAGAGCCAAAGTTTGTCCAGAGCAGAGGCACTGAAGCACAGTCTTTCCCTGCTTTGACCTTTTGAGGTCACTGTATTTCACAATCCTACACCTTCCTTTCTTAGGTAGCTAAGAAAAAAAAGTAATATATACATATGTATATATACACAGATACATATAGGCATATATAATTTATATGTGCATATATATTTATATATACACGTATATGAAATATACATACACACACCCTTATACACAAATAGTGTCTCACCTGAAACAGGTTGTCTCTCCTCAAGGCATTTAAAGAAAAGCAGGAGCTATCAATGGCCAAGAAGTTTGTTGCTACATCTGCTTCAGAGTTGTGCTCATAATTGGGCACAACCCCAAGATACACTGGGGCTGGGGTGGAGCTAACCACCTCATTAATTGTGCTAGAAACGAGGAAACTGATTCCACTATCTCGGATTTCAGAAGAAATTAAAGTCTAAGCGTCTCGGACGCCCCCTTTGGATACAGTTTAGAAATGAGTAGTTGGCAATTTCCAGTTCTCACACCCTTTGTCAGAGCCAAACCACAGTGCAAAGATAGCCCTTACACCAACACCCCCGCAAAGCCCCCAGATTGCAGGTTGGGTTGTATTCACAAGCTCTTTCCTTCCACCTCATTTAAGGTGTGTATAACCACGTGACGGCTGTCAGCCCTTGTATAGCATCTAATAAACTGGACCTGTGTTTAAGCAGTTGATCCAGTTTATCGAGCGTTCCCCTCTTGACCTTGACATCCCACCCTTCCCTTCTGTCCCAAACCTCAATTCTTTTTTTCCCCTGTTGTGTCTTACATAGGCGGACATTGGGCAGTTTATAAGCTGAGCTCCCGAAGGACACTGTACTCTGCATTATAATGCAGTTCCTCTGGGACAAACGTTGACAATCTCTGCCTTCACATACCAGGCCAAACCCACTCAAGGGATGCCTCTCCAGTCTTTCTATTTTTAACTAAAAAAAAAAAAAAAAAAAGGTAATCCTGAAGATACGTGGATTTTTGAGGTTCCACCGCTGGAACAAATTATCAATGTGGATGTTTCAACAACTAAGCAGGAAAACAACTGTCACATTACATTAATACCATAGCTGGTTTTTGTCCAAGCTATTCCCATCTCTCATCTTCCGCCCTATACATATCACTATGTGTTACTGATCCAGTATGCATTAAAAGAACAAAAATTAGGACTTTAAGTATCTGCGTATTAATGTAAATGAGCAGAACCCATTTTGTGCTATAGATGTCAGCCAAAAGCAGAGAGAAGCACGATTTTTGCTGCATGTGCTCATCAAAATTTAAAAGCAATGGAGTGTGCACTGCTCCTTCCTAAGGCAATACAGGCAGCGGATGCTGCCTCCGTGCAGTAGAAGAGCCTCAGTTGTTGGCACCAAAGTAACCTCGTGGGTCGTCGATTAAATAGGAGCTCGAGTGGCTTCTTTTCAGTGGAAAAATGAAAAGCCGGGGGAGAAAACACGCGTGCGGCTTTCCCCGCACCCTCCGCCAGGCCCGCGCATCTCCCGTTTCTGGGCCCACCTGGGCCGGCACCCGGCGGGTGTTGACACCTCGGGGCGCCGGCGGCGGCCGCAGCCGAGCCGGGCTCCGAGCTCGCCCCGGGGAGGCGGCCCGGGAAGGCACCTTCCCACCCCGCTCCCTGGAGGCGCTGGCCCCCGAGGGGCTGCGCGGGGCTCCCTATTTGGCCATGCGGCGGGCCGGGGGCGCGCTGCCCCGCGCCTGCCTTACATGGGCCGGGCGGCCGGGCTGCGCCGGGGCTGGCCGGGCTCCATTCATGGCTGCGCGGCTGCTCAATGGCGCGGAGCCGACCAAATAAGGAGAAGGTGGCTGCCCCGTCCCGCGGCGGCCCTGGCCGACGCTGCCCCTCGGGGGGGTATAAATTGGGGCGTCTCCGCCGAGCCGGCACCCAGGCTCTCCTCCGCAGCCCCCCCGCCGCCGGTGCTGGTCTGGTGAGTAGCGCGGCGGCGCCCGCAGCGCCGCGGGGCCGGGACGGGACGGGACGGGACGGGGCGGGACGGGATGGCAGGGCAGGGCAGGGCAGGGCAGGGCTGGATGGGAGGCAGCGGTGGATGCCGGTCGCGCAGGTGCAGCCGCTGCTCTGCCTGCGCACCTCGCGGGTCGGCGTTATTTCTGCCGGGGACACCGTCCCGTCCCCACCGCCCCCCGCGCAGCGCCAGCCGCCGCGGCCCGACGGGGCGCGACGCCCCGCCGCCGGTGGAGCGCTCTGGGCAGGGCCGGTCTTTCCCATTTCAAACGCTTTCCCTCCCGTTTCAATCTGCGGCCGGAGGGTACCGCTAATGATGCCCTAATTAATGAGCGTCCTGAAAGCCGGGGCGCCTTTTGAAGCGCGGAAAAGCAAGCGGCTGACGGATCCTATTTAAAGCCCTGCCCACGAGCGTGGCTGAGCCACCCAGCATCCTCCCGGGACGAGTCAGATTTCCCGCTCCCGCCGACAGCTGCCGGTGTGCCTCCGCCGTGCCGCCGCCCGTGCCCTCCGGGATGGCGGGCGGGAGGGCGCGGAGGGGCCGCCCGGGGGCTCGGCGGGGCCCGGCGGCAGCGCCGCGCTCGCCGCGTGGGTCTGGACGCGCCGCCGCGCTGTTTTTCAGGTCCGTGCCTCCCTCCGAAGATGTGTGACGACGAGGAGACCACCGCACTGGTGTGCGACAACGGCTCGGGGCTGGTCAAGGCGGGCTTTGCCGGAGATGACGCCCCCAGGGCCGTTTTCCCGTCCATCGTCGGACGCCCGAGGCACCAGGTAAATACGGGGGGCAGGACGGGGGCAGCACCGAGCCTTCCCCCTCTCTCCAGCAGTCGCCTCCACTCGCCCCTTCCCTCCTTAGTTCTTCTGTCCCGCCCCGAATACCCTGCCCTTCCCTCGGCTCACTTCTTGCGGTGGTACTAGCTGCGCCTTCCCAGTTCTCTCCAGCCCTGCACTCAACTCCCCTGTCTGGCTGTCCCTTATCTCCTTTCTATCACTGTCTCCCTTTCCCCCAGCTATTTCTAACTCACCAACTTTCTTCTTGACTCTCTCCCTGTTCTCTCTCCTAATGAGCCCAAACCCAGCTTCCTACAAAGCTGCTGCCCACTCCATCCCCTAGGCCAGACCTGCTGTTGGTGCTCGCTCAAAGGCATCTCCATTGGCTGAATTTGTGCACGATGCAGTTTGTTTAAGGCCCTTCCCACCCATCCTGTCCAATGTTTCACGTACCAAACACCGTCTTTCCATTTCCTCTGTTTCTTTTGTCTGTCTCTGACCTTACCTTCTCACTGCTCTCTAAGCCTCCTTCTCTGTTCCCGTTTCATTCTCCTTCTCTTGTGTCACAGTTAAATCAGCATATAGAAAATACAATACTTTTTCTCCTACAATTTCCTTGATAAAAAGTTTGTAATGCTTTTTTTTTTTTTAGCTAAAACATTTGCAATATGTGTTTTGTTATTGTGAATAAATTACTGCTGAGGCTCCATGGTAATACGGAGTATCTTCCTTCACTAGACGGCTCATTTCCCTCTGTATCTTCTTGTTTATAAACTCTCTTTGTATGTCTTTCTATATCTTTTCCTGCTCATGATATTGTGCAGTTTACTTTCAGTCAAACTTTGGACCAGAAACAAGTAATTGAAAATAAGAGGTGCATTAAAAAATGGGAAAAAAATCCTTTCATCAGATTAAAGGAAAAAGGATTTGATGAGAAAACTTCAAATTCTGTTGACTAAATATTTTAATAATGCTCATTTATTTTCCTGAACAACCTTTCAGTGGTGTGACTGCTTGTACCTTTCTTGAAAATAGCATAGTTGTCTGTGATGTAATTGTTTGGGCTCTGTGATGTAGTCTTCTTCAAATAATGCTTCTCTGTATTTTCTTCTCTTAGGGTGTTATGGTTGGTATGGGTCAAAAAGATTCCTATGTGGGTGATGAAGCTCAGAGCAAAAGAGGTATCCTTACTTTGAAATATCCCATTGAACATGGCATCATCACCAACTGGGATGATATGGAAAAGATCTGGCACCACACTTTCTACAATGAGCTCCGTGTGGCCCCTGAGGAACACCCTACCTTGCTCACAGAAGCCCCCTTGAACCCTAAAGCTAATCGTGAAAAGATGACCCAGATAATGTTTGAGACCTTCAATGTACCTGCTATGTATGTGGCGATCCAGGCTGTCCTGTCCCTGTATGCCTCTGGTCGTACAACAGGTAAAATAAAAAATAAACACTATTTAGATTTTCCCTTCCAGGAGCCCTCCTTCCTTCTCACTCCAAATAGGAAAAAAACCCCATAACTCATTCAAATTTACAGAAAACTAGGTATTTTTAGTTTATAGCAGCTGATGATAACAGTAGCAGAAAATCCAGTACAAAATAGTCTGTGGGCAGAACAATGTGGACCTGTCTGCATTGCTTTCAGAGAGGCACGGTGGAACTGACTCTCCTGCCGCTTGTCATGACACAAACGAGGAGACGTTCCTGTGAAGATACTGCAGTTACACAAGTATTGCAGCAGTTTTAAACTGGGCCCAAAATATGCCCATTATTGGACCAAGACAATCTTTATTGCAAATATACTTACTGCTCAGTGTAGTAGCAGTGGAAGGCTGTTCGTATGGATTAGCTTAAAATATGTTTGGGATAACTGTTTTATGGGAAAGTTCACACCAAACAGGAATGTCCAGGCAAGCAAAGGCAGAAGGAATGGGCAAGATCTTTATGGCTAAAATAGAATGATGCTACTTCATAGTGCCTGAAAAATCCTATATTTTGTTGTGTTTGTTGCTGCTTTCTGTGCCTAGGGGCTCTAAGCATTTGCTAGGTGATTCCAACCGCTCTCTGACATTTCTCTCCCAGGTATTGTTCTGGACTCTGGTGATGGTGTCACCCACAATGTACCTATTTATGAAGGTTATGCTTTGCCTCATGCTATCATGCGTCTGGATCTGGCTGGCAGGGATCTGACTGACTACCTCATGAAGATCCTCACGGAGCGTGGCTATTCCTTTGTGACAACAGGTCAGTCCTTCAGCTTTGCCCTCGCATGAGAATCCTCATGTCTCTCTTGGCAAGAGTTGTCTCTCTTTTTCCTCTAGTATTTTGCTTCTCCAAACCTTGACTTGATTCCTATATATCTGCAGCTGAACGTGAGATTGTTCGTGATATCAAAGAGAAATTGTGCTATGTTGCACTGGACTTTGAGAATGAAATGGCCACTGCTGCCTCTTCCTCCTCTCTGGAAAAGAGCTATGAATTGCCTGATGGTCAAGTAATCACAATCGGTAATGAACGTTTCCGCTGCCCTGAAACCTTATTCCAGCCATCCTTTATTGGTAAGTGTTCCCAGGAAATTCTCCTTTCTGTAGGAGGTATGAATGAATCAGAAGATCGAGAAGGTGTCCCACTCTTCTTCCTGCTTATCTAAATTTGGCATGAAATCAAATGTAAATAAATAATGAGTTAGATCCTCTGGTCCCTGTAAGCTGTGCTTGATGTGAGCTCAACTGGTAATTAGCTGAGCTCTGGACTTTTGTTGCAAGTTTTAGATCAGGTTTTAGGGTCACAGTTTTTTAGTGATAAAATGTACAGTTAGAATATCATTATTAGGGAGTTGGACTCGATGATCCTTATGGGTCCCTTCCAGCTTGAGATATTCTATGATTCTATGTCACTGGTGGCAAGAATAGCTTTCATTGCTGTATTACACTTAAACCAGTATCTGACTCCATGAAGAAGTGTCTGGGAGGGGAAAAAAATTGAATGAAAGTGTGTGTATATTTCTATGCACTCTAATTAAACATTGCCATGGTCAAGATGGTAAGCTTTGCTGTTTGTGAGTGCAGCTGACGGATATAGCAAATGCTTATACTGTAAGTCCTGAGTAATAAATGCAGTTGTTCATCAGCTGACATCTTGCTGTGGATCTAGTGTCAGCCCTTACAGGAAGCACCTGTTAAAATTAATAAACTGGAATGCAACCTACAAACACTTGCTTCTGGTTTCTTTTTCCTTACCACCGAGTACTAATATCTTGGTCCATGTCTTGGTTATGTCTTGCCTTGATGTTTGTAAATAGTATAGACTGTATTTTGAGTAGGCTGAAAAAGAAATGAAGTTACCATTGTCTTCTTTAGTTCTAACTCAACTGCTTTCATTGTCTTTATTGCTGTCTTTTCTATATTCAACTAGTGCTTTTTGTGAGACTTTGATGTAATCTGATACTCATGTTTTCTGTTCTGTATAACTTTCTCCCATTGCCATATGCTAAATGAGTTTATCTTGTGTGTCTGCTTCTTCTCATACTGTATATTTTGAGTATCTTTTCTTTGCACATGCATTATGATTCTTACCCTTTCTAACAAATAATTTTCATTTTCTTAGCTAGTTCTGTCATTCTATTTTTCTATGTTTTTCTATAACATTTAATAATCAGTAAGTAATTATACCACAAAAATGTCATAGAAGTTCATGTTAATGATGAGGAAAAATGCTGAGAGTTCTTCTCATGAAAACCTCCTATATAATTTACTGATCTACTATCTTATTTCTTCTCGAGGTATGGAATCTGCTGGTATTCACGAAACTACCTACAACAGTATCATGAAATGTGATATTGATATTCGTAAGGACCTGTATGCTAACAACGTCCTCTCAGGTGGAACGACAATGTACCCTGGCATTGCTGATCGCATGCAGAAAGAAATCACTGCACTTGCTCCTAGCACTATGAAGATCAAGGTGAGGAATTTGACTCTGTACTTTAAAATGTGGGTAAGGATGGGGAAAATGTCCACATCATTAAACTGGGATACAGGAACAACTCAAAAGTGAGATCAACAGCTGATGGACAAATGAGAAGAAACTCCATTTAATCAGCATAATTATATTGATTAGAAGCAAGTGTTAGAAAAGAGGAAAATATGGTTATAGATTGTCTTAAGGAATATTACATGTATTGTACCAGCTGCTGAAGATCCATACTGTTATTATAGAAAAGTTATTTATTTACTTAAGGAAATATCTAGTGGTTTGTTACATTGGTGATGTGGGTTGGTTGTTCAGAAATGTAACTGCTAAATGAGGATTTTGTTGTTTTTCTTTATCCTAGATCATTGCCCCACCTGAGCGCAAGTACTCTGTCTGGATTGGTGGCTCCATTCTAGCATCTCTGTCCACCTTCCAGCAAATGTGGATCAGTAAACAGGAGTATGATGAAGCTGGTCCATCCATTGTCCACCGCAAGTGCTTCTAAGCACTTTTTCCCTCAATTTACTTCCCACTCAGGATGACGACAATATGCTTCTTGGAGTCTTCTGGCAACCCTTCCTGAACTCTTCAGTCATTGTACAGTTTGTTTACACACCCGTGCAATTTATTTGTGCTTCTAATATTTATTGCTTTATAAATAAACAAGATCTGGGACTTGCAACCTACAAATGATTGTCTTTTGTTTTATTATAAGTATTCTTTGGTCAAAAAAAAGAGACTAAACACTCTGGGATTTGGAAACTCCCATCAAACCTATCAATGCCTTCACTGCATGCATGTCCTTCTAAGTGATGTAGGCGTGTTAGGTTATGGTTTTCTATTAGTAAGAATTTATACTTTATAGTTTTAATTTTGAAACTTGAAACAAAAGAAGCATCATATATCAAGGCTTACAAAGAAATAGCCTTGAGGGTAGGCCCAGTAAGTGGAACAAGTGGAAGGAAACCTCTCATAGTCACTCACTGGGTTTAGAAATGTTTCTTGTGTTGCATTTATTATAACCTAAGTATTTTAATATTAATTTATTGAAAGCCAAAGCTTCTATAAAAGAATTATGTTAATACATTTAGAATCCAATTTATAACTAATTAGCTCAACCCTAAAGAGGCACACAATTGTTTTCTGTGGGCTATAAATATTTATGACAAAACATTAATTCAAACTGACAGTTTACTCATCTTTCCGCATCTCTTCAAAGCCAGAGATAAAAAAGTGAAGCCCTTATTGTACTAATAAACAAGAATAAAACGTCTGCTGTATAATTGTACAATTGTTATAATCACGATTACTTTCACATCATCATACATATGTCTTAGGCAATTCTTGCTATTCTTTGTTGCTATTTGACCCAGATACTGCAATCATAAATTGCGTACTTTCCATGGTCTTTTGTGTTCCTCACCATGACTTTTTATAACTGTGCTCTTTTGATTTTTTTAAAAAGTAATATCTAAAAGGTGTACAGAATGACCTGGGACGTTTTCATTAAAATAATGGAACCAGTCAGTGTCATAGTGTGAACTATGTACAGACTGGATTTCACCTAAACTTGATTTAGGAAATCAATTAAATCATTTATCTAGCTGTGCATGTGGTTAGTTAGGCATGTGCTCAGCTGAGAGCCATTACAGGTGTTTGAAAAGATTAGATTTCATGCTAATTTTATACTCAAATGCTAATTAAAAAAACCCAGATAATAATAACAGGCAGTTTACACAGTTGCTGGGAAAATTTTGCTGTGTCTCCCACCTTATTTTCTCTTATTTTCTAGAAAGGCATTAACACTGGCCGTTAGATGTGATCTGCAGTTAAGCAGAATGGAATTTACTCTTTGAATATATGAAGATGTACCTGGTATCTGTCTTTAATTTACTTATCATTAGAAGACATTTTACTGAGTTACCATTCTAATTGCCTACCATTGGCTTGCAATTGAAATATTCAAATATTTCTAGATATTTTTGCTTTTGGACAGAGAGGGTGGATGGAGTTGCTAAATATACATGAAATTTAAACATGAATATGAAATTTTAAACCTTTTTTACAATTTAAACATAAATTTAAACATTTCAAACAAACATAAAAATGAAATTCTAACATAAATATGAAAACTTAAACATAAATATGAAATACTTATTCTCACACTGCACACAGAATTACTGAAATACTGCTACAAATAGGCCTTTTCACAGGACAATACAAATTAACCTGTGACTATGTTAGGGCAAAGCCAACAGCTTCCACTGTTTTGAAGAAGGTTTCCAGAGCAGGGAATCACTCTGAAGTTCACACCAGGGAGTCATTTTGTATGTTTTGAAAACATGGGAACCTTTCCAGATTTCTGACCTGCACAAATTTATTTATTCAAACTTAAATGACATTTGCCAACGACGTTTGTGTATTGTTGTTCAGAACCATTGTACTTTTCTTGCTAGTTCTTGCTTGCTAATTTGAAAGATTCAGCTGGTCAGAAAGGTCATCTCAGGTATTAGTGTGAACTAATAGGGTGATACTGGACATAAATTGCAACTAATTGGAGCTTAAAATGTTAAGCAAGTATGCAAAGGGCATGCTAAGTCAGACCCAGTGGATTCCTGACTGACTGGCTCTGACTGACAGGTCAGGAATGGCAGGCATACAACTGGCACCACATTCACGGCTGTGATCAGGAGTTTACCCCTGAGCATGTGGGCATGAGGAGGGAACTGAAGGAAGCCACTGATTGTGTGACTGATGGAAAAATTCTTTCCATAGATATTTTGGGGTTTGTAATTCACAGTTTATGGAAATGGATATGAGCAGCAAGGATTGTGCAAAATAGTGATATGCTTGCATATATGTAGAATATGATTAAAAAGTAGCAACGCCTTACTCTCTTTCTCTTCTTATAGTGTGTTTCCAGATGTATTCAGTTTTAATGTAATAATCCCATTATTACATTATATAAAATATAATGTATAATATAATTTTTCATATGTATATAATATTTATTTACATATATTTATATAAATATACATATGAAAAATATGTATTCACAGTGCAGTGAAAACTTTAATAATTCAATGGGATAGGAATTATGATAACTATTTATGGAAGCAAAACTAGATCTTTTAAATATGGATAATTCAACTGATCAATTTGATTGAGAGGAATTTGAGTGTTAAGTCACATAAGCTAGGATTCAAAACACCAATAAGAGATGCCACTGTTTAAGTTTACCCTCCGTTTACATTTTAATTACAATGGTATACATTTTGTATGTAAATGAAGATGGTGGAATGGGATGCAGAAAATAACTGAAGAGCACCTACATGATAATCAGTAAAGCTATTGCAGATATTTCCTTCAAAAAGGCAAATTAAAAACCAGTGTATCCAAACCCTGCTGTGATCATCAATCTTCACCTCTGAAACACCTCAGCTAATGAAGACATTGACATAAATTTTGAGACTAAAGGATCACAGTTAATCTTCATTGCTTTTGATGAGATTCTCTTTGGATGGAAGAAGGAAACACAATGTTTAGCCAAATTTATAGATTCAACATATGCATTTTGAAAAGCAACATGGATACATGGCAAAACGTCTGGCTGCCACACCAAAGTGTGTCCTGTTATTTGACTTTGCAGCTCCTTGTTGCTCTATATGTAAAATGGTGTGGAAGTCATTCTGTGGAAGTCAGTCTGATGTGATTTTTTTAGCTACATGAAGAGGCTTTATTCAGTAATAAGGGCTAAAAAGTGTTAAGAAATACTAACACACATCATAAGAGCTGAGACAAAATCTTATGGCCTGTTCTGGCAGCCAGAACAACACAGCCCAGTACTTCTGCTTTTGACTGAAGGATATTGGGGTTTTGCCACTGCTGCCTGACCCACTGATCTTACGGAAAACTTTCCTTCTAGATCAAGGAGCATGTTGGCACTTAAGGAGTATTGAGGGATAGGATTATGATCAGAACAGAAAGCTTGTAACATCTCTATGAAGTATGTGCTAAGAATCTGAAAATCCTGTGATTCTGCTTTAAAAGATGGATTTTTTGACAGGAAATAAGGAGATGTTTCTAAAGTCACTTGTTAGTGCTTTAAGGCTCTTTCAAAAAGATTGGTAGGGCAGTCATTATAAATTTGATAGAGTTGTCTACTTTGCACTAATCTTCTCTAAAAAGCCTGTTTTAGCCAAAGCTTTAAAAAAGTCAGCCTGAGGCAAAGCACTAATATGAAAATTTTTAGCTTGAATAATTGAATTCTGTAGAGTGATAATTTTTTTAATGTAGAATGAGGATTTTATACTTAAAAACTTTAGGTGACTCTAAATATATGTGACAGTCAGATTAATCCACAGTAGTAACACAACAATAGAAAAAAAATAGAGAAAAACCTCTTCGCTGCTGGTTGAATAAATTGAATACAAGGCCCAGGCAGAGAGTGTTGCTTTCTTCCAGTAACAGCTGAACCCAGACCCACCCTGAAGCATCCTGTGACAGAAGCCTCTGTCATTATTAAGACACAAGAAAAAGGAAAAAAAAATATAAAATTGAGTGATTAGTAAATCTCACTCATTACACTCAAGAAAGAAGCAATTCAGGCAGTTAACATATCACCAGTTACCTTTGCTTTTTCTCCTGAGGATGACTGTGATTGCTGAAACTTGCAAACTCATCACAGAGATGTAATTTATTGAAAAATTTTATTATGCCAATATATAATTAAAAGATGGATTTAATTTGTGATTAAGCTGTCCGGTGTGAATAATGTTGGATGAATAGAATTTAGCAGACATTAGCAAAAGTTAACATACATGGTGGCGATCTTATTTTTCATCATAAAGAAATAATACACAAAATACACTATATCTGAAGTCTACAAAATATAGGGCAGTATGCTCTCTTAGAGGAGAGGAATTGTATTTTAGAAATATTTTTTAACCATTTTCTGTCAGGTGATATATATATATGCAGGGGAAAAAGTGGATGTGGAATAGCATAAAGCTTTATCAACATAGATTTACATCACACATAAACAATATAAGTAAGTCGGGGAAGGTACCCAATAAAATCCAGGTAGTGAGGCAGTAAGAAAGAGCTTAAAGATTAGTTCTGAGTCGCTAAGCCCCCCAGGTTTAGATCACCAGAAAGGGTATTGTCAATGATAATGAAGACTACAGGAGCTTTCATTCCGAAGGGTCCCAAATGCATTATGAGCTACATTGTGGCTTCTAGACATTCTTTTGCAAAAAGGCGATGCTCAAAGGGAAATTGAGGATCTCCTGGGTGTTACAAAGGGCTTGCAACTCCACCTCTTCTAGAGAGAGTGGAAATAGGTGGCTGTAGCAGCACAGCAACTCCTGCCATGTATTCATCCCTCTCCCCCAGCTCTCTGTAGCTGGCTGGGTCTGCCTCAGCTGAGACGAGAAAGAAAGAAGGTGACAAATCTAGTTCATTTTGTTCTGGGGAGGAAGGGGTCTAGGAGGCACATATTGCTGGGCCAGTCAGGGTGGGGAGATCTTCCACAGCATCCAGGAGCACAGGGATTTTACAGTAGCTGCTATCAAGGAAAAAATATAAGTTTAGGGAATTCAAGCCATATCCTCATGTTTATGTAATAGATGAGTTTTGACACTGAATTTCATGTTAATTCTTATTTATTTTTTATTTTGATTATATAAATTATTTTCAGGACTCGGGTTTCTGTCTTCAAAAGCTCTATTTTATCAAAAAAACCCCAAACCAAACCCAAACAGAGTAAGAAACATTAATCTTAAGCAAGACAATTGTCCACCTTGGGTCTTTCTTTTTAACTAAATATTTTTCATTACTAAAAATGTTTTAAAGTTAACTCTCTGTGTGTGTGTGTGTTTGCAATGCTCTGATTATCTGGTAAGCCAGAGGGGAGAAGAATTTTTGCAGAAATAGAAATCTCAGCAGATTTTAAAGACAAACCACTGAACAAGTCATAAGAAAAAAGCACTTCACTCTTTACTTCTTTAGCATGAATTATCCCTTGAATTTAGCACCTAAACTGGGAGATTCTTCCTTGTCAAGGAACATCATCTACAAGAAAACGTTGTTTTCTACCAGTTAAACCAAGGCCATTTCTGTGGCTGTAACTTTACTTCAGGTAAAAGTTTAAAGGGAATCATCTCCTACTCAGTCTTCTATTACAGGTTAAACAGAAAATACCTTTCTTGTGCTAAATTTCTGACTTCATTATCTGATGTATTAGTTTGACAATTTGAGTAACTGGTTATCAAAATGAATACCATTAACCAATTGAGTTACTAATTCAGCATTGGTTCTGAATTCAACTTTATTACCATACTGTTTCATTCATATTTAAAACACTGAACTCATAGCAGACAGCCTCTTGTATATGTGGAAATGTGAGTTGTGAAAAATACAACCTGTGGTTTTATTCTTACAAATGTTTAATGATTACTTTGATCCATACTTAAAAACCCATCTATATATATTTGCAGGAATGAGTATATAGTAGGTATTTAATGTATATTATGGCTTACTAAGTGTCACAGTCCATTACAAGATACTACAAAATGCCCAGATATAATTTTAAATTGTAATGTAGTGTATTGTTAAAACCAAATCCTTTAATATGTGACAAAACCTTTAATACGTGATGAACAGGTTTACAAAAATTGTCTTAGGCCTTACTAGTCTTACTAGTGTGCAAATGATTTCAGATTTCTTTTTAATTGAATTGGAGCTCTCTTCTGCAGCTCAGCTCTGTATGGCAACCAGACAAATCGCAGTAATGCAGTGGCTTTTGATCTTTTGCCCATATATTTTGGCAGCTAAGTCGAATGGACTTTGAAAGAGACTTACATGGAACTGATATCTTTACTGTACATAGGAAAATGAGTGATTATGTTGTTGCTGGTGATAGTCAGTCTTGCATTTGTTTCTAGGTTCTCCAAAGTGTTTGCTGTAATAATATGTATATATATTTATAGATATATTTATACGTATGTGGGTATACACGTATATATGCATACAAATATTTTCCCTAAGTCTTCTCTTTAACTTTGCAATGGAAGAGTGTCCCTCACTTGGTAACAAGTTTCAGAGACCACATCTGTATGACATAGCATACGAGTACCCCCCCTAGAAAATTAGCATAGTTGAAGTTGGAAGGACAAATATTTCATGCTAGAACATCACAGAGATATTTGACTAAGACAAAACTGTGGATATTTTGTAGCCTGGTTCCTAAGACAGAAGTTAATTCCTGATTTAGTTTGCTGCTCAAGGAATAGCCTCAGAATTTTGGAATTTTGAGAAAAGATCAGAACTGAAGTGGTTTTAGTGATAATGTGAAATACTCTTTCCTTCTTACAAGCTACAGTCAAAATGCCACAGAGTTACGTTCTTCAGGTGGAGCCTGAATACACCACATACTGCTAAAAGTGTAAAAAGTGCCCAAAGTCAGGTAGAGAATAAGTTTGCAATGTCTGGTGTCATGTTCTGTATTTTCATGGCTGCAAGCAATAGTTTTGTAGACTTTTCTGATCAAACATAACATCAGCTGTCATCATCAACTGGGTGGACAAATTTGTTTCTGCCCTTTCATTTCAACTGAGACTATGAATTCTGCCCACTGTACTGGCACCTAACAGAAATAGGAAACTACCTTCTGACCTTATTTTTGTGAATAAACAGTGTATGAAATTATCAGGAATAGTATCCTGCAGGCTCTTCCTTCTGCCAAAAGACATACAAAGGGTTCCTTTGCTCATTCTGTCCATATATATTACACAAAGCAAATATATTGCCATTTAAAATGCTCAAAAGACTATTTCTTTTATAAGTAATAATACAGAGATGGTGATTGTGCAATCTCCAAATAGGGTCGTGTGGTGACAGAGAGACAGTGGGTGCTATTAAAAGCTTGACATTTATCACTCACAGTGGTTAAATTTATCATGGTATTTGTGGCATTTGCCAATCTAAGTATAGAGAATGCCACAAATACCACAGAACAGATAAATACTGCTGTGCAAAAACCAGCAAACTGCTGGTGGTGCTTTGCTAAACCTATAGCGCTCTGTGTTCTAGAAATGCATTGCAGGTGCTATTGGCTGGGATTTTCTCAGTATGGAGAAGGAAAGAAGTTTGTTAGGCTTTTCCTTTATCTTGCCTATTTAGACCAAAAGGTCTTTTGTATAGGAAATATTTCTCTGTGTCTGTAGCCTCCAGAGCAACGGAGATCCTATCAGAGTTTGAGTGTCCTAAAGCTAGTAAAAGCCAGATCATGGCATATCATTCACATAGACAAAATGAAGTCTGTCCAGCACATGAAAGTTAGGAAATGTTCCACTGGAAAATATGCCATGTATCATGTGACAAACAACCCACTGTGCAAATCTTGTTAGAAATAATGTTTTTTTCAAGCAGAAAGGTGTTCTCTAGGACATAATTTAAGAGCTATGGATCTCTGCTTAAATCCTGAAGGACAGAATGGACATAATCAATCACATTGTACACTTACTCTAAGACACACAGAAAAATCATCATTTTCTTTGCAATAACTGCAGAAAAAGCATTAAGATAACAAAGTGCATAATGGAACTATTTTTTCTTCGCCTAATGAAACAACTTTAATGGTGGTAGAGGAAATAAAGGCTTTGCCATTGTCTTACAGTGTTGGGTTTTTGGAGTCTACCCAGTCATACCCAAATCCCATTTGTACCTTGGAAAAATATTGTTTCTTGGCTTCTCCATGTTCACAGAGTGAACATGAAATGGACAGCTGCTCTCAAGTCTTATCCACAGGTGCTGTTCTGTCCCTTCTTGACTGGTGGAGGTGCTGTGGTGCTAAAGTGTCAATTCTCATAGGTATTAAGTTGTGTAAAGAGTATTTTGCTAAAGCTTAAGAAAGTATAGGAAGAAGTTGAAAGAATGTGGCCATAGTTGTGACCAAGTTCTTAATCTTTGGTAATGATGTGCACTTGATCCCTTAGCGGGACTCTACCCTTGTAGGGCAGACCTAAGCCTAGAGTTAGATAATTTCCCTGCCATGGAGCTGTTGAGACTGGCTATTTGATTATCTCTTAAGTTTTTGAATGCACCTGATTACAGCAGATGGCACTGAAGAGTATATAATGAAATTCCTGGGCTGTTGACAAAACCTGTGTGTTACAAGTCAGTCCTTGACATGAACTCTTCACATTCATTTGGCATGCATTCTCCCCCAAATTCCCTGCTCTTTTCACAGACACAATTTACCTGGTGAAAGGAATGGAGGGAAGTATGTTAGTGAAAGAGGGTCCTGTATTCAACTTCAGTCATTTCTATAATCATTTAAAATTTACCCAAATTATAGGTAAGTTGACCTCTTTAAAAATGTCTTGAAGAGTGGAAAGTACTTTGCTTCAATGAGTATTATTTTGGAAGACTAGAACTTCAGATGTAACTTAAATGTAGAACAAAAATGCTGCACTATATTCTTAGGGCCATAAAAAAAAATGAAGGCCCAAATTCTCAGCTCAGATAAATCAGAACACTACTCTTGTTTTGAAGCCAGTGATACTAGGAGGACTGTCTACAGTAGGTGAGGGTATGGCTATTTTCCTAAGTAATGGTTTTTATTTTCTTCCCATGCTGTAAATCTCCCATGCATGCTTCTAATTAACCATTGAATATAGAGGCTGAAAAGAGTCAAGTGGAGACATTTTAAGTCTGTCTTTGTGAAAGGGCATTTAGTGTGGATTTTTAAAACTGTGTGTCTTGGGCTAGATTCTAGTGCAACTTGCTGCAGGTGCTGAGAGTTAACTTAAATGCTGATGTGTGCAAATTTTGAATTTTTTATTATGCCCACCAAAATGCTTGAGGTTTTATGTCTTAAAAGCAGCTGTATATATCTCAATGTACTTTTTGACATCTGAGAAGATGACTTTCATAGTAAATATCAAACATAAGAAACACTTTTGTGTTTCCTTAAGTAAGAATGCAATGCTATGCAGTCGCAGAAGACCACTTAGACTTTGAGTGAGGTACTACTTTAACTTTGCCTTTTCTATGTGTATTGTGATTTGGTTTTCCTATTTACACACTCAGTTAATTAAAAATAAAAATATTTTAACAAGTTATTCATAGCCATTGTAGCAGTGTGCTTGATTTGTTCCAGAGCCAGCTGTGATAGGTCATACCTTCTCTGCCGGACAATCATCACTGCCCTGTGATGCAAGTGTATCGGCACGTTGTAGTTCTGGACAGATTGTTTTTCCCTGCTGCCAGAGAAAAGAACATTTAAAGATTTTTTATTTAATTATTTTGATATATTCATTTGATATATTTCTCTGACCAACCCTCCCAGTGAAAAGAAAGGATAACTCTTATTTATCATGTCAAAAACAATGTCTTGCTTTACACTATACCTTCTTTTTCCAAAGTCATCTTAAAAACTGAAGAAAACCACATTATTGGGAAGGGCTAATCACAAGAGGAGAGACCTTATAAAAGGGGAAACTCAGTCCCTGTTCTCTGCTTGAGGACGTTTCTATAATCATGGCACAGGTAGGAGGCTTGCCACCCAGTTTAATTTAGCTTGTTGTCTGCATTGTCTTTCACAGTGAAACATGCTGTATTAAGTGTATTTTCCATTCAACAGGAACCCTGCCCGCACGGTGTGTATGACTCATCCACCTGTCTAGTTGGTGTTCTTTGGATTAATTGATCTATCTTTGAGCTCATGTTTTCTCTCACGCCTTGTTTGTCTTTGTGGCAGTCATATTTGGATTTCACACATTCATTTTTGCTGTACGTACCACCTTCCAGCCCAAGGAACAGTTTGCACTGACATTTCAGGTAGCATGACACTGGACTTTGACAACTACTTGGTGTAATTAAACTAAATATGCTTTACAAATATTTATTAAAACCCT
Source organism: Nipponia nippon (assembly GCF_047370975.1). Classification (NCBI taxonomy): domain Eukaryota; kingdom Metazoa; phylum Chordata; class Aves; order Pelecaniformes; family Threskiornithidae; genus Nipponia; species Nipponia nippon. The sequence continues at coordinate 38,390,956 of NW_028262291.1, forward strand.
GTGGGGACCTGGCTGTCATTCCTTTTTTCTCCCCCACTGCACTAGCTTTCCTGTAAGCCTTTTCTCTTTATAATACAATTTCTGCCTCTAAGCAGATCCTTCACTCCAAGGAAATACATGAAATAATGAAATGTATCAAACAACACTAATGAAACAAATCAGATCAATAATTTATCCATGTCTTTTTGACATACTACTTATTGCCATATTTTTTAAACAGGGTTATTAGCAAATATTTCAAGTCACTTGCCTGTTTTTTTGTCCACTGAAACTATAGGATGGATATACTTATACGGTGAAATTAGGGCTGGAAATCTACTGATATCTGTTCCTTCAGCATCAGAAGATGTCTGGTTTTGAGAAAGCACTGGATAGCTGCGTCTCAATGTGAGGCCTTGAAATTCCTATCTGAAAATGCACTGTTTGTATGTATAATTTTAATCTATTTTAACCATATGAAAATCTTTATTAAATCTAAAGCTTAGGAGCCCTGATCCTTCTGTTTTGCTGATTCACTGTAACCCATCTTTTAAGGCCTCTGGGATGAGTCTCTGGGATGAGACAAGTTCTTCATAGACTCGTTCTTAGAAGTTTCCATAAGAAAGCCTGTGTTTCATCGTGGCTCTGTGCTGAAGAAGCAAAATGACAGTAAATCCAGAGGGGGAAAGGGAGGTTTACTGTCCCATGTCAGGAGGCATAACCTCTTTCTTGGTTTGCACACAGCCTGCGTGAGTCTGCTTAGAGGAAGTTGTGTGCAGAATGGAGATATTCTGGAGGAGTGACTGAAGAAAATGAAATTCCGTATTTTGGTTTTTGTGTGCCCAGCAGGTACAGACACATACAAATGTAAGAGATCCTTCAAAATCTGAAAAACAGACACTGTAGATAAAACCTGATATAGTATTTGCAGTAAATCTTATGAATTGATACAAAATAATAGTTGATAAAATTGTACACATAAAATATTTACCCACTTACATTTAACTGTAAATATATGACACTGTTCTCACTCTGATGTAGCCTTTGAAGTTCAACTGACGAACATTTCAAATGGCAAATTCTGTGGTTCAGGGTCTGTATTAGGTGTTCAGCCTGGCAAGAGGTGGTTAATGGAGCCTTTCGGTTTCCCTTTGATCCTCAGCTAGGTGTTGAGCTGGGCAAGCACTAGCGGGAAAGGTACCCAGGGACAACTCAAACAGCTGCTTGGCGCTGTTGCTAGTGTGAACCAGCCTGCCCACGCCAGGCCCCCAAACCTCCTGGGAATGTCGTAAAGAAGATGTGGATAGAGTTCTATATATCGCTGATAGTTTGGTTATGTTTCTCACAGGAAAACAGTCCCCACTTTCTCACAAGAAAGCGTGAAAGAGGTTGCAAACAGCTACAAAGCAGAGTTCCTAAATCTAAAATGCAAAGCAAATATCTGGTTAAAATGAGGACAGATTTGCATGGGATGTGTGTAAATCAATGCAGCCCTTGAGCAACTCTGACCTATGTGAGAAATTTCGTAGGTTTCACTGTTATCTAGAAAAATAAACTGTAACTTTCAGTACCATAGCAACATTATGCATAATGCTGATTAGTCTTTTTCTTAAGAGCACAGAAATAAACCACACACAATTGTAGGTGTTCTACAATGTTTTATGAATGATTGAATTTATGTTTTTCTCTTGCTGTGTCACAAATTCTTTCTTGCAGCATAGTCAAAAATACATCATCTGTAACAGATTCTGGAAAATATAGTTATGAATTGAGTATTTCACAACACGAACATTTTTGCAAAATCTATAGGTAACCACCTCAATTTTTTGTGGGATAAAAGAGAGTGAGTACTGTAATCACAACTTTATAAAACTGAGGGCTTTTGATTCATAGAAAATTTTGATATTGCAAATTTGATTTTGCTCCATTTTGGAACAGAAACATTACAAAAATTCAATGAAATGCTTGTCCTGGAAAACTTTTTGTTTAAGAAAGATTAACAAATGGTGTTCTGAAACCAAAGCATGCTCTGAAGCACTGAGCAGATGTTGTTTGTTAATAACAGTTGTGGTACTCTCAAAAATGCCAGTTTAAATCACCACCTGTGAAACTCCAGTTGTGCATGACTGGGATGGGTCTGGGAAACTATTCTGGGTCTATGAATTGGTATTTTCCAGTGAAAGTGTGGAGGTCCATAGAGTAGACTAAAGATTCTAGACTAAAAAATTGACATGCTTCAATGTTTATAAAACTTAAATTCACCTGAAGACTTTTTTTTAATGTTTCATGAACTCTACAAAATATGTCAGATTCTTCTCTCAAACCCATTACTGTATATTCTTGATCCACGTGTACTAATGCCACTGGAAAGACAACTCAATAGCTTTTACCTAGGGCCTTACCTGGGACAAAATCTAAAATCATGTGGAATTTAAATATATTCTCCCCACACAGGCCATTTAAATCACCTCAATAATCTTATAGAATAGGATTCCTAGAAAATAGAAGCTCCTATGGAATTCTATTATTAAATATTATTTCATATTTCTTTTTGCAGTCTGTCATGCAAATACACACTAATTATAAAACACATACAAAAATACATACATTTGCACACACACACGCATGTGTATGTATGCATTTATACCTTATATATCTGTAATGGATTTCATATCAAATATATTCCACTCATTTTTATTGTAACTGTAGAATCTTTGAATGACAGAAGGATAAAGAAACCTCTGCATTTCTTACTGAGCTCCCGCTTTTCACGCCCATTCAGTGACATAGTTTACTTTCAAATCAATCATTTGACTGCCCTGGTTATTTCAAGGGATTGTTTCAGCCTGACCTCTGAAGGGATGCTTTAATGTAATGTGAATTCCCTTCTGAGACTGGTGAGATGAGAAGGGAGAGAACGAGAGTGAGGGGCACCAGGAATACTGAAGACATATGGTGGTGTAACAATCAAAACAAAGGAAAGCAACTCTGCCCTAAATCACGCCACTGAACTGAAAGCAGCTGGGAGTAGAGGGATTCAGCATTTGGATGAAGACAAATGTAGAAAAGGCAAAACAGAGCAGTAGGTCTAAAAAAAATGCTTAAAGTAATGCATTCATACTGAAATACTGAAGCATGATTTCTCATAATTATTTTTTTTTTCCTATGGAATACACAAAGCATCAAAATATTGCTTAGAGTTCCAATATAGAGGACTCTCCTCTTATTATGTGATCCTATTTTTTGCTGCTCTGGGTATTCTGAAGCACTCACTAACTTTCTCATCATTAGTATTCTGCCATTAGAAATTTTAAAATGTTCTGGTGTAAATAAGGTCTTAAGGGTTTTTAAATTCTGGGTCCACTAAAGTCAGTGGGAATTGCCATTAGTACCATGAAAACCGACTACTGTGAGATGGAAATGTTATGATATAAATTAAAAGTAAATTTATTTTATATTTTTAAAAAATATATTATTGTCATTAAATTTAATTGTTTCTTCCAATTACAATTTATAACTCCTTTTGCTTTGTAAGGAAAAGAGGAAAAGAGGTTTGTCAAACTGAGTCTCACCAGTATTCTGTATTGGTTCTGGCATAGCGGCTGCATAATTGTCTGGTATTTTACCATAATGCACTAATCAGTTATATAGGGCTTTATATCTTTTGGAATATGTATCTTTGAAAGAATAGACTCTAGGGAAAAAAATCATTTTTTAATCAATGAAAGATGGTTTTAATTCCCATATTGACTTTATTATTACCTTAGTATGTGCATATTTCTTTGCATCTCTACAATGTGTATTGTAGGTACTAAATCAGATTATATGAAAACCTTCACGCTCTTCCTTGTCCAACGTATTTTTGAAAGGCTCTTTCTTTAATGAGTATAGAACCTTAAAGTAGAGTATAATGAGAATCCACATAATATTTGCTCACAAATTTACACTTAAGCCATCATAGTCCATGAAGCTACATTAATGGATGCTTTAGCAGAATGTGAGTGGTCTTTCGAGACTGGCGAAAGACAGAAGGGAAGATCAAGAGACTGGCAGCAGATGATTTGGCTCGTGGAATATTTTACTACTTTTGTACGTCTTTCCAGAGCCTGTCAATTCATCAGGATTTGATTCGATGAAGTCTTCCTTCTTCTAGCTGCAGCCTGTCTGCAAATAAATTGGAGTTTAGTCTCAGGAGTTTGCAAGAAGTGCAGACCCTGTTGCACTGGGAGCTGTACATATGCCAGAAGTGTACGCAATTGTGATTCACTATATACGTCCAAATTATTTCCAAGGAAATTGATTTGAGCTGTTAATTTGTGCATGAGAAGGTCCTTGTGGACAGCTGCCAAGACCCCCATGAAACATGAGTGGTTTTGTCTGTCAGGGAATAAAATATTCTGTAACTAGAAATGTACAATACTTAAAATTTGTTTTCTGGTTAAAGCAGTTACATTTAGATATTTTAAATTCTCTTAGTTCAAAACATTGTGGAATATTTATTTAATACCTGCCCTCCTCATGAATATTTCTTATACTAATCCCCCCTGGCAAGAATAGTTATGGAAATTCAACACAGCTTATGAGACCTCACTTTAAAAGCTCATGAATATTCATAGATTCACTCGTTCTTTACTGAAAACATTCACTGATTTGCCAAAGACCTTTCCATTTGTAGTGATCTTCCATTGTAGATATGAACCCTGATGCAGAGTCTTAATATGATTATTAGGGTAACTATTTTGTCTGTTTATGCATTACAGAAGGACCTGAATTCTGTGCACTTGACGCCTTGCTGTTCTCAAGCATGAAGTGTATAAATTCAGGCTGTATTCCATCCTCACAAGACGGAACACAAGTGCTTGCCCTGCTGTTGACAGTTTTGGCACAAACACTGTTGACTAGGTGTGAAGAGTGTGCTACCTGTTTCTTGGCAGCAAAATGACAGTGTTCTTGAAATGTTGGTTTCTCTTGTGAAGGGCTGAGGTCATTAGTACATCCAGATCTTATATTTTTGGGGAAGTCTTTACTTTTCAAACTGTAGGAAAAATGCACTTTCGGTGGTGTGAAACACTAGAGTTGTATTTTGAAAGAATTTCATTTAAGAAAAAAGCACAGAGATTTCTTATTAAGATGCACATAGCAGCTGACTGCAGCTGGGATTGTACTCATACAGTGGGGGGAGAACGTACGTGCAAATGCTCATTTTAATGAGAGAGAAACTGTAGGTGGAAGCAGATGACCTAGATGATTTTATGAATAAAAGATATAATCTGATGTAATCATTTCATTAATACACACATGGCACCAAATGAAAACAGAGCATAGCAGATGGCTATGAGAGGTCTTAAAAAGGCATTTTCAGTTTAGTAGCTAATGACTTAAATTTCATGGACTACACCAAATACTATCAGCAAGGAAGCACTCATCATCTCAGTCTTCCAAAGGAAGTTCTACTGCTTTAGGAAAGTAAAGCTGGAAAATCTCTCTTTTGTGACACTAGCTAGAAAATGCAGTCACAAAGCAGATATGGGGCAACATGTTTCACAAAAACTTCTAAAAGAAAACCCCATTATTTTCTTTAGTAACAGCTTACAATTTTTAATTAAAAGCTTTTTCTTTGCTCGCAGTTTGCTACAATTGATGGAAACAGTAATATAATAATGCAATATAATAATGAAATATAGTAATTTGTCATGCAGTTTTGGAATCTAAATATGACATTTATTTATTTGTTCCAATTATGGATCGACTGAGAACTGCAAAAAAACAATCAATAAATTTGGGATGAATATATATCTTTAAAAGGAGGTAGTACATGGGGAAAGCTTGTGTAAGGTCTGGATTTTTTTTTTTATATTAGTTCACCTCAGCATAGAAAATAACGAAGCAGGGGAATACCATGGTTCAGCACACTGTCTGACAGCAGGTATGGCACTAGTCATGTGGCTTCTTCATCATGCCATCCAGTCATGCCATCCACGTCCAGGCTGCAGGGGATCTGACAGGAGAGCCAAATGTGTCAGCTCTGCTCCCAGTGTGATCCACTCCAGACTTGAGGAATGTGCAGCCTACGAGATCTGACTGCTCTCTGGACCCTTTACAAAACCAGATCAAGCAAAAGGTTTGGATTTCTTAGAGAGAATCTGGCCTACTGCTTCTTAGAGACAGATTAACCTCAGTTTGGCATCGAACTGGGGACACATACAGTCTCATTCTTCGGACCTAATCCAAGATCAACTCAGTCTATATTATTTTATCATGAATTAATATTGCGGCAGTGGCATCTTTGAACACACTCAGACTCTGAAGTTTTCTTTTTGCAAGGCTTGTTTAAGCTCCTATTAGGAACAACAAGTTTATAGTGAATTTTGTCTGTAGAGGAATACTCATCCTCTTCACATGCAAAGCAAAACAAACAAAAATACACCCTCCCACCCAAAAGCCTATGAGTGGAGTGGGAAGCTGATTTTCTTTCCTTTGTATGCAACTGATAAAAAATATTGAACAGGACAGGCCTGGCCCTGCTGCAAACTGGTATTGCTGCTTCATTAGGAAATAGTTTTCTGTAAGCCGGGACGCATAAAGCTTTGATAATCCTGAATGCTTGTGAATGAAATGTAGGCATGGTTCTCTAATGTAAATACTATACACTGTGCAATATACATCCACAACATTCTTGGCAGCTTGCTGCTCTGCAAATCCTGGCTTTATCACAGGCTGAAGCATTCAGGGGAATGGTGTCAAACCTAAGATGAACCTTTAGAAGCCGAAAATCTTATGTCTACAGCTCTCTCTTACAATCATGACTGTACATAGTCTGAGCAGTTTGTGATTTAGACAATTTGTCAGATAAGTACACAGGTTGCTGTTATACATATAATGGACAATGGAAATGCAAATAATTACATTCCTCATACACCTTTCACTGTTGCACTAAACACTCAGAGAACATCATGTTGATTCTTATTACTTCTATTTTGACAATAAGTCAGGACTCAATTTAAGGACAGCAATTCATAGCTCTAGAAATTGTACACGTAAGTTTGAGATATATCAAACTCCTTTGAGTTTTCCAGTCACTTAAAATGTATGTTAGCGTCATGAAAGAGACTCTCACACTGAAATTCTTTTTTTTCCTGAACTTACTAAGATCTGAAGCTCAGTAAACTTTCTCAAGTCTAAGGCCAAATATCCTGCATGTGAATACGGTTGGGGGGGGTTGTATGAGGTTACTGTTAAAAAAGGAGAGGGCAGGTATTTCGGATTGAGATGCAACTCCTGTAAGAGCAGGCCTGAAATTATTTAACTTTAAACTGTATTTAAATCAAAAGAAATTTCATAACAGTGCTTACGTGTTTGTAGCATTCATTTATGATATTTCCCCTCCATGTCTCCACAGCTGGCCTGTCAGTAGTAAGTAGAACTCATCACACACATCAAACACTGACTAACTGTTCATTAATAGGCCAGTGTTCAATATAATCAGAATTTAATTCCTTTTTATTTACTGGTCCTAAAAGCACAGATAAGTGGGTTCTCTATCCCAGTGCTAGAGAATAGCTTTCCTTTGTAGAAATTCTTATATACATCTATGAACCAAAATCTCCTCTCCTCTCTTCAGTAATTTCAATCACGGGCTTTCCCTCTCTGTTTGGCTTGCTAAATAGGATTATCATCATTAGCTTCTTAGCATATTCCTTGCCCTCTGTCCTTCTATACAAGCATTACTGCTTCCTTTACTGCTTTGATTTCTCTCATTTTCAGATCCATCTCCAAACAGATACTTGGGGTCCATATAAGACACTCAGTTGTCAGGGTAGTTGGACAGATACTACGGTCCTCTTAAAACAAAGAAACAACCTCTTCTTTTTAGTTATGGTGTTGCTGCAGCAGCAGGATTTACAAACTACATGCAAAAAACAAATGCAGGAATTGTAAAAACCAGCTTTCAAGAAGAATGCAGTCAGATTTTAGGAAAAACAGTGATTATTCAGTCTTCCCTGTAATTCCCAACAGTGTGGGAAGGAAACAATCCAGATTATTGAATGCTTCTTCACAGACTCTTGATTAGGAGAGAAGAAAAATCTACCAATTTCTGTGCAAACAGTAATTCATTGATCTTCTCTTATTGGATAGTTTCCTAATTCAAAGATTTGGGGACCCAGTCAGGCAAGTGACCCGCTACCATGTGAATCAGAGACCATCTGCACACTCCAAATAAAAAGACGACAAATCTTGGGGTGTCTAAAACACAGAGATGTCCTCTGCACAGATGAAGCATGGTCCTGTCTATTCAGAAAACACTTAACATCATTAATACAACATAGAATTGGTTGATGAGAGAGCTGCAAAGAAAACAAAGGACTACACTGCTTACAATGGCCTGAGCAGTTCTGCTTTTGAAAGAGGCTGATTTAACTGAGTTTGGCAGCAGGACCATTATGATCAGACTGACTAGAATTTTTCTTATGTTGCTTTTTAATGAGATTAGTTGAGCAAAAAGAACAGCAGGTATGAAGCTATACTTGATCTTTATGGAAATATACAGAATACATTTTGCGCTTCTCCACCAGAGAACAGTCAATTCCAATTCGTGCCAATGTTTTGTGTGGAATTGTTTGGTGGTGTCTCAGGTAGAGTCTCTAAGGGAATCTGTAAAATAAAAAATATTTTAAACACAGTGTGGTAGTTTATGGGAATAAAATATGTGGACTGATTATAATGCAGGGATTTATTCAAGATCCTTTATTCTTGTGCTGTTTAGGGATGCTTTGTGCGAAGGTTTGGTGTCTTTCCTAGCATAAATCCAATCTCAGTCTCAGAATTCTCTGAAATGGCTAGATATACGTTTAATTTCTCCTTAGTGATTCTTATATCTGTAATCAGGTGAGAATAAAGATGCAATTTTAAGTCCAATATCTTCCAAGGGTAAGCAGTTCTAACAGGTAAGGTTATTGCTGTATGACACCGCTGTTTTCTGAGTAGCAGAAAACAGAGTCAAGCTCTGGGGGAGAAGGAAAGCCCAGCAACCCCCCGGAATCCGCCCGGCGTCCGAGCGTTCGTGGCTGGAGGGGCCACGGTGTCACAGTCACGCCCTAGAGCAGCTTTTCAAACCAGCAGCCGAGGGGCAGCGCCCGTTCCCCGGCGGGGCTGCTCTCCCGGGCCGGGCCGGGCCGTGTGCCGGCGGGCGGGGGCCGCGGGGGCCCGGCCGGGGCGCTCCGGCCAGGAGGGACTCGGTTGCACAACAAGCCTCGTACCGGTTGGGGCAGCTCTTCCTCCGCCCTCCCTCCTCCTCCTCCTCATTTATTTATTTCATTTATTTTATTGCATTTATTTATTTATATTCACCGGAATAATAAAAATGAGAAAATCCGAGCGCTGCTTTTGGCTGCTCTCCACCAACCTGTCAGTGACGCAAGCGGAGACTACTTAAAGGCAGATTAGCGGCAGCAAGACATTAAAAGCCAACCTTCCTCCCTCCACGCCGCGGGTCCGCCGCGCCGCGCCGCGCCACGAGCCGAGCGGGCCGGGCCGGTGGCGGCCGCCGCGGGGCCCCGAGCCCAGCCCAGCCCAGACGAGCCCAGCCCAGCCCAGCCCAGCCCAGCCGGGAGTCCTCGGCAGGGCTGCCGCCTCCAGCCGCCTTCCCGCCACCGGACTGCGGGCGGTAGAGAGGGGTTGCTCTTTTGTTTGTTTTTCCTCCCCCTGAAAAAAAAAAAACAAAAACAAACCAAAAAGGAGGGCGGGGGGAAGGAAGGCAGAAGTGAAGAGATCCGCTCCGCTTGCCAAAGTCTTTGTCTCCGGATGAACAGCGATGGGGGAATGGACTATTCTAGAGAGGCTACTGGAAGCTGCCGTGCAGCAGCATTCTACTATGATAGGGAGGTAAGGGCTACGGGGGAGCTACGGGGGGACGGGGGGGATCCCCTCCTGTCCGAGCGGGCCGGCCGGCGGCAGGCGGCGGGTCCCGGCCGTGCGGGGCACCCTTCGCGCGGGGCTCCTGCGGGGCGCGCCTTGAGTGCGTGCGTGCGTGTGTGTGCGCGCGGCGCCGGGCACCCCGGCGCGGGGACACCGCAAACGCCGCCGCCCTTGTCCCCGAGGAGCCACAGGGCAGCGGGCGGCCATCGGGGAGACCCCGCCGCCACCGGGGTCCCGCGGCCGGAGCAGCCCCGTGCCGCGCCCTGCCGTGCTTCCGGGGCTCTAACGGCCCCTGTGATCGCTTTTTCTCCAAAGCGAGGTCGGGGCGGGGGGCAGCGCTGCCCGCCGCCCCAGATTTGTGACAGCGGCGGATCCGCACGGCCGCACATGGCCGCGCCGAGGCGATGCCGCGCAGGCTGCGCGCCTCCTGCGCGGGAGCGGGGCCGCCGCCGGCGGTGGCTGGTGCCGGGCCGGCGGCGGGAGCCGGGCTGGGGCCGCGGCGGCCCGGGGCCCGCTCAGCACTGGACAGCTCCCGGCCGCGGCGGCGGCGGCGGCGGCGGCGGCGGCGGCGCGCACTGACGGGCTTCTCTGTTCCAGGATCCTGCTGACGGTGGTGGTGATCTTCAGGATACTCATTGTGGCCATTGTAGGGGAGACGGTGTACGATGACGAGCAAACGATGTTTGTCTGTAACACTCTGCAGCCAGGCTGCAACCAGGCTTGTTACGACCAGGCTTTCCCTATTTCGCATATAAGGTACTGGGTGTTCCAGATCATCATGGTGTGCACTCCCAGCCTTTGCTTCATAACGTACTCCGTTCACCAGTCTGCTAAGCAGAGGGAACGGAGGTACTCCACTGTCTTCCTCACCTTGGAGAGGGACCAGGATTCAATGAAGCGTGAGGACAGTAAGAAAATCAAGAACACGATTGTCAATGGGGTGCTGCAGAACACTGAGAACTCCACCAAAGAGGCAGAACCCGACTGCTTAGAAGTGAAGGAAATCCCCAACCCTGCTATCAGAACTACAAAGTCAAAGATGAGGAGGCAAGAAGGCATTTCTCGATTTTATATCATCCAAGTGGTCTTTCGAAATGCCCTAGAGATTGGATTCTTAGTGGGACAGTATTTTCTGTATGGATTCAATGTCCCTTCCATGTACGAATGTGACAGATACCCTTGCATTAAAGAAGTAGAGTGCTATGTCTCTAGACCCACTGAGAAGACTGTATTCTTGGTATTCATGTTTGCTGTCAGTGGGATTTGTGTGGTGCTCAATTTGGCAGAACTGAACCACTTGGGCTGGAGAAAGATCAAAATGGCAGTGAGAGGAGTACAGGCAAAAAGGAAATCCATATACGAAATCAGAAATAAGGACCTGCCAAGAATGAGCATGCCTAACTTTGGCAGGACTCAGTCAAGTGACTCAGCTTATGTGTGAGGCTGTGACAGAACTGAAACACTGTGCCAGGTGGAACAGACCCAGACACCATTAGAGAAAGGTACATTGCTTAGGCAAGCATTTTATCAAACCACCAAGAAAGCCATTAAGGTATTGGATCTGCACTTACTGAACTAGCTGCAAAATGCAGTGCTATGTAAAAGACTGAAAAAACAGCTATAAAACCATGCTTGATCTAGCCTTACAGCACAGCTACTATTATTCCTACTTTTCTTTCTAATGATTGGGTGTTATCTGTCGGTGGAACAGCTTTTTGGTCGTCATTAGGTTAAGTTTACAGTTTGGACTGTCTGACTCGTTGTAAACGTGTAGAATGTTCATATTAAAAATCTGCAAGGATACTCTATATGGGGTGGGGTGGGGTGGGGGAAACTGTTGCAATGTGCAGATGTAAGCATGTTTTAAAAGGAGGCTAATTGCACTGTAAGGAACCTGACCACAGCTCAATCAGGATATCTGCATTCACCTGTCTCACAGATGTCTTATATTATTTTGCTTGTCTAAATCACAGAGTTTATCCCTGGTGTGTATTGCTAGCTATTTTCTATCATAGTTTGTGCATCAATTAGTTACGCTGAACAATAAATGCTGAATATAATTTTGCCATTTTTTTTGTTTGCCTGTCCTCACACACACACCAGAGCCCTTAATCATCTTACATTAGTTGCGATCTGCAAAATATATCAGTACATTTCAGTTCATTCCCTAATATGTGCATGAATAAGATGGAGTTGGTTCATGCCAGCCAAGTTATGTATTTACCTACAATTACCTATGATGACACGCATACCAAAGGAACAGAGTTCATTGCTTTTAACTGTGAATATATCACCTTCTCTCTGCTCTTATTTATATAAGTGCCATACTTGAAACATCTAACTCTGTACTTAGTTAAAAGGTTGTCTTGGGATACCAGCTGGAATAAAATGATTTTATACTCTCCTTTGTTCATTTTATGCTTTTTTTTAGTCATTGCAATGGTGTAAAAAGCAGCTAAAATCTCTATTGATAAATAAAGTACTCGCCTTTTTTTGTAAGCCAGAGAGGTTTGCTCTTTATTATTGTATACAACTGTAAAAACATACAGGGTCAAAATAATTGACTTACAACAATTATTCTTCAGGGTTTAAAGTGTCTCATTGGTATTCTAAACTCTAAGTGACAAAACCTAGGAAAACAGGACTATTCATTATGTCTGTTTTCCTCCTTAAGCAAGCTTTCTCTGCCTTTAAAGCCTGATCCAAAGCCCACTGACACAAACAGCCTTCTTTCTGCTGACACTAAGGGCAACGCAGCCGGCCGCCAAGGTCACATTGAGAAGAGCCAGAGTACATTTACCTATAAGTGAAACAACTGCAGCTTTCCATCAGGGAATCCAAATAGTAGCCTCAGCTTTTCTGCCTTACAGCTGATTCAAGAAATACACTGTTCATGTCCCGTCAACTTACTTGGTAAGCCACTGAGGCAGTCACAAATAAATATCTGTTAACAGCAAGCATTTTAATATAGGATAATAAGTTTTTCTTAAGGACCTTATTTAGTTCCCACTGAATTCAACAGAAAATAGCCCACTGGCAACAGTAGGAGTTGGATCAGGACTATAAAAACATACAAGTGCATTCCTAATTGAATATTATCTGCCCTTTAAAGACAAGGGCCAAAATGGTGCTGGAAAATTTGAGGATAGTTTATAATATAAGAAGGAGACAGGGGCTCAGAGTCACAAATGGCCTTTTGATTGTATTTTATTTCAAGCCTAAAAATGGATTTTATTGTATTTTGGCTTGGAGATAATGCATATAAATCTTTTCCTCTTGGCTTACAGTAAATACCTTAATGTTTCATTCTTGTGGTTTGCCAGCATTGTAATTTAAAAAAATGTCGATTAATTCTTAGATAGTGTATTCATTATCACTTTCATCTGTGTTTTTTTTTTCTTCCACTGTGAAACATAAAAAGACTTTGAGATGTGTCATGTTTTTAAAGATTTTTAAAGTAGTTTTCCTTATGTATAAAATGAACAGGTTTTCCAACTTGATTATAGAAATCTATAAAGATGGATTTCTCAAGTCATTCTCTGTGATATAAATGCACACTGATATCGCTAGTTGACTGCATGCTCACTGGAAAACTGCATGTTATTTTTAGAAGGACAACATGGCAGCTAAAATCTCCATCTGCAGTATAACAAGCTTCTGAAGATTATTATTTAACACACAAATCCAAGTCTGATTTTCATTTTGCAGAGTCCTGGGATGGTTTGCAAAATCTCCTTTTGAATAGATATTGAAGGGAAAAATGTTGTTTGACAGTCATAGGCATTGTTTTAATGTTGAAGACATGGGAGATTGTGTGCAAAGAGCTTGATCCAGTGCCAATTGAAGTTGAAGGAAAAAACTCATACTGAATTCACTGAGCTTTGCTTCAGGTTCAGCATAATTTCCTGTTAGGAATAAGCCCTAATGCAAGTTATTTCCAGTGGCTGCATAGCGGTATTTAGTCAAACTCTAGTGAAGGTGCATGCCTTGGTAGCTGTAAGGTTTTAATACCTTAGAAATCTTTAGATAAGACCAAGAAAGGATCTGTTTATAATAGTCAGTGCCAGTGACTCTGTCCATTCCATTATTTTATGCAGTTGCACATTTTGTACTACAGTAAGTTGGGATTCTTTAGAATTTTCCTAAGACAAATATATAAGGAAATGCAAATGTTAATTCATGCAACAGGATCAGTGATAAAGTAGGCAAAGACTCATATTTTGATCAACAGAAATGCCCTCCTCCTTATTTATGCTAAATAGAATAAGGCTTTTCATATTTTGGGAAAGAAATTAAATGGTGCCAAGAGATCAATTGTTATAACCTTCCTTTTGAATTGTTATTTTTCATTTCTCACCAACTACTTATTTGTCATGGAAAAGAGAAATATCACAATCACTTTTTTTGTCAATGTATCACACGAGAGTCATATGATTAATGCTAATGGATTGTTTGCATGAAAGCTGACTATTCATTTACAGAATAAATGCTTTAAAATTGTCACAGCAATGGAAAAGTGTGTTAAGTGAACAGAACTGAGTGAACATGAAGCTGACGGGCACATTACTGGCCACTTAGGTCTTGCTCCTGCCTTGATGAAATGAATTAGTCTTGCCATTGACATCTAGGAAGAATCAGACGTTAAATATGAAAATTGAGTTCATGTTTGTTTTATTCATTCTATACCCTGTTTTGTACTAGTGGACAGTATTGTATGTCATCATACGTGCAAACAAAAATTATGTTCACTAAGTTCTTATAGAAAACTGCAATAGAATTTAATACACTACTGGTTCCATGGAATTTTAAAATTTACATAAAATAATGATACTATTTCATTTTTACATAGGCTTGATCTTGTGCTTCTTTAACCTGTGTGAATTTCAAAAACTATTTACATAGGGGTTTAGAACCATTTCACTAGGTATATATACGTTGCAATGAGATTCTATAAAAAGATTTTTAAAAAATTAGGAATTTTTTTTTTATATAATGAAAACTAGCTACATTTTTACATGGGGAAGCTGAGTTGACTCTTCCCATAAATAGTTCCATTTTAGAGACCATTGACTTTGAATAAATATAAGGGTTTTCATCTTTCTTAAGGAAAATCTGAAGAACGACAAGATCAACTGAGATGAATGAATCACGGAAGTGGTGAGATGGATTTTAGTTTGTTTTACGCTAGAGAAGTCAGAAACACTGCTATGTAGAACCATAGGAAAAGATGTACCTGAAAGGTTAAATGTGAGGAAGAGTTATTTTCATGCCCATCTAAAAGAATACATTTCTTATAGGGCCAGAGGATGGACCAGACGAACATTGTCCTTGCATCCTTCTGGCTTTATTTTGTTTGAATATAAATGTTCCACCTTGCTCCTTCAGTGAAACAGGTTGGAGGCTTTTGTTTGGTGTACAAGTATAGAAATAGGAATAAAAAAATTAAGACTATGAGGAGAAAACAGGCATAGCTTTTCCTCATTTAGGGTCTGGTCTTATTCTTCATTAATTCAATTATGTGACTTTGTTTTCTGTGGGACCAAGTCAATTCCCAGCTGGGGGAAAACTCAGTTCCACTATTTCATGAGATTAACAGGAGAGATTACACTATTTCTGTATTGCACGCTCATCCCTGGACATTTTGGGATACTTCTCCCAGAAATTCTATTTTATTGTAAGCTTTCAGAAAACATAGTAGGTTAGTATCAGCTACTAACACCAGATTCTAAACCCCACCGTCCTCTTGATGAAACTCTGATAATATCTCTGTGAAGAAAAATTTCACTAGGAAGTGCTTCATATTATGTCTGTTAAAATGTACTAAAGAAGTCAATCAGGAGTCAGCAGCCCATGAAATAAGTGCAGATATGGAGAATTCCATAGCACTGCATTAATAATAAACCATACATATACATGTATATATATAAATAGCTAAATATATGCAAGATTGTTAAAAGAATTCTACCTAAATTATATTACTCTGTTACAGATTGAATTTCAGAGATGGATACAGAAGAAGTCACATATCCAGAGACAGTTAAAAACTGTGCAAGTAATGCGCAGGCATGTATCCTTACAACTATGTGCAGTGACCTGACCAGATATTTAACATGCAAAAAACCTAACAACTGCCCTTTTCCTTTCTGGAGGGATAGGCTGTACTAATTGCTTTAGCAAGTTTAGCTGAGCAGTTGTGTATCTGAATTATAGCTAAAGAGAGGTTTGCCTTTGTTGCATTAAAAGCTATCTGCTTTTTCCTAGTGGTGGCTGAAATACAGGATGAATCTTATCTCTAGCTTGTGGAAACCCACATATACAATGACTCTCTGATGTCTCAAAGTGAGAATCTCTCCTATATTCAACAGAATGTGAAAGTAAGGTAATTTTCTACTAATCTACCTCTTTTTGTTATGTGATGTGGCTAAAAAGGACAGAGAAAGGTTACCAGTACCTGAGGAATAATTAACACATCCTACAGTGATTAAGCAATTCTGGACTTTTAGTTTCCTTCATTGAAAACAACATTTGCTGAATATGATTTCTCTATAAATATATGTCATGGTACATAATTAAATGCAACACTCATTTTTTAAATATTTTGTTAAGTTTCTGATGCAATCATGACCAATGTTTTAATTTTTTTTTTCCCAGAGAAAGATGAAAAGATTTCTAGTTGAAATTGTCTCAGTCTACATTTTTTAAAAAGTGTTATTAATAGTTAATTCTATATTTTAAATCTGTAAACAAAATATTTTTTGGAGGAGTGCTAAAGTAAATAATTATTTGCACCAGTAAAGCTGCATTGCCTCTGGAAGAGATGGTTTCCTTTTCAATGACAAGCTTTATTTGTCAAATCTGTAAGGTTTTTTTTTGAAAAATTAACATTGAGCTGGGATTTTATAGCATATTAGAATTACATGCTGTGAGGAGATAAGATTAAGGAAGCATATATAACAGCAAAATTGGGGAAAAAGTAAGGATTTGTAAGTATTAAGGAAAAACAGGTGGGCTATGGACTTACTTTTCTCTACTTATTATGCAGTTTAAGGATAAAAGCATGTCCAGAACACATTCATGAGCAAATATACAAGATTCCTTGCATTATCTCTTAGGTAAGCAAAACAATTCTAGAAATTATTTACAAATATTTTACAGATTTTCTCTGAATACCCTAAATGGCACATTACACTGTCCAAAGCCATCATGAATACTAATACCCCTAGCTTCACCCCTAGCTTTCGTGAATTTAACATATCTGGAGGTTTTTTGAAATGCATCACATTCTTCACCACTGGTCTGCAATTAAAACCATTTTGCCATCAGAAAATTTGCCCATCAGAAAACAGACGGTACTTGACATGGATATCTAGCAGACTTAGATGGAGCAATCAGACTTAAAGCTTCACATTCAAGGGTGACTTGTGGTGAACATGTGTTGTGAATGGAGTTACTGCATGGTTAGAACTTAAATATAAAGGGCCTTTCACATTTGCACTGCATGTGATGTACTGGAGATTCAGGTGTTTTGAAAAATGATAACATCCATAGGAATTTCTTTACTTTCTCCTTTGAAAAAAGAAAACAAAACCTGCTCTAGTAATGTACTTTGTGTAAGAATGTGTATAATTCTATATATGTACAGCTTCTCAGAGGGAAGAGTCCACATCTGACATTCTTAAATGCCAACAAGCAAGTGTACTTGAGCAATATTTAGTTTACATATATAGAAAGATAATGCGTTCAGCTCTTTACCACCATTTTGTCACATGCAAGTGGGAATATAATTCATAAGAGCAAGAAAATAATTTTTTGTATCTGCTGTATATTTGTAGTAATTTCCCCAAAGTGAAACACATCGTATTTCTACCTCTTGAAACTATTGAGGTTTCTCCATTTATAAAAGGGGTAGAAAACATTTCTAAAAAAGATTTAACATTTTTACATTAATGTCACAGCTTATTTCTGGGTTTTTTTTGTGTGTGTGTTTTTTTTTTTCTGTGTGGTGTATTCTTCAGTTCGATATTCTGGTTATTATTTGCATTGTGTCTCTAGAGATGTGTAATTTTTCTGTTTTTCTTTTTTAATGATCATAATTAACTGAGATTCTGCACATATTTTAAGGTATTGTAATTCTTAAATAGTGTCAGCAAATACAGTGAGTTTTTTTGAGGCAGCCAATTATGTATCATTGGAATTGTGGGTTTCGGTAAAAAAAAAACAACAACCAAACAAAACAACCGCCCCAAAACCACCAAAACTGAAGGTTTTTACTTCTCACTTTAATTATTACTACATTTTAAGAAATTATGTCTCCTGCATTTATTCATGTAATTTGTATGTAAGTGGAGAGTGAAGATTTTCTCTGCCTTCAGCTATGTGGTGTGCATCTCAGATTTTGGCTTACTTTTAGACCAGTAAGATCACGGTGTATGAACAACCAAGGGAATCACAATGTTTAGTAGGACACATTAAAAAAATAAGTTAATTTTAGAGTGACATTGGTCTTATAAATAACATACACTAAATGAAATCAGTCTTTATGGTTTAATCACACATAAATGAACAGATACCATTGTATATTACCTGCAGTCTTACTAACAAAAAGGCAGTGTTAGGTACTACTGAGAGAGTTTTGTTTTAAAATCATTAATTTTTAAATTTCTCAAGTGGATGTTTAAAAATCCCTTAACATGATGCAAAGATTGGAATGCAATATTGAAATTAACCCATCTTCTTAAGTTACTGAAGCACAATACATCTGTAATGATCAAAGTCTGCTTTGCTTGTGTGCATGTACTCTTCAACTTTGTCTAGCTGGCAGTCAAAAGAGAAGGGGCTTTAACTGTATAGTGTTTATTACACATGTAGTAGGAGCATAGACAGATAAAGTATTTCTAGTATGATTTTTGAATTTGGCAGCATGACTCCTATTAACATTAATGGAGGTTGTACAGCTGAATCTTAGTGTAATAAGTAGAAAATATTCATCCCTGCTATTTGCTCAACAACTTGACCTTTCTACTGTAAATTAATACAATATTTTGAATTCACTTTAAACTAATTAAACTTTGAGGCCTTCCTGTTCTCTTTCATGAAAACACATATCAGGGAGAAGCTAGCTTGTCAGCATGAGCATATGGTTATCTAAATTTAGCCTATTTTATTGAAAAGGTGTCAAATTCGATACATTGAAACTGTCACAGCACTGGAATAGCAGCTTACACTTTGCAGTATTACAGGGTTTATAGTGATACACTGTGCCAAAGAGCTATGCAGCACTGGATATTTTATTCCTCTCAGTACTCAAAAGCCTATGAATTCCTTCCCCATTTGTTTCAATGACCTTCTGCTTTGATAAAAGAGAAGAAAAAGAATCATGCCAATAGCATGGTCAGGAGGTCTGGCTATGTTAAGGTCCCTGACCATGCCATCTCCTTAGCAAATGTGTGAGCTTCTGAAACAAGAATATAAAAATGGAACTGTGTTTAGACTGTCAGTCCCAGTCAAACAGGACTTCTGCTCAGAAGCTTCCCCTGTTACTTTACTATAAGACTACGAATGATACTATAGGGCTGTGACAGCTACCGTAAGGCTGCTGCACTCTTGTGTGCAAATATTTAAATGTAATTAGCACCTGAGTGGCCACTCATTGAGTGCCTGTCTTGAAGATACTGTATGGCTTGCACACCTGTTAAAAAGAGCTAACCCCCCTAATTTTTTTTGTCCAGCATCGCTCTGTGCAACTACCCACCAAAGGTAAAACTCCCATTCAATCAACTGTGTTTTCTGAAAGTTTATCCTAGGACAGTGGATCATATTCTCACAGGAACTAAAAAACACAAAACTGGCTCCAGTCTGTTCAGCAGCATAAGCAAAAACACAGGAGAGAGAGAGGACAGGAAGGGCTGGCTTTACCAGTTTTCTGCTGCTAAGGAGAAGCGGGGAAGGAAAGCTGCGATTACTGTTTGTCCTTGCCTTCACCCCTGTCCTCACTTCTCAGAAGCGGCTGTCACCTTGCACATGCAGCCGTTCCCTGGACCCAGCAGCTGTGGCGAGCTCTGTGGTTGTGCCTGTTGTTCTGTCCTGCCTGCTGGTGCTTTTGTAGGGACTGTAATGGGCCCAACAACTGAAAGACCCTGGTAGTTGGTAGTTCTTGCTTGTCCAGTGGTGGCTTCATTGTTCTTCAGCAAGACATCAAGCATTTTTCTTGTGCAAGACAGCTGCCTGTAATATCATGCCCAAGGCAACTCTTGATAATTCATGCATTCAATCCATAGTGCAAAAAAAAAGGGTTTAATAAACACGAGAGTTATTTTATGAAATTAGGGCTGTAATTTCTCCGTTGCTAAGAGATATACACGACAAAATTTTTTATGTTGGATCATTCATCCAGAAATGTTGACTCATTACAGAACTAATGCATATTTGAAGTTGAATTCTACCTAAGAAAGTGTAAGGGTACTTCTGTCAATGCCAATTAGAAATCCTTAGACTTATCTGAAAAAGAACATAATGTGACATGAGAATTAGAGTGAAGAGCAAAACAAATAAGGGCAACATTTTCTAAAAAGCTCCTTTAAGATAAAACACTACATATAAAGAAGATCTTCCTTCTTTACTTCTGATGAGCATAATATGCAATAATCCCCCTGCAAATATTTTTAATACTTTTTACAACACCTTCTGTCACTCAGCATACTCGGAGCTCTAGGGTAGTCCAACACTGAAGATGAACATACTTGAACACATGAATATCCTCGAGTGAAAAAAGATAAAGTTCAAAAAGTCTTCCAAAGAACAAATATAAAGTTGACTCTACTCTCCAGAAATAACTTGAACTGTTTTTTAAAACAGAATTTATCAAGAAAAATTTTAAACCACTGCCAGGATAGACTAACTTAAATTTTCTAAAGAACTAGGGGAATCATTTAGAATGTTGACTAAAACCTATTTAACATATCATTAGGTGAATATGTATTTTGCTGGATTCCACAGCCCCGAGAGAGATGAGGCTGCCGCAACTCCACGCCCCAGGTCCACACAGTAGTGAGACTGAGCATGTATTCCCAGTAGGCACATACACACAATGCACACATGTGCATCACATATATATATGGCTGACCACACAGATCAGACAGACACACAGAGCACTCACGAGGACCTCATCCCATTCCTCTCTCTGGCTGTGCAGGATGGAAGTACACTAGTGGAAATATACATAAACACATGTACAATGTGGATCTCTCCAGCAGCTGGGCTCAGACTCTTGGTCTGCCCAGCAGCTGTCCCTGGATCCCAGTCTCCCCAGTTTCTGTCACCTGGACGTATGAGACCCCTGAGGCTGCAGCCCCACTCCAGTTGCTGGTGCAGACCCCACACTCACAGAGATAGACACATGCACATGTACACACACCCAAAGCTGGCCTGGACTCCCCTGGTCCCCAGTAGCCAACCCCTCTATGGTCCTGTCCCTTAGAGACACACACACACTGGCAGGTCTCACCCCTAGAGACGCCCAGAGCCCACAGTCTCTCCAGCAGCAGGCTGGGACTCCTCAGCCCCTCCGATAGCCAGCTCCTGGTGTGATCTCAGCCTTAGAGACACACACCCACCCGCTCCCACCAACTCCTCAGCTACTTCACCCACTCCCTAGCTAGTCTGGCTTGATCTTCACTTGTGTTCACACACCCGCATTTGCTCCAGTTGCTGGCAGCTGGGCCTCTGAGTCCCAGTCCCAGTCCTGTGGCTGGCACTAGGTTCCACTCACTCAGGTCTCTCCAGTCACCACCACCCAGGCACACAGGTCCCCGACCCATGGTCTGACTCCAGTTGCTGGCACCCAGACCCCCATACAGACACACTCAGTAGAGAGCCTCTCATACAGGAAAGAGTTAGAGAGGCCTTTAAAAAGATAGGACAGACTGAGCTGGTCAGGTGCAGGGCATGGCCAGACAGGCATGTTGACCAGGAAACTACACCTGACTTCCCCTTTTGTCTCCCCTTATCCTCACACTTGTTCCTCCCCAAGTCATCTAGATCCCTCCCTTTCCTCACCTTTGGTTTGTCCCATAAACATCGCAGAATAAATCTTGAAATGCACTTCCCCTGCATCCCACCATATGTCCCATATCCCTAGGCAGTCCCACCCCCTGCCCTCAGCTGGGGCAAAACCATCAAAAGGTGCGCCAGGCTTAGCTCATCTTGATAGGCTTAATACCCAGATTCTGGTGCTGAGGCTCTCCTGAGCCAGCCCTGGAAGGGGCCTAGACAGGGTAGCCCTTCCTTTGAGTCTTTAACTTGGATTCCCTCCTTGTTTTTGTACTTCTGTACTTCTCTGGGCTTGTGGAGATGGGCCTCTATGGGCTGATGGCTCTTGTGATGGGTGTGGCAGTAACTGGGCAGGATATTATTTAGGTCCCCCCCACCTGCCATTGTCTCTCTGTCCTCTTTTGTGGGTTTGCAGGTTAGCTTTGATCACATAAACATTTTTTATCAGATATAGGTACGGCTTTTAGAAACTTTACTATTCTGTCAGAGCTTATAGCAGAAATGTATGACAGAAAAACTTCTAAAATTCCCTCAGCTGTATCTGTGTGAGATCCTGCAACTTATTTCAAACTGCCGAAGAAGGAGTTTTAACTAACATGGTAAGCTTTGTAAAGAAGCAGCTGAGCTGTGCAAATATGGAAAGGTTTTTTTGCATGTTTTGCAAGGGTAGTCAATCACTTTTTGTCGTTTCCTTCCTCAACTAAGTGAAAGTATTTCACAGTAACTTGAGTGAAAGTTTTCTTCACATTTGTTAAGGCATTCAGTCCTGACAAGTCTCCTGCAGAGAAGAGGAACTGAGAGCCGGGGCCAGTGACTTCTTAAACCATCTCAGCTGGTTCTTCTGCAATACCTGTCAGCACCCTTAGATCCAATTCTCAGTCAGCAAAGCAGCTTCTGTCCTTCAATGGCATGTGCTAAATTGCTTTCCTGGATTGAGACATTAAGCTCTATGGCCAAATCAACAGGAAGAACGCCATGGCTTCTGTAAAGGCAGGAGGATTTCTGAGCATTTAGGGTCGTTTAAGTCTAAAGTTTTCATCTTAATGATAAAAAAGTTACCCTTTTCTCTATAGTACGTTTTCCATTATTTTATTCTTATTGACAGCTGTGTTATTGATAGTACATAGTAAAAACTTGAAATCTGGAAAATTTTTACCATCTCTGATTTACACCATAAAAACATGAATGGATAGATAGGCCTGTCTTGTTGCTTTTGTTCTAATTTCATTCAATTTATTAATCTAGTTAGTTCAAATGATAGACTGTATCTCAGCCCTTACTCTTGTAACTCAGTCCTTATTCTTCAGCTCGATGGCTGTTGACAGGCACAGAAGAAAGTATTTCAGAACATATAAAATGCCTCTCATAAATGTTCTGTTAGAACCCCAGCAATCGTCTATGTGAATAATTCTTCACTGTTTTATTACAGATGACAGGTCTGAGTTTACTTTGAAACAGACAGCAGCTCACTGCCTGCCTTCTTGCAAAGACAGTGCAGTATGTGTAGCACGCACAGAACAAATATGAAGACATAAACACCTGAATGAAAAAGAATGTGCAGAAATGTTTGCAGTATTGGTTGTCCATTGTGGTCTGGACACCTTTCACCAGTGTACAGAGGGAGTAACTCCATGGGGATTTGTAGACTCAGTGCAGACTCACATTTTCACCATGTCAAGTGAGAACAAAGTCTGGCACTGTTTTTACAACTAAACAATGTCATAAAAATATAATTCAGATTAAATTTATTCTATTGTGAAATTGTTACAACTTTATGTCAATATAAACTCTGTGACACTTCAAAATGAATATGACAGCTGTCTTTTTTTATTCCGGTCACATTTTTGGTCAGCTTGCTAGTTCCCCATTAAACTCACATATGTGTCAAAATGTTTGTATATATTGTGAAGATCTGAGGTTGTATTGACTCCCTCTGTGTTTAAGCTGCCCTGTCAATCCTTACAAAAGGAAACATTATGAAAGATCCTTTCCTTTGCACAGACATCTTAGCCCTTCCCTTCCATGTGGACAATTCTTTGATAGCTGCTTAGCCACAGGCTTATTTTGACTTCACTCAGGTGACTTTAAAAGCTAATGACAGAAACACTTGTTAAGAAAAGTGAGTGGCTTAGCCCCATGGCACAGCAGAACATCTTGTTATCATAGTGAGAGAAAATTCAGTCACCTTTATTTAAGGGTTATATTGTGCAACGACTTGTGTTGAATTTAGCAGTTATTCTTATTTACAGTTATTCCACTAACCTGACTATACTCTGAGGAAATGTACACATGTCTATAAGCTGTCTCCTCCTTCTACCCCTTGCTGCCACTCGCTCACTATGAGGAGTATTTCCATGCTGCAGTTGCACAGGTATGCTCAGACACTGTTATGAGCCTGGTCGTGGTGTCAGGGAACACAGCGCTGTTAATGTCTGCTGAGTGCCATCCTCCTGAGGCTCAACGGCCTAGGTTTAAATGAACCTGCTTTCATTATACTCCACTGCGGGCAATTTAGGGACTGTATCCTCTGTAGTCTGTGGGTTTTCCATGAACCTTTGGATTTTGGTGGATTTCCTTTTTTTTTTTTTTTGTCATAAAAAGGGAAATGGTGAAGCAAAGCCCTTTTTTTCCCCCTGTTATTAAAAGCCAGTGACAGACCAAGAGGTCTCAACTGAAGTTTTATGAAAGATGTTATATTACATGTTATATTACAATGGAAGCTAAAATAACAATAAGCTCAAATATGGATGTTCCTTTATTGTAGCAACCCTTAGGTGCTTCTGTAAGGTTTATTCTCTTCATTTCCTTCCTTGAATGTATGGGACTATGGTTGCTTGTTTTTCAAACACAGCTTTTTTAATGGACTATCTTTTGAGAGCTTATGTACAAGTAGCAGTCTGTGGATAACAGATTGGGGAAAAAAAAGGCAAAGATAACTTACACAACATCAGTAAAATCATTGGCAGAGTCTAGAATAAAGCTTACATGAAAACCCAAGGCCTAGTAAGTAACTTAAAAAGTCAGTATCTCACTCTATAATTTCTAGTGTTCTGCTCTTAACAGTGGGTGACCCCTTCTTCTTAATAATTAAGAAGCTATTCAAGCATCTGTTTGAATCTATTTGTTAGCTGATACATCACATAGATTACATATCACGTATTTAGTCACATAGATCTAAGTCATTAACTTTAAGTAACTCAGCTTTGTCAGGTTCATTATTGTTCACCTTTGTAGCTCATACATGAGCTACACTACTAAATCACATCATTTCTAAATCACATCAACGTAATTCAAAGTCTTCTCCTACCTGACATCCCTGTAACAAAACACAATGACCAAAATACTACCCTTCCAGCTTCTGAGCAGCTGAAAGCTGTTTGAGAGAGATTTTTAGCTAATTGGTCCAAAAAGTTCCCTGAGGCTGTTTACCAAGTTAAACTCTTATATTAAAAACTGCTGCTCTGAATTAGTTTATTCAGATTAAGAGCTTGTAATTAAATGGATTTCACACATATTTACCCCACCCTTTGTCTTAAAGTGCTGCAGAAAAAGGAGTAAACTGAAAACAAAATAACGTCAGTTCTTTCAAATTTGAGCTCCATCCTTTTTGCTTACAGAGGTGTTTATGACTTTACAGATACCCTGGAAAAATAAAGTGAGATCTAAGAGTGAATTAAGCCTGTACATCTGTGAAAAGGCAAGGGAGAGAGACAGGGAGCACTTCTTGTGCAGGATTAGCTGCAGTAGAGGATTGTCAGCTCATCTCAGGTCAGGGACTGCGCACAGTTCAAAGCCTGACAGCCACCTGGAAGTCCTGCTATCAACACGTAGATGGTTAGCAGAAACTTCGGGTTGGGAAGGAATGTTAAATTCCCTGAAAAGCACGTAACATTGTTCATGTTCTTCCCACATGATGAAATTAGTGAAGCTTCCTATGGCCCTTCTGCATGGAGCCACCACTTGGTGCGCTTGAAGGTGTTACGATTTAGGACCCAGAACTTGGTCAGAAGTGTGCCAGTTTGTGTCTGGAGGGCCTGACCCCTGTCTAAAACCCAGGACAAAAAGAAACATTTAGAATTTCAGTTCATTAATTGGCTCTAATCCTTTAAGTCCAACCCGAGGATGCTTATAAGGTAGTAATGTGTAATACATCAGCTCTCCTGAGCAAAAACAAATGAATAGAAGTGAATCTCACTATGCAAAAATATTGAAGGTGAAAGAACTGGGGATTCCAAAAATATTCTCCGTATGTAGTGCTGTGACACCTGATAAGAGCTTGATATCAAGGGGAAAAGTGAGATACGCAT
The DNA here is from genome assembly GCF_047370975.1 of Nipponia nippon. Taxonomy (NCBI): domain Eukaryota; kingdom Metazoa; phylum Chordata; class Aves; order Pelecaniformes; family Threskiornithidae; genus Nipponia; species Nipponia nippon. The sequence continues at coordinate 38,417,205 of NW_028262291.1, forward strand.
CTAATTGTAGCCTTGTAGCTTCTGCAAAATTATTTGAGTAGATTACTATTTACCAGCTTTGCAAGTCCACTTTTTCTAACCACCAAATACAGTTTTGATCTTAGGGAGGAATGGATTGTAATCTTGAACTTGCCATCTTTATTACCATGAAAAATGGATGTGCATATGAACTTGTACTGATTTCTTGTGAAAACTGCAATCAATTTTTTTTTTTTAAATAAATTTTCATTTTTCACAGTGACTGCTCATTCAATTGAATATAGAGTCTTTCCTTATTAGTTTTTTCTGTTTGTTTGGGATGCAAATTCCAGGTACTTTCTGCACATTTGTTTGAAAGAAATTTAAGACTTCTTCCACTGGTAAAAAACCCTCATCAGCCTAGCCCATTCCACTAACCAGTTTGCTTAATTTATCAATTTGCCTTTAGAAAATTACAACCTTGTACCTGATCTGTTCTTACTTATTCTTCTGCTTAACTTAAAGAGATTGTTAAATGGCACCTTGGTGCATTTAACTATGCTTGAGACTTAGCAAAGATAGTGTCAAATAATTACCGCTTTGTGTCACTTTCTTGATTATTTAGTGGATATCACATACAAACACAGATATATGATCAATGCTGCTGCATTTCCACTCTTCACCTCTGAAGCAAATGTTTTTGGCTTGTCTATGTGGCACAAGTATGTAAATTCATAGCAGTTATCCTGACAGAATATCTGCTAGTAATATTTGCTAACCCTAACAATTCTATTTAGTCTGTGTAATTACCCTTATTTTTTTACAATGTTACTCTTACCTCTATTGCGGTGTCTCAACCAGTACATGCCATTTAATACTGCTGTTCAAGTTGCCCTTTAAACTGTCTGATTTCTTTCTTGGTTATTTTTTTTTTTTTTGACAACTAACTGTGTCTGCTTGTGAAAGCAACATGAATGGTATTAGAACATTGCAGGTCTTTCAAATAAGGTGGTCTTGCTTATAAAATAACCATGGGATGCTATGAAGCTAGAATTTGATGAAAGCTGCAAATTAATTCACAAAGATTAATAGCTCTATGACATAAGCATCTAAGGCCAGACCAGGAAAAAAAATCCTGTGGAAATCTTACTTTTTGAGCTGATTGGAGATAATCATCCTCTTTACCAAGAAACATCTATAAATGTTCTTTATGACCTGTTTGACAAAAATATAGCTTGTTTATATAAACACCTGTTTTGTTCTATCATTAATTGCAATAAAAGAGGTCAGAAACCAGTGAAGGGAAGAACAGACAGCAGGCAATGAAACAACAGTTCTAACAATAATTTGTTCTTTGGAAAATCCTTTTTTTATTGATACTGTCCAGAGCACTAGGTAAGTTTCATTTGTTTGAATTTTAAGTAGTGTTGGAGAAGAAATGTTGTTAGACCTATATTGCAGGAAAAAACAAGGTGAAGAGTATTGATGCATATCTTTAACTTTAATAGAAAGTTAATTCTGATTTGCTAATCAAATCATATGAGGATAAAAATAGAAGACAATGCTCTACTATGTATATAAAATACTTATCACATTAAATGTAGCTGTTGTTCATGTCTGATTATTCTGTGAATGTTTACACCTGTACACTTGTATTCTGTGAACGTTTACACCTATTGACTTCCTGTTGCTTATGTATGTGTATCTTAGGGTAGAATTTGGTTCAGTGAGTTCATCTGCTGTCACATAAAGTAACCAGATTATTTTGATAGGAAAATCCACAGGGAGAAAAATGTACATATCTGTATGAATTAATTTAAGTACTGCAGGATGGGATTTAATGATTAAACACAATCTGTTCTCTGGTAAAAAACAGGTACCAGATGGTACATATAGCAAAATATATTTGCTCTATACCTGTGGGTTTTGAAGTAAAATACAACCTTCCTAACATCTGGCATACCACCTAAGGACATCTGAAGGTGCACAAAGTGGACAGATATTGTCAGATCGCAGAAGGTTATGTTAAGTAGATTTCATCTGAATTTTGTATAGATAGTGCCATGAAATAGTTAGGAACATCAACAGCATACCAAAAAATATTACTTCCATGCAAGCATTTTATATCTAATTTGTAGATTGCTGGCTGTGCAATACCACCTTTCTTAGAATAGCTACAAATGTCATATATAATTTATTCTGTAGTTTCCATTGCTAGACGGAAAAAGTACACTGAGCGTTATCTAAAAATGTGTTGACATGCTGGCTTATATATAAATAATAAATACTTTTGTACTATCTCCTAAGGGAGCTGTCAGAGAAGAAATCCAACTACAACCTACAGTATCTTTTCTTTTTCTGTAGGGTTGACATATACAACATTATTGTTCCAGTCCAACACAGGATCTGCATAAGTCTATACGCATCAGTAACTCAACAGAGTTATCTTATGGAACCATATGTATACATAAATTTGCATTTGAATTATTGGGGACTTTAGAGTGCCATGAATCTTTACTTCCAAGCTGGTCAGTTCCACAGGATATTGAGTGCCTGATTTAAAGTTCCTAGAATATCCAAATTTTATGGCATATAGAATAACGTGGTTGTAATCATGTGATCATATGAGTTGATATTTTTCATATCTAAGAGCTGCCTGAAATCTGTGTTTTCCTTTTTTCTTTAAACTGGGTGAAGCATTTCTTCTGAATAAGGAAAGTAGGAAAAATAGACTTTTCTTCTATTGTACCTGAACTGTTGTATTGGACTGCCTGGTTAAATATTATGTAGCCAGAAGTGTGAGAGGAGTAAGCAGGCCGATATCCACGCTGGATTGACTTTGACTCCCCATTTCAAGTGAACAACCAAGGAGCCTGAAGCTAAGGCTTCAGGGACGGAAGGCAGTAGTACTTCTGATGCTACACTGCCTGGAGGAACTGGTGGAATCTCTTCATGCAACCGGTGTTTAACATGTATTCCAACCACCTTTCAGGTGGCTTGTTTTCTGGTAGTGGGTTGTAGTTTGAATACCCACAGAAGTCCCTGACAGGGCCTGACAGAGACATTTTGCCAGGATAGCCGATGTCTTTATCATATAAAAGTGGCTTAGGTGTTCTGATGAAAACTGGTTGAGATAACATTATGTTTTCATGTTTTCAGGCATTGAAAATAAAGTGGGAAAATTCTGAAGGGAAATCATCAGACTATGTATATCTGAAGTTGATCAAATACTTAAATGACAGCCTGAATATGAATACTTTCCAAAGAGTATGGTGAAATACTTTGTCATACTGCAGCCTATGAGTTTGGATATTTATTTAGCCAGTTTTATTAAGCTTAATAGGAACAAAAGGCTGCAGTGCGTTTCATTTGTCAGTTTTGTTCAATGGAAATTTTTTCATTATGATACTTACAGGAATTACTGCTTTGCAACAACGTTTTTCCTATGTTCAATCTGAAAATCAAAATCCTGAAAACAATCTCAGCTTTAGGTATGCATTTCTCGGAAGCCTAAATATTACTCAGACTAGTTGATTTTCGCTTCTCTATCACCAGTGTCTGGAATTATATTATTTGATGAGAAACAAAACTATATTGTAGAAAGTTTTTCGCACTTCCTCGTATTCTCAGGGACTGACACTCCTTGAGCAGTTTTGTTGACAGCACCTGTTCCAGTTATAACAATATCTGTGTTTCTAAGAATGACCATCCAACATTTGCAATAAATAAATGATATGCCATTCTCAAATGAATCACAATAGTTTAGTTCAGTACAGAACCTAATAAATAAGGGAACAATGTTGCACTCAGAAACATTGCCCTGATTCAGACTCTAAATGAAGCAGCAGTCTTTCCTTTTCCTTTATATCAATAGGTGAAATTGGATAGCAGAAATTCATTATGTGAAGACTTCCAGTCTTTGTACATTCTCCCAAATCCAGTCTGCAGAATAGACTGTAGCAGTTATGACATTTTCATGGTTAAAATCAAGGCTGTTCAGTCTGAAGCCTGGTTCTGCTGAGTGCAGTTCTTTAAATTCCAGTCTCATTTCAGTTTAATGTAAAAGCAGAGGGAGTGACATGAGCGTTTTCTGTCCTTCACCACAGCTGGGAGAATAGGCATTGTCAGCTGCAGCACACTGTCAATCTGGAAACCTGCTGTTCTGCTGAGAAAAAGTTTATGGTTGGTTTAACCTTGCTGTTTCTTGGGGACAGGTGGACTTGCGGGCCAGAACACTGGCTAGCTGAATCACATATGTTAGATCTCTGTGAGCCATTTTAAAGGCTCGGTTTTAAAACATTGCTTATTCAAGCAAGTTACGTAAATAATTAACAAAAAAGGGATGGGTGGATGAGGGCATGGGCAGGTCAGTAGACTGAGTTATTTTGCTTTCTTGACAGGCAGTAAATGCCCAGTGGGATACAGAAAGGCAGTCTGACTTATTCTGTGTTCCTCTTCGGAGCCTCCTGTCTTCCTCCCATCTCAGGGAGAGATTGTTGCTTGCCTAGTCGAGTGAGCTGCTTTCTTGAGATGATCTAAATTGGACCCTCAGAAGCAATATTCTGAGCCTGGCCAGAGTGAAGTGCTAGTGCCTTGCACCTCTGAAAGGCACTTCTGTTTCTGCTCCTGCTCCCATTTGAAGAGTATGAGAGGTAATAAGCTCATCTGACATTGTGAGTTGTCCTGTTTCCCCTGAACTGTGGAGGAGACTTGTGAATTTGCAGGTATGTAACAGACCTGGTCTGATGACCACATGTGATTGAAAGAGGGCAACCGAACAGGTAACAGCAGCCTCAGCTGAAAAATATCCACCTTTCAAGTGGGAAAATGTCTCTTTGGGGAGGAAATGTTAGCTTAAACTGTTGTAACTTGTTCATTGCAATTGTGAGACCATAGAATGGGATTCATAACATCTGTGTCTTATTGTTATCTGGAAAAAAAATACTATGAGAGTGGTATCATAAAAGACTGATTGTTATCTTCAACTTGCCTACATGAGGATGCCAGAAAAGGTGAAATGTATGGGGAAAAAAAAGTAATAAAAGTTCCTGGCCTAATTTTTGAGGATAATGGAATCTCTGTCCTTGCACTTCATCTCAGTGTAAACAACAAGGATGCCATACTTAATTATTGATCTAATGTGCTCATAGTATGCGAAAGAATGAGGGTATGACAGGTATATTTGGTAGGCTAGGCTTTCCACATCTCCTGTGGTAAAAAAAACCCAGAAATTCTTAATTGTTATCTTGATCCACTCTTCTGGACAGAAATAAACTGCTGCATCCATGAATTGTTAATAATTGATGACACAAGTGCATATTTACTGGGAAATTCACACCTCATCCATTATCTAAAAGACACAACAATATCCGAAATAAGAGCAGTACACTAATGTAGGTCTGGGGAAATTCTGCTTGTTTGTAAAAAAAATAGCAAAGCCAAGTGCAGGGGTATAGGTTTAGTGGTCCTTATAAGGAGAGGTACCCTCTCAACCTGTTTTAAGACGCCCTTTCTCATGAGCTGGATTGGAGGATAAATTCTACCACAAGTATCATACTCAAATTAAACAACAACGGCAAGCAAAAAGGTTATAGTGGAAGCAGAACTGGAAGAACACTTGACAATTAATGGTCTCACATATGACGAATTACCTTATCAATTGAATAGCTCTGTTTGAATTGGAGATACAGGAAGAGTATCGGGACTTTTCTGGGTTTATCAACTTTCCTCCTGTAATCCTGAAAGCTCAGCTGAAAATTATTACCTAACTTCCCTTTTATTCCAGTTATTCTGCATATGGGAGAAGAAAAGTCATACACTGAAGCTTGAAGAGCTTCTTTTGAAATCTAGTGTGAGCAAATACACACATTTTCATTCTCTGCACACTTTACTATGTTCCTTTGTTGAAGGAGGTATTGATTCTCTCAGATCTTTGTAGACTTGTGGCAATTTTCCTCTATTTTCCAATTCCCTTTCCCGACCATCTTTTCTTTAACTGTGGGCAATTGGACTATATCAGAATATACACTTCAGTATCTATAAATTCTTCTGAAACCTTATTTAGCATAGAATAAATTTTGCCTTTTTTGGTAATTGTTTCTGCTTCTTTCCCCGTGCTAGTACCTGGAATCAATCAGGAGACCTGAATCACTGAATTAGTTTCTTGATAGCACCTCCATGAATCTATTTCTCTTCCCACAACACCCCAAAGCTGGAGTTATGAAGTACTTCAACTGAAGCCATTCCTCCGATCGCAGGAAAACAGGAAGTACACAGAGAACTGAAGAAATTATTTTCTGTGAAAAGAGTTTCCTTCTCAGTGTAGCAGCAGTCAGATATCTGAAACATTGCAGGTTCAAATAACTTAAAACGTTTTGGATTTATATATTTCTGTGTAGAACTGTGTAGAAGTTGAGGTACTTTCCCAGACCATTTGGAAAATGTAAGTTTTCAAAGCAATACATCTGTCAGCATTCTGAATTTAACATCTAGACTAAAAACCATAAAAGCAAGCTGTTTATAGGGATCCAGAGCTTAAGGAAATCAGTGGCTTCCAGAGGTCTGAAAGAGGATATGCACATAATAAAGTAGAAAGTAAATTGCTACTAATGATTCTCATTGAGATAATAAAAAATTCCAGATCATGAAAATCAGGTTCCAATTGTGATTTCATGATCGATCAGAGGCAAGGGACAGTGGATTGGACCTCAGCAGCAAGCACACTGGGGGCCTCAGCTTAGAGCAACTAATACAAAGAGCAAGGAAAAGAAGATAGAAAATGGGTGTTTCTACATGTGAGCCACGTTAACAGATTGTGTAAAATCATGTAGTCAAAACCTGCTTAGTCTCTTAGTAGCCAAAACATGAAGAAATTGAATGCTGATGAAATATAAGAGTCTGTAGAGAGAGATGTTTTCATTCTTCCTTTCCATAGTATTTTAGAGGAAGGAAAGAGCAAGATATATATTTTTAATGTATTTGTTGTCTTAGTTATGATTTAGTATTTCTGTTTTAATATTTAACACTGAGAAATAACATGAGAGGCTAAATGGAATACAGTAAATTAATCAGAAAGCAAAGGGGCAAGGAATACATGACATCCAGGCTCAGCATAATGGATAGTCCAGGGCCAAAAAGAGGATGGTATAAGCCTCTTAAAATCCCTGGATTACACAATAAACTTTTTTTTTTTCTCCTCTAAAAAAATGCTGATTCACAAAAGGAAGACCATATTAAGTTTCTTCTATAGTTTAAAATTATCTTACGTGCTATTTGACAGTTTCAGCTAACTCTTTCAACCTCTTTATAAACCATCCTGACTGAAACAGATGGATGTGTAATTCAAATAATGAGCTGGATCCTCTCCCTGTAGCAGTCAATTATACAGTTTTTTTTTTTTTTTTGGTATAGTATTCAAGAGACTAAGATCCTTCTCTATATATAGATCACCTGAAATGACCTTGCTTATGCACTGTCAGAGCCAAAATGGAACAGCAGGGTATCTATCTTGCTGCATTTTTAAAAGCACAAACTGATAGTTTGAGACCTATTCTATCTGACAATATATGCACTTAAATTTTTCCTAGTACTTATCACGCTGATCTTTTAACATGGTACTTTCTCTAGGTAAACTGCCCAGAGACATCTGATGCCTGAGCATGAATGCCATGCAAAGAATCCTAGTAACACTGTATTTTGCTGAGAAAATAATGACAGTGAGGGAATGCAAGGTCATTTCATTAACAATAAATGACAATCTCTAAATGGTGAGAACTCATGGCAAAGCTTTAATTTGCATTTAGCATTGAATATGAAATCATCTAAGGGCCTGTCAAGTGCTGTGTGTACAGTGTTCATCAAAGGTATTACATAGGAACTTCCCTTCCTCTGTGCTTGTCAACACGCACTCTGAAATATATTTGGGACAGGACCAGGTAATAGTGTAAGAACCTTTATTGTAAAAGTATTTAGAGTGCCGTGGAAATTTCCCTGGGTTCATAGTAAGGTATCAATGACAAAACTCTACTGAACTGTATCATAGGATTTGAATACCTCGTTAACAAGTGAAGCAAACTTACTAAGATTGGATAGGGGCCTCCGTGCTGTTCATACACATTAGACTCATCAGAAATCATCAAGAAAAAAGATATGCTGCTTGCCTTTGGCTTGCAAAGCTCTGTTGAGGGTGCAATTTATGAAGCTTATGGGATAAAACCTAGAAAATCTCACAAGGCTGTGTGATGGGCTGGATCTACTCATGAAACAGTAGAAACGCTGCTCAGAAGAAAACTTCTTGCCCATTGCAGAGCAGCTCAAAAAGTGCGGAGCAGAGTAATTGCTGTTCTGTTTTATATGACCTGTCGGTATGTGAATATAAACATTAAGTGTGTGTGGCTGCAGTCAAAATGGTGTGGAACTGAAGAATGAGGGGGGAGCTGAAACCTGGATCTGCAGTTAAAAACAGACTTAGAGAGCTCCTTTTGAAAAGAGATGGGATATAGCATGCTAGAATTCATAATCTGATGAGTTTATTTTCTTCATAAAGAGACATGGAAAGTCTTTAGAATTCCTGAGTTACATGATATCCATGAAATAACTTGTTTGTATAACTTACAATTTTGAAATAGTTGGCCATGTATGAAGTATTCAAATGTATTGTGTTGACTAAACAAAGATACTGTTATGCTCTGACTTATCATATAAATGCAACTGACAATTGTATTAGTGCACTCTGAAAATACTATCATTTTTTGTGTGTATATGTGTTCAAAGGAACATTTACAACAAATGGAAACAAAAGCATTTCAAATAACATAAAATATTTTTACTTCTCTCTATTTTGGAATGAGAGGCATCACTTTCATTTTTGGCTTACTGGAGAACCATTACTTTACTTTTTTCTTGTTCTCTTAATACTATTCCATTTTTCAGGGCAATTAGCACCTCTAGAGCACTTTAAGTGTTCCAATCCATTTCAAGTTGTGTTTCTCACTTCTTGGAGTGAGACCTGGGATATCTCAGACAGGGCATCAAGAAATGGAAAACCAGTCAGTACTTACCGATAGAAAAAGTGGGTTAGGAAAACAGAATATTCCTTCATCAGCTAAATTTCTGTCCCTTGTTCCTTGCCCTGCCTGTGGAAGGGTAGATTTGTATCCTGGAACTATACTGCACTAGAAAGTCTATCCATTGTGAGTAGTAAATTTGACCTACATCAAGAAACTTCACTTGAAGGAGAACCTTTCATCCCTCCCTACTCCACAGTCTCTGCTCTGGAGATGAACAGGAAGTTTAATGTAGGAGAAAACAGGGAACTTGGTGTGTGTGTGTGTGACTTTAAGAAGGGGGCATAAAAAGATCAGAGTTTGGAACATCTAATCCAGAAGATACAAATTCTTGCTCCTGTTATGCTTCTGACAGTTTTGACGTACTTGTTTTGAAGTACAGATTAACTAAGCATTATCTGCTCTTAGTTAGCATTTATGACAACCAGTGGGAAAAAACAGAGCTCTAAATATAATGGCTAACTTGATTTGCAGTAAACTATATGGACTGTAATAATTTATTTCTGCTCTGTTTTGATTCTGACAACCTATATACTTTTCCTAGAGAAGATAGACTTACATACTAACAACATGAACCTTCTATGATCTCTACCAGAAGGAGAAAGTTATGTAGTAGGTATGTGAAATAGAGTCTATTTGAGTGATTATGTATTATAGATGGCCGTTTATACAGAAATTGTGTGCCTAGAATAACTTTAACCTTGTTCAGTGGCCATGAGGCTGAAGCTGATTAAATGAGCAGTGACAAAAATTCAAATTTGTTTTTAGCAACATCTTTCTTGAAAAGAATATAGTGTTGCAGGAGGTGTAAAAAGTACATTTGTTCACCGTTTCATCACCCATTGAGCCTGCTTTCAGTTATATACAACATCTATGCTAAGGGTCTGTATTTGTCATATGCTAATGGTGACATTTTCACGTTTCTTTTAGTTTGGATGTGGTGCAGCTGCTCCCACAGTCAGTGATATGAAACTTGATGATGTGCCACCCTCCTTTTGCAGTTGTACCACATAAACAGAGCAACACAGATGGATGTATGCTGCCTTATGATACGGTCTTTTGCCTAACAATAGCTTTTCCCTTAGCAGCAGGTAAAGCAAGACTTTTAGTATCTGCTCATGCTCATTTATGTAAAGTGGCGTAACTGAGGTCTGCTGGGGACTGGCCTATCTAAATGTTAGCTAAATCATATTTCTTGTATGTTCTCCATGACACTGAACTACAATGTATAGATAGCCATCTTGGTAGTCTAGGCTATAAGGCTCCAATGGTCAACCTGTTGTTGCCTAAAAAATGCCCAGTATAAACAAAGATAATTAAATCTATGTAGAAAATACATGATTTGGGCTTTTGTTCTCATATTAGCTTATGCTTTTGAAATTTAAAAATAAAAATCCTTCAGTAATATTCTTTTTTGCTCTTGTGTAGACTTCTGGGCTTGTCAGAAGAAGAAATAATGAATGCATCCCAATTCCACCATTGCCTTTATTTGTGAAAGGAGCCAAGTCATCCCTTTTAGATCTTAGGGCATTGTCACAAGGCAAAAGGAAGTTCTGTTACTGAGTTCAGTGAGGTCATTCATAAAACATAGGTTATTGCTTTCTGTTTATTCTTCATTGTTCTATACCTGCACATTTTTCTGGAATTTGTTGAACTGTGGTGAAGTCTTTGGATTAGATTTGAGCCTTTACAGTCACCATATCCTTGATTGACCCCTTCTGTTCACAGCACTTAAATTTCCTTTTCAAAGCAATTGACTCTCAAATTCTTCCCTCCATCTGGTTTTATAGCTGCAACTGTCTCTCAGGCATCCCTTAAGAAGCTGCTGGTTTCGGTTTTTCCATATTCTTCCTTTCCATCATAGCTAAGAATTCCATGCATTCAGGAGAGTATGCTCCCAACACCTCTTTGCCTTCCATGTCATTGTGCTGCTCTCACTTCTAAGTTACCACAGCTTTTTTTTTTTTTTGGTAAACACTTTTCCATATCTAGAAAATTTGATTCTCAGAATGGAGTTTTCTCTGTACTGAAATAAAGTACTTCTGAAAATAAGAAAAAAAAATTCTTGAAAGTATGTTTCCCTAAGTCATGAGAGCTATTGAAAATAGAAAAGTTCCTCCCATTCAGTCAGCAAGAACTTAAGAATAGTAAGTGCAATAATAAAGGAAACATTAACAGAACATAGTAAAAGGAAAACTGTTTTAAAATATTTTTTTCTTTAATTGAAATTTCTTGTTTATTAATATTGACAACACATCAAAGGGCATTAAATGAAAAAACAACATTTGAACTAATCACATGAAGTAATTGTTTGTACATTTCTACATGAAATTGTAGATTTTTTCACTAAGAAATGTTTTTATACCCTACATGAAAAAAACTTAATTTGACAGATTTGTGGAAACAAAGTTGTTTGAGACTCTGAATACAACAATCTTGGTCTAACCTCTGGTTCAGAACATCTTTAAACTGCAGACTGCTGGAAGCTGAGGTGACACATTGGGGAAGTGTAACCTTTGTATTCATGCCCTGTACATCTTGTAAAGGTCACGTATTTAGGTTAACCAAGTATTATCTGGGGCACTACAGCTGTATTTATTCTACTAAGAATTATCCTTTACATATATGTGTATGTATATACGTAAAACCTGGTTCCGATAAAATATTTTGTGATGCAAAACGTCAACAATAATTTCCCACAATTTATGCTCTCTCCATTCCTGTCATGGTCTTTGTCCAAAACTCAGTCTCCTATGCTATGAACTATGTGATACATGATAAGACTTGCACTTCTCTCTTTGAGTATCTCCAGCTCCTTGGCACTAGTCATCTTCATGTCACACTAATTTGAAATCTTTTAGACTACTCTTCATGCTTCCCTGCTGTTTCAGCTTCTCCTTCCTCCAGTTTCTATGTCTTCTCCTCATTCTTCAAAGTCCTGTACTTTCCTGGCTTCAGTCTGTCTTTCATCAGTAGGTGTTTGGATTCCATCTCTTTCAACACTCATTTCCACAACTGTCTCCGCTCCATATGGTGATCTCCTTCTAGAATTACTTTTGAGCCTGAGTACATTATTCAGTTACTTACATCTGCCAAATCACTGCCTACTATCTTTGACCAAATTTTGTCATTGAAGTAAATTTCTGCTATCTTTTGAGGAGAGAAACAGAAAGATAGTGAAATGGAGCTGATGCAAGGTATGTATCTCAACCTTACACAGTATAAACTACTTTTCAGAGACAGTGCACAACCTTGATTTCTTCTGGACCATGACTCCAACTTAAAATGGACCTCTCTTGCTCTAGAACATGACACAACTTTGACAACAGAAGTGGAGTTCATGCTGGCTGCGCAAGAGTCATGAACATCAAGCTATACCAGAGGAGCAGCATGTGCCATTTCCTTAAAAAGAGGCTTGGATTATGCTTGGCTCTACCATCAGTCCATCCAGCTTGTACATGTCCTCTGCTCTTCTTGTTGGAAAATAAGAAGAAGCTGAGTAACTCTCACTTCTTTGGTGGAAGGTAAGAAGGCTTCAGTTCTACTGGTGACCTGGGACAGCATCTAATTCTATTTACTATGTTATTAAACTCTATTTTATCCTGTGCTATCATGCTCAGACAAAAGATTACCACTGGAGTTCTGGTACTTTCTGGCTCTGTTTATATGAATAAATTAAATTCCTTAGACAAGTACTTATCTCTGTACTCTTCAAAATAGAGTAGCTACATGCTAGGTGACTACTGGAAATAGTTCTTGGAAAGTTTAACTCCTGAACCATTCCAGTTTCACAGTGCCATAGCTGTCTAGCTAAAAGTAGCTTTTCTTCGCCTGGTTTCCTAAAGACAATAGGCTTATGCAATCAAGCTATCTGTCTGTCTATTGAGCTACTTATTCTTCAGTTAACAGTTTTTGAACCCTAAGAGTGATTTCAAATAATTCTGGAAGATAAGTAAACCTCAAAGGGAATTAAGCTCCTACAAGCTTTGAGGAAAAATTAACAGAGGGGAAGACCAAGTAGGAGCTCTCACTGAAGATGAGCTCAGCTGTCTTACTACCTATTTAAGAATAACTTTGTGGCCAATCAGTGTAAATGTAGCTGCTAACAAGCCACAGCTCATGCTGTCTGTCTCCCAGTGGAGGTTTCAAAGAGAGACAGAAGGAGCTGTAATTATTATAATGAGGTAAGCAGCAGGGAAAGAGATTGGGATAAAGGTTACAAATCTACTGGAAACCATGCTTTTGCAGTTCTGCTGCTCCTGGGGCAAATTTTCTACTGCTTTTTAGGTTCTTTTCTTTCATAAGAAATGGATTATTTCTGTGGCTTGCTTCTATCACAGTTTCTCTTACAATTTTAGGTGTCAAGTTTTTAGGTGTCAGTATTTATTTCACTCATCAGAGTTTCAATATAGACATTTTCATTCTGACTGATAGCTCTAATGTATCTGCAGCTACAAATAGAGAAAACATTCTTATGATACCATGGCATAATAATCAGTGCGATCCTCGACTGCATGCAGCTGCTGTCATGATTCCTAGCCGTAAACAAATGACACTGTTTCTTGAGGACACAAGATGGTGTCTTAAGTTATTTTTATTTATTGCTTTAAAGTGAATCTTTAAGAAACATCATGTTTTGCAGTGTAAAGTGGACATGCTGCAGATAATGCAGTAAATGAATGAAAATGCAAATAACTGAAATAAAGAAGGAGTTCAATCTGGTTTATAAAAGAGCAAGAAGAACTAATAGTTTTAAATTCATTCAGTAGGAAATTTCCTCAAACTAGAGACAAACACAGAGAGGAAAGAAATAAAAAAAGGATCTGTGGAGAAAATATTGCAGAATATACAAAAGAATAGCTGCAATGTACTAATAACATTGTTATTAGTAATTATTAATAGTTACAATAATGTAGCAGCAAGGAGTCCTTGCCAGGAGTGGGACCTAAGGTTTTACATCATGTTGAATCAAGGGGAACGAAGTCTGTTGCTGTCTCAAACCCTTTCAGTGATTTCAGCTGAAGGTGAAAATGCAACAGGGGTATTGAGGGTTTCCTGTGTAAAAAAACAACAACAACAACAACAACAAAAAACCCAACAAAAACCAGCAAAACCCAGCACTGGCTGAAAAATGTGCAGGGAGACTCCATGCAGACAAACGCCTGAGTGCTTGTTCGTTCTGCAGCGCTGCCTCCTGTGGCCACCACCCCTGGCAACTGTGAAACTACAGAACTGTGCTGCCTTTATCAGGTTTGATATTTTAAGTCAGCTGTGTATTAATTTTATGATGGAGGATAAAGATAATTGTGGAGGGCAACAGTGATTTTGAGGGGATGCAGGACTACTTATTTACTGTTTTGTCACTACACGCAGAAGAAATCATACAGTCATTCCCTTTGGCTTAGAACAAGGGAAAATGACTGCCAAATGCACAAGTATTTTCAAGTATTGTCTGCCTTCAGCTATAGAAAGGGTGATTTCAGTCTTAGGATACATTTTTTTAAAATTGTTTTAGGTGCTTTCAGAAGCTTTCAGAGAGGCCAAGGAACCTCTTTCAAGATTAGATTAAAGACTTGGATATCTGGTTAGAAAGCAAAGTACAGCTTTGAGTCATGATAGTTATACCTGGTATATCTCTTAGTTTGATTTGAGTGCATTTCTGTAGGTAACTTATATTGCTATGGAAAAAAGATAGGCTAAGCCAAAAAAATTCCACTTTTAGATATTATGTATTGCATTGGTTGTAATTAGCAACCTTATTTTCAGAAATACAGAACCATAAAATCCTAGACAATTTTAGCTGTCAGGAAGGCTTCTAGGAGTCACAGTTACAGTGGGAGCATGTTGTGGTCACTGCCATTCATTGCCCAAATGGGTCTTGGAGAGAAAGCAAAAACTTGAATGTGTAGTCATGTACTGCTGAGCAGAGGTTCAGTTTAGTAGCTGTTCAATAAATGGCTGAAAAGAAAATTGTTTTTATAAAGAGGATTTAAACACATATAACAGTTTCTGTGATGATTAGTAAATATGCCTCTCCCCATCTGCTCTGAAGGAATGGTTGGCATGACATTTTCTGTACACTTTGCCACGCAAGCCCACAGGAGCAGCTGAAAGCTACAAATCTTGGCTCTGCTAAGCAATCCACTGGAATCCATGCAGAGTTGTGGAATGCTTTTTTTTTAGCTACCCCAGGCAGCTTGGCCTCATGTATTGATAGCAGGTGGAAAAATCATTTCTCTTTTCTGATCTCTGAACATGAGAGCCTTGTTCAAGAGGGAAAAAAAAAAAAGTGGCCTCACACTTTTATTTTAAAAGGTTGCTTTTTTAAAAGATCTTCAACAAGGATAACAAGGACAACAACAAGGACAACACGGATCGGGGTTCCTAGACTGTGTGTCAAAATATAGCAAGTTGTGGCCAAAAATATTGGGCCGCTAGGATTTCTGTCTCTGTTCAGCAAGGGCAATCTTTCCACCCACACAATGAAAATTTGTATATTTTTAACAACTTCGCAGCTGCTGTCATCATGAATATCCCTTAGTTGCTGTTTAGACTCAGATGTGCTGATAACCATATTCAAAGAGCAGGGGCAGTATTAGACTTATGAGGAGCCTAAAGAGAAAGAAAGGCATGGGCCTCTCTCTTCTTTCACCCACACACTAAATGATTTGGATTTCTTTGTAACTTAACCCAGCGGGACACAACCATGTACTGGGCTTGGGGCTCAGACTGGCTGCTTTTTTTCTAACACCTGCTCTGCCCAAGAAGATGCTTCTCTCTTCATTATCAGTAGGCAGTGAGATTAGAAAGGCATGACAGCTGGATTTACTTATTGGGAGTTTATGACCCAGGTTTTGATTCGAAACACAAACAAGATTTCAGCCCATACTGTTGAGTTTGCCTGATTTTGACTCAGACTAGCTTGGCTTTGTTGAATGGTTTGTTAAATTATCAAGCCTCTTTGGCTGAGGTCTGACTTTAAGCCCACGCCTTTGAAAGGAATGAGTGAACACGAGGAATGTGATGTGTATCTCTCTTAAAGCCTTACAGAATATTGTAGGTAATCCTTAATGTGTGCTTAACTATTAATGAGATGAGAATCTTCCATATATAGAAAAATAGAGCAATTTTGGCTGAAAGGTACAGCAGGTAAACCAACAACACAATAACCTAAGTTGTACCAGATTTCAAATTGTGAATTCATGCAATAGATTCTTTAGAATTTAACAGATTAAGAGAATTCTATCAAATTCACTTGCTGCCTTATGTAAAAAACATACATGATGGCAATCCAGCTATGAATCATGGCATTCTATTCAAGCAGTACATTTTCTATTCTAGATGATGAATTAAGATATTGTCTCTGTTCTAAAACTGGATCACTGTGTCAGCTTTGCCTTTGTCATTGTGCGGCTCAGCTGTAGCTCTCGTGTGTTCAAGCATTTCTCTGTAGGACGCAGTTGGAGTCGAGGATCACGTTGACAGAAACATATGCGGAACCATCAGCCATTAAATCTCTCAGTCAGAGTTTTCTGGCAGACATAGATGAAAGTTGTAGCAGGCTCTCTACGTTCTTCATGGAAACAGACTTCCAGTTTCGTGTGAGGCTAAGAGCAGTGAGTGGCACACCACAGACTGCAAGAAAAAATACTTGGATTTCAAATATTTTTCCAGACTTACATTGTTACTGACCTAGTTTTTCAGTAGTGGCTATTTATATTTAGGGAATTAAATTCCTGTATTTAAATGCTCAATGGGAAACTCTCCTGCGTGCAAAATACTGATTCATGTGCTAGTTAAAGCTTCCTTAAAGCTTTATGCTTACGTTTGCATGTCTCTATGGTATTTCTGAGAGTCCTAAGGGCTAGAGTTCTCTGGCTGACCCCGAAAAATCATTAATTATCATCATGACATAGTGATTTTGCTTTAAAAAAGGGCTTTGCATGCTTACCTCCCACTTAAATGGCTGAAATACATTTATGGTGAGATCCTGGCCTTATTTGGTTTGGTAGGGTGCTTTTTGCCATTGATGGCAACAGAATTATATTTGATCATTTGATCAGGTTATGTTTGTATGGCGTAGTGTAGCTCTGTCAGCTAACTGAATGCTAGCTGGGTACTCTGTGTGAGCTAATGAACTCTGCTTCTTTGTGGGATAAACCATAGTATCTCTGAACAGTTGTGCATTATGTGATGTAGAAATACAGATTTATAGAAGTACAGATGTTCAGTCAGGTTAGGAAGCTGGGTGATTATTAACAATACACAAGACCAAGTACAGAATGGTACTCCGTTGAAAACTCAAGGATGGGCCATGAATCAGAAAGGCAGAGTATCCTTCAGAACTCTTCAGCAGGAAGACAGGTTGGATTTACATTGCTGTTAAGGTTTTGTGAGATGCTGCAGGAGGAGGTCACTTGGTGTGTATTTGTCTCTTTGATCTCATCTGTTCTGCAAATGTAAAAAGCCAAGCAGGGATGTTTTTGAGGTATCAGCAGCTGAGCAGGACTGGCACAAATTTCACTATGACACTGCATACTAAGGCAATTCTGGTGTTGACTTTAAACAAAGCAAGAAGAGGCTGGTAAACAGATGCTCTAATTAATGAATGTTATGCATTCTCACACTGATAGTGGGATAGCAAAGTAACATTTTGAAGTGGAAGGGCTTGTTCCTTTGTAAATCATAAAGGAGAATTTTGCTCTTGCTGGACATTTATCACTGGATAGCTTGGTGGTAATGCCAGTTACAAAGCAGAGCAGACAATGCGCTTTTTTCTTGCTCTATAGAATATTTAAATGGCTTCCATTTGTGATGGGTGTCACCCTTCAAATAAATAAACCAGTATCTACTGAGGCAACTGTTTCAAGGAAAATGTTTTTTTTGGGGGAGGAGCTCACTCTACTACAGACAACAGGTGGTTCTTATATTCAGGCTTTTCCCTTCTCTTTTTTAGGGTGTCTTTAAAGACTTCTACTCAGTCTTCAAACCAGCTATTCAAAGAGGAATAACTTTTAACAGAGTGCCATGTCAGTCATATCAAAACAAAGAGAAGCAAAAGAGGGCTCCAAGCCAACCAGTTGCTACTGCAGTTGGCCCAGCAACTGGATGTTAAGTAAAGAGTGAAGTTAAAAACAAGGCTGGGGCTCAACATTCTGTCCACACATTCAGCTTTGTTTTCATGCTAAAATTGCTTCTTCCAAAGTGGATTTACATTAAGATGTTGTGATAATCTGGACCTAGCTTTAAAATAATAGTAATTATGCATTTTACATATTTACACTGTAAGTGTATTTAGATATATTTGCTCTGCATTAAATATAGAGTCAGACAAGAAATATTACTTCTCTCAGTGTGGCTAGAGAGATATGCGGATGTTTTGCATGTGCCATTTAATTTATAAATTTTTTTAATAGGCAAATATAAATATATGTACACTGACTCTCAAGCTTTTCAAAAGTTTGAATATTCTGAAAGTGCTGAAACTCAATTGAATTCAGTGGAGTAAATTTTCCTTTAGCTCAGTTCAGAGTGTATGCTTATTTTTCTCTCACAGAAGTCAAATTAAATCTTTGTTTTCAACAAAGTAAGGGTGTATGCCTATGGCCCTGATTCGGAAAAGTACGTAGTTAAAACTATCCCTTTTCATCAAAACCTGTCTTTAAATACCCCTGATGCCAGTGTTGCTTTATCCGGGCCACTGTCTGGTCCACTGTTTCTAGCTGAGCAAGAAAAGGAATAATAGGTCACCAGACTGTAATAACTCATGATGTGTGATTCTCCTGAGGTCTGCTGGTTCTGTACACAATGTCAGCATCACAGTGCCTGTCCCTTTAGAATCTAGATGTTCTGTCAATTTACTAAAACACAGTCACAACTGCACAGAAAGCTGCCATATTTCTATTCCATTTTTGAAATACTAAGTCTGAGAGTTAAATTTGATCTTTATTCCTTCATCCTCTGATTTTTATTAACAGGCATTCAGGTTTTGCTTACTCATGAGATACAATAGAGTTTTTCTTTGGATTGAGTAAAGTTATGGTGAAAAGGAGTATCTAGAGCAAGACCAGAGGCAAGCGCCTAGATGAGATAAAGCATGAAAAAAATATCAACACTTTTACAAATGATCTGATTCCACAGGGCTAAGAGTGTAATAATGTCATGGAATATCATAGTAGCAAGCTTGCTTTTAGTTTCTAGCTTTAGTAGGCCACTAATACAAAAAAATCAGCCCCTCCTTACATAATTCAGTCATTCCATACCAGGTGCCATACAGGAAGAATCCAGGGTTACAAAAAACTGCTGTAACATAGGAAAAAGTAATCTAACTCATAGAAAAAGCTTCATCGAAACTGATTGTCACATTGCTCAGAATCCAAAGCTCATTTTTGCATATCATACTAAGATGAGCTGCCAGCACCAGTGACACAGTGACTTGTAGATGCATGCTAGGGTGGTGACTGGAAAATAGCTGTATCAAGCTGTGTGTGGATGAAAGGCCCCCTAAGCTTGTAGTACACAGCTTCATGCACGCTGTGCTATTAAAGGATTTGTAACTCAGGAACAAATATTAGCTTTAAAAATTCACTTACTGATGGTAAAGGCCTTACCCATTTGGATTAAAAAATAAATGTTTTCTCTTATGACAGAGATGTGAAATACATTTTTGCTTGTTTCCAAAGAATGTTTTTCTGTATGTTGCTAACTATTGATTCTCTGACCACTGAATGTCAAATTCATTAGCATGGACTTATCAACTGGAAATGGGTGAGGAGGAGAAAATATGCTCTCCCTAATAGAATTAGTAACTACACAGTGGTTTGCAACATGAACTCAGAAAACATGATGCTGCTATTTGGCCTAATCTTTTGGGACATGGCAAGTTCCAGGGTATTGATCATTTCAGATTAAATTCAGCTCTTAAATTTGAAGTGGTCCCTCCAGCTCTGCTGTCAGATTAATAGCAGCAATAAGAAAGATCTCTTCCCTTCTTAGGTAAGAAGCATTCAGGCAGGGCTTTAGCCCATCCCTCAAACACAGCACTGTTACTTTCACAGCATTAACTGCATGATGACTGTTGGTAAAATGATATTTGAAGTACTATGGGGTTTATGCTGGCCATTTCCATTTGATTTTGCAAATCAAATCTACGCAGTTGGGATCAAACTTCTTGGCTGATTGGATTAAAAGATGAGACATTTGGATGACAGAAATAGATTATGCACACTCTCAGATCTGAAAAATGTCTAACTATTCAATTCCAGATGTATTCAAGTACGCCTGAGAGCTGGATTTGGCCCACAATTACAAGCTTTTAATTTTGTGACTATACTTTCTATGTATGACTTTATGAAGTCATACACCTAGAGGTAAAAACACTGCTTGTGGCAACTAGTCCCCTTAGGAGTGCAGGGAGACGGCTGTGTGACTGAACAAACCTGGGGCTCAGTGCACATGTTGTGTGACGTATAGCCTGGCATCTGGGGCGGGGAGGGCGGTGACGGTGTGGGAAGGCAGCGGAGGCAGGCACTCTGCTGCTTCCTGTATTCTGCAAGCTTTGCCTTCAGTTGAAGGAACCTCAGCAGATCTACTTTTTCAGCTGATATGTGGAGCAGAAGGGATGCCTTCTACTGTTTGCTGAGTGCTCAATCCACCCTATTCTGACCAGGCACTGACACAGAGTTTTGATATTTAATACGTACGGAGAGATTGCCAAGTTTTACTGCTCATTAGTTACAAACTATCAACAGGGAAACGATTTGTCTATCAGATACCTCTTTAGGTGAAGCTAACAGTGACATGGCACTTGTAAATGATGTAGTGGCGTAAGAGATTGCCACTAAAATGGGTAAGTGACTTAGAAACAGTACTTAGTCTATAAGTAAATAAAATAAAAAAATAGTTATGGAAGTGGGCATCGTTCCAAGGAACTGAGAATACGGTAACTATGGCATGCAGAGAATAAAGTAAAATAAATCCCCCTCTCTGCTTCTGTCCCAGCTTCCTCTTTCCCAGCTGTAAACATGGACTCATATGCCACCCTGCAATCTCCTTCACTGCCTCACAAATGACATATCTTCATCTATGGTGGCAGTGCTTCCATAGCCTCCCTCCCTTGGCATCTACTGTAGTAAGACAACATGGTCACTTCACTGGCACACTACAAAGCCAGTACTTTATACACCCCAGAGGGAAGGAAATTGGATCAGGAGGATATTTATAGATTATTCTGATGGAATTTTTGATTGCTTTGGAAAAACAGCAACTAGGAATTAAACATTAAACAGTTGTACCCTTCTTCCACACTTGAAAAAGATCTATACTGCAAAAAAAAAGAGACATTCAAAATTGTGGACTGTCAGAATGAAAGTTGCCTGCACATTTTTAATTCTGTTCCTCTGTACTTATGCATTATGAAAGGAGAATTCATTCTGAGCCATTCCCACGGCCTGTTTCTATAAAAGTTGTCAGACTAGATGATCAAGATGGGCCCTTCTAGTTTTGTAACCTATGGAGTTCTGATCTAAAATGACACGATCGCACACCATTTTCCCCTCAGCCATGCTTACTTCAGTGCACCAGGTAGATCTGTACTGTGGCTGAATTAGTTTGCTGTCTCTGGGATAACTGTTCCATTTGTTGGAGAATTTGTGAGATATATAGGGTGGAATGGGTAAGCTTAAAAAAAAAATAAAAAAGGACAGTCACTCTGGGGAACTGCATTCTATCATTGACTCTGTCACATAGTTTCTGTGCAGTGTAAATTTAGACTGGGTTTCCACATGCAATTATTCATTTCTGAAGATGTAAGTTGAGTTGCTGAGCACTTTATTGGAAATGCCGAGCATTTAAAGCTGCAATTAAAAGCAAAAACCTGTGTTTTGTACACAGATGATAGCACAGAATGATAAATTCTTTGCAGAAGTGCTTGAAATTGGGAATCCAAATTAGTGCAGAATTCTGATATTTCTGTATCTGGCAATAAGAATACCAGCTCACTACAGTGGTACAAACATAAGCTCAATAATGTTTGTGAAGAGCTACAGATGCTGGACAAATAGAAGACTTACACAAGGAGGTAAATAACTGTGTGTCCAGAACAGAGACCGATTGATGTTCCGTAACTAAGACAGTACCACACATCCAGTCATGAAGATAAAGCAAAATAGGAAATAGCTGTTCATTCCTCTACTGGATGAAATGAGAAATGCTCCTATAGAAAATAAATCTAATTTACGAAAGAATATTTTAAAGTATATGAAAATGAGTGTGTATTATTTCCATACACATTTTAATGATGTACAGAGCTAGATAAAAGCTCAAGTTTTTGGCTTTTTAAATTGTCAGCCGCTTTCAGATAACTTGTATTAGACAGAGATCTTGACTGATCACTCAAATGCCAGAGAACACTTTGTGCTTTAAAATCAAAAATAGCAAAGGATCACCAGAATAAATTAAAAAGGGTTAATGTGCACTGTACAAAGTAACATGAAACACTTTATTCTCAAGCTGACTTTTGGGTCTATAAATTGTATTCCTTGGTCTGTCATCTGGGGAATGCTGATCAGAAACACTTTTAAGGTAACATACCTAGAATTTTAGAGTTATATACTTCCCCACCCCCTGTGAACATTTCCCTCAATAGTTGAGTAGCTTTTTTGAACCTCTGCAGTGTTATTTCAGACCCCTTGGCACAGGCAGGTGTGAAACGTTCCAAGGAAATGACTGCAGTCTTACAGCACATGGGCACACGTTGTGATCCTGGAATACATGGTTTTGAATCAGACATGCTACTGATGAATAAAAGGGAAAACTACAGCTGGTTAGATGAACCCTTAAACTGGATGGGTAGGGGATACTTGCGGGAAAGTTTAACCTGTTCAATTTTTAAACAGTTCTGCTTTGCAAATAGAAGCTCTTGTGACCAGCAACTGTAAGGTCTACAGTGTTTTCAAAGGTAGTAGAAGACGAGTAAACAGAAACATCTAGTCATTGCTACAGATAATAGCTTAAAAGGCTGAACATATACCCCTTGCACAGAAATATTTCCCAATCCCTGTAACAGATTCATGAATTCTAGTGCAAGGACTAAAGCATAATTCTCTGGGGAGTAAAGTCCCTTGTAACAATGGCTCAATAATCAGTTTAATAAAGGAATAAGAAAAAATGATTAGTTACCAAACCTAGATTCTCTGTTCTAAATGTGGGGACTTTCTGAGATGGTAGGAAGAATCTGATCCTTCCTATACTGAAAGAATGCTGCAGTTAAGCTGTAGCTGTGTTTTTTAAACTGCAAGAGTCACCAAAGAAGGCTTTTGGAAGATGCATGTGATTTACGAGTTTACTACGCTAACATCAATTTGACAGGTGTGATGCATCAACATAGTATTATGAGCTTAAGATAAATTACAGTATTCTTTTTCATCAAGCAGCAAACTGCAGTGGCATATTGCACAAAGCTCAGTGTGTTCAGTCACTAGGCATTTGTGCCTGATGCCTAAAATAGAATGTCTTTCTGTGATGGGTTAATCCCTCTTTGGCTCTGATCCTGGGTAGATTACTAGTTATAACATGCTATGAAAGACTGCTGTGTAAGGCAAGTATTTCACTTAAGTCACTTACCACATTCTCTGGACAGTAGAAGTTTCTTGTGCATCTGCTAGCAATGTGGGGAATAATTTAATTGTCTTTGCTAAAGTTTCCAATGTATATTTTAATAATTATTTTTTATTATGTATTAGAATGTTCTTAATCCTAGTACATTTTGAATACTAGGGAAGAAATCTGTCTTTGGTTTTGCCTAGGAGTTCTAATCAGTGTGTTTTCATAATTTAGACCACAAAATGTGTTTGCTCATTCTGTATCACTTTTTTTTTTAAATTCTTGGAGTCTAAATTTTATGACAAGACTGCAGTGGTAACTGCGGTCTACTTTGCACTTACCTGAAGGTCAATAAATATCAGAACTTGGCAAAGAAAAAAGAATATTCCTCAAACATTTCCCTGTAAGAAAAATGAGTTTATTTCAGCTGAGTTTATATCCCATTTGAAGAAGCTTTTCATTGACATTCAAGTAATTGAATTTTCCTGAAATGAATGAGTGTAGAAGCCAAGTTATAAACTTTAGGAAGTTTACACTTTTCTGTCCCTTAGATTTAATGCCAAATAGGCATACATTTAAAGTGCTTGATTTTTAAGATGTGCTAAACATTGATCTTTATCAAATCAGCTCATTTTGAAATGCTCTAGCTTGCTGTCCAAATCACTATCCTCATGTGCATGTCAGCAAAATTTTGTTCATTACAAGTGTTTAAGCTGCCAGATCTTGACACTCGGTCAGAGAATGGAAATAGAATTGTGCAATAACCATGAGTAACCAATGCTCCCAGAAACTGTGTGGAAGCTTCATGAGGAAATGTTGAGACGTTAGAACAATTAGACACTGGTCAACAGAAATTAAAATGTCACCCCAAAGGGTCTGAGTTACTATTAATAAAGATAATTCTTGAGGAAATTAATTTGTTAACATTTGTGAACAAAAAGGAGAAAAGCCTGTGAAAGAAATCCAGTATTACCTGCATTAAATATGGATAACTAAAAGGAGTGCGAAGTGTTGTTGTTTTTTTTTTTTTTTTTTCAGTTGGACCCTAACGTCCTTTTTATATTTTCTTATTTTCTATTCTGTTGCGTTTTGGGTTTTGGTACAAATGAGGTGGACTGATCTAGTATATGTGTCAAAAATGCATAAACACAACGAGAACCCAAATCCATCTGTACATCTGAGTTGGCTGGTCAATGTGTATCTTTTGTACATAGATCCAAGCTCACTATGCCAGAAAAATGTTCAAGCCAGACAAAAGTGAGCTTTGACCCTGAAGGTATGATCCTGCTTACGTAGATTAGACTGCAGGAGTAAGTTCTGCTGAAAGACTGGGTGTAAAGACTGTAGGACATTCAGACTGAATAGGCTTATATGGAAGCAGCTCAGAATTTGGGTATGGTATGAATCATTAAAATAATGCTTAAGTTTTATTCCCTTTCCTTTGGGGATAAAGAAATGGGAGATACTTTATGTGGATGATTAACTGTAAGGTACCGATCCCTTTTCAGGCAAACCCCAGGTCCCTTTTAGACATCAGAAATTGGTTATAAAGCAGGGTAGTCTGCAAAAGTTTGTATCAACAATCATTCTGGGGAAGATGCAAACAAAAAATATCAATTAAATCAGGTAAACCCAGAGTCTTTTTTTTTTTAATATTGAGCAAAAGGATTAAAGTTCAGTTTCTCACGGAAGAGCAGGGAATATGAGAAGGGTCAGTATTAGGGTGCCAGTAGTGAATGCTGACATCAGACTTTTCAAGGTCAACCAGAGTAATTGTACTAGAGATATCTGCCAAAATCAACAATGCCATATCACACCTGTCAGAAGCTACAACATAATTGCCCTGGAGTCAGTCATGTTAACATCCATGTACTCAGCAAATTGAGCAATTATAAACTGGTCTCTGCTCTCCCTGCTGGTCATTATAGTTATTTGTTCAATTTGTTGCTTTGCCTCAATTCTAGTTAATGTGACTTATGAGCACTCAGTGCATGCTGGAAAGACAAAGAAGAGAAGTGACTCTGCTGAGGGTCTGGGCAGTAGTCCAAAAATCCTAACTCTGTAGTGACAGACAAAATTGGGCCTGACTCACAGGAGATAGTGCAGGATTACAGGGAGGGATGCTGCTAGCTGGCATGGAAACAACAGTGAAATTAAACAAAAACATAGGATTGTAAAGGAACCAAACTTTACTTTTTCTAGGGCATGACAGTGAATGTTTCTGTAACAGTTTCACACAGTGCTGACTGTGCTGGTACATTTACATGATGAAAAAGCTCACTTTCAGTAGTTTCATTTTGCAACATGCACTACTATAGGAATTAGAAAAATACATATTACCCTCTATATTATATGGGAAATGAGGCAAATTACGCTCTTATGAACTTGTTTACCTTTAAGTTCACCCAATATCCAGGTGATGACTTAGATTTTTCTGAAGAGCAGATGTTCAGAAATTGGGAGGCAGAAGCTGGCCAAGAAAGCTGCCTCCGTAGCAGTGCAGGTTATAAATTCAGTGTGTACAATCTGTTCTCCAAAACAGAGCTAAAGTGATTTAAAAGGTTCATCAAGGTCACTGAAGAATACTATACAGGAGTGCTCCAAAGCACCAGCTGTCAGGACTGTCAAGTCTTGCTAATGAACTGTGGAATCTGTAGAGAATAACACTGATCCAACCTTAATGATTCTATGATGCTAATTGAAAACTGAATAGCTTGAAAGCCTGGTAGGTGGTAGCTATTGATTTATTTCCTATGATAATCTCAGCTACACAGCATGGGGCAATGCCTGTCTACCTATAGTAGTAGTTAATCCATTGCTGATGCCATTCATACTAGCAGGTTTGAAGCCCTCTTTATGAGATGGAGAGTTTGGTTACATACTTCACAGATGATGAATCACTTTTTGCTTTCCTAATAAATACTGAACAGTGGCTTAGCTTCAAAGAAAGCATAGAAAGTGTCCCAAGTCCAAGAAGACAATTTGCCAAGCTTACGATTTGCTAGTTAGGGCTTTGTCCGGGAGCTAGTGTGGGTCTGAATAATCTCAGTTAGAATTTAATTAATCTCTTTCACAACCTGAGTGTGTGTTTTGGGGGAAGAGAAGGAGCCCTTTTTATAAAAGAAAATGCTGGCTGATGATGTATTTTATAAGTAGCTTAACACCACTTGTATCTTAGGTATGTAATGGGATGCTGACAGAATCAAGTTCCCCCTGAAGACAAAGGAGAAATGTATAAATTCTGGACCTTTAGGGGATTTGGATTTGAGATAAGTGCTAAGCTTCCTGTCCCTATAAAGACTGAGGATTTTTAATGCAGAAGTTGAACTCAGAGCACAGGCTGAATTTAAGCATTGAAAAGTAGGTTGTCTATGGGCTGAGCACCTGAAAAATTGGGCGGCAGCTGAATTAGGGGCTTGGAGAAATGCAGTTTTGAACTTAAGAGCTAAATTTCCCTTAAGTTGCTAATTATGCACTCACAGTCATATTCACATAGGAGAACAACTCAGAACTCAGCCTAGCTCTGGATCCAGACATGACCTAAGTGCAGATGTGTGGCATTGGGTTTAACTGAACTAACGAGACCTACTTCTTGGCTCAGGAATCTCTGCACTGCATGGTGTATGTTCCCTATACCCCCTTTTGAATTCAGTCTCATTTTAAAATTAGGACTTAAATGCTACTGAGAATGATATTCATGTCTAAACAGCCTGTCTCTCAAGGACTTATGTGAAACGCATATCAAGCATGCTACATAACGTAGTTTGTAGACTGTGTTAAAGAGAGCAACGCTTTCTGATAAGCAGTGTCCAGAACATTCAGAAAACTTCTATGGAACACCAGTCAGGGACTTGACAGTCCTCAAGTGCAGAGGTTCAGGCAGTTTGTTCTCTACTTTAAGTTATGTTGCTCCTTTAATTGAGTTTGTTGACTTTATTTTAGAAATTAGGCAAATAGGGAACTTGTGAATGGTATTTGTGTGGGTATGTAGAAGATCTACAGGAAGGCACTTTGAGTTTTGGGAATGTGGGTCTGTCTCTACTACCCAAATAGTACAGATCCTCAGACTCACTTATTAAGTTATTACAAAGGAATCACATACTTCTCATGTCACCAGATGGACCTCCCTTTGCTACTTGTCTCTGCTTGTACTGTACCATCATAGCAAATAAATTAACTTAGTGACAAGTTACAATTTTCCAGATTTATGCTGTGTTGGAATATTCCCTGTGGTATCTGTTTGTGCATATTTTGCAAATTAGCCTCTTAAGTAAAACTCTGGGTTTTGAATTGCAATTACTTTCAGCTAGCAAGCAATTAAATACAAAATACTGTCTGGTGAGTGTCCCAGCTGCATTTATGGTCTTAAGGTTTAATTTCACATGGTGAAGACTGTAAGGTTTGTTTGCCAACCAAATCTTGAAGTTGAGAGTGAAGTTGTTTTAACAGAGATATGCAGTACATACTCTCTCTATGTCAGGGCAAAACTCTACTAATGTGTCAATAACAAACTTATAATTGTTTTTATATTATTCTGACAATCTCTGAGAGTAGTTATCATGAACTGTTGCTTACAGATATGCAACAGATATGTCTCACTGACATATGCCTGTTACTGAGCAAAACAAAAATGAAAAGAAATGGTTCAAGTCTCAAGGAACTTAGGATTTAAATAGGGCTGTTCAAAAAATGCACTGAATGATCCAGGAGTGACCAGTGTAAGATCTTGTGTCCTTCCGTATTCACATCCATATTTTCAAGCTAACGTGAAGCAAGTTACCATTCTTTAATACAAATGAGATGATGAAAATTATTTTTCTCTGAAAGATATTGAAGCTTTTAGTACCACTTTTAGACCACCTGCAGAGCTTTACTTTTTACAATGCATGGGTGCAAAGAATACAATGAAAGCTGGCTTTTCTTCAATTAACTTTTTAGAATTATCTCAAAGATTCCAATTATCATCTGAACTTTTAACATTTAATTTTCTTAACTCGTTAGAGAAACACCTTCCCTTCAGCCACCAGAAATCCTGGGGTGGCCATCGTAACTGATTTCACTTCTAACATTCAGCCACCATTATTGGCTCTTCTCCCAAAAGCACGTAATTTGTGGCAAGCAGTTGGTAACACTGTTAAGAGAGTTGCTCTGAAGTCTAGCTTTCTGGTCGAGTGAGAATGCTGCAGAAATTGGAGATCTGTGTGGCTGAGGAATCTGGATGTATAAGTTAAAAATAGCTGATGCATCAAATGGGTCAGTTTTCATGTGGGACTTTTATGCTTAAGAGACTGAATCAGTTAACAACTGTTGAAGCGTATATTCCTACAAAATTAACCATTTGAAAGTTTGTCCCAAATTGTCTCCTTCCCTAATGTAGAGGTGGAACACATACAGAAAGTGCCTAGTGACTGGTGAACCAGGAATGCTCACAAGTTGCTTTCTTCTTTTAAAAATGATTACATGATTACACATTTTGATTCAAAATGCCTTTAGCTGTTTAATGAGGTGTCAGGTACTATATGCACTACATGCATTATATAAAAGTGCACGTCTTAAAACTATTTGAAAGTGAACGGTAGCACACAATAAAAAAATTGTTGACTTAAGAACACAATCTTGCTAATTAATATATTAGTAATTTTAGCATGAAAAATTTCTTCATGATGCTATACAGCCTTGGCTATCTTTACTATTTTCAATTATTTGATAGAACAAATATATGGTATAAATGCAGTGCTCAAATTTTAATTTTGCTTGTTTTTCTATTAAAAATATGACCAAGCAATTTTGAGATAGTGACTTGTAAATACAGAGATATTTATTTCCCACTTCAGAGTTTTAAAAATTTGATATAAAATAGTGCATGCTTAAAAAACTAATAAAATGTTTGTAGTTTTTAATAATGCTTATATACGTGTGAAGAATAAAGAAAAAATGTAAGAACAGCAGAGTAACCATTATTTTGTTTTTCTAGAGGTGAAATAAATATGGATGAAGGAAATGAAGGAAATAAAAAGGTAAGAAAAGAAGTCTATCTAGCTGTACATCTCCATTTTGCTGATCGTGTGCTCTGACCACAGCTTAAAATGTCACTGGAATACATCCTTACCTTAGAGTAAATGCTTAACTTGACTTAGGTAGATTTTAAGCACAAACTTAAGTCCTTTATTAAATATGAATGTGATGACTCATGCTCAAAATAAAGCAAGTGTTTAATCGGGACTAATTAGTGAATGTTTATAAGGGCAGCAGTTACTGGTACATCACCCTATGTGTCAGCCATGACTAAAATTTTTGTATTTGCTGTAGTGTGTTCTATAAGACCAATTTGTTTTAGGGATATAATCTCAGTTAAACCTTCACAATGGGAACCAAAATTACTTGATCTTTCAGATATCAAGATCCTCAAAGACTATTTGGCCATATCTGAACAGGGAAGAAATCCTGTTAAACTCTTTAAGCAAAATCCTAAATTATGCCTATGTGACCTCTTTTTCTCACTATTTTGAAATGAGTTTAATGACTCATTAGGTAGCACAGTGGCAGTCCTACCCTACTTCTTGCAGAAGAAAAACACTACAAAGATAAGAGGATTATATTATCATTAGGATTCCTTCTGCATTAATAAGCTTAAGAGGAACCTGAATTACAACAAAAGAAGATGAGTTACAGTAGAATATTCTGCTCTATACCTTGAGTGTAGTTTGGGATCCCTCCCTGCAGCCAACTCAGATGATGCAGTTTAGAAGACGTCCTATTGTCATTAAAGCTAATTAGACAAGGCTCTATTTAGACAAATTTAATACTGTTACTAATGAATGAAGATCATAATAACTGACATGCAGCTGCTGCTTACTATATCTTATTCAGTCAGCATTTATACTCTCCTTAAATTGTACTGCTATCCAGTGTTGTGTATGAGTGTATTTTCCCAAAAGTAACTATATATAGTGATAATAGATATCAGGGCAAGAAAAGAGTACTCGGAATGGAGATCTGCTTTGCAATGGCTGTAGAAAGTCACTCAGTTATTCACTCACAGAGCTCTAAAGTTCATATTTCTCTGAAGAATGTCTCTCAAGAAGGGCATGTAAGCATTAATGCTTTCCACAGTTCCTTCCTAGTGAAAGAGAGTTCAGAACGGATATTCATCCAGCTTGCATGGATGAACGGGGAAGGGTTTTTATAGATAAACAGGTGTTCTGTCTTATGTGGGATTTTAAGTTTGATCATTCTAGGGAAATATTAACTTGTCAGACAAGCAGTTTTCCACCTTAGGCAAAAAATACTGGAACCAACCCCTGAATCTCTTATTTTCACTTGAGCAGAAGCATCTCAAGAACTCCAATGTTATTTAGATTATTTTGAAAACAGCTTACCTGAAAAAACAGTGGAGGTGCCACTTCTCATTTACAACACTTTTAAATTTGCAAATACCATAACTGGACATCTGAGCAGAAGAGAAAAAACTCAGAGTTCTTTAACACACCAGCAGAAACGTGCTTTCTTTTACAAAATTGTGGCAGAGGTAAAATGACTTGCCCAGTGTTTAAGAATATGACACCTGAATATCTGGATAAACAAATACTTAAAAAGTGTTTCAGTAGGCTACAAATAGAAGTTAAAATGTTACCATTTTAATGCATAATGAATTATTAATACTTTATCAATGATTTAAAAATCACGTCACAGTCATTACAGGGCAAGTCTTTGCTTTGTAAGGCATTACTACATATAATATGTGAATGAAATAAACATTCAGTATTTTAGATACTTTCATTCAGGTTCATACTCAGTTTTCTAGATATCAATGTATTGAATCTCATGGATGTATTGTATACCTCAAAATTATAGATGGACGATCTTGGAGCGGGGGGAAAGAAGGTAATATTTTCAAAAGTAGTGGCCAAATGTGATCTTCTATATCAATAGTTACCCTCCTAAACAAAAATGTATTTGGTGTTTAGATTTTGTTTTATATTAAAAGTAAAATTTAAAAAAATATCTCCTTGGCTTAAGACCCCATATTTAATTTTTAGGTACAATTGAGGAGCATATGTATTATTGAATTGCAATGAGATTTTAACTTCCATGTAATTTTTCAAATGTAAACTACGTTTGAAAAATGCATAAGGTCTTTTGGAAATTTTACACATAGGTGCAATAATTTGAAGATATCACCCTAAGTGATTTTTTCAGGACTCCTAGCACCACAGTGATAGAACTTAACTATCAGCTATTTTCATTCTTAGTAACATGTTCCTAGCTTTATATGAAAAGTCACTGCACAGAGGATGGAGGTTACTATTACCGTCTTTTATAGGGTAACACATACTCTAACTTCTCCTTGTTCATAGAATCCATATTGTAAAATTCTTACCACCAGTTTGAACAGCAACAAACTCTTAAGTGACTGTAGCAAACAACTGAATAGATCCTGCTAACTCATACTCTAAAAGCCATTAAAGGTTAGAATAGTAAAGAATGCAATAATATAGTCATTAGAACTGAAGTGTCCAAAAACCTCAATTTTTTTATGTTTGTCTAGGTAGTAACGAACAGACAAACCTCAAAGGTGGAATTAGATTGGTTGTCACATCAGGCACAATGTCGTTGCAGCCCATTTTAAAAGGAAAAAAAAAAAGAGCCAGTCCCTTTCATTACTTAGATTTATCAGATCTTAATTTAATGAATACAGATTCTGATGCATTTGGCCTGAATTGGGTGAGTTACAGTTATTCCTTGTGTTGTAGGAGAAAAAAATGTCTGTCAGCATCATTAGGCATGAAATTTTGTCTCAAGACTGTGAATCATTCAGTGTTTTGTTGCTTGACCTTGCTTTTCCGCCTGTTTGCATGTCTGAAACTTTGCGTTGATCTTAGGGGGTTATTTCAGCCTAAGTGAGCTTGCTAGGCTCCCCATTGAGCAAGGCTGTTAGGCAAGACAGCTGCATGACATTTGGTTTAATTTGTTGACACTAAAAATCCCTGAGTTCAGCTCTGATGGAAGACAGATTGTGTAATGCCCCAGTGAAGGACTTGGAGCATTCTTACTGTAGAGTCTTCAGACCAGAGAACAGTGTGCTAATGCTAAATTAACAAGAAGTCAGAGAGCTTTGGTATTCCTTGTGTTAATGGAAATCTGAATTTTACCTTGTGGCTTAACACTTTTTCACATGCCCTGTAAGCAGCTGAAAAAAATGCTTAAATTTTAAGACTTTATTTCATTATTCAGAACAGAGATTGCAGTAAGTTGCACATCTGAAAAAAGTGTTTATCATGCCTGTCTGCCCAAAGGCATTGAACAATTCTTGGATTTATTTTTGCATTGCTAGCAGTTATAGAAGCAATAAATAAATTAGAGCAGTACTTACTAGACATGAATATAATATTTCTGTCAGCATTTTTTTATTTAGAAAAAAGTAAATGAAGCTCATGGTTTCTGAAATTTTTTCATTAATAGAGATTCCTAACAATCATCCTCTTCTTTCAATTCAAGGATGAATTCCTCAATCTCTGTTAAAAGATATGTATATTTCCAACAAAAATTAAGGGATGTTGCTATTTTTGGTAGGCTACTTATATTTCAGTTGCATGAAAATATAGAAATGCATTCCAGATAAAATCCCTCCTACTGTAGAATTTTGTTCTTCTTTTAACCTCATCTATACATGTTTTTACTGAAATTCTGGAGTTTCATACGTAATCTGAGAGTTCCTCTATTTCTTTTTACATGTGTGAAAACATAATGATATTGAATGTGACAGAACTCCAGCACTATGAATTCCGGCTTATACACTCACTGAGACTTACGTATTAATTAACAAGTAATAATTTTATATTATTTCTGAGGAACTTCTGGAGCACACCCATCTAGTGCCCATGGAAAAATCTAATAGAATGCCAATGGGATTACAAACCCTAAACAGGTGGGTGCAACAAACAAGCAGGTCAGAGAAGGGAATGAAGGTGATAAATTAGTAACAAAAGTATTAGAATTGTGAATTCCTGGTCAAGTCAGAGCAGTAACAATAAATATCTGCCTTTCTAGACTCTGCTCTCTAGTTTGCCACTTTCTGAGTGTCCTATAGCAGAAGGTAATTTGAGGAAGAGCTAAGAGGAAAAAGAAATTACACCCTTACAGAGTGTATTTAAACTATGCATGATAGCTTGTGGACACTCGTTAAGAATGAGAACATCAGTGCATTTTTTCACGACTCTAACAGTTGTAGGGTTGTTTTAAACATAGTGTCAAGGGTTTATTTATTTTTTTCAGTTGCATTATTTTTCATCAGCTTCTTGTTGATCCATACTAAAAAAAAATAATAAAAATGTGTGTCCCAGATCCACCAGTCCTCAGGGTGACTATGATCTTGCAGCCACGTTTGTGTAGAGAAGAGATCCTTGAAAACCGCCCACCTTCTGTCCGTGCTCTGACAGCCACCCTAATGCAATCAGCCAAGAAGGAACTCACATACAGAGGAGAGAGCTGCAGGCTCTGCCCTGGTGTCAGCTGAGGCTAGCTGCTCAGAGGCCAAAGTGTGCCCTCACCTCAGGTGACTGAGCAAGGGTAAAAGAGAGAAGACTGAAAATAAAAGAAATAGGGATGAAAAGACTGAACAATCCTTCCTCTCACCCCCCCAAAAAAGGAAAGTGATGATGAAAATTAATTAAAATAATAAAGAAACAGGAAAGACCTGAAGGGAAGAAGCTGCCTGGGAAAAATATGGTTTAGTCTTGTTCTGAAGGGCTTAGAAGTCAAGATCCTGGAGAAAACATGGTGCAGGAGTGGAAGCCCAATTCCACAGTCAGAATTCGTGTCGAACTGCTAGTGTTCCTAAATGTTTTTCTGAGGAATCACAGGGTCTGAATTACATTTGCAATGGGCTTCTGCGTGTGGAATATTGGATGATTGCCCTTGAAAATCCTGCTTGGTTTGTTAGCTGACTGGGGGGTGCTCAGAGGTTATATACAGACCATCACTGCAACTTTCTAACATAGGATCTGAAGGAAATGAGAAGAATGATGCAGTGTTCAATGTCCCATATTTCTTCTGTTAATTTGCCCATATGCCTTTTTAATCCAGGTAAATAAACCCATGAGGCAACTCAGAGTCACTCATAGCTACTCATTTTATGAAGAAGTACTGTCTTTGTTGTGAATCTGTCACCTGCTTGTTTCATTTATTTTTCTTAATACTCTTAGGGTGATATGCTCATTAAAATGAAATCCACTGAAAGTATGGAAATACTTAATGACAAGCTTAAATAATGTAGATTTTGTGAACCTCACCTGCCTTTGCAGTATCCAAAGTATAGAGGAACAGAACATGCTTTGTCGTAGGGCAGGATGCTGAAGGAGAAACAGAAATAGGACTGAATGATTTGAGTCACAACCAAAAGAGTTACCACTAGCACTATTATGTTGATTTGACAGCTATGGTCAGAAAACAAACAGCAAGTGATAACTTGGGTGATGCTCAAAATTTATAAGCTTTTCCATAAAATGCTACTGTTGTCTTTGATCCTAAAATATTGCACAGGCCAGGTGATCTGCTAACACCCTCTACAGAACATATTTTCTGTAGTAATTTCTCACACAGACACTTAAATTATAAACATTTTAAGACTGAGAAATGTATTTTGTTAACAAGCGAAAATGAGCTTGCCTGTCACTGCAAGGAGAGTTGTGTGACCCAGTGCAATGGCTGGAAAAAGTGAATTATATCTGTGGTCTGAAAGATGCATAGAGAGTTTTGGAGCTGTGGTTTCATTAGGCGTGTGGTAGAAAAGGTTCATTAGAAAATGTGCTTTACCCGCTGCCTTGTCACAGCCTTCCTGTGATCTCCAGGTTTCAAATCATCTCCTGGAGTGAAGTTTGTAATTCACTGGGCTTAAGTCACACACTTTGACGTGAATTACACTGTTCACTGAACTGGAGTAACTTCATAAATAATCTTCATCCCCTGGGGAATCCAGTCTATTCATCACTCCCTTCAATGTTCTCTCTCATGCAGATTAGCACACATAGGGTAAAAAAGGAGCTGCAACCAATAAACGATGCTAGCTCTTTGTCAAAGGTGATAACAGTGCCATTTCTTATAATACAGACTGGAGAAGTTAAGCTGAATTATACATTACAGACATCTTACCCATTCTGCAGTGTCTGTGTTGAAGGCTGTTACCTTCAGTCCTTTGGGAACTGCAAGGAACTAGAGACATGGAAGCTTAGAAGAAAGAAGAAGAAAAAAGAATTAAAACTTCTTTTGGCTAGAAGCAAATTTTAGTTTATTATTCAGCTCAGCTCCACTGTGTTCCACTTTCAAAGTTTCACTAGCTGTTCCATTTAAAAAGCAAATGATAGCATGAAAAAGAAAGATTCCTTTAAAGTGGTATTTCTTCAGGGGGACGGGTAAGGTCTCCGGACCTTTGACTAGCATTAAAGAAGCTGAATTTGCAAAAATAGGTTAGACAACTTTTGCTTAGCTTTTATTTTTATTTATGAAACAAACTTAGTTCACCACAGTTTGTAGCCATTTATGTTGACAAACACTGGTTATGTCTAAATCAGGAGGCTACTTCTTTTGGACTCATATTTCAACATGTTAGGAACATACTCCAGATCACTCTCTGTAAGAGCCTACGTGTACTTTATTCCATATATAGAGAGTTTAGGGACATTAACTTCATTCCCTAGGCACTTAACATAGATGTCTTAGCTTTCTTCCCTCTTTCCAAAGGGCATTCATGATGTGCCATTGACAAGCAGTGCTATCTCCCCATAATGCAGGCTCTAATATGACTTGACCCAGACTTTTAGCAGTCTGCACCATCAGCTCATGTACAGTGAACCTCTACTTGTTGAAATGCCATCTGTGTGCTGGATTCCACTGTGACTATACACACTTTAACAGGATAAGCACTAGGAAAAAATAAGCTTTGTTGTGTCTGATACAATTCATGTTTCAAGGCAAAGTAAGAGCTGAATATTAAACATGAGAATTCCAGACAGCTGAGAGAAAGAGAAATTATGATTTTCCTCTTGTAAGAAATTAAGAAAATTTTTTAAAAGTGTCATGGAGGACTTTTCTGTCCATTCATAACACCATTTTTTTCAGTCTCAGAACAGGAAATTTCAGAAGACAGCTTTGTCAGATGAAAAGCATGTACTTTTTTCTCTTGGTGAGAAAAGTCATATATTATTGTGTGCGTGAATACAGTTATGACTGGCTTTTCTTGATTGCACTGTAATTGAAAAGGAAACATTATGCAAGTAAACTAGAGCACTGGGCTTTTTGGTATGGACTAGAAAAAGAGTTTGCATTATTGTGTGGCTTGCTTCTGATCCTTTCACATCTGTATTTCTTTATGTTCAAAGAGCATCATCTCAAATGAAGAAATTGCCTCCTGTTCAGAACTTCTTTTTGTCTAGTAAATAATAGTAAAACTTCAGAATATCTCAGAATTTCAAATCTGGATCATTCCACCAAGCCAAGCTTATTCCATCAATACAAGGTTTTTCATAACTTTCTAGGGAACAAATTGTAAATAGTCTGTGATGTAAATGTTAGCTATTTAAAATTGTATTTATGCACAAAATAGCACAACAACAAAAGCCTAAGCATACCTAACATTTACAATGGAACATCTTGTATGAGGATAACTTCTGCCGCTTCACACTCCAGTGAAATAATACCTAACAAAATGGTTCACTGGAAACAGATGCTAGCTGTTGGGATAAAATGTATGTAGCAAGTTTAAGCAACTTCAAATCTATCTCAGCCAAGCTTATGCCTGACAGCAAAATTAGAAAGGCCCTCATAGTCTTTCTGTTGCTTACAACAGCACAGGTAACATATGTTTTCTGATTAACTTTTGATGTGGTAGAAGCTACTGCAAGCTGAGAACCTGCTATGTATTGCAGGCAAGGGAAGGGGCATTTGAGGAAAAAAATCTAGTGAAATATGGCAAATTTATTGTTTCTGACAGGACTTACTATAGGGTCTGTCTGAACAACGAATTGAAGAAAACCACATATTGGCATTTCCATTTCTTAAGACCTGTGTTCAGATGTTGAATTTCTGTCACAAGTTAAAAAGATTAAGTATAATCAGAAAAAAAAGTGAACCTGGGAACATAGTGAGTGCCTTACAAAGGAAAATACAGGATGAAAATCTGATCTCTGTTACCTTGGGGAACCTAACAAAGCTTCTGCTTGACTAAAACCAATGCCCTAGTTCCCCCCTCCTCCCCCCCTTTTTTATGGAAAATAAATATTTAAGAAAAACAATATAAATACATGCTTTTTAAAAGCAGAACAGAGAACAACCTCAATATTGGAAATTAAAACTTGTCTTCCTTTCACCTGTAGCCCAGAAGTTTACGAACATCAGCCAGTTGTAAGGTCAGTCTTGCATCAAGTAAAAATTTCATGTTCATTGTCAGTTATTCAGCCTCCTTGATTGACTTGGGTTCACCTCCATGAATGAGCTGTAAATAAAATGTGTTCAGCTCAATTGTAGGATGACTCTTTGAACGTTAGTTTTTGCTGGCGTCTTCAAAACACCAGCTATTATATTTTTTTAAAGGATTAATATATTTTGAACATGTTAAGAAAGAGATTATATAACATCCTGCCAGAGACCTTGACTGTAACTCTAGTCTAGGAAGTCATCCCTAACAACAACCCACTTCTCAGGAGGCCAAAGCTTTTACTCAGATACCTCTTACAAGACACCCACTGAGAACTGTACCTCAATTAACTGTAAGTGCAGAAAAAGGTTAAAGTATTTT
The DNA here is from genome assembly GCF_047370975.1 of Nipponia nippon. NCBI lineage: Eukaryota > Metazoa > Chordata > Aves > Pelecaniformes > Threskiornithidae > Nipponia > Nipponia nippon. The sequence continues at coordinate 38,455,620 of NW_028262291.1, forward strand.
GAACTGATTTAAGCCACTCCAAATAAGGCTGAATAATTCATTTTTAGATAACATAGGTATCATACCGTTAATTTGATGTCTGTATGAGTCTAGCAAAACTATGTCTAAAATTGTGTGTTCAGCCCTGGGCCTTATCAGGAGTATTCCACAATATCCTACAATACACTTAAAGGCAAATTTCCTTTGATGCAAACTTTGTCACGTATTAAATACACCCAGAGTGTACACATCTAGGCAAGCTCCTGACCTCTTGAAATTAAATTATCCTCTTCCAGTGCACCAGATTTAAAATGATTTTACAAATTGGGATAAGCTCAATTTATCCTAGTTTTTCAGATTAAATATTAAAATCCTCCCTTTTGTGAGTCACCTTTCTGAAGCTTTCCTGTCTCAATGTCCTTGAGAGTATTATTAACATTTGTTTAGTTTTGGGACATTAGTAAACATTGAAGAACCACTTTTTTAAAAAAATGAACCCTGTCATACTTTGGTATTTCCTGATTTATTTCTTTCTTATTTGTTTTTAGTGCCGTATATTGTATTGGTACACCTATGAATGGGTTATTATGGAATAAAGTCCTCATCCAGAGATAACTTTTAACTATATTCTGCTTTAAGTGGATTTAATTGTTTTGGTTTTAAATTCACAAATTTATAAAAATGATACTGCTTAATCTGATTCAAAATACCATTTCATTTTCAAATATTGTTTACTTTGGCATTATTTGGCAACACTGAAATCAGTGTTATTTTTTCACTGACATAAAAAAAAGAACACCAGGATTGCTCTCCACATCCCTTTTGCAAACTGTTTTTCGGTGCAAGTATCTTGTTTCAGGACTGACAAAAGAATACTAAAGCAGTTTGTAAAATTTCAGGACAAAACTGAAAGAACTAGACAGAAGCCAATTTAGAGAACTATATATATTACATGCATGTATAGATGCAGACATATTTTCTCACTATTTTTAAATTCAGAATTTTTTTATAAAAGGTGAAATCCTGAGGCAGTTCCCTAAGAGAACTGACCATCACTCCAAAATGGTAATCTAAATAATTCAGATTATCTAAAATCAAATAAAAAAGTTCTTTACAGTAAGAGTTGATCTCCCTACCTAAGCATGAACAGAAAATTTTGGGATTGAAAGAGAAAGTATGGGTTTGTCTGGTTTTGTGGTTTTTTTGTTTTGTTTTGTTTTGTTTTGTTGGGGTTTTTTTGTTTGGTTGGTTGGTTTTTCCCCCCCACCCCTTGGTTTTGTTTGTTTATATAAAATGCCATGTGGAGCTTATTGCACTAACAGCAAACAATTTTTTGGAAATGGATGTTGCACTGATGTTTCTTAAAACTTGATGTACTTTTAATTACTCCAGAAATCAGTAGCTATTAAAGGAACCCTTCAGTCTGGATTATATTTTTCAAAAAAAGAGTTGAAATTAAGTAAGTAGCATGGAAGAAATCTTATCAGTTACAGTTTGTTATACAGAAGTCTTGTTTTCCTGCTCTCTGATGTATTTTACCTCTGAAGTGAGGTTAAAGACCTGTAACAGAGAGGGTGCCTGTATCCTATATGGGTTTATGAAAGGATTCTTCTCCTCTCTCTGATAGCTGATTTTCCTTATTTCCTGATGATATAGCTTACCTTTTCTTGAATACTCATCAACATTAGATACATTAAATAACCTCCTGAACCATAAAAGGATTTCACATCTCATTCCAAAACTTTATATATGATCCAAAAGCTTAAGTAATGACCCAAGAGTCAAGTCCTTGAAATTAATTTATTTTTATTTGCTATTCTTTAAGTTTTTATATGAAAATAATAATTCCTTAAGATAAGGAGTTTTTTCAGGGTCTTATAATAATGGTAAAATTCATCGTCAAAGAATATTATCAGATAATTTTTATATAATAGCCTGGCAACAACTTTCAAATATGTTAGAAATCACATGTTAAAGTCAAGCCCTATGAAAATCTAAATTGTTTTAATGTAACCACAGGCTAATAATTTCTTTCTGAAGTTATTATTCTTTCTTAGCTGTTTTTAAACTGTTAGCCATCATAGCTATCTTTAACTACACTATATGATCTAGAAAAGCCTTTGGAAAGGCTTTGCAGTACAGCATAGCTGACAGACATCTGTACTATTTCAGTAAACTTAAGGTTAAATATTTCTATAAATTAATTATTATATCAAAGGTAAGAACAAGTAATGTGTTTTCAGTTATGCATAATTCAAGGCTTTTGTATGTTGGTGAACTCAGAGGGTCAAACAAAGAAAGAGACATTACTTAAAAAGCTTACTTAAACTGGAAAAAAAATCTAGTAACTGTTAAAGAGGGACATGCAGGGACATGTTTAACTGCTGTATGACTTTTTGTGTTTGTGTGTGCATTTATGTGCATATGCACAGGCACCCACCCACACATATCGTGTTAACATGGACTTTAATAAGTCTTATTTGTCAGCTTCTTCAGTTAACTTCCCAAATTAAACATTGGAAAAACATTTGCTCACATAATTTTTTTTCTTCTGCACCTCAGAAGATCCTCATAACATCCTCATTGTTTAGCTGACATCAAAAGATTTTATGTTTTTACAAAGTAATGTCAGAATAAGTAACTGATAATTTCAGAAAGAATAATTCCAGAGTGATGAAAAAATCATACTGACTCTCCTTTATGCTGGAGTCATTATGGGTTTGCAAATATGTTCTGAATGACTCCTAGTAAAATCAACTTAGGATGCTGCATTGTAGAATGGACACTTAAAACAAGTAAGTTCTTTTTAATAGACACAAATATCTATAGCTGGAAAGCAAATATTTACTGTTTAGAATATGTTCTCCAGTCTTTTTTGGGAGAGTTTTTGAGGCTGATGTACTAAAAGTTTTCTTTGGATTTATTCAGATATTCAATTTTCCATGTAATTCTGGCTTAGGCCCTTTCCTATTGGACCGGATAGGTTTGACTCCTTCTATCAAAGGAGATTTGGTCAAAGTCTCCATCAGTTGGTAGGACCAGTGTTTCTTCCCTTTTCAACTCAAGTCAGTTTTTGTCTCTTTTCATTATACTGAAAAACTAAACAAGTGAAAGAATGTATAGCTATTTTGTTTAGAAGTGCATACTGAATTTGAGTTGGTCCCATTGCATTAATGCAAATAGAAGCTATACATTAACAGAGATATGCAGAAAGATTACATTTGTTCACTGTCACATGAAGTTTTTTGTCTTTCAAAGGAGGACAAACATGTTTTCCTTGGTGAACAAATAGGATAAAAAGAAAACAAGAGATATGTAATTGACTTCATTCATTTACCTACATAATTTTTAACCTTAATTATTTCTGATAGTTTTGCAATTTAACCTGTTAAATGGTTTGTAATCAGATTGAAATCTTTGAACTAGAGCATTCTGTCCTAACTTCATTAAGAAGTGAGGTAGTATCTTCTGTGTCTAAAACTGATCAAATGTCCACAACAGCAATATTACCTACATAAATGGATGTCAGTGAAACATAGGTTAGGTAGTTTCAGAAGCAAAATTATTTTTGCCTTCTCCTGTCATGCCAATGAAACTGATATCACCAGTGTTGTTAACTAGCTTTCTGCATAAACATTAAGATGTCTCAAACATCTCAATTTAGTCATTGACTTCAACCAAGCTTATTGCTTATGCTTCTGAAGTCTTCACACTTGCTCTGCTGGGATTCTTATGTTTCTTGCTTCCCTTGGGACAGTGTTTCACCCTGTTCTTTCTCCGTCTGTCCATTAGATTCCCATTCTTGACTCCATTGACATCCCTTTCTGCTATATCTGAGCTTCTGATTGTCATTTTCACTTTTGACCAAATCTATTTTCTTCACATCATTTTTTATCCTCTTATATAACCTTCCTTGAAGTGAAAAAATGATACAAGTATTGCCTTTTAAACATGAATGAAGCAGTATCAACCACTGTGCTGTCCAAAGCAGAGAAATGAATTGATTTGGGGAAATTAAATATTGATACTATGCTCTTAGGGCCAGCACAAAACTAGGCAATTTTGCAAATTTTGCATGGTCCTCTGAGAGCTGGTGTGAAAAGATATTAAAGTGTAAGTAGGACAAGTGGCTAAAAGAGATGAGTCTGTAGCTATAGTACCAGCATTGTAAGCTATGATTTCTTGTGAACATTCTTGCACAACTTCATAGAATGTAAAATGATAAAGAGCAGAGTGTCTTTTGCACCATATTTACTCACACAGGCACACAAACAGCTTGATTCCATTTGAGTATGTGTAATTGTACCTGCATGAAGCAAAGGTGGAACTGCATGGGAATTTCACTTGAAGTTGGTCCTCAACTTGAGTCAAACCAAAGGAGTTCTCTTCATAAGCTGCATAAATAGCTATAGGGTAAAAAATTCTGGGTCAGTCATCCATCAGAGGAAGTACTTCTCTGAACAGTTTTGTTTTCTTATACACTATAAGGCTGAATGTTAATTTTCATGCTAGCAAGATTTCTGTACTTTGATTTATGAAATAATAAAAAGCTAGAAAATACAGAAGTTTATTTTAAAGACATTCTTCAACTTCTTAGCTATGATTTAAATTAAGCACTAGCTTTTATCTCAAAAAATGAAGAGCCTCTTACTTTTGTGACAATTTTTTTAGAAGAAAAAAAAATTGTGGCCACATTCCCTATTACATGTTTGAAGAACACTTGGGTCAGTTAAATACACAGCTCTACAGAACAGTAAAATTTCATCCACACTGTGTGCGTGTGCACACGCACACGCACGCATAGAAAAGGACAGGTCATCAAGCTCTTACAGTCTAGACACTCTTATTTGTATTAGGAAAGGACACACTGAAAAGTAGGCCATAAGCTGATCATTCAAGGTCATAGATTTGGAACAGCCTTGGCAGCAGTGCATGATGCTCAGCAAGAGTGCTTTTCCTAACCTTTATTTTGTGTCAAATTCAGAAGCATTCTTTCTACTCACATTTGTGAAAATATCTTGTACTTATTTCCGAAACAGGACTGATGTAAAAAACAGCATTGTAATTTGTATCTACTAAGGAAAGGTTCTTTTGCTTTCTTAAGAGAGTATAATGAGCCCACTTAATCAGCTCACTAATTCAGCATCAGTGTTCACTTAGCACAATTTGAGAACAGAAAAGTTCTCTCTTATTCTGTATTCTTTTTCTATATATCAATATATCTATATATATAAGACTATCCTATTCTTCTGTATTCTTACTTCATCACACTTCTCTCTGTAAGCAAAACTCATTTGCATACTGCTATGAAACAGACAATATGTTATAACAATAGAAGAGAATGTAAGTTCATGTAACTGTGAATTTGGTTCTGCAGTCTTAAAGAAATTCACTCTGAAACAAAACACCATCTTTTATACATGTTTTTGATTTTGAATAAAGTGTATCTTTCAGAAACTTAAATTGGTGAATTAAAAATTACTCAGTCATGATAATCTAGAAGACAAAACCCCCAAAACCAAACAGAAACTAAAGCTGTAAAATATGTTTTAGACCTCATTCTCCTCCACTTAAATCTTCTGTGATATATCAAACTTCTGAACTTTACTTAAACCTCATACAACTCTTTTTTTAATAGTATTTTTCTATTATCAATTCTACATTATCATTCTGTGTTAACTTTCTTTATTCTCTTCAAGTTGATCTTTGGCTTTTTATTACTAACTATATTTACTCTTTTAAATATAAAAATTATTTCAGAAAATTCATCATTTTATGAAACTGGCTGTATTTGTTGTTCCTACTTCTAGTCATCTGCTAGTCCTTGAGCCTTTTATTGTTATTTATTTTAAAATGGGTATTCTGATGACTTACGAGCATGTACTGAAGCATTTTCTGTAGCTCAAGTTGCAATACAGCTTTTTGCTCTGGGTACTTTATAGTTCTTAAATCTTTCTCCTTCCCAGACTCTCAATATTTTTTTTCATTTTTAAAAGCCTTCTGTTTATTGCTTCCACTAATCTTTAGATCTCTGCTTAACCTCATTGCCTACTATTGCCCTTTTCTACATTTAGATTTAACCAGCATGTCAGTTACAGCCTCTCCAGAAGGTTTCTTATGCATTTTCCATTTTTTATTAAAAAAAAAAATCCAGAAAAAGTCCACATTTTTTATGGTACTCATGCGATATCACAGCTTTCCTCAAGCTCTGTGTCCTGAAAAAATCTATACTCTTCCTGTTTCTATAGGAAATGTCAATAGAAGCAGAGAAAAGATGGGAAGGAAAGATTTTTTGTTTTTCAGAAATGTCCCCCCCTTTAAAAAAAAACTCATGAAAGTCTTTGAGCATACCCCCTACATCCCCACATGGGTCTAAGCTTGATACACAAAGACTGAAGTGACTGAAAGAAATACGAGAGGAGTTAATAATGGTGTAACAGATGCATCTGAGAGGACAGAAGAAAATATAAATAAATTCTTAAGTTTTAGACTAGGACTAATTATGCCCATCTTCTGAGTGTTACTCATTGCCAGAGTTACATTTTTTTGGTAGTTCTAAAGTGTCATACTCTAGGCAGTCGTCAATGCTTTCAATAAACTAATTTTCTTTGCTTTTATTACCTACACTTAGGTACAGGTTTTCATCTTTGGCATTGATGAAAAGCAAGCAGAAAGCCATTGTGGGGTTTTTGTTGACTATTTAAACTTGAGTCCACAACAAATATTGAGATCAGCATTTGACTATTGTTCACACTAACAGTAACTTGTGTGGGACATTCTTCAGATACACCCAAGCCTTTCTGAATTTGTCTTGGCATTTTTCTAAGATATCACTGCTATATCATCTAGTGGTGGCTCAGCCTTACCCACCTTCAATTCTGCAAAAGTGAACTTTAAAGCCTGGAGTAGTAAACTCTTACTGCCCTGGCTTAATCATTTCTGTCACTTTGAGATTATTCACAATGAATAATCTTGAAATTGTGACTTCCTTTCTTTAGCTGTCACCTTTACTTTGCTGGCAGGTATGAGAAACCCACATCCTTAAACAACCATCAGTAATTTACTCAGTTTTCATAGCCTGAATGTTTCTTAACTGCTACAAAAGAACAACGTTTTTTAGGGGCAATTAATGTATTGATGATGCTGGGAGAGGTGCTGGAATTTATTAGTCAATACTATTAATTTTGTATGTAAGAAGGAATATGGTCCTCAGCTCTCTGTCTATGGAAACTTCTCAAACAGCCAAATCAGTGTAGCTCAACTGAAAAAAGAAGTGGAAATTTACATTTGGAACAGGAGGTCATGGACCAGTTCATTGGGAGCCAGAGTTAGTCCTCTTCCAAAATGCAGAAAGAATATTATGAGCAGATGGCGCTATAGCTGCATTTGGGTAATAAAACATGGAGTTGCATAACCCATCTTTATTCTTATGCTTTAAACAACCACTTCCACTACTCTTGTGAATCATCCCTCTTGAAAGTCTCTTGAGCCCCTATATTTCGTCAGTGATTTTCTGGCCTGCTTCTCTCAGCCTGCTTCATTTTTTAATTTGCTCAGTACACTTACTTGAGTTCTTTCGTTAGACAGTTGAAGAAAAAATCCTTCAGAGGGATTAGTAATAAGGATGTGTCAAGCAAGCTTATGGTAAAAGGATTTCTTAAACATACCATGCATTAGTGAAAGTGATTGGCTAAAAAGGTGTGAACTTTCTACCTGTTGCCTGCTTCTCCACTTCCTGCAAGTCCTCAGCCAGTAAGCAGAGTTGATTATCTGGCATCTACAAAGTAGGGAAATGAAGTTTTCAGATGCACAAATTCTTAGTGAGAGGTTCTAATGCATTGCAAGGTACAAAAATATTAGCAATAGGAGAAAGAATTTTCCCTCCTATCCTTGTCTGCCAGGGCGTATACTGTTAAAAATGTGAGAGCTGCAGCTAAGGAAGACTAGTGCTATTCTGGTATGCCTACTTTTGAGCAGCTTTATCTCACTGAAGTACCATCGTCCTGCAGGTGCCGTTGTGGCAGTCTTTGTTCATATCACCTGCATGCTTGCTTATTTCTAATCCATGCTTATAACCCTAAGGCACGCTGAAGCTAAGTTTATATACCACGTTAATAATCGTGTATTCATTTACAAATGCATTATAATTGCAACTGACTTCCTTGACTTTTGAAAACATTGAATAATTATGTAAACCAGTTTTCAATTAAACAGCAAAAATCTAAAGACTAAAAATTAAGATTCAGTTTCTGACGTGTAATGGGTCTCCCAGAGCACAGCTACTCCACTCTTTGGCTTGAGAACGTTCACATTTTTAACACAAAGTACATATTGTGATAAATAACATCATTTTCTTGGATAATTTCTACATGTCAGCAAGCAGTACTAGCCAGGGTGCCCATATCTGACTTTTGAAAGGGAAGAATATGTGTTTACAACTGCCAGTCACTCTGACTGAAGGAAGGGACAGACTGAAAGCAGCAGGGTTGTGATTGCTAGCAGCTTGAATAAACAAACTGATGTTTCTCTCTCCTTCTCTCTCTTTTTACACTGCTAAGGAGAAGCCATGAACAATTTCCAGCTGTGCTATGGTGATAATTTGCTATTTTAAGGAACAATGTCTGTTTTGCTTTCTTTATACATCCAAGATGACTTTATGGACAATGGGGAATTTAGAAGATTTAGAACATCTCACCTGCTAAGTCAGATAAATACAAGCAAATAACAGAGGAGGAAAACCAAGTTTTATTTCTTACATTAAAATGTTGTATTTTGCTTGATTTAAATTACTGTAATTCAATTATCCAGCAAACATTTTACCATTAGAAAGAAATTATGCTTTTAAACTATAGGGCAATAATGAAAGTAAAGACACATCCTCAACACAGCTATAGATGTTGCTTCCCAGTACTGCCATATATGATTATCAGGTAAGACTCGGCTCCAGTTCTGCTTATCCATGTGTAACCAGGATCTTGAATTTCCAAATCCCCCTTAAAACCTTTAAACTACTTAAAGCAGAACTTCAAAGGAGACCCATAGCAACAGTCAGGAAGAACTGTGTGAAACTTGTAAGAAACAAAAGTAATTTCTAGACATACCTGAAAAATGATCATTGTGAATAAAGCTGGCCAAAAAGATGGGAAGAGGATGGAAGAAGAAGGAGGAGGTTGAAGTTTTGAAACAGAAAACAGAGAGATAAAAAAGACCATCACAACAGAGTCAGCAAACCTAAGCCAGTCCACCTAGACCTGTTCTGTTTTGCATTAATAACTAAGAATTCTGAATTGGAGAGGAAGAAAGTGAGAAAGCTATAACCTCTTGGTTTGGGTATCTGCTGGGGTTATGGTGGACTTAGATAAATTTCACAGCTCAGGTCAAGCAGTGTCCTATCATCTTGAATATAGAAGATACCTCTTGACCATTCCAGATCTGAGAAGGTGCTCATTAAGCCTTGCATGTTTCTACAACGTAACAATTATTTCCTATGAAAACTTTTTTGTCATACAGTTCATGACTTGGTGTAGATATGAACCTAGATGAAGAGGATATGTGTAGGTAAAAGCCACAGTCCTAGGAAGGACCTTTACTCAGCTCTGCAAAGGGATCACAACAATCCTTGTGGTATTATTTTTGCAGTTGCTAAAAGAATTACTCTGAATGGCTGGAGATGAACTGTAGCAGCAACTGCAGCAGAAACTTCGGCAGCTTCCTGTGGTTATTCACAGGTCTGAATTGCATTTAATCAAAACTTATTTTCGTTGTCTGTGAAGGATTTCTTGCTTTCAGAAGAGGAGTTGTGTTGCAATGAGACAGAATTGTGAAAAAGATGATTGACATTAGTTACATTCACTCTCACCCTCAGTCTAAGTCCCAAAATAAATACAAATTTGGATCTAGAGACAGTTTAAAGTCACAGCCTCAGCTATGCCTAGTGAGAACAGCTGAACAATAGGAGATACCGATTAGGGTAAGCATTTTTCTCTCTTGTGAGACTATAAATAAAAATTCAAATGTGGCCTTATGGTCAAATGATTTATTCATCACAAGTATATAATTTAGATCATTGAGAAATGTGTTACTTTAATTATTGAGAAATGGAAGGACTTTGTGAGGACAGTGAATGGGGAGCATTTTTTAAAAGTCCTTAATGTACAGGCTGATGGGGATTGCTTCCTAGGTAGAAATATTAGCTTTCATTCACGAAAGTAAATGCTGTCACTGCAGTATCTCAGGTGAAAATCTTTCTAGAATGCTTCAGTTCTGGGGAAAAGCCAGGAGTTTCTTGGCTTTTTGCTTTGAATGAAGAAAAGCTTTCACAGTTCTGTTACCCTGCAAGACACTTCACTTACTTAGACAAGATAACATAAAATGTTAACTTACAAAACAAACTGTCACAGCTGCAGTTGTTTTTTAAAAATATGTCAGCGATGAACAACTTGATCTAATTCAGAAAGAGTCAAAGACTGCAGAAACATTTGGCTGCTACTAGTTTAAAATAGAACCACCATAAAATGTCATGTACATATTAGTCTTCTAAGCAAGTATTTCTTCTTATTGACTTAATTGCACTGAAAATCAGCTTCAGTTCTTTCTATCGGTATCATAATAGATGACATATCTCTTTTAACTATACGCTTGTAAATCTTACATAGATATATTAGATACAGGTAATGGCTATTTCAACTGTTTTGCTGTCTTTAGTGTACTTCATAGACTATTCCTAACTACACAGAAGCTAGCTATATTGACTCCTGTGATACAGAATAGGCAAAAAGAAGCTAGGAGGTGCTTAAGGATCTATCCATGTATATCTAATTGCTTACTTATCTGGCTAGTTTTCCTTGAGTGTCTCTCTTAAACATGGTAAAATGTTGAAAACTGTTTATTTGCACCTATATGATACAGATTGCTACTTCTGCATGAAATTTCCATAAGAAACTCATAGTCCCCACACTTGGTGCTGCTGTTCTGAGCCTCATGAAAATAAGAACTGAGTTTAGAAAGAAGAATGTAGCTGAAGGTAGAAAGGATCAGAAATGTGGTGCTTGCAAATGATTTGATGGTAAACTGCACAGTCTTGCTTTGAGAACTAGGCTATTCTGAACACCCCAAGAAAAAATAATGGAATCATGAAAAGCTGGAAAATCAAATAAAGCAAAGTAAAGTGAAAAATTTTCATGTATATTCTACTTTACCCCCAACCCACGTAATAACCCCTGTCATGCTGAGAGAAACAGGAACAAAGACATCCATGCCAAATAAACAATCCCAGGTGTCAGCACCGATGATCTTCTCTAGTTACTTCAAGGCATTCCAGTTATTCACAGTAACAGAGGCAAGGGGAGAGTTCCAAAGCATCTCTGAGTACTGCCGTGTCACAACTCTCCTGAGAATTTCAGTTCCCTCATTAAGGCAATGTCATTACCATGACCTGCTCACAAGCTTGATTGAAATTTCTTTAACAATGCGTAGTGCTGCAGATAGGATCATGTTATCCAAGCCCACCTCAGCTTTTTCCAGGGCATTAGCTGAGAAAGGTAGATTTGAAGGCAAACAGAGATCTAAGAGAATGCCTAAAAAAAATGAAAGCTTACTAACTATACAGTAATTATTGTTATACAAAGTTAACTTTATGAGCTAATGTAAAAAAGAGCAACAACAGAGGCTGCTAAAGGTGCAGTGCACCTTGTACTTAAGTATCATCAGAACTAGCGCTGCAGTTTGTATGCTGGGCTTTCTCATGCATGTAGATAGCCTCTGGAACCAATATGAGGCCATCCATGTTTTTTCCCTTATTATTAAAGGGCATGAATTCTTCTGTAGGGCAAAGCTAGTACATTTACTCAGACTACTACGTAAATTGTCCCAGGATCCTAATTTGATGTACTCCAGTGGAAAGTGATTAGGGTCAGAGGACTTAAGCTGTATTTTAACACATATTAGATTTAAATAATCCTGTCTCATCTCTTCTGGCTCCTATCCAGTTTATTTTAACATGTTTTGCTGAGTGAGTTGGTTTGTAAGGTTTAACCAAGTTTTAACAGCATCTAGTGACGTTTTACTAGCAAGTAGACAAACCCCACCAATCCAGGCTCCGAAGTGCATCAGTGTTCAATTTTTTTTTAAGACTTCACAGGAGACTGAATTTGCTAGAGGAAACTAAGGAAACATGGTTTGCCAGAGTAGGTATCTCAGGCTTTCAAACTATACATATGCCTGGGCCATTATAGCTCCATGTGAAAGGCAGAGATATAGCTTGCATTTCCTGTGCACCAGCTACCAATGGCAACTAGTGCTAAGTGAGAAATTTGCAGAAAGCTTATAAAAAAAAACACCACATGAGTACTGCAGTCTGTGTTTTTCTTTGAATTTTTAACAGCGATCTGACAGCATGTGTCAGGGCTCCATGTCTAGTCCTTGCAACCTCTCCAGAAAATATAAGGGGAAAACTTTGCTTCTCTTTCCATCCCTCTCCTTTCTCTATCCATACATTGTCCAGCTATTTGAAAACAATGCATAAATCTAGTCTGAGGGAAACATCTCTATATGTTAATTAGATTAGAAGAAAATAAACTAGAAGAAGGTATGAACAGACAGACCACATGGACATAATCTGTTTTAAATTATCATCAGCTTAATGAAATAAACTTCAAACAAGCATGAAAATACCATTACAATACATTTAAATTGGAACTCTGGAAATACTTGATTCTATTTTTCCCCTTTATTTTTCACTACTCTTCATTCTTGTGACAGTAGTTAGTTATAATGCAAATTTTTTTTTCCTTGAAACTCATCCTAGGCCGTTTCACTGGAACGAGCCTGCAAATCACTGAATACCCTTGCTCAGAACTTAGGACAATGAAACAGAAGCTTGAGCAACATTTGATAGGATTGGTCCTTGATATAGAAGATGGCCTCTGGGTGGACACTGTATATTCTTATCACCTCCAGGTACTACAGGTAGTTTTACTGAACATTGTTCCAGAGTCCATGGGGAGCGCCTGCGCCCATTCATTTCTTCATAAGGTACTATATAGAAATAACTACCTTGGAAGAAGTTGAAATGTTCTTTATTCCAATGGAAAATGGAATGCAAATGTACACAATGCAACTGAATTTTGTATCAGCAGAGAAGCTCCAGACCAGATAACAGCTTGAAGAAGTGATTGGGCAAAGACTGGTGAAAGGCAAACCAGACCGGGGTAATGCATTTTCTAGGAGATGTGCTGGCTGCTAAGGTGTGTTGGCATAACTCAGCATCATAAAAAGAGACCAGAGGAAGGCATATTTTTTGTTGACTGAAATACTTAAATACCTCTTCTACTAGTCATGGCATTAGGCAGGAAACTAGCACAATGCAAGCTCTGTTACTGTAAGCATTGAAAACTTAAACAAAGGAGTTCTCGACTCAGACATTCTGAATAACTCTTTATTTGTTCCACAAAGCATGTGATAAATCAAGTTTAAAGATGTTCAGATCCATGTACATGTTAACCCAAATAACTAGAATTCAACACCCTTCTTAAACTAGTAATTTGTCAGAAACATCTAACTTTACCACTGTTTTCAATACATAAGCTGTTATCTTGACAGATCAGGATAAGAAATGCAAGGCTGTTTTCTTGTAATACTAACAAGGCCATTTATGTAGAGGAAAAAGGGAGATAACATATTAAGAAGGGAAAACACTGAGTACAGACTTCTCAAGCAATGAGTCGATCCTTTAGTCTTGGATATAATATCAAACTGCACTGGGACAACAGGGAATTCATGAGGTTATGCTTCTTTGCATCTGTAAATAAATAGGTATTTAAAAAATATGTTTAATGCTTTTAAAATATGATTCAGCAAAGAAAAAGAGCAGTGCAGTGAGATAAAAAGATGATTTATCCCATGGCCAGTGTGCTTCAAATTGACCAAAGAAAGTAATCTAATCAGACTTTATTAAACTGATTCTGCAGTACATCCCCGATGCCTGGAAGCATTGTCTGAGCTGGTCTGCAGTCTAATCCTGCTTTAGGAGGCTTGCCAACTATTTAGTCTTTTTGAAGTAGAAACACAACCACATGCAATTTAATTATTGCAAACTGTTTTAAATAGAAAAAAATGGGAACTTTTGATGATGCCTGACTTCTGAGAGAAGCTACATTCCTGACAGCAGTATTTAAATAACTCTGAACAAGCACATCCATTTTATTCAGAGCCAGCTATAGCAGATATTGTAGGCTCACAAACCAGCCCAAAGAGCTGCTGCCAGGTTATATAATCTTTGAGCACTCATCCAAGGCAGCCCTGAAGGCAAGCACAGAGGGGAGAACTGCTAAGGGGTTGGTTTTGCTTCAGCCATTTCCCCCATTGCATGACAGTCACTGCCCCATACGCTGGTAGTATTGACGGTGGCAGTTTCAGACCCATGTCGAAAAGGAAGCTCCATTTGTGCGACAGAGAGTTCCCCACAGATCGCCAAAAAAACACATTGAAAAAATAAGGGCAGACTGTTGTCAGTCCTTGCTTGCACATGCAGATGCTTAAGTTTACTCTCCTCATCCTTTGTTTGCCTGGTTAAATGTCAATAAGTTCCAATTTCTTATGGTAAAAAGATTACATGGAGAAACTCTTTTTTTTCTACAGAGCTGAGGCAGTGCAAAGAAAAGAGTTTATCATGTTAAATGAAGACATGAAGCCACTACATTTCATGCACATTACTACATTCCAGGAGGTACTGCATTTCCTTGGTGTATTGATTTTGGCTTGGATAGAGTTAATTTTCTTTGCAGCAGCTAGTATTTTACTGTGTTTTGGATTTGTGAACAAAACAGTGTTGATAATACACCAGTGTTTTAGCTGTTGCTGAACAGTGCTTGCACACCATCAACGCCTTCTCTGCTTCTCACACTGCCCTGCCAGTGAGTAGGCTGTGGGTGCACAAGAAGCTGGGAGGGGACACAGCTGGGACAGCTGAACCCAACTGACCAAAGGGATATCCCATACCATATGATGTGCTCAGCAATAAAAAGCTGGGGAAAGAAGTAGGAAGGGAGGGATATTTGGGGTTATGGCATTTGTCTTCCCAAGTAACTATTATGTGTGATGAAGTCCTGCTTTCTTGGAAATGGCTAAACACCTGCCTGCCAGTGGGAAGTAGTGAATTAATTCCTTACTCTGCTTTGCTTGTGTGCACAGCTTTTGCTTTCCCTATTAAACTGTCTTTATCTCAACCCACAAGTTTTCTCCCTTTTACCCTTCCAATTCTCTCCCCCATTCCTCTGTGGGGAGTGAGTGAGCTGCTGTGTGGGGCTGAGCTGCCTACCGGGGTTAACCCACAGTGCTGAGGCACAGTATCTTTCACTGTTTTACTGAGGGTGGTGCAACTGTGCTCCATGCTGTCTTCCCTGACACAAGAATAATATAACAGTTTTTATGTCAAAAGTCTGAGAAAATCCAAACTTGCTGATCACACCCTTCAAGAAATTGCTCTCTCTTTTGTATTTTGCCAGCAGTAATGCCATTGTGCAATATTACAAGTCCCACTTAATTAATCAGTTCTGTATTCTTCAATCTACCAACACACGTTATTCCTCCTATGGTCTCCCTCAGTTGTGTGTTCTCTCACCCTGCACTCTGCAAGACCATCCGCTCCCTCCTTTTGTGTGTCCAGCCTGATGAATGTTTCTGCAGAAAGTCTTGGATCTACCTATGTTTATTCCTTTCTCTCCTGGTGAAGCGATATTACTTGTGTAATTCCACTGATGTGTGTCCATGTCTTAAACTGCTGACTCTGTCTTCTATCCTTCTTCTACATCCATCTTCTGTTTGTTCATGACCTTCTGCCCTTCAAGAAAAAAGTCAGTCGTACTTTTAGAACTGCCAAAATCTATCAGGACTCTAATATTGGATTCTCATTGCCTTCCTTTCTTGCCTCAATCAGGCAGGTAAGATATGTTTATGTGGTAACATGCAAGTCCTGAGTTTTCAGAGTACATATGATGTAGAGTTCTATGGAAGGAAGAACAAGTCTCTATCATCAAATCAATAATACTTCACACATGAGATACTACCAGCTCTTCTGCATGTTGCTTATGAGTTTACTATGAGGTTTCTGACAAGACTATATAACAGCGCACAAAGACAGTGCATAAATACAAAAATTGACAATATTCAGTATAACTGGAGGGATTGGGACCAGCAGCAAAATGTGTGTTCATTGTTTCCCAGTGCCACATTGAAGTATTGAGTACCAGGAAGGCTCTACCTGATGAGAGATGAAAAGCAAAGAAAGATGCAAAGTAGGATTAACTCTATAGCATTACCATCTGCAACTCAAGTACCTTGAACAATAATAAAGGCTTTCTAGAAATATTTAGCTTTCCTGGCTTTTCCTTCCCAATTACACTTCTCATTTTTTCCTTGTGATTTCTCTTCATATCTGTCATAAAGGGTTTCCAGAATTTTCCAGTTCTTTTTGTGATCATGTCTTAAATGCTGGCATTCCCCTTACTCTGGCCTTCCTAAAACACACATAATTCTCTTCACTTCTTGTCATATATACGCAAATCATCCACTTTTCTAGTACAATTACCATTTCACTTCCCTTTCTAGCTTACTCCACTAGATTATTGTTGTCCGCTGCTCACCTATCTCTTCATGTTGGAGATTCCTTCTATATTCCCATTGTCTTTACAAAGATACTCTTTTATCTGACTGATTCTTTCTATTGCTCCAGGAAAAAAAAAAACACCTTAGTGTTGCCTTATATTAGTGAAAATCCTGTCTTTAGTCACAGCAGTATAGCGTAAAGATAAATGGGGTTGGGGTACTGTCCCTCACATGAACGTTTTGAGCCATGCAAAAAGAGCACGTGCCTGTGTTCAGAGATGTGATGTGAGTGGAAATCCTACACTGAATCAGCTGGCTTTAATAATTCCATTCTATCCTAGTTCTAGTGCTGGCAATACTTGTGGTGTTCACAGAACAGTGCAGCACTACGGTTCCTCTCAGTCCTCTCACTCAGGCAAGAAACAGGTTGGAAACATTTTTCACTGGCATTCCAGCAATTGCAGTGCTCTAGAAGAAGAGTCATGGGTAGAAGCTGAGGGCAAAAACACAAATGCATACTTCCCAGTAAATATATGCTTGAAGAAATGCTGGTTTTGGACTCTAAAATTCTTCCTTGGATCTAATTCTGTTAAAAATAATCTGGCCAATGCCAATGGGCTTCCACCATCATCAATGATATCTATCATTTAATTCATATCCATTTTGTTTTGGAGAACTTTGTCAAACTGTTTCACTCCATATGCCTGCAAAACATATGGATTAGAAGAGCTTGATCCTGAATGAAGCGTCACCAAAGAAAAAAAGAAAATAAGCAAAGAATTTCAAGTTCCCAAAATTTATAGTAATTATTGACTATTTTATATACCTTTAAAAAAATAAAGCATTAAAAGGCAGGTTTAGAACACTCTCAGTGATCACTGGAGATTATCTGTCAGGTTTTATCTGCTCTCTGACCTTTCAAACTGCAAGCCATGCAAACCCCATATTTCTAACCTGTTCCTTTAAAATTCCTGGGTTTTGTATATGCAATGCTAATCTAATTATTTTATTTATTTATTTTGCTTGTATGATGGCCTTGCATTTGGAAGGCTGCCTGAGGAAAGATGCCTAAAGGAAAAGAGGGAACCCAGAGAGCTAAAAAAATATCTTGCATTCTTTTCACAGCATAAAATGTATGGGCATGATGGCAACCCTCCCCCTTTTTAACGCTGGAGCTGTATATAGTAGAGGAGACCACATCACTGTTGCCCTGGTATGATCTTTTGTAAGATGCAGATAGTGCCATGCTGTGATATTTACAGCATTGTGCGCTGTGTTCAGTGGCAGATCTGCCAACAACAGCAAATCTATTCCGGGCCTTAGAGAGTGGAATTCTGCCTACTCACTCTTTCCTCTCTCTGCATTGCCTTCCTCTTGTCATGTACGTTACATTTAGACCTTTGATGTTAAGTAGAGCCCAGGCAAAAAAGAACTTTGAATCTGAGTGCTTTCAGATTTCTGAGTATGGGGTGGATTTGAATTCCCAGGTTAGAAGTAACCCTTCTGATTTTAGTATTGGGTCGTGTCCAGAACCATATGGGACCTAATTTCTATCTGTATTCACATGCAGCCAAGAACTCACAGCCAATCTGAAGAAACCTGGGACAAGCTGACAGAAATAATATTACAGATAGAATAATAATGAAAGATTTGCACCAAAGAGGATAGAAACCTCACAAACTTGGATAATTTTGATCTTACAAGTTTTTATACGATTGCAGAAAAACTGAACACTAATTCTACTTTTTTCTATAGTAACCAATTTCATCTGTTAAAATTTAAGTGTACTTTCTAAACTAGTCATTCATACTCCCTCTGATGAAGAGAAATGGGAGGACAATTAATTCTGCAAGTCTTAAACAACTAACTTTTTAAAGTGGAATGAATGGCTCACTGGAGGCTCCTTTCTCTTTCCATGAACTGCAGACAATTACTTTAGCCTTGACATATGACATTTGTATGTCTCAATGTTTTTATACAACCCAATGTTCTCAGACTTTGTGTAACTTTCATATGCAAAAGACATGGAGCAGGGTACAGTTATGAACCCCACTTTACAACAATCCCAAGTGCCACGGTTTTTGCATTATTTTTCTCTACCTGGAGATGTTAAGGCAAAGATCAAGCTTAGATTGTTTTTTTCACTGTTCCCTTAAAAAGTAGAGAAAAAAAGTCTGCAAAATCTGTGAATAAATGGGGATTGGCTTAACAGTACTAATTCATAATGAAAATAACTTGTTAAACTATTTTCATAACACTGTTTATACAAAGACCAAAATACCCTCTTTTAAAAAAAACAGTGCTTTAGCTCTTGGGACATATGTAAGTTAAAACTACCACTTTCTTTGTACAAATGGAAGAGAGAAATTTAAACTAACAGGAAGAGATAAAAATAGAATTCATTCTTCTCACTCCTATAGCTGGCCTTTTACCATATTATCATTCTTCTCCCTCCTCAAATCAGTAAATTAACTGACACTAATCATCCCCAAAGCAGCAATGTCTTTACTACACATGTAGCACTCACTAAAGGTGCATTTGGGCGTCCCCATCAAGATGAAAGATTGATCCAACACAGCAATGTTGGGAAGAGTTGGGCGCCTTCTTTCCCAGCAGCTTTCCCAAAACACCAGCATAAAAAGCGTCACTAAAATGCCTGTAGTAGTAATCAGTATCCTCATTAGGACTTCAGCAGATCTGAAGAAACTGAAGTACATAACAGTAGTTTGCATGGCAGTCAGCTTTTAGCTATGAAGAGCTTCAGTTACCACATTCCCCCTTCCACAAGGCATGAGGATACAACACATTTGTGGCAGAGTAACGTGAGCACTGTCTCCCTCTGCATCTCATGAATGGCTGAGCCCATCATCACTCACACAGGAGTGTATACAGCTGGGGAAAACTGAGCCTGAATATGTCAGTCCTTGGAGGCATCATGGAATGAGAAATTCTTAACATATACAGTTCTTTTGAGAACTGGGAAAATTTTTTACTTGAGACATGTAAAGCCTAGGATGTGCAGTCTATGAACTGTTGTCAGGAGGCTTGCTGTCAATGTTTGTGTCCTGTTTCTGATGTAGAAATGGGAAAGCAAACATATGTGTTTGTCAAAATCTTAAAAAAGTCTATAGCATCCATGTAATATTAAACATTTGTATAAGTGTTTATGCAGTTGGGCCCAGGATAAGATGCAGTTTGTCTTTGAGTATCTATTGAATACATCAAAACCCCAAATCCTCTGGACTAACACGACAGCTTAGAAATCATTGCTTTCTTCGTTGCTCTCACTGACCACAGACTGAACTTCTGGTGATCTCCCTGCCGCACCAATAGGCTTCATTGTCTAGCCTGCACTCGGCACGGTCAGCCTCACTATGCCAGTCTTCAGAGAGCTGTTATTCTTCATCTAACAAATATGCCCCAAAAACTAGAGATCCCTCCCCCTTGACACACCCTTCTTTCAGGATGATACAATTTTTGAATGTTCTGATGTCCAAAATGTTTATACCATACATCTTACAGCATCTGACCTCGAAGTTCAGCAGGCTTGGTGTGGTACCCTTCTAGAAACTACACAAGAACAGAGCATTTCATGAAACACTTTGAATAATCTGCAAGTTATATTGTCCAGGAGCTAATAATTGCACCCACATGGAGTTCTGATGGTTCTGAAGATGCTGGATGTAGAAGTCACACTGTATGCTTTCAAATGCAAGACTGAATCTTGGCTAACTGGAGAATCTTGACAAATCAGAGAAAGCACAGTGAAAACTGTGTGTTATGTACTCGCACCTCGAGTACTATGTTCAGTTTTGGGCCCCTCACTACAACAAGGACACTGAGGTGCTGGAGCGTGTCCAGAGGAGGGCAACGAAGTTGGTGAAGGGTCTAGAGAACAAGTCTTATGAGGAGCGGCTGAGGGAGCTGGGGTTGTTTAGTCTGGAGAAGAGGAGGCTGAGGGGAGACCTTATTGCTCTCTACAACTACTTGAAAGGAGGTTGTAGCGAGGTGGGGGTCAGTCTCTTCTCCCTAGTAACGAGTGATAGGACAAGAGGAAATGGCCTCAAGCTGCGCCAGGGGAGGTTTAGGTTAGATATTAGGAAAAACTTCTTCACCGAAAGGGTGTCAAGCATTGGAACAGGCTACCCAGGGAAATGGTTGAGTCTCCATCCCTAGAGGTATTTAAAGAACGGGTAGATGTGGTACTTGAGGACATGGTATAGATGGACTTGGCAGTGACAGGTTAACGGTTGGACTCGATGATCTTAAGGGTCTTTTCCAACCTTGACGATTCTATGATTCTATGATTCTATAAGTGTCCGTCAGCTTTTATGATTATTAAGGAGCATTTATCAGTCATGAACTGCAAACAGTGAAGTACATTATAGTCTACTCAGTCTGTTTGCCACTTCATACTTTTTTTCAAAACAGCTGAAATAGATTCCACCTAGACAGAACTTTCTGCCCTGCATATTTTGTATATGTGCATGTATTGGATATCATCCTGCTTCCTGGTATCAGCAGCTGCTATTATACTTTTTATGAGCTGTCAGAATAAATAATTTTTTAAAAGTAATGATAATTTAAATATCAGTAGCTGAAGGTGTTAATTCTTCTGTTCTCATACCTGCTACTTATGTGATTGTCAAATTTTTTATGAAGTTATTTCAAAATTTCTATTAAAAATTGTGCTGGGATAAATCTAGCAAGGTTAAACAAGCAAGGCACAAAACTTAAAAAATTGTAATATTTCTTATGTAAAAACTAACAGCCATTTGACTAAAGAAGTGCAGATGATAGGTGCATGTATACAACCTGGGTACAAAATTGCCTATCTTGTGAACACCATGATATGCCAGAAGGTGCTTATAATTCAAATCAATAACATACCCTCTTCTCTGAATAATCATGTCACATAAGATTACACACCATTATGTACACAGTGTAGACAACAATTCAGTGCACTGAGATTCCTGTGTCACTGTTTGGCTGTACTTACACGGCAGGGTGACTGGCTACTTCTGCAGCTCCAGCCCCCAGTCATCCAGACTGTGGAAAACATTGGACTACACTGCAGCTCTTTTCCTCCCTGAACATTCAAATTTCATTTTAAGGAAAGGAGGATGCATGAGGGCATGGTATGCATACAGGTACCATCCTGTTATAGAGCCGTTTGGCATATAGCTGAGATTCAGGCAGTGATTTGACTGTGAACACATTGAAGAAGACAACTTACCTTAAGAATGAACTCAGGTCAGACTTTTCTGAACACTCTTGAGCAACTGTCAGGCATCTCAATAGTGTATGATGGTCTTGTCTTCCTGTGCAGACTTGACTGAGTAATGAACGATCCCTTAGATAACAAGAATTTACCTACAGGCTCCATAGGATTCCTATATTTAGCCATCAACAACAGCAGTAAAGGAACATACTGTATTTTCCTTCTGCTCCAGTTAGTGTTAAGTGTTATAAAAATTACCAGATATAGACTGTTATATTCCTTGCACCAGAATCTTTGTGGAATGTGAGATCACCAGGTACCTTGTAACTGGTGAGACATTTTTTTTCCCCATGTACTTTGTTTCTAAATAAAGCAACAATTTTGCCTTCCTCCCTTTTGTCTCTGGTTTCTAATGCTGTGATATTAATAAGAAGTGACATGTTTGAAGCCTTTTTTTATACTGGTGGAGAATATTTTTGCAGGATATATAATGTAGTGCTCCAAGATGAGGACATTTTTATGGTGATTTTATGGTGTAAGGCAAGAGAAGATTTTTCTCACAAAAAATCATTACTCAAACCAGTAGATCATTATAGTAAATTAAGAGAGATAAATTCTTTTTGTGGACATTTCAAGCAATGTAATGCACACAACTGCCCTCTACTAAAAGTGCTGTGATGAAATCTGCCTGATCTGTGCACTATTTACTTTGGCCAGCCCATAGGATTAGGTTCAGCCTCAAAGTGGGAATAAGAGAACGGAAATGCTTTCGGTCTGATAGCAACAGCTGTTATAGCATAATGAAGAGTTGCAATGCTGCTGACCCACCTTCTTCATCTTGCCCTCCCTCAGGATTCTCTTCAATCTGAAGGTCAGTAAATTCCTTAAGTATTCAGTGAAGATTTCCTGAGGCCTCCCACACACATTAGGGGATGTTGCTTGTTACTGGGGGTGGCTCAAGACCATCATGAGTTTTAGACTCTTCTTTCATAGTGCTGTGACAGATTCTTCCCTTTTACTTTCCCCTGTAAGACAGGTTACTTTTGAGCACCTCCCTCACTAGCTTTGACACCAAGTGATTTCTAGCAGCAGATTCCCAGTGTTTCTTTCCTCCAGTCTCATGAAGTGAGAAGAGGCACAGCCAGTCCAGTGCAGAAAAAGGAACAGTCAAATCAAGTTACTGGACAGCAAATCCAGTAACTATCCACACAGCTGATGAGTCTGGTTAGATTTTGGGTCCTCTGTGCTAGAATAAGCAAAACAAAGACTTTTTGGAGTGAAAAGAGGAGATAAAGCTATATCTCTTTGTAAAATCTGCTTTAATCTAATCCTAAAACTTGGCCTGTGTACCTAGTAATAAACAAATATTGTTGCCCAAATGAATGGTGAAAGCAAAACAGGCCCTGCACATAGGAGATCTTCTACTTTGCACTTCCCACAGGCATTCCTCAAGGACACAACTGCACCCTGAGTAACCACCCTTTTGATTTAAAAATGAAGGTACACTAAAGGCCATAATCTCCATCTCATTAGTAATCATAAGCTTTTAGGTCATGTGGAAAAGAACATCATCATTCTCCACTGCAGAATGGAGACCAGCATTACAAATACTGACATAAGTGGTTCCCTTTCCATATTTAGTTTTCTTGTATTCCTCTCAGATTTCCAAAACTGTTTTTGTAAACTGAATTTATGCTCATTTTTCCAAATTAGCTGGTTAAGAAGATACGTCACTAATGGCACAATAGCTTCATGCATTTACTTCTAGGATCTATACTTATTAATAATCAGAAAGTTCTTTACTACATCTACTTTGGAAAATCTGCATAGAAATGTTTGATATTAGAGCACATGAATTATTGGGGCTTTTGTTGTTATTGTTGTTTTTCCCCAAAAGCACTTTTCCTGCCTACTAAATATCTGAACTATAATGTTTAAGAGTACACAGAGCATTTTTTTTTTCACATTACACAGAAGGATCCTTTAGCATGTCTGTTAGATTAGCTTGGAAGAAGCAAGTGACAAGTGATTCCATGTCTGCTTGTGCTGAAGTTGCCACATTTTCCAAAATACTCGGTGCAAATATTTTATGGAATGCGTAGCACAACACAACACTGTTCCTGAAAAAAATTTTCAGTTTTTCACAGAATCACAGAAAATTTGTTTTTCATTTTTTTTCAGAGTGGAAATTGGATGTACAGTTATGACTGAGCAGTCCTGAGCTGATTTTTTCATCTCTTCACTTACTTCAGCTGTTCAGTCTTTTCCTACAGTATCATACTGACACAGAAGGAAAGGAAATACTTTTTCAAACCTCTTTACTCAAAATAACTGAAACAATCATGCCTCTTTCCACAAGCTGAATTCATAAAGCTGGCTGTGTGGAGTCCTTTCCAAGATATGAAACCCCACAATGTATTTTCAATTAATTTTGTGGCACAAGTATAATATCTGATTGGGGAACGTGGCAAACATTCCTCACAGTTCTGTAGGGCAAAGGCAATATAAACAAAAGACAACACTCACCTGCTTTATCATTGTCTAACAGCTCACTCCTTGTCCTAAATGATGTCAAGATTTTCCAAAGATGTTAAGTGTGTTACTTCAGACACATTTAGATATTGTTTTTTAAGATATGCCTCTACCCACTGGCTGACACATGAAGAGGTTTCATTTCGGCAACAGAATCATTAGTCACTTCTGAAAATCCTGGCCATCCCCATGGTTAGACAGCTGCACAAGATGCCAGGATGCCATTTCCAGCAAAGGGAGTTGGCATCTTTTGATGCTGCAGCAAGAAGGTTTATCTGGGATTTTTAAGGCATCAGGACTGAATCCAGATCTAGGTTTACCATCATGTAGGATAAAACAAGAAACAATGGGGAAGAAAATAAGCATAAATGTTTACTGTGTTTCCTGTTCATAAAAAAAGTTTTCTGAAGACAAAAAAACAGGAGTCATGGGAGGTTGTTTTTGTATATCATCAAGGTATACAAAGAAACTTGGATATTTTTTTTTTTTCCCCAAAGGATTTTGTCGTTAGAAACTTTAGGAATGTAGAGTCTTTTACTCCCCTTTCCTACAGAGAGAGTTGAATGATATAACATTGTGTACAGGGAAAATTCTGAACATTAAGTGAAGCAGTCAGTTATTAACAAATATATAATAGGCATTTTAGAATAGCTCTCAGGAACAACAAAACCAACACTTGAAGCAGCCTTAATAAATATCACTTTTCTAAGCTTTGTCTCTCTCTTATTGTTTTGTTACTGCTTCTCCTATTACCCCTAAACTTTTCTGGCATTGGGAGGACCTGAATTTGTAACATACATTTCTGTATGTTATGCACTGAAAGCATGCATTATTTTCAAATTTGAAAATACAAGAGTGTAATGACAGTTTTCTCTCCTTATGGTAAATAATATTAAAAGTCTTTGTTTAGGCCCATTATTCTATATGAAAAGGTCTAGAGAATATTAGTGATAAGAAATAAAATTAAATTTCAGTGCAGCAAGAGGAACTCAAAAATATTTTTTTTTTCTCAAAATAGCACTTAACATCTTTGCGTATGTGGTCATCCAAAACTCAGGCAGATCAATCTTTGCTAGGAAACAATTAATTGGATGCATTTTTTTGTATCTAATTCCTATTTCATAGTGCAAACAACTCTTTAATTTACCTGATTGATTATCTTCTAATTTAATTTTTTTCATCCATCAGTTTATGTGATAAAAGAAAAAACACCCATTACAGATCTTAGCATTTAAATGAATTGATACCATTAAATGGACAGCTAAAACTTTGGCATAGGGTTTTTATGTGATTTTTACCATAGCTAATCCTACATCCTCTTAAACAATAGAGTCTGAAATTTCACCAAAGAAAAATATATCTGCCAGGTATTATTGCAATCCTTTTTTTTCTATTGATTTTCCAGTTAGTATCAAGCTTCTTTAAGCCCTTCTCTGGGTCTGTGCAGTTTTGAACTAGCTTGTGCAGTGATTGCTCTTCAGTTACTTTTCTGCATTTGAACAACGGCCACATGAGGTGCTAAGGAGACCACCATCAGAGAGGCTGTCTCTTGCCATGCTTTTATGCAGTTTTCTAAATAATTGGAAAACTCTTTTGTAATTCAGTTGTGTCTTATACACAGTTAAAGTCACTGAAGGCTCAGGGCAATGGGGACTCTGGCTGATGGTGTTCTTTCATCCAATGCACCAGGAGCAATTTGAATTATTGGAAATATTTTGGATGCTTATAGAACACATTGCTGGTCTGTTTGGCAAAAAAAAAATCTCAATGCTAATGATATTTTTAATGAAAATCAGAGAATCTACAAGAATACCCCAAAATCTCTAGCCCTCTAAATAATTACCATACGATATCTACTCTGTAGTTTTTTTTCTCCTGTGCTTGTTCATCAGAAAAGAATGACAGGAAAATGAAGTGGTATTCGGTATTCTTCAGGTTATTTCCCAAAATATCTGATAATACTTGTGGAACATCCACATTTTTTCCAGCTTCTCTATAATCAGCACCACCTGTCAATGTTCTAGACAGAAGTCTGTTTCTTCTAATGTTTTGTAAGCTCTCTTCTTTTAATTGAAACTATATTATTACAATTCTATTTTAGATATACCATATAAAATGTAGAGACAGTTTAAAGCCTTTTCAGCTATATGCAGAAATAATTTGATGAATAACCATAACAAATACATTTGTTTTTATAAATAAAATCCCAGCTGTTTGAAAATATCATTCCTATAATATACGCTTAAGAGGTCTACATGTTGTTTGCAATCAAATTTTTAATTAGTGCCTATGTGAAGAAATGTGATTGTTTCAAAGATATTGCTCTTTTTTCCCCCTTTCCTTTCCTTTTCATGACATTAAATGAATCAGTGGTAAATAGCAGACATATTTAGGTTAGAGGAACATGAACAGCAAGAAGTGACAGTGGAAGAAGACAGTATTTATGCTTTATCTGTAATGCTGCCAAATCATCTGCTAGTTGCCCTTTTAATAACCTCTTTTTATTTCACTTCTGCTAAAAATATCTCAAAAGCCCTTGGTGAAGCCATAATTTAACAAAATTCAATATCCTGTAAGGAACAACAGGTTTAGAAGTCCTCAGCCATGCCCTAGAAAAGCCAAAAGAACATGTACAATCTACAGTATTTCTGGGAAAAGTCTGTGTTGTAATCCTTTGCCAGCCAGAATCAGCAGAGATTTTAAATCTTCTCCTGCAAATGTTAACCCCACAACTGACAAATCTCAGGGGACAATCTTTCATGCTTTTCACTGACTTTAAGAACAGCTCAAACATTTTTCTCTACAAGCTACTGGTACGTTAAAAATAAAGTGGCACATTGGAGATTAATTTTATTTGAACTTACACAGTTTTATGTGTAATGTTCAGTTAACTGAAAGCTGATGGAAGAATCCTTTAATGGCAGACTGAAACAGAATAATGAGTAGAATGTGGCAAGTCGGGACTCTATCTTCATTCAAACCTCTTGGCCTTACTGCAGAGCTGGAAAACAGTCCAGAATACAGACCTTGAATTTCAATTACTGGTGCTATGTCAGGGCAGCAAAAGAATGCACTTATACTTTCTTGGGATTTAGATCAGAAAAATGCTGTTCAGCCCTTTATACATTTGATAGCATTTCTGTTTAATCAACTTCAGCATTTTCCCACAAGTTACCTACAGAGGGATTTTTGCAGCACAATGAGAAAGTAAAATATATTTTTTAAAGTTGCTATGGACTCCAATAGCTGATTTTTTTGATCAATTTTGACTTAAGATTACAGTGTTTCTATATGCAATTATCCTTTCCCATAAAGCAAAGACATCATTTGTCACATGAGATATAAAACTTACCGTAACTTTAGGTTTTGACAGCAATGTCTGAGTGATCTTCAAGGTAGCTTTTCCCAGGCAAATATTAAAAGAATGGAATCATCAGAAGTAAGATATCTGTTTCATTCATTTAATCTCTCAAAACAAATGCTCAACACCCAAGTATTTAATCTGTGCCTTGATTTATGTATTGACATTTTAACACAACAGGCAACTCTTCGATATACACAGATTTGTGTATTAACTTAGTCAACTAGACTGTTCAGTTAGCCTGCAATTCACATTGCAGGTGCACAGACTTCTAGATAGCTCAGCGCGGCCTGCTTTGGTCTGGCAAGCTTGTTGACAAGAAACATAGTGCAAATGCAGTGATTTTGTTTCAATATCTATAGAAGTAGCCACATTCTTATCACACAGATCTTGAGCTGCTAGGCATGACTGAACACAAGCTGACTTTACACAGAGGCAGCTGAGACATGCACCACGGCACTTTCAGGTTCTGGTTGAATATACTATGTGAGATGCAGCACAGTAAGGAGATGGCCATATCGCTACTAGACTCTTGCCTCCATGATCTCCTATCCTGCTGTGCCCAAAACAATAAACCTTCTTGGAATGGTGTTTAATGCAGCGTTGAACATAGACACTGAGATGATGCTGTGTACACCAGGCTGCGGTAGCTGGGATCCTTTCTTTTAACCCATGTGTTTCATTTTCCTCTTATTCTATCCTGCCAAATAGGGAACTGACTGCAAGGCTGTCCTGATGTGATGGGGATGCTGAAGATTTACTACATCAGTCTGGCTGGCAACATGTGGAAGATCCATTCCTTCTCCTTCCCTTCTTCTGTGGTACTGCTAGCAAGCGCTCTGCCCTTTCCTGGGGTACAGGCAAGCAGAGCAGGGACTGGTTCATTAACTCCAAGGGAGATAAATCAGCATTGTGGAGACATGCAACTGCCTTTTCAGAGCCACTCTCATCTTCTACTACACTTGCTTTGATGCTGGTCAACCATTTAGCAGCTTAGTCTGCCAAGTTCTTTCCTTGCTAAACCCAGTTTCACCCCATTTTCCATGCATGCAGTCTTTCCTTCAAAAATCTGCCTACAACAGAAGCCTTGCACATGATGGAGGCTGGGCCTGTAGCTGCCTAAATTGCTTTATGCTTGGCAGCATTTGCCAGTCATTCCCCTCATCTCCTCCCAACCTTTATATTTTTTATTATTTTGTGATAATATTCAGAATGTCAGTACAGACACTTTGTATTTTCAAGTTTCCACATCATACCTGGCCCTGTGGCTGGTATTCACTAATCTGCAAATGCTCTAGTTCCAAAACACATGCCAGATCTTAGGCTCTGGGCTACTGAAGCCTAAACCTGTCATGAACATGACGTATATAGCTACCAGAGGCAGCAGGTTCTGAATATTCAGTAACGCTAGAGCAGTATGTTGCATGGGCTATGTGCTGCGAACATTATTTATAGTTCACTTGTGAGTCAATTGTTTGCAGCATTTGCTGGAGGTAAGTAGGGTTTTCACCCTTTAAAAATAGATGTTAACAATAGGCATGAATGCTATCTTACATGCACATATATGTGAGTGCCTGCTACAGAGCTGCAGCTAGCCATCTGAACAGAAGCAAAGAGCTGCATCAGCACGGTACTGATGAGCTGATTAGGCCCGTTTCAAACATAGGGTTGTACACGAAGTTGTACTGCTTTTCAAAGTTGTGCCATTTCATCACATAGCACTGAATGCAGATCTGCCAGGCTACGGGGGACTGGCTCGTGGTTACTTACTGTTATGCACCACTTTCCAGCCATCCAGCCATATACTGACAACAGCTTTGAAGTCAGATATATCACAGTCATTAAAATGTGGTGGAAGGAGCAAGCTCATTTTTGTCTGTACAGCCTTCTTCACCTGTGTTTGAGAAGCCATGCTAGAGGGTGGAAGCAAGGAGATGTTCTGCCTCCTTGCCTCATCTGGGCTTCTGAAACATTGACAAAGTGACAGAGAAAGGGTTTCAAACTGGATTCATAAAGAATAATGCAAAAATATATATATAATTCTTGAAATTGTCATTGTTTTCAGTATTCTATTAAGCACCTTAAAGTGATTTTCTTGAAATACTTCTGTGCTTTGTAGAGATGTGTAACTTCAAGGCCTCAGAGTAGTTACCAGGATTTCATTTACAGCAAGGCCTGAAACAAGTGGGACACGTTGCCACTTTGTTGTTGTTTTTCAGCTCTGGCCAGGTAATGAACAATCTCCTTTCATATTTTGATTTCACATAAGGCTTAAAAATATATATTTTAATAATGTATGAGACTTACATTACAAAAAGGTTATCACAAAGGAATACTAAGGGGGTCTAAATTAGCCCTGACCTCTAGAAATACTTGCAAGCCACCTAACACATCCTAACATGCTTATCAGTTTCTGTGGGACATTTCACGTTACTAAGACATTTTTAAGGCTTATTTCTATATGAGGACACATTTTTGGATGAAGATAGAAATGTCTAAACTGGTTCTTTTTGTCACACTAAGTTATCATCACAAAAGCACTTTAGGGAGAATAGATTCTAAATAACACAGTCTAGGTCTGGGCTAAAATCAGCATGCTCCTAATTAAAATCTCCAAACTGAGACTAATTAGACATGAATGGGATCATCCTTGCTTTTTGCAGAGCCAAAATGTGACCCAGATTATGAAAAAACAATACCAGTTGTAGTTTTACTCAATTGGACATTAGATGGATTAAATGACTGAAAATATTCTCAGACGATTCACTGAGGAAGTGCTTGTACCTGGGAGGTATCTTAATCTTTGCCTTCTAATTGTTGCAACAGAAACTGAAATGATTTGTTTCAGCACCCATTCTCTCCCCAAGTCCTCTTACTTCAGGGGAACACTGGAATGCTGTAATTCTCAGTATGGATAACACCTTCACATATATGCTGCTCGCTGACCTCAAACTACATGAATAAAAGGCCAAGAGAAAACATGGTGGAATAAGATGCAGTGTTTTAGTAAGGAATACATGTTTTATATTTTTTGGCACTGTGCCACTCTGTTCAGAATTAAGGGATGGATTATTGTGGATTTGTTTTCTTTCAGGAATTAGGGCTGGCCCTGGCTTAGCTTCAGTACTGCAGAGGTATTAACTGCAATGCATTTCTGTCTTACAGCTTCATCCCATTTAGCCATTGTGACTTTGGAGTGACTTCCAAAGCAATCCAATCAGAATGAGTTGGCAGATTAATGTTAACTTTCATGTCAGGACTGAAGGCAATGCAAAATGAAAATGCTAAAAGAAGAGGCATTGTACCAGCCATACTGTAGCTAAAAATAAAACCAAACTGTCTCATGTGAGCTAATGAGCCTTTGTTTAATCTACAAATAGGTAAAGCATTAGTAAACTGCCTTTCTGTGTATTAATTACTCTCAAAATTTAAATAAAATTGATGCTATAGCCTCTGGCCAGTATACTAGATCATATCCAAGGGCTGCCCCTTATTAATCTAAAATTTTGGATTACCACAAGAGTTTCCATCTTCCTTAGCCTTGGCAGCCACTGAGTTTGTGATAAATTTTATGCTGCAGTTCCTCAGGAACAGTACTGGCAAGATTAGAAGAAGATTCACTGTTTCACCTTTTGTTCGGGCAATGATTCAAATTGTGCTTTCCTCCTTGCAACAAATCAGTATGGAGTAGGCTGATACATTTTAGGGATCAGAGGCCAAGGGAGTAGTTTGGAACAGTATAAATTAAACTCCCCATACAATTTGAATATTTATTCTAATCAAATCATCAAAGATCAATGATCAGAAGTGAAGCTCTTTTGCAGGACTGTATTACAACTAAGAAGAGCCTGTATTGTCATGTGTGACTCAAGCTTCTAGTCTAACACATTCACCTCAATCTGATGACTTAATTTCCCTCTCAGTCTAAAAATAATTGCTTCTTCTCACCTGCATGGTACAGTTATGGAGACAGCTACTTTTTGCTCTCACAACATTTGAATGCTGTATATGATTAAGCCTACTTTTGGATTTCCAGTTTAGTAATTTCTGTTCTCCAGGAATGCAAACAATGCAAAAACATGCAGTACTCTTGGATTTCTGGTTGAACACCTTCTACTGACTGTCATTTATCACTGGCTTAAGTGATATATGACAAAAACCAAGCCTGAAACATGCATTTTTCAGCCTTAATCTATGGCTTTGGAGAGCCATTCGTTCAGTAGATCTTGTAAATCTTAGACAAAAACAAATAGATAAATCTCAGTGATGTAGTTGTACCCACAAAATACTATCTATTCACATTAACTTAGGCAAGATGCTTTTAACATCAACACAATTTGCTAAAATTACAGTATTAATCAGCCCTATCCCAATTTTCAGCTTCTCAGATCTGTAATCAAAGCTGGTGAGTTCCTGGTCATAACCAAATAAAACTGAATTTGCTGCTCTTCTTTCAACATTAAAGACATTTTCTCTTCACTAGGTCATTTTTTCTGTTTTATTGTTACCCGTTTTCCTATATGTTAGAACACAATTAAAAAAAATCAGTCTTCCTGTCTTTGTCTGTACAGTATTAATAACCCCTTGCTTTAATATGTAAATACACTTCTCTCAGTACTGTATTTGTTCCAAGATTCAACTATCTTCTGTTGTTCACAATAGAATGGAAGTCTTGATATATAATTTTGTATGCCCACTCATTTTGCTTCTTATAAGTTGGGAAGCACATGACAGAAAAAAAACTAACAATAAAAATAGCAGGCAATGGGACTCTGGAAAAATTATTGTGCTGGTAATTTCTCGTACTCACATAAGATGACACAGATGCTTTCTTTAAAATATACTGATATATGAAACAGTAAATAAATTAATATTAACATTTCTCTAGGATCTAACAGCTGCATTAAATATAGAGCAACCCTATAATAGGGACACTAGAAAATAGAAAGTGAGACCTCTCCATACTTACCATATGAAATTATTCTAATGAAAACATTCTAGGCTAATAATATTGTCAACAAAATATCATCTGCAAAGTTACTGACATTTTCTAGAAGGTCAAAAACTGAGAAAAATTAAATACAGAAATGATGGAACTCAGGCCAGCTAAATTTTAAGGAAAAAAAGTCACTACATGCAGTTTCTCAAATATAAACTATCAGTCAAATGCATTTGCTCCACTTCCACTCTCGGTTGCTTTGATTCTTTCTTTTTTTGCAGAGTGGACCTGTTTACTCTGGAGGTGGCTGCTGTTAGCCATGGATTCACATGGGATGTCAAGGTGGAGGATAGCTCCTCCTGTAGCATTTCAGCTGATGCCAGGAGAACTCAGACAGGCACAGCGATACAGTTCTTATATAACACCCCAGGGTTAAAAGTTGTGTTCCCTCCCATTTCCAGCAGCATGCAGCTTGCATTTCTTGTTCTGCAGTGTCATAGAGTACTAGATATCAAACTTGATACTGAATAATAGCCACTTATGATTGAGGAACTTCAAACCTACTTAATCTTTAGGTATTATAGACTGGACAAAGCAATTCCATCTTTGGAACATTTCTCTGGAATTTTTTTAAATTGCTTTTTCTTAGGAGGAGTAGCAAATTCCCTACAGAAATTGCCTGCAAGGTTTTTATCAGAGCATCTCTGCTTATACTAGTCTCTTTCTCATCCTTTTGAATTTAATAATATCTTGTTATTAAACTGAACTAGAACAGGAATAAACCCCGGACGAAATAGTAAACACATTCATAACTCACAGTATATTCTTTCTGTGAACATCACGTTCTGTCCAGATCAAATAAAATCACCTTCTGCTTAAAATGATCCTATTGTTTGGCAGATCAGTTTATGTTGTAAAGAAAGGGCTTGTAGCATGTTGCTAAAATTATATAAGGAAAATAAAGAAAAGAAAAGCATCAGTTTATCAAATTATAGATTGATTAAAACATTAAAGGTATAATGAAACAAGTTTAGCTATTCTCTTTGTTACGTGGATGTTTTAGAATTTAAATAAAATAAGATTCTAACATTCTTTAAATATTGCAAACTGCTAAATCCAGGAGTTATTCTAAAATGTTTTCCTTTTTTTTGTTAAACCAAATTGGCTTGTAATAATTACACTTGAAAATACATTCATCATTTGCTGTTATGGGCCAATGCTACGCAAATATCTTATTTGGCTTAGTTCGTGCCTATTTCATGTTCACTCACTTTATGTGCACAACTTGAGAATCTGCAACAGGAATGATTATTTTTCTTAACTGTGTGTTTTCCCTTGCAGCTACAGAAATAAAGCATGTATGTTTTTCTCCAAAATTCATTTTAAAATAGAAAATCTGCAGATTCCTATAACACCTCTAAGGTTAATAAATAGAGTTGTCTTAATTTCTTTCTTTTCTGTTTTCAGAAGCTATTGAGTATAAAATTCTTCTGTGAAGAAACCTTTTTAGATCACTAGCAAATTGAAATCTCAGATAAGGCTAATCCTTGATTTGGTATTTTTACAGAGGTTATATAGTGGACTCCACTTTAAGTGGATGCCAATTGTCCAGACAATCCTGACGAAAGCTGATTTTCCAGGCTAAATCCATTTTCTCTATGGCATAGTAAGCCCAGCGGAATATTTTTTTAATTCACTATTTATGGTCACTCTTAACAAACCCCTTTCATCCTCTAATAGTTTTCTCCATCCTTTTATGACTATTATTTTCCAAGTGCTGCAGGTGTGCATGGCATGTTGAAAGCAAATGAAAGACAGTACTTGTCTGAAGGAGCTTACATCTGAGGCTACGGGCTTGCAAACAGTTCTGCACCTGCCCAGTTTCTCTTTGAGACAAGTCCTAATGAACTGGGATCTTGAACCACATCTGATTCTGTATCATTTAAATCAGCAAAAATTTTGTATTGAATTCAAATTGCAGAGGAATAAACCTCGTATCTGTTGCAGGGTCTGGATTATTGCAGTGAGACAGCAATATAAAACTGAGAGTAGGAACTACTGAACTGAGAGTTCAGACACATGGGACATGAAGCAGCAAGAACTTAAATTTCCAAGTGGGATTAGCTTTAGTAACACTGATTCGTAGGTAGTTGTTGTCTGGTGAACTTGTCAGTCCAGATTTAGGAATTTCTTGCATACGGAAAGCATCAGGGTCCTAAGAATAGGGCCCACAGCAGGCACTAGGAGAGTGAGAAGTCACCCAAGCCAGTCTGTAAGAAAGACCAATGAAGAAAAAGAAAAGGCTGCTGAACAGCAATGTTGCTAAGGTAGTCAAAAGGAAATTACTTTCTGCGGTATGGGGGAACTTGGATTATTAATCCTAACTTCTAATGGTCTTTCTCTGAGAAAACAGGTAGAAATGATGTTTCTCTTTTATACCACATCCCAGTGAAATATTCAGGTTCTTACCTCCCTTGTGTGCCTGATTTGGAAGAGGAATTTGAAAGCGGATCTCCCACCTCCCCCAAAAATTAACTAAAAGTGAATTATTCAGAGATAAACTAACATCCCTTCCTTTGGCAACAGGATGTCTGAAATCTGATTTGATTGTTGGCATATGACGATGTCTATGAGATTAGTCCCAACAGACAAGCCAAGCAGCAGAATGCCTAGTTTGAGAATCTGCCATGCTCACACTCGCAGCTGCTCGGCTTCTTCAGGATATGCACAGGATGTTGCTATCCAGCATCAGAAATTTAGGCACCTAGAAGAATTTATTGGTGGAGTATTTCGGAGCTGAGATAATTTCAGTGCCTTTCAGGTTAAGTAGCAGCTAAGCAGGGCTTTCTGAGGGTCTCACAGCTGGATTTAGAGAACTGAAGTGGCAGTCTAAATTTAGAGAGCTACAGTGTTATCTAA
Organism: Nipponia nippon; assembly: GCF_047370975.1. Taxonomy (NCBI): domain Eukaryota; kingdom Metazoa; phylum Chordata; class Aves; order Pelecaniformes; family Threskiornithidae; genus Nipponia; species Nipponia nippon. The sequence goes on from NW_028262291.1 coordinate 38,491,173, forward strand.
ATTCCTTTGCGAAGCTCTGTGGGAGAGGTAGGGAGCTAATCTCCTATTGGGGGAGGATAGCTATTTCTAAAGGCTTGGACACAAGGAAAGCATGTGCCAATGCAACTACTGAGACGCTGAGATTTCGGTACTTGCTTGTGTTCCTTGCTTGGTTAGGACTATGCTGAGCTAATCATGTGAAACAATTATGTTTCTTGTAGAGAAATACAGGGAATTTCTTGTACAGAAATACAGGGAAGTATACATGGCCAGTCCAAGATCTCTGCTTAGCTGCTCTGAATCTCCTCCATACTTAATGGGGTGCTCAGAACTAAGGTATTTGAACTTAGATACCTTAAGTAGGTTCTGTCTATGTATCCTGAAATAGATCGCAAATGGGAGATCTGCTAACAGTCAGTTTAGTTTCTGAATTTCTGTACATCAGTTTCTGCTTCCCAGTCTCTCCTTCCTATCCTTTAAAGGGGTGTAGTAAACTAGTATGTAATCTGCTACCTATATAAAATATAGTACCTTTCTTTTTGTGCGTTCTCTTATGTATTGCCTGCAAAGAAGAATTGACTTTAACTCCATACTTATTTGCTAAAATCTGCTTCAGAATTATTCTGCAAAGAAAACAAGAATGACAATATTATCCAAAAGTATCCCATTTTTTTTTCTGTGACTAAAATGCTTTCCTTTTGAGAATCTGTGTACTCAATTTTAATCCTGAGAGAACAGCCATCAATAAATTACAGTTAGCTAATAATTATACAAATTAATTCTAATGGAAATATTCCCAGAAGTTTAGCTACAATGTAATCCATAAAAAAATCTAATATTACAAGATAGATAGTAATATATTACTAATAAATAGTAATATATTTTTGATGAAGAGATAAATAAGATACAATAGCTACTAATTTTGGCAATATATACTGATTTGTAGAAACTCATACAGCTTTCTAGGAATTTCATAATTAATGGTACTATTTTGCTGAATTTTCTACTAATCTTTCTCTTAATGTGGTGGTGCAGATTTTGTCAACTCTTTGAATACATTCTTTCGTAAGAGGGGGGACTTTTCTTCTTGTAAAAGGAAGGAAATGACAATCCTTTACACAGCAGACATGGATAACTAGTAGTTGACTGTTGGTATATGTATGGCACGTAAAACTCACCTCAAAGGCCTGTTCAGACAAGAGACATCTGTGGATTTTTTGCATACAGACAGAATCACTCAGAAGAGGTGGAGGCTGCCATACAGCTTGCTGGTTTCTATTTTTTGTTTCCAGATACAGTATAAATGTAATTGCCTTTTAACAACTTCTCATGTGTGCTTATGATATGTAACTGAAAAGGAGCTTTGCAGTAAAGGACCTGGGGGTCCTGGTGGACACCAAATTGAACATGAGCCAGCAGTGTGCCCTTGCAGCAAAGAAGGCAAATGGTATCTGGGGCTGCCTTAGGAGGGGTGTTGCCAGCAGGTAAAGAGAGCTGATCCCCTCTACTCAGCACTGGTGAGTACTGTGTCCCGTGCTGGGCTCCCCAGTACAAGAGAGAGATGGACATACTCGAGAGAGTCCAATGAAAGGCCACTAAGATGACTGAGGCACTGGAGCACCTCTCCTACGAGAAGAGGCTGAGTGAGCTGGGACTGTTCAGCCTGGAGAAGAGAAGGCACCGGGGGATCTTATCAATGTCCATAAATACCTGAAGGGAGGGCGTAAAGAAGATGGAGCCAGGCTCTTTTCAGTGGTGCCCAGTGACAAGACAAGAGGCAATGGGCACAAAGTGAAACACAGGAGGGTCTATCTGAACATCAGGAAACACCAAGCACTGGCAGAGGTTGCCCAGAGAAGTTGTGGAGTCTCCAACCTTGGAGACCTTCAAAACCTGTCTGGACATGGTCCTGGGCAACCAGCTCTACGTGGCCCTGCTTGAGCCATTCTGTAATTTTGTGATTCTGTGATTTTGTGAACTCACAGTAGACCTGGAAATTTAATTTTCATGAAGTATAATGTATGTTGCACTGGGCTTACTCTGCACAGATAGTTTTTGTATGTACTTGAGTTTAATACATGAACTTCTTTATTACAGGATTCTGTATGAATATCTGAAAAACAGTACACAGGGACATTTTTATTCAGACTAAAAAGAAATGTGGTTTTAATGCTTTATCAAGAATTTAAAAAATTCTTGAAAAATTAATTGAATGTTTAATTCCTATTTTTGTTGCAGTTACACTATAATTTAGCCTTCTAAAAACTGTTTTGACCTTTCTATACTTGATATAAGCATAACCTAACCCTTTTTCTTTTGAGATACATACCAGGGCTACTGCTAAATCTGACAAGAAAAGAAGAGTCATTAGTGAGAACTGTGATAATCTTTGTGATGGGAACATCCATCCTTTAGGTCTGGCCCAAATCTATTTACAAAATCATATGTAGATTAGAATGAGGTTTGTTTTTTTTTTTAATTCTGTGTAAATGGCATAAAAATACATTACACTGTACTTCATCATGTAAATATTAGAAAAGTATTGTTATTCTATGTACTACTGGATCAAATGATCAGTATTTTAAGATGAAAGGTTAAGAATGGATTTGGACTATTGTCTTGAAAGTTCCTGTCATTGCTAGCCACATGAAGAATCATTCTTAACAGTAGGATATTTTTTTTTTCTCTAAATGGTAATTGTTTTCTCCCTTTGTTTTTTTGGGTTTTTTTTGTTTTTTTGTTTTGGTTTTGGTTTTTGGTTTTTTGTTTTTTTTTGAGATAGCTCTCAGCTATATATGGGCTACAAGTCCCTTGTGGAAAAAAGTACAGAAATGTCAGAAACAGTATTTCTCCCCTTCACACATGCTTGCAGTATCTAATGGTACTGTAGTAGTAATTTCCTCAATAGTGGTTCATTACCAGCAGTTAACAACCCCTTCTGGCAATTAACTAATTACCTTGCTTTTGACTATGGTGAAAGGAAATGGCTATGAAGGGTATTGTTTGCTCAATTAACCAAAAGCAATAGACACATGCTTAGTAATAATTGTAGAAAGAAATCCCTTCAAAATGCACTCATCTTACTCAATTGTTCACAGGAGCTGTGAAGTCTGAAATGACAAATTAAAGAAATTCAGAAGAATTAACATGCATTTTTTTTTTCCAAACAAGTATCAGGACAAGAACATTCTTCTGTAAAATGCAAGTTCCTGGGCTCATCCAAGGTTCATGGTATTCTCGGAGCTCAAATTAATGCAGCCATTAGCAGCTCTGGCCAGAACAGTCTCTAGTATCCTGTGAGCTGGATGTAGCCCAGGGGATGATTCTGTTTGGCCAGCTGCCTTTTCCTCAGAAGAGCTGCCACAGCTTCCTCCACGTGGGCGGAGAGATGGATGGATGGGGTTGTATGCCTCCTACAGAGGGCCCAGCAACACCTCCATATGGCCCATCCAGAAAAGACAAGACAAAGCTGGTATCTCTCCTCAGTAAAAAGATTGGGCTCTGTCTCTGTCACAATCCCTTTAGGCTTCAGCTACTCTAATCTGTGTAAGACTTGTAACAAAAAAAGCATCAAACCACAAATTTATAAACAGTTGCTTGCTAAAAGTTCCTCAGTGAAAGATGGCATATTATGAAATAATTTTTGAAATAAAAGAGATTACTTTTATTCAAAAAACAGCTGACACAATTTATCATTTTCCATTTTCTTCAGAGGAAAAAATTATACTTCTTATGCCTCATAATACTAAATCAGTTATCTAATAGGAACCATGAGTGACACAAACTTAATGGCAGTCCTTACCTTTTTGCCCATGTTCTTGATGCTTCTCGGTTCTTTCTGTTGTACCACCAGGACCCAAGCTGACTCCACATTTTGTCGTATGACTAAAATGCCACTGCAAGGTGGGGTGCTCTTTTTTCCCATTTCATTTCCCTACAGATAATAATAATTGGTTCACTTGTAGATGACTGACAACTCTCCAAAAACATCTGAACATTATCACTGGCTTTTCTTTCTTCCCTGTTAGTGGGAATGGAAAAAAGCAACAGCTCCCTCTTGCCTGACCCCTCCCACCTCCAGCCATGAACTACCGCTATTTTCTGGCTGGGAACAAAAGCAGATTTTAGAAACCTGGAGATATGATGACTGCCAATATTGCTCTTCACTTTAGAAATACTAAAAACATAAATACGTTAGAAATTCAGAATTCAGGAACCTTGTATTGTAATGACAATTTCAAAGCATCTAAGAAAAAAAGCCAGATTTATTTTCTTCCTCAGAAAGTAACATTTGTGGCCTTTCCATGTAAAACACCTTCTCCTGAGTGATCTCTGTCCAAACTCAGTTACACCACTTATCTTCCTTACCATTCATGTAAATAAACCAACCCAACAGTCCCTTACCTGCAGTTTGTAAATTCTTTGTGTTTCCCATTATTTTCTCTGACATCTCTTAGCCCTGCACGAATAGGGTTTACTTTACATTTTGCAGTGGGTAAGGCTCTTTGGAGAGGAAATGCAAGGTGTAAAATACATGCAGGTGGCGATATCTTACATTTAATTTATTTCATTAAAACCTTTTGACTAAAGAGTAAGATCTTTGTCTATGTCTAATGATCCAATGTCACTCTGATTTCATAGAAAGCCTAATGAGTGATCAAGTCTTAAAGAAGGCTTGTAGAAAAATTATCTCCTACACATAACTGCATAATCTAATGTGCTTAAACCTGTAGTCAATGCTTATGCTGAGTGACTCAATTATTAATATTAAGCATGTGCAGCTGAGATTAATTTGTAAAAATGTATCATGTGAACCTGAATAACATTTCTACTACCTACATAAGGACAGGCAAATACAGCCCACTACTAAGATAACCATAAAGACTGTTCAATATCCCTGTTCTCTCATTCCTTTCTTTGGATATTCTGATTTAACATCGAACTGTAGTCAATACCCATAGTGTAGCAACTGATACATTAGAGGCTATTTGTCTACTAGCAGCAAAACTATAAATCTGTCACTGTAATAATGAATATTACATAGCTTCCAATCTAACAGGAAGTTTAGTATTTTTTATAACCAATCTTCATTAATTGCTAACCTATTAAACATGTTAATGTTGACCCAAAGAGCTACTATAAATAACACAGTAAAGAATCAACTGACAATAAAAATTAATCTGTACAATATTTCAGAATCAAATCCCATGCCTGAAAGATCACTCCTGCTCTTTAGTTTAATTCTAGATGATTAAAAGCAGATGGAAATGAATGTCCATATGTCTTAACATCCTGTGGGCTCACCATCCTGTGGCTTTTCTTTTTTCTTTTCTTTTCTTTTCTTTTCTTTTCTTTTCTTTTCTTTTCTTTTCTTTTCTTTTCTTTTCTTTTCTTTTCTTTTCTTTTCTTTTCTTTTCTTTTCTTTTCTTTTCTCTTCTCTTCTCTTCTCTTCTCTTCTCTTCTCTTCTCTTCTCTTCTCTTCTCTTCTCTTCTCTTCTCTTCTCTTCTTTATTCTTTGACAACATCTATCACTTCTTGAAACTTTGGAGTATTAGAACAAGTTTAAGTGACCAAAAAGTGTCTCGATCCCATGCTTTTGTCCATCAGAAACCATGAATCATGAATGACAGTTTGGAAAATACAGTCTTCTGTCCTGTTGCTAGAGTGCCTAAGACTTCTGCAGGCAAAGTAAAATGTTAATGTGTTATCCAAAGGAAAGGACAACTACCCAGATGATTAGCAATGCAACACTGAAGATCTGTTTTTAAGAATTAGATTACATTTGTGGATAAAACAGAAAACATTTATTTGTAGTAAAATTTACCATCTAGATGCTGTTTCCTGTGTTATCTTAAAGCCTTTTTTAAAAATTCCTTTCAAATGAACGGATGATGAAATCACGATAAAATAAAGAAGTGTACAGTGCTGTACAGTGTCTATGGTATAACATGAATGAAGACTTCACAAGACAAATTCATACATTCTCTTGCAAACCTCTCAAACTACATATGCAGTTATTAAACTTAGAAATTTCTACTGAAAAATTGTATGCATAGAAACACCAAAGTTCAAAATAATGAAATAACTGTCACAACAATGAAAATACTTTTAAAGAAATGATTTAGCTAAATGAATATAGTTATAGATTTAGCTGAGGGCAAAGATGTATACTATATGCGTAAAATAAGCCCTACTCAGAGAATCCAAACAGCTGCTTATTGACTGAATAATCAGCAACAACAAAGAAAAAAATTCTCTGTCTGTACCCTTCTCTGTAATGCTGTGTTGTCAGGAAAGACATTTTATCTGTGCTCTCCCCATACTCTGAATGGAGGATCATGTTCCAGCTTAGCATAAAGACAGATGCAGTAACACATCATGCCTAAAGTAATATGCCACTTACACAGCAGATGGAGCCCAGTAACTCTGACTAGTTTGGGAAAAAGACCACAAAAGAAGTATTTTAGCATGAAAGGAGAAAAACACAACACAACAGCAGGCATTTTTATTCTTCCCAGTATATTCTCAGCAAGCTTAGCCCTTATTGAAGAAAAAAGCCCATTGTGATAATTGTTTCTCTCTGGCCTGCTACAGTAGAGCAGACACATGCCACTTAAACATGTTCAGTAATATCACTGCAACAACCCTTAGAAATGGAACATTGGTGATTAGTGTTTTAGGAATACCTTTTTCCATTCCAAGGCAAGTAATTCACCTGCTCATTCATCTGCAGAGTGCTGTTCTTTTTACCTTCCTTGTAGATTTTCTTGAAACAATGTGATGGAGATTTTCAAAAGCATTTTGTTGGTGGACTACCTTCCTTTCTGCTGCAGTCAAGGGTAAAAGTCCCCTTGATTTTCAGTAGGAGCAAAGAACTGTAAATTCTAGTTATAGTTTCTTCTTACCATAGGCTTCTGTCTTTCTGGCAACATCATAAATTTTTTAATATTTCTAAAAGAACTACTTTTTTACCAGTCATTCAACAAATACTCAAACAAAATAGTCTGCATATCAATCTTATTGCTATTTCCAAGTACAGAAGCTATAACCTCAAACATAACAGAACAAATTATTAATTGTAATTAGTTTTAAAAAAATCAGCAGTATTAACTAGGATAACCCCTTCTTTTTGAATTTCTATGAAACTGGATTTGTAAACTTATTAAAATGAACAGAGAAAACGTCTATGCCATTTTGTAGGACACTTCAGAATGGTAACATCCAGGCTGCACAGAAAATGGCTGATTTCCACTATAAACAAAAAAGGCATTAGCATTGCATAATAGCTCCAGGGCTGGTTTCAACTGCATTATGTCACATAAGGATGAATGTGAGAATTGCAAGGTGATCTGGGGTGAAAAGCACAGTATGTTTCCTAAACTAGAAACAGACAAAACCTATTGATGCATCCTGATAACACTTACTTTCAAAAACATTTGGAAAATCAACATATCTCCTTAAAAGCCTTCATAAATCTTTAACACCTTGGCACAAGAATACCTATGTCCTGAGCACAGAAGATTTTGTCTGGATCGCAAATTACTACTCGAGATATATATTTTTCAGCTTAAATCTTCAGCATCCTTGGTGCTCGCCTCTGTGTGTAGACAAAAGGCGTCCTTTGACACTCAGCGCTCGCAATGTTTGTCAGTTCTGTGGCTCTGGCTTGAGGCTCTCAGATAGTCATGAGACAATCTGAGGGAGTAGCCAGAGGTTTGAAGTTAACAAAAAGTGACTGAGTTTATATCTAGGACTATGTTAAATAAGGTTAGGTCAGCTGGTTTAAGTAAGCATACTATTTATAGAGTATGCTGTTTTTAAAGTAAGTATTTTTCATAGAAAAACTTAGGTTAATGCCTCATTGTGTCACTCAGTTTGTCTCTTAAAGAGAAGTGTTTGTGAGAGGTCATTCAGAGTTACCATTTGACATCTTTTTTTTACCTATTTGTCTTGTCTTAGAAGGGTTATTTTGTAGATGGAGGAGGAAACTAAATGTGTACACTGGCACTGAAAACTATACAATGTTATTTAACCATCAAGAAAAACAATATATAAACACAAAATATTTGGCAAATGTTTTGAACAATTACTTTTGAGAAACTATAGTCCATGTACAGAGGCCTACAGACAGAGAGCTAAAATTAGTTAAATAATTTTTTTTGAGCAAATTGTACCCGTGAACATTAGATTAGGAAAAAGGCAGGGCCTCCACTGCAGGAATATTATATTACTTTTAAGTGGCCTAGCAATAGAGTTTTCAAGAAAATGTCATATTCTTTTATTGTCAAGCAACTAGCAAAGATCTGTCTTCTTAGAGGCAGATAATATCAACTGTGTGACAGACTGGGAGATCATCTGTGAAAGAGAACTTTGAATGATAGCTGCTTGATACTGAATGGAAGGATGGAAAAGGAAGAACAAGGGGTGTTGTCTCAAGATCAGTGTAGCTGGATTCCAGCTACAAGTACCAAAGTACCAATTCTGTGTGTTTGGTGCTTGAGCTTCTTTTGATGAATATCTGGAAAGTATTTAGTGTGAATGTTTTTGTATGCAGTATTTCAGTGTGAATGTTTTGCATGCAGCATCGCATACCATGCTCCTCCTCAGTAACTATCAGCTGTAAGTAAACTTTTCTGGAGCAGCTAATTCTGACAAGAATCACCAGATCCTCAGGCTCCTGCAACAGACAGTCACACAGACAGGACAAAACCTAGGTGCAAGCTCTCAGACAAGTGTAATAGGCTGCTATACCATGTAGTCAGTCATGCAATGAACGGGAGACTCAAGAACAACACTTCTCACTGTGCCATTTATAGTTTTATGAATGCATAGGATGGATGTTCATCTTATGCTAGTTTATCAGCAGGATCTCTTAATTTTACCACACAGTTAACATAGCGAATGTGCCTGCATAGGATCCTTTTGATATTTTTTATTTTGTCTCTTTTTTTTTTTTTTCCTTTATGCTTGAAATCTTTTCTACCTTGATCATTTGCACATTCATTGCATGAATAAGTCAGTGTAGGAATGTGGTGGTGTGCCCTAACCACTCATTTGTGACAAGGAAGAAAGAATTTTTCTACATTGTCTAATTTTTTCTTAGAATAATTTATTTTTAACTTTTCTATACTGAAATATTTCTGTAGTTTTTCTGTACTAAAGTACATTCTAGCACCTAAAGTTTCCTCTGCTTCATTTTCTTCCACTTCTTGGGGTTTTTTTCCTCAAATGGTGCAGTGTAAATCATGTGCAGATAATTTCTGACATAATCAGAATTCTAAATGAGCATCATCTACTAAACATTTTGCTATAGCACAATATATGAGTAAATATGTCACTGTCTGATACTGAAAAAACACAGCCCACATATAGCTGTAAGTTAATGGGAATTAAAAAATGAGGGAAGAAATAAAATTGAGCCTTCCAGTTTAATGCAAAAAAATATTTCTTGTTTTTTTAGGTAGACTGGTGTAATTCATTATGAGACATTTCTGAGCTAAGAGAATGCCTAATGCTTAATGTTAAAATATTAGAGAAATAAAACTGACATTGGATGAAACTGTCTTTGAGATTTCTTCCCATGAACTTCCCATTAAAGTACTAAATATCATATGCTACAATTTATTCTCTTGTATATGATTGCAGTTGTTAATCGACAATGTGTAGATTAACTAAAAAGCTAAGATGTTCTGGTCTCACCATTACGTTCACCTTCTAGTTCCCTGTAGTGGTACTGGGAACTAATTTTTTCCCAGCATGGCACCACTCTTTCATGCTGACTCCCTGATGTCCAACATGGGAGGCAGAGAACAAGATACACAGCCCAAGAGAAGGTAAGCTTACCCATGTGGTCTAACTCTGTGTTTTCTCTAACACAAGGACTGCAGCTACCGTTGTTGAAATTATTGTAAAGGAGGGTAAAGTACTGGATTAGCTGTAAAATATGTCATATTTTACACTACAGATTAGCAATAAAAGTCTAATTCTACAACAGTCTAAGTGTATCTTAGATGAAGTATTTTGTGGGCAGTATGTATAACTAAGATTTTTTTGTTCCTGAATAATCTGAGTTTGTTCTTCATTTTCAGTACTGTGATGAAGGCCATATGCAAATTTATTACTACTTACAGATTACTTGTAAACTACTGCTTTGAATGAGGGCTATTCATAGCTTACTCTTTATGCCACCAACTTACTACCTGTCTCACCTCCAGATGGGTCCCAAATTCATCAATGCTTCCCAGCATAATTTTATGAAGACTTACAGTGAAGATATTTTCAGGGAAACATGTTTGTGTAAGCATATGCAACTCTCTCTAATTCTGCCAACACCCTTCTGACCAGAAATGCATTTTTGTATATTTGTCTGCTCAACACAGACATGACTGGTAAAAAATGCTTGCCAAGCCTTGAACATGGTACGTATGATTCACTAATCTTATCTTTTATTTTTACACATTAGTTATTCAACAATAGCAGCTGGTGGCACTAAAAAGAATTGACATTCGGTAATACCAGGTACTGTGACTGTTAGCAGCTGTCCAGATATCTTATCTTCAAAATAGGTGATCGATTAGTGCAACACATTTAACACAATCTATGTTCAGGAGAATACTCTGAAGATGTATGTACATGGACAATTTCTAGCATGAAATGAGAGAAGCATGAATGAAAATCCTTGTGGAAATCCTAAATGCTTCTGCTGAAAAAAAGTACATGCACTGACAAGTGAAACAGCATACAGGTCTTTGAGTAGATACTACTTTACCTACCATTCTTCATCAATGAGCTGTAAATGATTGTCATCTTTGATGACATAACTGGTAAAGTAAAAAGGGTGGGAAATGACAAAAGACACAGCATCTCATTCATGAAGGAAAATCACATACAAGAAGTAGTAGTCTGGCACGGAGACTAATTGCTTGTTTATTGCTTTTGAAATGTTACTTGTTCTACACACATTGATTAAACAGTATAAAAAACAACCTCAACAAAATCCATGAACTCACTTATACTGAAGGTAAACTATTTTATGGTCATCAATTTTCAATTAAATATTCTGCATTGAGCCTGCAACAAGGAATGTGTAATGTAACTCTCATTTGTAATGAGAAATCAATATTTGATCAAGCGTTTCTAGAAAATATTATGTGAAATGCTACTATAAAATTCGTAATATTGCAACCAGACTGTGGAGCATGTTACAGAGAATCCAATGCAATGATCAAATGGAACAACAAAACAAACTGACAGGGATTGCCAAAATGAAAAAAAAAAAATCAAGCTTTTTTTGACTACTTTCCTAAAGAAACAGATGCAACAAGGCCAACCTGAGTCTAAAAGTGGGTTTATGGTATTTAAACCATACAGTTATGAGCAATTAAGCATCTGACAATTGGAGCCCTATTAAAAAATATATAGAATCTCAGAAATTGTATGGTACAGTTACCTAAGAGGAAAGGTTAAGAAGAAGTACAAAGTATGAGCTAGAACCATGGAATGGTGAAACATCACCTTTCTCAATGATACACACTATTATCAGAAAACAAGACCAGAAGGAATATTTTTCAGAAGAGCTGATATCCAGGTTAGACTGAGAGGGTAGAGAAAGGAACATATGTGTGGGAAAGCCAGGGTTGAGATACTGAACAACAGGCAGAAGAGAAAAGAATAAAACAGATATTAAGCAGTAACATTCCTTACCATGGACCTATTTCTGCATCATCTGTGAAATTGTTACCAGATGCCCTGTGGAAATAAGCAATTTGTCTTGGCCAAAGGCTTATGGTGCCTGTGAGACTGTCAGGACACCGGGGATTACAACATCAAGTATGGAATACATTAAACCTAGCCATAGCTTTTTGAAAGTAGTTAGTCTGAACTAATCAGTGGGAAACCCATTGTGTCATAAGTATCTAAGGTAGGTAAAAAGTAGTGGAAATCTTCCACTGACTATAAAGCAAGCTAGACAATGGTCTACTGTATCCTGTTGAAGGTGGATGCAGTTCATTTGTCCCCAGATAACTTATCCTCCACATGGGAATAACAGCATTTATGGGAATCAGTCATGAAAATTATTAAATCCTTATCCACGACTACTTTATGGCCAATCTGAACATACAAGAGGAGCTGAGACAGCAACAAGAACACTCAATGGCAAATCACAATTGGAAGGACTTGCTCTTCAGATGGATAAAAGGACTCCAGAAGAGAAAGCACTGCCAGCTGTGACTAGGTACAACAAATGAGGTCCATCAATACCTTCTGTGCACTTTTAGAGCAATATCTCAGTACAGAGAATCCTGCTAAAATATATGCTACGCCTATGGCTGGGACAAACCAGTAAGCCAACCTTTGTTAAAGAAAAATATCCAATTTGCCAATCAGAAGGGTGAATTACTTCTTTAATGAAACAATGGGAAGTAAAGCATTGAGAAATGTCCCAGAGAATGGGAATGACCCAGTGAAGCAGAGCAGTTTTAAAATTTAAATCACATTCTTATAAGTATCCTTCCTTGGTGAGAAGAGGAGGCTTTGCTTCCTGTAATTATTTCCTACTGATGCACAACAAATGGCGTAAAGACGGAGTTCTGCACAGGGTGGGTCCCCTCTAGAACCTCTTGAGTGTTCTCTGCAGGCTGAGGGAAATGCTTAGGGGATGATGCTGGGAAGCTAGAGATAAGTTTTCAACCCACATATGTTGTTAGTCTATCTAAATGTAGCAAAGGAATCAAGCCTGTCTCTCTTAATTTCAAGAGTTAGATGATATAGTAACACTTCATGGAAACATGGAAAAGAAGTGCTGGGAAGAACTCAGATCAGCCAGTCTCTGCCTCTACCATGGGCCAAGTTAACCATGATTAATTTACCTTTCTGACTGCCAGAGCCTTTTAAAAGGCAATCTTCTCAGTATACCAAGAGAAAAAGCTGTAAGTCTCCCAAGTCACCTGGAAATGCTAGTTTATATCTGCTGTAGTTGCCGGGCAACCATCACAATCTTCCAGTTACTAAAAATTGTCTGACTGGAGTTGACCTTACTTTTATGCTGTGGTTACCCCTGCAGCCTTTCCCAAAATAACAAAACTCTGTCAATCTGCCAGAAAAAAAATTCTGTCATTACACTGAAATTTTGCAGCCCATTAGTCCATAATATGAACTACTGCCTTTAGGTGTCCCAAAGGGATGAGCTGCTAAAGCAAGTGATTTATTTCTGTTAGAAGCGAGGCTTTTGTTTTTCAGCACATGTGCATTCTTTCTTTCATTTTTTTTTAAACAAATATTCATATTGATTCTAAGCATGAAGACCTGGGGACCTATTCTGCGCTGCAGTCTTGGCCAAAATCTCAATTAGACTGGATAGGAACGCAGCCTATTTTTAAGAATGCAGTATGTGGCCTTTGTGGCCTTACAGCAACAAAACACATGTCAGTAATTACCATGTGTCAGTGTCAATATACAGATCAATATCAGTGCAGAATTGATAGTTAAGAAATTCCATGTCAATTAAATCACATTAACTTTTAATTTATTTAACATTTATTGCTTATATTGCAAAAGAGGCATGAAAAAGAAACTGTTTTACAAAAGTAGATGGATAACATTCCTACTTCGCAACCAGGAGAGAGAAAAAAGAGAGTGTTAAAGGTTCTTAAAGACAAAGTACTCAGCCTAAATTCCAGTGTTACTTCATGCTCCTAATTCATTGACATCCAAAATTCTTAAAGGAACCATCCAGAAAGAAACTGAATATTAACCAGGGAGCTACTAGGGTAATCTTTAGCTCACCTAACTTTATCTAGCTTAAATGGATGTTTCTGGTTCAAGCTACATTCTACTGACAGCGGAGAGAGCTCCCAAGGAAGGTTCATCCCATTTGAATGGTGTATTTCTGTCTATATTGACAAGAGTTAGACACAATCTAGATGAGTAACTTAAAACAGATACCTAACTTTTAGACAGCTGATGTGCAGTGAGATGAATTACTCAGTTATACGTAATCAATGGAAAGTACTATGCAGATGGACTTTAAGGTCACATTGCAATTATGTGCAACAAACTCTGGTCTCAGATTAGCTCTGTGATTTATGCACTGAACACTACCCTTTCCGTAGATACTTTTAATGTATTGGAGAGATATTTTTTCTAGCACTTTAAAAAAGATATTTATTAGATTAAGTGACTCACTGTTTCTTTCCAGCTAGATTTCATTTATGTTCTGCAAGCTCAACATCTTAGCCTGGAAAGTGATACAATTGTGTTACAATAATATGACTCATACTTAACCTACTTAAAAAAAAATATAGCACAAGGATTGCCAAGTAAAATTATAATATAACAGTGTTAAGTATAAGAAAGTTATAAGGACCTCCAACAAAGAACACAGTGATTCAGGATCCCCCTTGGCAAAATTTCAATTTGCCTCCTATATCACTCAAAAAGAAACAAGCCTTAAAGGAGATGTAAGCATAATTTTCTTGCACTTTACAGCCTATTTGGGCTTTATACAAGTATATATTTTATATTGAATGTAATGTAACTTTGCATTTCTTTTTCTAAGATGTTGATGTTCACACTACTGCTGGTGAAGTCCATAATGAAATTAATTCAGTGATGTATAATCCTAACTTTATTTGCTCGCCCACTGTTAAAAAATTAATGTGAAATAGTATCTTGAAAGTGATTTGTATATGCTTCATAAAAACATTCTGCTGCGTATGTTCTTTTTCTATATCAAATGGAAGTACTTCCTGTTGAAGTTTCCAGGGAATCATTATAATAATCCAGGAATTATTGTAATAGTCTTACAGTCTGCATGTATAAAATGCTGATTGATGTGGTACCTTGGTAAGAAGATATCTAATAATTCACCTGTATTATTCCTAAACCTTAAGCTGAGGCCACACTGGGCAATGATGTCTAAGGTAGTGCAAAACAAGGAGCTTCACAAGTGCTTTGAGCATGAGCAGTTGCACAAAAGAGACGCTTACTGCTCTTCATATTTGTTTTCATCCCTATGCTGTTTTATTCCTTAATACCAGACTAATTGTGGAGCTACATAGTGAATGTAGGGAGCAACTACATACTGCAATAACCATTCAATTATCTGTGTCTTGTGCTGAATTAGTTTTAACCCAGGTCAGTTCCCCCACCCCAATTTTAGAGTCATAGTCTTGTAAATGTGGCATAGGGCATAAGGGTGGGGAAGGGAGATAAGATGGGATGGAAAGGCAAAGAAACAGGAATGAACAGCTGGGACCACTCACCTATTTGACTATGCTGATTTATGTGGGTTTAATGTTTGTGAGAAGATCACCTCAGGCACCTGAGCAGCAGAACTGTAAAATGGTTAATATAGGCATGTTTAGTGCCATTGGTTAATTTTCCTTCAAGCTAACTAATTTTTAAATAGTTTTACAATAATCTGGTAAAAGCAATATGAACAGTCAGTGAGTAAGTAATCTTATGCATATGTTTAAGATTAGCAGGTTTAGAACAGACCTGCAGGATTTTCACATATCAAATCACATGGATATTTTGCTTAAATGGCACCTGCTGTTTTTAATATCTGAGTGCTTTCAATGAAGATATCAGCAGAGCAAGCAACGATGCATCTAGTGAGATTGTGCGCTCAAAGATGAATGGTATCTGGAAGTAGGACAACAGCAGAATGTAAGCAGATATGCTAGAGGATATAATGTCAGTGGCTGGAAGCTATTTGAGTAGCAAATGCTGCAAGTTTTATGAATGGCTGTCAGGAGCCAATTGTATAAAAGAAACCTTACATAAGCCACATAGAAGCTTGGGAATAGACTTGTAAAATATTTTGTGCTCCATCCTTTAGGATCATATGGCAAATCTAGGTCTAGATCTGAATCTAGATGGGATTGATCTTGGTAGAGCAGTACAGAATCTCCCTGAATTAATTTCTAACCTTAGAAGACCATATCTTTCAGAGATAAATAAATACATTCATTAATATAATGATGGAGAAGCCTTCTTGACATGTCATTCCAGTAGCTAGTTATTCACAATTCTAAAAATGCAAACAAAACTACTGTGAAATTATCTGTCTTCAACTTCCAGCCTCTGGAGCCTTTCACACTTTTTTAGGCTAGTCTGAGAACTCATTCTGTACCATCTAGCTGTTCAGATACTATGATCAAATCATCCCTGAACTTTCTTGGAATTAGTGTGAACAGATGTTTCCTAGAACTCTTTCCTACTGGGAATATTTTTCTACTCTTTTTATCATTGTTATGGCAAAGGCCAGCTTTAGGCATCAGGAAAGTAGGTATGGCAGACATCTGATGCCAACAAAATGCCTCCAGGATGGACACTTGTGGCTTTGGCTGCTTACTTTGTCTGCGGGAAGAAACAGGAGACAAATTACTTGAATAGTGAAACATCCCAAAGAATCCAAATCTCTATTTTCCATCCAAAGCCTTTATCCTAAACACAACATATATTAGCCTAACAGCAAAAATTTCAATGACCGTAGATGCCAAAATATTTTCCTAAAAATATTAACACTAATAAAAGGCATTCCATCCAAGAATTATAAATCATTTTACTAGCAATCACACCCAATTTACAACCATACAGGAACTAAATAGTCACTTGCCTAAAGTCAAAGTACTATTCAGAAACAGATCTGGAAATAAAACCAAACCTTCTCTTTGAATGTTCATCAGAGAATGTATCAAGCGTGTTCTATGGTTTAGTATATCTATTTAAAGCACAAGTGAAGTTTTTAAAAGTTGATCTGTCATTTAGATATTAAAATCATTATTTGGTATGAGTTCACACAAATGATGGCATCTAAAACTTAAGATGCCCCAGAGAAAAATGCACAAAGATTTAAAATGAACTGTTTAACCATCATTTAAATGACAAGGTTTTTTTCCCCTCTGCCATGTTCTTTTTAATAAGTCTGAAACACACAAGAACTTTTAACTACTTGATTACTTGAATCTTATTTTATTTCTATTTGCTTTATATCTAAGGTTATTTGGTCAGGTGGGGTTGCATCACCGGGCCCTTAGCATCAATAGAACAAATAGGTCTGACACTAGTGAATGAATACATACATACTTGCGGACATCTGCTGTCCTAATTTCATGCAGCTGAAATTGTAGGTTTGCTCAACAGCTGTTCATATGCACCATTAGTGCCCTCTGCAGTATTATAACGTAGTTGTGGTATGCAGTATGATAATAAAGGTTCAGAAGAAAAGAGTGGCAGAGCTCTGAACATTAAGGAGCCAAAGTGTGAGAAGAATATGCAATATAGTAACCAGAAGTGTTCATTTGATTTCCATCAATAGTGTGGTACAATATGATTGCAGTTTGATTTTGAATGAGGATCTTCACTCATGCAAGCTGCTGCACTGACATCAGCTATCAAAATAACTCCAAATTAGAAGGCTGACACTGCGTTGTGATGGTTGTATGACATTGCTAGGAATGTGTGCATGTGTCTAAAGTGATTCAGCACCCAGTAATGGCCTTCCAAGGCCCATTGAAACTATAAATGTTCTTGACTTTGTGGCAGTGCTACTCTTACTCTCCGTTTTGTGCAGCCTGTCATCATCTCAGCTATTGATTTAATTTACTCTACTGGCTTTATCCTGCTTAACCATGGTAATCCCAAACCTGCTTACTCCCACATGTCTTTCTCCCATTCCTAATAAAGTTTTGCTGAGTGCATGTTCTGAATATTTGTGCCACTGCTTGTTTTTCATCAAAGTCCTAAAACTGCTACTCACACCTTTATAATATCAGCAGTAGAGAAGCATTCAGTGAAAGACCCCATAAATTCTAGACTTATCCCCAAGATACCAATGATAAGAGGCAGCATATCTGCTCTTGCACCAATTTACACTGCTCGGCTGTGATCTTCCTGTGTCATGTCCTCTCCAGCAACTTGTCCCAGCCAAGGCTGGGAACGGGGGGATGCATAGAACTATGATGTCTGTCCCATATAACTAGACTGGAGTTTGTATGCTTTTATGTTTTAAAGTTTTCTTCAAGAACCTATGGCAAATGTGTTGCATGTGCTTCTCATTGGTAATAACTGAGGAGAAATCTCTGATACAGAACTGTTTTGTTTGGATAATAAAGTTACAAAATAAATGAAATTTTCAGATTAGAGAAGGCTGTGCTGTATTTAAGAGATCATGCATGAGTGACGTTGGGAAGAAATAACTAAGGTGGTGTTCTTCATTGGAAAGGGTAAATAAGGGGAGTTCAAAATGAGGTAGCTTGCCTATCAAGACCATTTGCATACTGTTACATAATTAGTGTTATTATGAGGTCTTGAACATCAAAACAATCTGTTTACTTTTATTGCAATTTTAGCTAAACCATAATATCAAAATGCAGAAAGAACTTTGCACCATTCCCTCTGTTTAAGTACAGAGTTAATAGGTGGTAATCTGGGAAGTAGTAATTTTAAAGTGGTTTCAATTCCTGAGATCATTTAGAAATAAAAAAAGAGAAATTATTTTTGATCTAGCTGACTGTGTGATAAAGATCAGGAATAAAATGCACATACGGGCAGATATTTGACATATTGTCTGGAATAATCTAGGAGTTGAATAGCTTTATACGATAGTAAAAAACCTCTTGTTTTTGTTGTCAGCTGATGGAAAACTCCTAAGACTGGATATAGAACAGACAGCTCAGAGAGAGGGAGTAATAAGTGTGAAGATGGCAGCCTGAGACGTACTTTCCCGACTCTTTAAATTTTCTAATGCAGCTCAGTAAGATGCCATAACGCAAGGGCTTTGAAGGGGCCAAAGGCTGCTCAGGCATTTTTAACACTTGAGATAAACAAGACTACATTACGCCTCAGGAGAAAGCAACATTTCTAGAATGGTATCACGCTAATCAAAATAACGTATTTGTCCTAAAAAGAGCTGGCACATTATTGCCAGCAGGATGAAAATTTGTGAAACATGTTTGGATTCTCTGAAAAAAAAAAAGAGAAAAAGAATCACAGACATGACTGGCAGTAAATGTAGGAGGGTGAGTTGGATGTTTTGTTTGGGTAAGAGGTTTTGTTTGCGCAGACCTTTTTTAGTATGTCACACATGGCTGAGTCTTGATAGCCTTACCCAGGCTTAAAATTTTAACCGTCACTCAGAGGTCACCTCCCACAGGACAGTATCTTACAGCTACCAGCCAGTTCATAATGAGAATAGCTTGTAGCAAATCCAAGTATCTGGAACATTTCAGTGGACTGGGAGTTTAAAGTGGACCTTCAATTTCTGGATTCGTAGCTTTTGAATTTAATAGCTATTTTTATCTTTGTTATAACCTCTGGTCAAGTGAAAATCTGTTCAGCTTAATTTTCTGTCTCTCCTTAGGGTTGACTTCTTAAAAGGCAGTGATTTGCAAAAAAAACCCACTTTGTGATACCACAAATAGAAGGCCCTGAGAAAATGGGGAACTTTATGGTTTCTAGACAAGAGAGCTGCCTCAAGCCTTGGCCATAGGATGCTCCTCTTGGACTTTGGCCTACTACTAAGATATCAGTGTATATATTAACCCATAGTATATTCTAAGGCTAGTGAGAAAATAAACTTTCTGCCCCTACATGCAAGAAAACCAGGAAATCTCCAGACCACCCTAAAATCACTTTAAAAAAGTTTGACTCCTAAAAATATTTTTGGTTTGCCAAAAATAAAGCATGTTTGCCCCAGGGGCTCTCTCCCACACACTACTCATCAGGCTTGATTTACAGCTCCTGTTTTGTGCATAGAGTCTAAATAGTCACTGGCACACAAACAGGTAGCCAATACCCATTTTGATGCACAGCAGCATCAGAAGCTGCAGTAAGGGAAGATCTGGCCAAAATACAAAAATTTCTCTGGAAACTTTTCTGTTTATCTGAAGTTATACCTCTGATCAAACCGAGGGGATCTCAACGGATCATTTCTCTGATTTTTGTTGAACGCGAGTCAGCAGTGCGCTCTTGTGGTGATGGGGCTAACTGTGTACCAGGCACGGAGATGGACCACAGTTAACAGGCCCAGGGAAGTGGCTGCTCCCTGATGCTTGCTTGGTACCCAGGAGGCCACTTCTGGTGTACCCAGTCCAGGCTGAGACCTCAAAACGAAATGATACAGGCAAAGTAAAGAAAGTCTTCTGGAGGGCCACTGAGATGATGAGAGGCTGCAACACATGCTCTTTGACAAGGAGCTGAAGGAACTGGATTTCTTGAGCTTCAAGGAAAAGGCTGAAGGGAGCAGCTGCAGTCTTCCTAAGTCTGTCTGAAGAAGGGTTGTAGAGATTCTGCCACCAAAATCAAATCTGGGTTTTGTGTTATTAGTAAAAGTACTGGAACTTCCTTTCTGCGTTTCCCCAAATTTTGGAAGTATAAACAAATACAAACCTTTTGCATATATATAATAGAAGATTGTCTTCTTCATACTCTTAAGACTTACTAAGTAGCACTGCTAATGAATCAACAGCAGTCAGGCACGAAAGGGTGAAGGTCCTTTCTAACTGACTGACACTTGCCCATTTATCTCACTTTCCTGATCAGGTATGACATAATGGGACAGATGGTTAAACTGAAAGACTGTTTTGGTAAGGAGAATTTGCAAAATGTTTGGACAAACGTATTTGCACCAGCAGTCACCTCAAGATTTGGGGAGTATGACAAATGCTGCACAGCCATTAGTGACAGAGCAGGAGTTAAGGAAGAGGAATAACTCTGTCTGATGCCTTAAATATATATAAATTAATTTTATGTCTGCTCATATAGTTTTAATGCTCTGGTTCTCTAGTTTCTGTATGTAGGACCATTTCAGTTTTGCCTCTGTTACTAACAGTCTCTGAATTACTGTTGATACAATTCTTCACAGCTTTCAGCTGACAACTTTTTCTCTGCTTCAGCAAATACATCTTCTTTGTCTATACTTTTAAGCTCCACCTTACTGCCACCTGTATTTAATGAAAATGCCCAATCACATATTTATAAAGCAAAGAATGGAAACTCTGGGCTCCTGGTGTGACTTATATATCTACAAAATTATAATTCACTTGCAAAGCTGCAGCTTCCTTGTATTCCATCTAGATGAGGGATATGAGTACATTTATCTCCTGCAAAGATCCTCTTACTTCATTTTTTACTATCCTGTCTCATCCCTAAGGCTCAATAGCTAAATTTACACCTAGCTATATCTGCTAGGAAAATATCGTCTGGTGGTGTGGCCCATTTTCCATGGTAAAACTCTACTGTTCCTGATGGAAGGAAAGAGTTGACTGTCTTAAGTTAGATAGTAAGGCCTTCCAACCAAGGACTGCCTTGTGCTACCTATTTGTACATCACTAAGTGAAATAGAATTCTATTCCATGACTTCAATATGCCTAACTAAATTAATATATATATTATACGTAACTGCTTAAGGTGGGGATTGTTGAGATATTGGGAGGAAATGTATCTGCCTTTAATCCTCAGTCAAAATAATCCAAAAAAAGGAATTCTTATGGCAATATCATGCAAGCATGTATTGGGATGGGGCTAGAAATAATGGTACTAGATGAATCACTTCCTTCATTACTTTCTTATAGCACAGAGAAGGTCTTCCATTAAATGTCAGCCTTGATCGAGTCTGATGGAGAGCAGCAAGTGAACAGCCTGATTTCATTAAGTCTTTTAGAACACAGTAAATTTATAATACTTTATTATCTTCTGTACTGTATTTGTCATGAAAAAATAATCAAGTTCTGGTTGATTTTTGTCTCCAATAAATCTTGATCAAAAGCTGAACATGCACAACTTTTAATGCCTCACATACTCTATAAATTGCTGTACTTTATTACTTTGGCTTTTTCAATATTCAGCAATTTACCTGACTGATCACTTTTGCTTTCCTCTATTTATAGCTTCATGGACTTCCCTGGTCATTAACCAAAGTAAGCATATAAAAATAGAATTTGCATAGGAAAAAAATAAACAAAACTTCCAAAATGAAAAGAAGATCAGAAGTGAAAGCATACAACTTCTTCTGAAGTAGTCTCAAGCCAATGCTGGATGTCATGGGTCAGAAGGTCTCACAGACACTAACTATAAACAATGAAATGTCAATTCAAAAGTGAACTAAAGAGCTAGAAATTTATCTTCACTGCAGAATTAACTCTAAATATACCTTGAGTATTGCCACCATGTGCAAATCGCATCTCCATCTTAGATGATGACAATGAGGTGTGGGCCATCTTAAGTGCCATGCACAAGTGTAATCCCTTTTTTAAAATGTAATCATGATCTGAGTTCAAACTAATGGATCCTAAAGGAACATGTATGGCAATTTAATACAACGCACTACCTTGTAGTATGATGCTGCATAATATGAGCACATATTGTATCACATATTGTGTGACATTGTGTCACATATTGAATTACACATATTGAATGACACATATTGTGTCATTCAAATGCCATAGATCTTCTGTACTTTCCCACAATTGCCTATGAGGCCAGGGAAAATACCCACCAGGCTTATTTTGCTTCTTTGCTTAAAAGAACTGACTACACAACTCATAGAATAGTTCAGCTTACTCTGGTGCAAAACCCAAGAGGATGTGACCCCCAGGAGACTTGCTGCCTTACACAGTTGAGTGCTGTGCAGGAACCAATGCTGGCTGACTTGATCAGGAAAACTTTACTGTAGATAAGCCATACTAACTATGCAGTAACAATATACATTAAGCAAATTTACAAACTTGTTTCCTTCTCAAAATATCTGAAGGTATTAGAGAAATTAGCTCTGAGAAATTTACAATGAGAAATAGAAGGTTATTGATCTCATAAGCTAAACTGAACTGGCATTGTTGTGATGATCCCTCTGAAGTGTGTATTCTTACCCAATGCACAGAAGAAAGAACAGTACAATTTGAGGTAGTAGAGAGAAATGGCATGGATGGAGAACATGGAAAATAATATCTAAAAACATCCTTGCTATTTCATGAAGCAGTATTATGTCTTGTTTGTTTTGCTTGTTTGTTCATTCGTTTTTCCCCAGAACTTTGTTTTCTGAGGCATCTAACCATACATGTGGCACCATCTAGTGGCCTCATAAAAAATTACTACAATTTTGAGACCATCTTTAACTGCATGTAATTACTTTGGTTTGGGGATGTCTAATGAGTTACTTAGGTATAGAATTCCTGATTAGTGAAACCTTGATTTTTTTAGTCATAACTGGCACGAAGGTATCATCACTGATTAAAAGTCAGAGCAATGTGTTAGAAGCTTCTAAATAAGACTATAATATAAGAATCTATCACCGTTTCAAATTCTGATACTCTAGTCTCGGATATTTGAATAACGGTGTATGCAACCAAGACGCAGCATTCTTCTTTGAAGTGAAATCCTAAGTCGAAATAAATAGCAAAACCAAAGGACAAGTCTGTTCCTCAGATTCTCATTTGATGCTGAGTTCTTTGATTCAGTTCTGCAGTGTACATGCCTGTTAGTCTAACACAATGTATTAGAGATAATGTTTTATGTGCTATTGGTTTCCGGGTCATAGCTCTTCCCTTACGTCTCAGATCTCCCACCTTTGGAAACTAGACTAATGATTTAGAGTGGGAAGGTACTGGCTTTCTTTAAAAAATGAAGTGGTATTTTCAGATCTTCCCCAAACTCAGCTAATTTGCAGATCTGTAGATCTGTCCTTAGTCATTGAGTTGTTTGCATACTTCTAAAAACCATGCAGTGATATTGCTGCCTTTCCTATGTCAGCCTTTTTTCAGTCTCACCTCTCTTGTCAGGTAGGAAGTGCAGATCTATTAGATGATTCTGTGTTTTACTATCTTCATATATATATATACATATAACACAAGCTAGACTACCGTTTTTCTTACAAAACACTGCTCTTGTTTAGGTGACAAAGTAACCTTGTACAGTAGGTGAGGTGACAAGAAAATCTTCAAGCTATACAATGAAGATCTGCAATAGATCATTTTCACTGCAAAATCCCCCTTTTTAACTGTCTTCATGAATGAAAATTGCTTTCTACTGTAGGTTGCATTAAGTCTGTGAGCCTTCTCAAAATCTTTAGAAAGCAAATGTGTTATTCCTCACTATTTTATCACTTTTCTGGTCCATTTGTGGGATTTAAGAGAAGACGCTTAAAATAATGAGGTTATCTCTAATCCTAAGCAATTAGCAAGTCCCCAAAAGCCTTCAAATCAATGAAAAGTCTATAAGCAGAATTTTTTAAAAACTGTATAATGATTATATAACTGCTAGAAACTCTACTAGAATGGTAAAAAGCAACCTGTATAAAAAAAAGCTTATAAATTCCTGTCTTTGGAAGAGCAGTTCATGCTGACTGACACGGTGATAGATTAAGATTAAAATTCCCTTCAGTAACAAAAAGATAGATTACCTATACCTGTGAGGAGTTAAGCAAAGTTCCCTCAATGTTTCTGCTGCCTGTGTACATGGGCTTGTGTAGACAGCCCCAGTCTCACTCTGCCTATACTTTGGAGCAAGTTACCTTCAGGTTAGAAATGGTTAACTAGTCAAAAAAACCAATCAGTTTATGCGATGTGCCACATTCACACTGCTGTACTCCTTCTGTCTAGCTTGGAGGTTGCTGATTTGGAGCTATTTTTATTTTGTCCCATGCTATGGAGCTTATATATCCCAAATCTCCTTATCTGAGTGAAGTACAGTGCATGGATTCAGCAGTCACACTTGAAATAGCAGGTTTGTACAATCTTAGTTTTTTGACAAAAAAAAAAGTAATTTCTCTCTGCCTTTTCTCAGGTTTACAGTCTGTCCTAATTTGCAATTGCCTCCAAATGTAAATACTGTACAATTATTTTTCTCTAGAATTCCTATGTTATGAAGATATTACAAAACAGCACTTTGGCCAGATAGATCCTTTCTAACTGATCTATAAATCTTTCTAAATTTGATCTTCCATTAAGTTAATTTTCTCATCACTAAATAGCAATACATTGTTTCCACAGCACAATAATCAATAAAAAGAAAAATAATTGTATGCAAAATCTTTCTAAAAAATTAGCCACCTAGTAGTAAGTCAATCCCAGGTGTATGTATCCTCCCCTTATTTAAAGGTTCTTGAGCCTAAAACAGCTGCTGCTGGTTTTGCTGCTACATCAGATTCAACTTAGGAAAGGACATGGTCATGAGAACTGACAAACAGCAATTCTCTGATTCAGAAACATCTAGAAATACCCTGGATAGGAGAAGATAAATTCCAGTGATCTGCGAACATCACAGATGGCCATGTAGTTGGATTGGAAACTGAGACTTTTTTCTGCCAGCAACAAATATTCATGACTTTGCCAAAAGATCCAATTGCAAAGACGGCTGAAACAAATCTAGAGGTGGCAAAACGTATGAAGTACAGGTCTCAGAAGTCTTTATGAAAACTTAATTTTAGAAGGGTATGAATATAGAATCTCCCCATGTGAAACAATGGAGGTGAAAATCAGATGGCAGACTAATAAGAGTTAAGCATTTGAACTTTCAAAATTAAATACTGGTATGATTCTTGCACATATCCAGTCCTGTTAAAATTCTCTTTACTCTTCTGGAGAAAATTTCAAGGAATCCATTACTAGAAATTTTTTGCTAAGCGACTCGAGATGATACTTTCAAATCCTGATAACAATTCCTGATGGTTCCCTACATCAACTCTGCTGAAGCTTTTAGAAATCAGATGTGAAAGCCTCACGTAAAGTTGGTGGTCAAAGAATTTACAAAAACATATAGTTTCCTCAGTTGTTAGATTGTGAGTCTGGGGGGCTAGATGCACTAGGCTCATATAAGTATTGGGATGCCAGCCACTGCAGTACTTGGTTTCTGTCTGTCCTGGTGCCTAATGCAATTCACAATGCTCTCATAATGATTGAGAGAGAGAAAGAGAGAGAGAGGGAGACTAACAGAGACTGGCCAGTGTGAAATGCCAAAAAGAGAAAAGTAGGCCAAGTTCTCTAAAGAGTTAGTTATTTCCCCAATTCAATATTCACAACCATGAACCCCCTTTGTGGATGTCATTGCCAAAGCGACTTATCCTTTCATCCTCACCAAAAATGGATGAAAAGGAAAGAAAAGAAGGAAATTGTTCTTCTGCCTTTTTTTCCTGAAGAGTCAGTAGTTAAAATAGTTAGGCATATTCATCAGCATGAAAATATCGCTCGAAGCAGCCAGTGCAATCTGGGCATTCAGACCAGGTAGCTATTAACAACTCCTTTCAGCCATCAATTATACTGATTCTGCAGGCAGGGTGAGTAGGAGAAAGTCAAATTAGCAGCTGACTAGGTCCTTAGTGAATGCAAACTGCAACTCAATACTGAACTTTGACAACTAAGGGTCATGCAGACGTCTAATGCCACCACCTCTTAATGCTAAACAACAGAGACTTCTCTTACCAAGAAGAAAGAGTGGAATTTACCAGCATGAGTTGGATCAAATCCAAGGAGAATGACTTTTTGAGCCAAAACCTCAGTAAGACTAGAAAAAGTTATTTTGTCACCATAGCTGTCATCCTCTAGTTGCTCACCTTTACAAATACAATATTCATTGAATTCTCTGTGATATCAAGACTTTCTATGGCAGATAAATTTTTACTTTTCCTATCACTTTTCCTTTACAAAGCGACATTTTAGATTGTGCTTTCTGTGAAAAAAGTCCATTGTCACCAATAAAAAGATTTACATTTATTAACTCATAAAATATTACATTTTCCCATCTACTGAAAACAGGAAGTAACTCTACTGTTAACAGAAGAGTTAGCTGTCTTTATACAGGTATAAACTAGTGTATAAATGAAAGCTCCTACATTTACAATGCTATCTTGCATGTGCCAGTGTGATACTTCTTAGGCTAACACTAATATTCTAACTTCAGACATTTAGCCTGGTGGGAGCATTGATTCCAGTCCTAGCTCACCTTCCATTCATTCAGTTGAAGTCTTAATAGTCAGATACTTCCCCCTACCCAGAATTCAGGTTGCATCTGTATGTCCCTGGACTCAAAATAAAAGATGGTTACTCTATGGTAAGTAGGAGCTTTGGCATCTGGAAAGTGAGAACTTGTTGTAAGAGACAGCGTACTGTCAGCTTCCCTATACATGAGCAGTATCAGCTTTATGAACTACCAATAGACGCAGTAGTGAGCTCTAGAACAGACTATCAGAAAGTTAGACAGGTATAGGTCGCACATGGCTCATATAAACTGGGAAAGAGGAGAAACTGACTTCTCACAGCTGACACCATGTTCAGTGAGGAGGTAACACCAGACAGCCTGGCCTCCTTGGAGAGGCTGCACCCTGCCTTTGTATGTATTTATTCTTCACTCTGCTTTACCAAGGGGTAGAAGCTTACTTTCTACAAGAGAAGTCAAACAGAGAAAAGATGCCTGCAGAGGCAGATGCACATCCCAGCGGAGAGAGAGCAATTTTTCCTTTGTTCTGATGTATGCCAAGCAGATGGCTTAAGCTGACCTCTTTGACTTTGAAAGGGAAGGGAACATGAGAACTTCATGCTTGTGTAGTTAGCATCAGTCTCACTCAGGAAGCTGTAATTATCTAATGAGAGACAAGTCTGTCTCCCAGCTGTAAGCTGTGCTGCCTGTATCCAGACATGAATTCTTCCAGGCCAGATTCTGAAAGGAAGACCCAAATAATGTACAGTCGACAGTGTAGTTTTTTAGCAAAGAAGAAAAAGAACAATAAATGTCATTGATATTATGTTTTTAAGGTATGTCTAACAAAGCTTTGAGAATGCCCAAGGTATATTAATTATTCAGAGGCAGTTCTAACATCGTTTCTAGATTTAAAAAAAAAGGGAAAAGAAAAAATTAAAAATCTGTATTTAAGAGTTAGTTTCTGTTTTTATCAGCAAGGGACAGTATTTATAACCTAGTTATACAACACATGTTTTCAGAAATCATCTTCTGTTTAATTAATATTTAGAACTACGTTCAATCATTTTAATTTTCATATGTAGGCTACATAGGCAGCTGGATTAAGCTTACAAAAAGGTAACTTCCCTCCTGAAAACTTGAACATAAAAGTTCAAAATTGTTCACTACAAAACTAGGACTTTGAAAGTCATTCTTTCCTTTCTCACAAATACCAATTTTATAGGTATTATTATTATTATTATTATTAATAATTATTATTTACCTCTAAGTACATCATACTTTCTTCTTTTGTGATGTGGTATACTAAATTCTTCATTACTTCAATACTTACCAGAAATACCAGGAGAGCGGGTATAATGAAAATCCAACCAGTAAGAAGTAGCTAAACATGACAAGAGCAGGAAACAGAAATTAGTTCTCAGCTCACATTAAATGTTTTAATTAACAAAGGGCAAAATATAATATGAATAAGTTAACTGATGCCTTGAGATAACGCTTCTGAGAAAGAATAGTCTTACAAAACATTTCTCATCTTCTCCAAATGTATTTTAATCTAAAGCAGAAATATAAGAGCCTTTCACCAACTAATAGGAAAAAAGCCCAGTTTCTTTGCAGCAGACATATATTAATGGATCTTTACCTCCATTATCTGATAACTGGTCATTTAAATTGCAAGGATTGTGGCAGAAACTAAGATATAAATGCCACTACAAAACCTGTCACAAAACTGCAAAAGAAAATTTCTAATTGCACTAATGATGAGAAATAAGCATTTTCTCAATACAAGGTTTTATTTCACTAGATTTTTTCTTTTTCTTGCTGAAGTGAAATATAAGTCCCTACTTACATTTTTTAAAAAAGTTATTTTGTCATTAGCAAATTCTTTCTGAGTCTACCATTCCCATACATGTTTACAGCATAGGCTGAGTATCGATCTTTAAGTTTGCAACTGCCCATCTGTCCATCCTGAAAAGGAAGTGGAAGTTGCTACCAGTAAGTGCCAGTTCAGTCCAGTTTTAACTAGTATGGCCAATGCTTTCTTGCTTTCTGGGATTGTCCCTAAGTCAGCAAAGTTTAGTTGTTGTTATTCTTATCCAAAATAGCTCTCACTTTCTTCTCATCTGTTCATCTGCATTGTACAAGTCACATTTGAGTCAATATAAGGTTAACCAATTATTCTCTTAAATTCCTGTCTATTCAAACACTCCGTTTTCTCCTGTCTTAGTAATTAGATCTTAAATTCCTTCAAAGAGATTCAGTTTTAACCTAGCTTTCAAAAAACAGCCAGGTACTCTCTGTCGTTTCATTACGATTTTAATGCCTTGCCCAGTTTCAACCGAATTTGATGTATCATAGAATCACAGAATGGTTTGTGTTGGAAGAGACCTTTAAAGATCATCTAGTCCAACTCCCCTGCCATGGGAAGGGACATCTTTCACTAGATCAGGTTGCTCAAAGCAACCACAAGTGACACACAAGTAAGTGATTTAAAAATCTAGTGATTGTTGGGTTTTTTAGTAAGGATTTTAATGGATTGCCATCTCCTTCTGTCTGTACACTTTGCATCTTAAAAAGAGTCTTCACATCATCTGGAAAAAAACCCCAAAACAACCACCTCTTGCAGCAGAACGTGATAGAGTGTATCTACTATGTCCATTCAGCATTAAGCATAAAAGCCTCAACCAGGTAGCTAGCTCCCATCAAACACTAATGAAATGTAAACATTACGTAAACAGATTATGAATTGATGGATTGTATCAGGAAACCCTGTCAATGGTGTTGAGAATATCTATTAACAACTAGGAACTTGGTTCAGTTTTTTTGGCGTGGCACATGCGCTGCAATTTAGGCACAATTCTAGTTTCGGTGCTTAAGCAGTCAGCTGAACTTTCACACATATGTAATGCTATTTCTGGGATTGTCAACTTTACAATAAAATTGAAAAATGGCTCTCTCGGAGAGGGAATTATTGTGAGTAAAGATCCCTTTGCACATGCATGTAGCGCTGATACTTGAGACACTGGAATAAAACCTGCCAGGCTGATTTGAAGCCTTGTTTGTATCAGTAAAAATGGGAAGCTACGAGGATCACTAATGATAACCAAATGAATGACTAGAATGACCAAACCCACTGCTGTTCAGGAATTACGGTCCTAAATGCTGTGTGGTTACTGTGGGTTAATCACAGTAGGCAGCTCAGCCCCACACAGCTGCTCGCTCACTCTTTCCCAGTGGGATGGGGGAGAGAATCAGAAGGGTAAAAGTGAGAAAACTTGTGCACTGAGATAAAGACAGTTTAATAGGGAAAGCAAAAGCTGGGCATGCAAGCAAAGTAAAATAAGAATTTATTCACTGCTTCCCATTGGCAGGCAGGTGCTTAGCCATTTCCAGGAAAGCAGGACTTCATCACATATAACCACTACTTGGGAAGACAAATGCCATAACTCGAAATGTCCCTCCCTTCCTCCTTCTTTCCCCCAGGTTTTATTGTTGAGCACGATGTTGTATGACATGGAATATCTGTTTGGTCAGTTGCAGTGAGCTGTCCCAGCTGTGTCCCCTCCCGACTTCTTGTGCACCCCCAGCCTCCTTGCTGGTGGGGCAGCAGGAGAAACAGAGAAGATCTTGATGCTGTGCAAGCACTGCTCAGCAATAGCTAAAACATCCCTGTGTTATCAACACTGTTTTCCATCACAAACCAGAAACACAGTTCCATACTGTGAAGAAAAGTAACTCTATCCCAGCCAAAACCAATTCAGTGGTACAGAAATCAATATAATGATTTTGTCACGGGCAGACTCAAGGTTTCACAGCACTGAAACAAAATTAATGAGGATAAAATAACAAACACCTGCTTTGACTTTCTGACCCAATGTAGCATGACTGCCTGAGAGAAGGGAGATGAGGGGAAGAATGGTCCTTCTCCAGCTCCATGCTAGGATGTTTCCAGATCTCCTTTGTCTACCAGCAGGAGGATGAGGTAAAACCAAGGCCAGGGACTGGGATAAGTTTTCTTATTATTGAGACTGAGAAGATAGTATAATGTCAGCACACCAGGTGGTGCCTGGGGGAGCTGCTCTGCTACCACTGTGATTTTCGTATCTCTGCTGCTGCTTTAGGCAACTGCCTACTTGGTCTGGACCTACAACTGCCCCCTGCCTTAGCAGATATGCTCTATACAAGTCATATGCCAGGTTTAGAAATTTAATTTGGGAGCTGTCTCATTGTTAATAATATTTTTGAGTTATAATACAAGTTTGAAAAACTGAATTATTTTGAATGATTATCAAACTAAAAAATTTAGTCTGTTTATAGAATATAGAATATATCACTAACACAGTGGATACCGCAAAAAGAAACAACGAGTACTCGTAGGAGGTGACTCTCTGTTAAGGGGCACTGAGGCGCCCATCTGCCAGCCTGACAGGGAGTCACAAGAGGTATGCTGCCTTCCAGGACCTGTGGTCTGAGACGCAGCCAAGAGGGTGCCACAAATTGTCAAGAGCACAGACTACTATCCATTGCTACTCTTTCATGTAGGCACAAATGACACCGCAAGCCAGAACCTGGGCAGAATCAAGGAAGACTACAAAGCCCTGGGGGTGCAAGAGAAAAGTATTGGTGCCCAAGTTATCTTTTCTTCCATTTTACCTGTTAGAGGAAAGGGTGCATCGAGAAATAGATGTATAATGCAAAACAACTTCTGGCTTCATGGTTGGTGCTGTCGTGAGGGTTTTGGGTTTTATGACAATGGGACATTCTTTGATGACTATAGCCTGTTAGGGAGGGATTGGATCCACCTCTCCAGAAGAGGCAAGGGAATCTTTGGCAGCAGGCTGGCCAACTTGGTGAGGAGGGCTTTAAACTGAAGGACTTGGAGGGTGGGGTCCAAAGTGGCATTGCAACCAACTGGAGAATATGCCAAGCGAACCAGAGCAGCAACAAATTATATTAGCTGCCTCCCAAGATGAGAACCAGAAGACCAACCACCTCAAGTGTATGTATACCAATGCACACAGCCTGAGGAACAAACAGGAGGAACTGGAGCTCCACACCCAGTCAGAAAGTTATGATATTATAGGAATAACTGAAATGTGGTGGGACAACTCGCATGACTGGAGGATCACGATGCATGGCTATGGGCCATTTTGTAAAGATAGGCAGGGAAGAAGAAGAGGAGGAGTCAGGCTCTATGTTAATGAGAACCTTGAATGTACAGAAGTCAACTACAGCAATTGTGGAAGCCCTATCCAATGCCTCTGGGTCAAGATCAGAGGTGTCATCTCCAAGGAGGATCTTACAGTAGGCATCGGCTACTGACCTCCAAACCAAGATGATAAGGCCAACAAAGCAATATCTGGGTCAGTTAAGCAAGCTTCGGGTCGACAGAACCTGGTTCTTATGGGTGACTTCAACTACCCAGACCTTTCTTGGAAGAACAACGCAGCAGCTCACATGTCATCCATCAAGTTCCTGGAATGTGTAGAGGACTGCTTCCTCATACAAATGTTAGATGTGCCAACCAGGAATGAGGCACTGCTGGAACTGCTGCTCACAAACCAAGAAAACTTGCTTTGTAATATCTTGGTTAGTGATAGCCTTGGCTGCAGTGATCACAATATTGTGGAGTTTGGGATCCTGCTGAGCACCCTGAAAGTTAGTACTAAGACAAAGGTTTTAGATTTTAGAAAAGCAAACTTCAGCTCACTCAGAGCTCAGTTGGGAGGGATTCTGTGGGAAGCTTCTATGGAAGATAAAGGAGCTAGCAAGTGCTGGGAGTTTTTCAGTAATGCTCTCCTGGAAACAGAAAAACAGTTCATCCCCTTTAAAGATAAGGGAAGAAGGTGGAACAAGAGACCCCCTTGGCTTAACTGCGAGCTTCTCAGTCTGCTCAAAACCAAAAGAGAAGCACACCAGAGATGGAAAAGTGATGAATACCCATTGAGAACTACAAGGGCATTGCCAGGGCATGCAGGGATGCAGTTAGAAAAGCAAAAGCTTAGCTTGAATTGAAATTGGCCAGAGATGTCAAAAACTATAAAAAAGGGTTCTTCAGGTACTTAAACAACAAGCAGAAACAGAAAGAAAATATTGGCCCACTGTTAAACAGGAAAAATGAATTAGTCACGAACAATACTGAAAAGGCAGAGGTTCCTAACAGTTTCTTCACCTCTGTCTTTACCAGCATTGATGGGCCCCAGGCCTTGGGAACAAAAATCCAGGTTGATGCAAACACAGACCCACCATCAGTGAAGAAAGAGTTGGTATGAAAACTATTACAGGAGCTTGACTCCCACAAATCAATGGGCCCTGATAATATCCACCCAAGGGTGTTAAGAGAGCTGGCTGACATTGTTGTGAGGCCACTCTCCATAATCTTTGAGAAGTCATGGAGATTGGGATACATCCCAGAAGACTGGAAGAAGGCTAATGTCACCCCCATCTACAAAAAGGGCTTAAAGGAGGATCCAGGAAATTATAGGTCCATCAGTCTTACTTCAGTCTCTGGGAAAGTTACAGAATGAATCCTCCTGGGGGCTATCACAAGTCAAATGAAGCACGTGATTGCGAAAATCCAGCATGGATTCACCAAGAGCAAATCGTGCTTGACAAACCTGATCACTTTCTATGATAAAGTAACCTGCTCAGTTATGTGGGGAGAGCAGTGCACATTGTCTACCTGGCTTTCTCCAAGGCTTTCAATACAGTTTTTCACAGCCTCCTCCTAGAGAAACTGATGCATTACAGTCTAGACAAGTGGTCTGTGTGGTGGGTGGGGAGCTGACTGACAGGCCGCACCCACAGGGTGGTGGTAAATAGCTCCTTTTCAACTGGCAACCTGTCACAAATGGGGTCCCCCAGGGATCAATATTGGGCCCAACGCTGTTTAATATCTTTATAAGTGATCTGGAGGAAGGGATCAAGCATATCCTGATGAAGTTTGCTAATGATACCAAACTGAGTGGGGAAGTGGACGCTTTGGAAGGGAGAGTCATCCTGCAGGAAGACCTGGATAGGCTGGAAGAGTGGGCTAACAAGAGCCTTATGAAGTTCAACAAAGACAAATGTAGGGTCTCGCACCTGGGAAAATATAATCCAGGAGTGCAGCACAGGCTAGGATCTACCCAGCTGGGGAGCAGCTCTGTGGAAAGGGACCTGGGGGTCCTGGTGGACAAGAAGCTCAATATGAGTGAACAGTGTGCTGCTGTGGCAAAGAAGCTGACAGGATGCTGGGTTGCATCAAAAAGGGCATCACCAGCAGAGATAAAGAAGCTATTATCCCACTCTACTTGGCACTTGTCAGGCCACACCAGGAATACTGTGCTCAGTTTTGGTCCCTGCTACGCAAAAAAGATGAGGACAGGCTGGAGAGGGTCCAGGGAAGGGCCACAAAGATGATCAAAGCTGTATGAGGAAAGGCTGAGAGAAGTGGGTTTGTTCAGCCTTGAGAAAAGTAAGCTTAGAAGAGACCTCATCTCCATGTTCCAGTATTTAAAGAGTGGCTACAAAGAAGATGAAGACTACCTTTTTACAAGGAGTCACATGGAAAAGACGAGGGTTAACCGGTACAAGTTACTCCTGGGGAGATTCTGATTGGAGACAAGAGGAAAATTTTTCACAGTGAGAACAATCAGCCACTGGAATAATCTCTCCAGGGAAGTGTTGGATTCCCCAACCTTGGACACTTTTAAGATTCAGCTGGACAGGGTGCTGGGCCATCTTGTCTAGATTGTGCTTTTGCCAAGAAAGGGTGGACCAGGTGACCCTTGAGGTCCCTTCCAACTGGTATTCTGTGATTCTATGATTCCATGATTCATTTTAATTCAGCCATCAATGAAACAGTAATAAAAATATGATAAACTATAGATAAGTCCATAAAGTGTCTGTGTTAGAAGGTATTTGTTTGCTGATTCTCATGTTGAATTTAGACTGGGAAATCAGCTACACTGAAGTTCTCTTTGTGAGTTTTTAATGGAAAACCAGCATAAAATCTACACGGAAAAGAAGAAAAATAACAGCTATACTGAATAAAGTTCTAGTGCCTAAATGCCAAGTCTCGTATAGACCAAGTGTGAGGACATGCCAACCACCTACAAATATTGCAAGGGTTTTAAACCCTTGTGAGTATATGAGTGCACAAGTATGAGACAGAAGAAAGAAATATTATTTACTCACACACATCAAATAGAAATAACGTTAGAGAATGACACTTTAAAAAGAAAAATTATGCTGATGACCAATGAAAGAAATAAATTCCTGACAATGCTGGCTAACAGATTGTGAATATATGCTCCAAGGGAAGTGATGGCACCAGTCTTGACTGACAGTAGACTTGACTTGATAACCTATTTTTAGAGGACCAAAGGCTCAGACAAAATCCTCAGGGCATATAAATTAGGACCATGATAATTTACTAAGTCTTGCAATAACTGAGTTTCTGATCAGAGGGTTTAATGTGCTTGGAGAAATGGGAAGTACTCCACTTCTGCTTCCACTTCCCCTTCTGAAACTCGTTGAAATGAGCACTTGACAAAAAGCTTTTCATTCCTTTAACTGGCAGCTATCGCTGTTCCACAAGTTCAGTACATTGACATCACCTTTCTCTTGTTTGTGTCTCAGGACCATCAAATGTAGGAAAAATAGCAGCAAACAAACTACAGATAGCATCTTGTTCTAGCTCAGAAACTGACATAAGCAAACTGAAACTTCAGAGGAACAAAACCATGGAAGAAGCAGACCTATCTGAGCAGTCTGCAGCATTTTTCATGTTTATAATCAGTCATAATGTCAGTATGCATAATACTGCACTTAAATTTTTTTCATATTTAAGAAGTACATGTAATTCTTTGTCAAAATATTCTTTTTTTAAATCTGTCCAGAATCAACCAAACATATCCTTTGTCCAGGAGCTGGTTTGCCTCAATCCACAACAGTTTTAAAACTATTTTGAGAGTAAGTAGGACAATACTTTTGGAGTATATCCATTGTGATTAGAAAAGAGGCAACTTTTATTTTAAACTCATCTGATCCCTCAGTCTCTACTGCATTTTGTTATAAGGCTGTGAATTTGGCTGAGGTTATTTCAAGAAGAGATTGAGTGGTAAAGCAGCAATAGAAACCTACACATTTGGTCTCTATTTCATTACCAGAGCACCAAAGAAAGAAGATCGCAGCTAACAGTTAAGATGGAAAGTCCAGAAATGGGTAGGGAAACAAAGGTACTGGAAGTGACCAAAGGTCACTGATATCAGGTACTCAGTGGCATCAGAACTGACTTACACTCTTGATGTTGATGCTGTGAAAACCAGAAAAGACAGAGTTTACTATTTTCTCTTTTTACTTTTTTTCTTTGTTTTTATTCTTTTCTTTTTTCTTTTTTTTATTACTGTATTTTATTACTATGAGATCTCCTGACTACATGCTTTGATTTTCCTAGAAAAGATGTGCATAATTAACATGTGAATGTGTTCAAGTGAT
The DNA here is from genome assembly GCF_047370975.1 of Nipponia nippon. NCBI lineage: Eukaryota > Metazoa > Chordata > Aves > Pelecaniformes > Threskiornithidae > Nipponia > Nipponia nippon. The sequence continues at coordinate 38,527,542 of NW_028262291.1, forward strand.
AAGATGTATATTATCCTTCCATTTAGCAGACAAAACCATGAATCAGCTTATGTTTTCATCAGCCCTAGAAGTGTGTTCACCTAAAGGTATCCTACCATACAAAAGTAATTGGGAATTATAAGCCATTCTATATCAAACCAGAGGATTTAAAGAGAATATGGACTCCTTATAAGTCACTGAATAAACAGGAATTCAGATGGCCTTGCTGTCCAAGTTAAAAAAGATGAAGAACCTTACTTTGTTGGTGCTTAGATGTTAAAAATCAGAAAAATATAGTGTAATTTCCTGTTTTGAGCTTCCCTGATGAGTCAGTTTGCCTTCATTCTTCACCTGTATTACTGATGGATTTAATTTGATTGCAATTGTAACTTTGATTTGATAAGGGCATTGTTCAATTTTGTTCAGCATAATTTAAGTAACAGAGGCTAAATTAGGATACTCATAGATTTTAAATCTGATTATTTATCAGCTTGCAATCAAAGTCATAGAAGCATATAGGTCTGATTTTTCTATGAAAAATTTCAGTGAGAGTATCCAGCCTCACAAGGTTCAAATGTTGTCCCAGATGATAAATCTGTAAGCTACTAAAATGGCGTCTAAACCTTTGTGTATTTTCTTCAAAGAACATATCATCATCATCATTCTTTGTCATAAGAAGGTAAATTGCACTTAAAAACTTTCTAGGGGAGATTTAGGTTGTATTCACATCAGCAAAGTTCTCTCTGCTATACATCTCTATCTTACAAATAAAGAAATATTCTGTTTCTCTAAACTGTGATTGCATTACATTTGCTCATGCTACATGAAATGAAACACAAAGGTCTCGCTCATGTTTCACCATGTTTCATGGTATAAGTTGAGATATTTTACTTCATAATACTAAATATAAATACTGTCATGGTGGGTTGTAGACCTCTTATCCCCAGGAGTTCTTCATGTATATTAGCTCTCCAAGCTTGACTGCTGCTTCTTAAATGTGATTTTAACAATTACTTCAGTCTTATTGAATAGATTTCACTCCACAGGCCAGATAATATCTTTGCAGAGCAAGTGCAGTAGTAGATCAGTGACAGTAGAAGATGCTGCCAAACTGTACCTAGAAAAGTTTCAGGACGGAGCCAAATTCTGCTGTGTGCAATGGCTCTGATTCTCAAGAATAGTCAGTATGATTATACACACAAGGTAAGGTTAAACATTGACGCAGTTTTTTGCAGAGCTGGGCCAAATATTATGCATAAAATAAAGACAATATTTGCATAATAATGTAATTTACTAAAAATAACTACAATAGTGTCAGCTTTGCTTTCACTATTTTATAGCAGTGTAACTGAGCTGCTGTTTAATTCAAGGAAATAGACAATTTTGGGGGTTGGGTGTTTTTTATTTAATGAAGATACTAGAGAGCATCTTTTATCATTTGGTTTTGTTCAATATTTCATCCCCAGTGATTTCCACCTCTACTACAGATATATCAACTTACATGTCAGAATTTGACACTAACTTCAGAGATTCATTTTATTACTCCTGGGCTTACAGTCTTTATTTTGTTTCACATTGGCTCTCCCCCAAGCACAGCTTGAAATGGATTAAGATTGAATAGCATTACTTGTGACAAATCCCCTGCTAAACATGCAAAAGAGCAATACACTGGAGATGTCTGAGTTTATTTCTAATAACAAAATTATGTTATGTAACACTGGTTTAAACTTTTGGGCAGAATTATAATAATGGACTTAACTTACCACCAATCCCTCTTGATGAATGCTAATGATATCATATTGGAATAAACCAGGGGCTGGGGGTTGTTGCATGAACTTTCAGAGTTCATTTTGCAAAGACACTGATAAAGTTCAACTCGTAAAATTTTAGGTACCTAACAAAGATCTTTAAATTAGAAAGCTGTTGTCTCTAGGATTCTTTTAAAGACAGTAAAAAGCAAGACTTCTGCTCTGAATTAGCTTCTAGAGGACTCAGAGTCTTCTCGCTACAGCTGCATGAGTCCGGTCCCTTCGCTATCAAAACCAGGGAGATAGATAGCTGGAATGCAAGACTTCTAGCTTTTATGTTCCCTCTCCACGGGTTCCAGACATGGCCCTATCACACACACTTTAACCTGAGCTAGACAGCCCTCCTGCTGGTTTCACATAACCTCTGTTTCCTGTTCAGGGACAGTAACCTCACAAGCACCTTGACTTAAACATTGGTTTTCCACCTTTTATTACATACTTTTTTGCACTTGGCAGATTCATGAAATGGATACAGGCCTTTGCAGCCAAAAAAGCTTCCCCATCAGTTGAAATTGCTCCAGAGTGTGACAGCATTGGATAGCAAATATTGTGAATGTTTGGAAGACCACTGTTGTTGTCCCACATCACCACAGTATGCATTGTTGCCCTAATGACCTTTTTTCCAAAAGAACGAAAGGAAGTAATGATTTTTATGTTAATTTTGCAGGACTTGTGCTGCTATAGATGTAAGATACTAAAGTAACAATTAATTCATCCAGAGCTATTAAATCACTTATAAGGCTGTAAAAACATAGTCCCTAGTAAATTGTCATTGCTAAGTTTCTTATCGCCATTTATAGTATATACTACACAATATGTAATGTGTAAGAGAAAGTTTTCCTCTCTGTATTTTGAACAATTATTGTTTACACAGAAAATCTTTTCTTTCCTCTCCAGATCATCATTTATTCAGTTGGCAAGGAAGGTTTTCTTTAGAGTAGAATTATTATTATATAAGAAATCTATACTGTTGTGTTTCTGAAAGCTCCAGTAAATTACCTAGCACTTTCACAGAGATGCAATACATGACTGATGGAAGAATAGCTGTATTATCTTTTTTTCCTTTCTTATAGAGGTAAAAGGGCCAAACATTGCCATAAGTAAGGGAAGTATGATTTATTTTTAAATTACCACATAGTTTTCTAATTTAAATCCAAAGAAAGTGTAACATTTTTCAAGAGCACTAAAGCCCCAGTGTCCTTCCCAGAAGTTACTATTACAGTGGGGGCTATATCAACAAAAAGATGTAGGTATCTAATGTGGCTGCTTAAATGCTTACTGCCAAACTTGACATACTAAATTGAGATGCAGGAATTTTCATGTCCTCTTATTTCTGCCACAGAGCTTGCCTCAGTTAAATTATTGCTTGCCAAACATAAGTAACTGCAGCTATAACTCTCATCTAACCTATTATGACATTCATTGGTGAGATGTATAGTTCATTTCATTTGTGGTACTTGAAGTAGTTAGCATTCCTGAGAATCATCTGTCCAATAAACGTGAAAGAGAAGGACACCCTTTCACCCAGAGCTTAATGGTCAACATGTTGCCCTGGTTTCAGCTGGAATAGAGTTAATTTATTTTCTTCCTAGTAGCTGGTATAGTGCTGTGGTTTGGATTTAGGATGAGAATAATGTTGATAACACACTGACGTTTTAGTTGTTGCTAAGTAGTGCTTACACTAAGTCAAGGACTTTTCAACTTTCAGAGCATGGGCTCTGCCAGGTGCACGAGAAGCTGGGAGGACAGCTGACCCAGACTGGCCAAAGGGCTATTCCATACCATACGATGTTATGCTCAGTATATAAGCTGAGGGGAGTTGGCCGGGGCGGGGACTGCTGCTTGGGGATGGGCTGGCATCAGTTGGCAGGTGGTGAGCAATTGCATTGTGCATCACTTGCTTTGTATATTATTATTAGTATTATTATTATTACTACTACTACTACTTCTATTTTACTTTATTTCAATTATTAAACTGTTCATATCTCAACCCACGAGGTTTTCTCACTTTTACTCTTCCGATTCTCTTCCCCATCCCACTGGGGAGAGGGTGTGAGCGAGCAGCTGTGTGGTGCTTAGTTGCTGACTGAGATTAAACCACAACACGTATGTACTGGGATGTGAAAATTCCAGCTTCATAATTTTTTTTCTCTTGGTTGGGGAGGCTTCATTCCATGTTAACCTACAAGCAGAAAAGTGACTTTTCTGCCAGGCTAGAAAAATCTAAAAGAACACAGTCTCTCTTTGTTGAAGACTTTCCATTTTGTACAAAACAAATATCACTGACACAGGAACCAAAACCCAGGTATGAAAGTGCTACCACTCTGCTGGAGCTCTAAGGTGACAAGAGCCTCCTTGTAGTGCTTTCTCCACAGATAACCAAAAGGGATTTTAAATGCAAAATTTTCATACTATCATAGAATATAAATTAGAGATTTTAACATTTTAAAGAGAGAAAAATGCAATATGACTAGGTCAAACAGGAATGCAATTTAAAAAAGATCCAAGTCTGATTCCAGACAACTCACTGACTTCCCAGGTTGCAGCAAACTCTGTATAGTCCTTGCTGGTCTCTAAGGGAGTTCCTTCTCACTCAACGCTGCCCAGTCTACTCTCTGCTCCTCGCAGTAGCAGTAGGATCTCCTCTTGGTCTTCACTTCTCTAGATTGGACAAGCCCAGTTCCTGTCACGTCTCCATCATGTGCTCCAGACCCCACCACCTTGGTACCATCTGCTGCACTCGCTCCAGCATATCAGTATGTGTACTTGTCCTGAGGAGCCCCGAACTGGACACAGCACTTCTGGTGCAATCTTGTTAAGTGTCAAACAGAAGTGGAGGAACATTTCCCCAGACCTGCTGGCTATACTCATATCTGATAGGCAGGGTTTTTTTGCTACATTAGTACATCTTTGACTAGTGTTCACCTTGTCATCGCTCAAGAACCCTAGGTTCTTTTCTGCAAAGCTGCATACTAGCTGGTTGGTCTTCACCCTGCACTGTTGCATGGGCTTATTCTTTCCCCGCAGGATTTTGCGCTTCTCTTTGCTGAACTTCATGAGGTTTCTGCCAGCTCATTTCTCCATTCTCTTGACAGCCCTCTGAATGACCCTACCTGTCATATTTCACAGCTGTCCATTGGTTTAGTATTATCTGCAAAGAAGACAGCATTTATTTATTTATTTATCTAAGAAGACATTGCATTCATTCTGGATAAAAATAGAAAATGTCAAAGGATATCAAGAGACAGTCTGAGAACTTCCGTTTATTACATATTCCTTCTGTCTGTCGTGCTCTGGAGAATGTTTTGCAAGTTGTTATATATTCGTATCAATATCAGACCTGCATTTTGGGAGACTGTAAATGGGCTTCTCACTCTTAAATTATCTCTAATAACAAAGCTACTGATGCACAAGAGGGCAGTATGCCACAGGAAAATCTAGCATTGGAGTTACAAAGTACACTGCTGCTGTTTCTGGCATAAAAATGATTTGGGGCTGATATATCAGCTCAGTTATTTTAAATCCAGTCATTGAGCCAATTTAATGAGCCCAGGGAACTGAGCAAATTAAACATGTTTTCCTACATTTTTCCAGCCTTTACATCTTTATTGACTATACAGGCTTTGTATATACTATTTCATACTAATGCATATAGGGTGTTCTGCCAAGAGTGACAATACTACAACATTCCTGCAAGCTGCAGCCAAAGCGTGATAACGGCAACAATTGACTCGGCAGCAAGTGCTGGCTCTGATACTTCAAGGTCACCTTTCAGTAGCAGCAGATGAACTTCCAAAAGCTGGTGTTTAGCCACCCTGAGGAACTTGGAATTGAGTTTTACCTCCTGTGTAATTTCAGGGGGTGTAAGAAAGATTTGTGATGAATATTCAGATAGAGTATTTTAACTTACCTGACCATGAAGTAAATTTGCTTTGTGCCTGGGATTCAATAAGACAAATTAATTTAGGCCTTTCTGCATTTTTAAGCCTCCGAAGACACCAAACCATGCAATTATCACCATGTAGTCTACGCAGTGTTCTGTTTTACATATTGTGAACACCTCTGTAGTATGGTAATGAGGTTCTTAATATGTCTACTTTTATGGTATAAAAGAGCTAGCACTCACAATGAATGTGTTTGTGCTGCAGGTCTGGAGAGCAGTATTTGAACACTGTCACAGTTCATTATTTTAAAGCCCCTTGTAAACTCTTCTGCCACAGCATAAACCAGCAAAGTACTCATGTCTGGAAGTGTCTTCTACTGAGGCCAGTGACTGGGCTATTACAGGTCAACATACAGGTGCATTAAAACAGCAGTGAGGAAAAGCCTATATAGTATCTTCCCAAAATGTCTGGCTCACACCAATATTGATATTCAATGTACACTAAGCTTACACCTGATAATATGAAGGAAATAAAGGAATAAAGGAATAAAGAAAATAAAGGAATATGTGTGCAAAGTGAACAAGCAGCCAGTGCTTTATATTAGAAAACCTTTAAAGGAACCAATATTACAGAAGTGTAGAGCATTGACACACTGGGGAAAAAAAAAAAGACAAAAAATATCCTATGAAATGTCACTAATTTACTTTTACAGTCCCCATGCTTCTCCCTTCTTTGTGTGTGCCATCCTGAGAAAAAATAATGCTCTTACTGTTGTGCAAGACATTCATTATTTTGTACTCTTCAGTTCAAATTTTCCCTTAGCAAGAGAATATTGCCCCCAGACTTTCAGCAGAGAGAAGGGCAAGGAGGAGGAGGGAGGAAAAGCGAAGTCCAAACACATTCTGCTGTGTCTCAGCCATTTAAGTCTATAATCCCTCTTTCAAAAACAGACTGAAGGCAGTACAGCCACAAGACATCCTCAGCAACCTCAGTAAGGGTATCTTGTGGAACACTAATTTGAAAATATGTTTGAAAACATATTTGAAAATACATTCTTCAGCAAGAACAGTCATTGGTATTACAATCTTCCTTTCCACACAATCATTCCCAGAGGATAAATCCTCCACACTGGTAAAGTAATTTTGCCAGATGTAGTCACTCAAATGAATATTGTTTGTTTGATATCATAGCATCTTGCAAAACAGAAAGAATAAACTATCCAGCAAATAGATATGCTTAAAATGATAATTAGCTTACATTCTTAGCTACCATGAAGCTGAAGAACTATTCTTTTAAATTTCCTACTTCATTCCGAGGGGCTGGGAAATTTCTAACCTGGGCTGAATAAACATTTAAGCTATATGAATGGAATCAGGCTCTGAATGCTTAGAAATATAACTCAACCATAAGTTGAAACACAAGCCAAGTAATGCTGAGGCATTTTAAATTAAACTTAATATTTTCATTCCTATGTGCTTCTAATTAATTAACTGCATGCTGTTGATTTACAAACATTTTCAAATTTGATTCTGTGAATTAATTTTTTTCTAGGATATTCCTTTGCCCAAGAGGTAATTAGAACTCTTACTCTAATCACATTATCTACCATACAATACATAGACTGTCAGCTTCCTCATATCATACTTCCAGTGTAGAATCCTCTGGACAGTCTCCGCTTGGGGTTCTCTGGGTAATTTGACTTGCAGTTTTTCTGTGCTTCATTTCTTTGTCTTCAGAGAAACTGCTTTGAATCCTGTCTTAGGTTCATTCCTGGTGTGTGAGACCATTAATGTTTCTGACAAATCTGAAAACAGGGTCGTGTCTAAGTTTTAAAGATCTATTCTCAAGCTGAGAGAAAACCCAATCAAAACCCACACCCAAGTTTTCCTTCCCTTTCATTAATTTGTGTTCAAATCTGGATGCAAATTTAGCAGCATTATCTTAGCTTCACCTACTACAATTCTTAATAGAGACAAAACTATGATATATCATGTGCTCATTGTGTAAAAATATTCAATACAAAATTTGATCTTTTACACATTAGTAGCAAATGCTTGATATAACTGTAATGTAAATGTCAGTCAGCTAGACAGCATGAAAATATTATCACGCTATGACTGAATAAAAGCTTGAGCACATATTTCTAAAATATTCTTATAATTGCCAGTGGAATTTTCTTCTTTTTACACACATACATTATAAAGCACCTATTGTTAGGTAACTAAACCATCTCACTTTTAGTGAACTTCTAAAATCTTTTCAAAAACACTTTGAAACATCTCTTATTTTAGTTGGGTAAGTAATATTGGAAAATACATTTTTTCAATGTCATTTTTTATTGCAGGACTAAAAATCTTCTGACATTAAATATTTCAGAAACACTGACATATTCCTACTGCCTAGCTCCTAGGTTCCACTTACAGTCGTCCTCCTCACAATTATCTGTATTGATAGCCCCAAAGCATTAGGCCAATGGCAGTCTAAAAATCTTGAAAACTGTGGGGGTGGCAGGATCTCTGAGGAGTCTCAGAGCCCAGAAATTTGCTGGGCTCATCCCAGCAGCCTACCTGTAAGAAATTTGACTCCGTGTCAGATGAAGTCAACACAGCTCTGTAGGCCAGTTCTGTTTTGTGGAGGTTCCTGATGGAGTTGCACGGAAACTTTCAGTTACCATTAGCTACCTGTGCGTTTTGGATAAGGAAACAGCTTCTGAGCCAGTTGTAGGTCAGACAGTGCACTCATACCATTTGTAACAGGTTGTCTCCCTGGGCAGCCAAAACAGCTCTTCAGTCTTGGGTCTGACTTTACAGTCATGATTCTTCATTTCTTGACCTGGTTCTTGGAAGAAAACGATGAGATACGCAGACTCAGCCCTCATTTCCTTGGAGTTTGTCAGTCATGTCACTATGGCTGCTATGATCTGAGTTTTCTGAGTCATCCTTTGAATTTGTGTTGGCCTCAGTACAAAGATTTGATAGACCATCTTGAAAGTATTTCAATGCATATTCATTGCATTAATATACACACAAAAATCTCATTATTTCCTTTTCCAAAATCTCAACTTTTTACATATAACTTGATCTTTTCCTCCTTAAGAGTATTAATTTGAGGCGCTTTAGTTTATGACTTTACTCAATTTATCCCATGTTCCAGACATTTTTAACTTAACCAGTTCCCCCCTGCTCCCATTAGTTTTTTTCAAAAGTAATCAATATCTATTCACTGCAAGAAGTTAACCAGTAAAACAGTAAAATTATTCTAAATTTGTATTTACAATCTGTCTTCTACAAAAAGCAGAATGGCACTGGTTTATATTGGTGTGTCTAAAATTGGTATTTCAGTGCATCTGCATGGATTGCCTTGCCCTGTGAACAATAGAAAAACAACAGCTGAAGAGATGCAGATATTCCCCATTTCATTCCCGAAACTGAGTGGTTCTTGGTGAACTTCACTAGAGTTAGGGTTGGGGCAGGACTAGCAGGAAAGTTCTGTAAAGTTCACTTACATTCAGTGTTCATCTATTTGCAAAGCGATACGATGTTTTTGGCTGTTTGCATTATTTTGTTGCTGGAGTCTGTGTATTCAGAACTGACAAACAGAAAGTGCTTCGATCACATAGCACAGGCAGTTCACTAACATAGAGTTTAACAACAAGCTTGCTTAGCCTGCACAACCACCTTAAACATTTCCTTGATAGGCAGCAGTCCATGAAAACTGTGAAGTCCATGAATTTTTCAGCAAGGTTTCCACAAGCAATGGAAATCTCTGTGCTCTGGGCATCATTCTTCAGAGCTGTTTGGATATGGGACACTATAAGAGACTGGTTTTTTTCTTCCTCAGAAAGAGAGGTTTAACATAGGCCAACACACAGTGAACTGTGGAAATTGACTGGGTGAAAGATTAACTTCTCCTACCAATACAAGTCAAGGCCACGGTCACTTCTGATTCTCCTTCTTATCTTAACGTTGGAAGGTTCTGCACTTTACTTTTTGATTCAGTCCATACCTCATCTACAGGACTGGGCCTTTACTGTAGTAATACCATATATATTGAAATAGAAAATGAAATACATTAATGGAAAAGCTGGCAAAAAAAGGAAGGCTTCAATCACTTTTTCCTGTAGAGAAGACTGAAAAGCATGAAAAAAAAATTGTTTGAAAATAAATTTACACCAGTTGTTTGGTTTTTACATCGATTTTTTTTCCAATAGAAAAAAAAAACATGTATTTTTCAAACTTTTCCAGCCTTATTTTTTGAAATATGGTAGTTGTTGTTATAAAATACCAAAAATTTCTCTAAGATTTATAAAACAACCCAATTCAATTAACATACAGATACAAGGTGCTTCAGATTTTGCAACTTCTTCTGATAGAGTATTGTTTGATTGATGCAAAATTTGCACTCTTAGAACAGCAAACCCTCCTTTGGAACTGGTGGAGTTGGTAGGGATATCTCTTTGGATGTTCTTTTTTTTAGGGATTTCTGTCTTTAAGGTGCCTGTGTAATTTTCTCATGTTTTGCTGTCAATGATATGTCAAAACCCTGCCCCATTGCTCATTTTCTTTTTCTTTGATATTTTGTGGCTATACTTATTTAATGCTGTGTTATAGAGCACTGGGCAATTCCTGTAGTTTCTCCCACAACTTTGTTATCTCTTGTATTTATTCAGTTCACATCTCACTTTAAGTGAAACTGAAAAATCTAGTGTGAGACTAAAGACAGTCAACTGTGACAATGAAAAAAATATCAGGACTTGTTGTACTGAAGCTCATCATGTTACTTTTTATCCCATCAACTCTTTAAACCATTCTGGTTTTTATTCTCTATGTACCTTGATACAAATGCCTATTATAGTCAATATATAAAAGATCAGTGCAGTTTATTAGCCTTAGTACTCATTTCCACAAACAGGTGTTGTCTTTTACGAAGATCATCAAGTTACCAAGAAGGATTTTGCAATGAGTCAAAAATGAAAAATTCGTATATCAATATACAATTAATTCCATCCAAACCGTAGAGTATATTCTGTTATCTACATTGCCCTGTGTAGATGAGAGGAATAATTGCTTTTCTGACTTTGTCTCCTAATGATGTGAGTAGCATAGGATATGTATAGGATAAAAAGCATTTCGGTGCTGTCCACAAAACGTCCAAGTAAAACTCAGCCTTATAGTTAGAAGGGTCTAACAAATTATCTTGGTGATTATTGCTGTCCATACATCCTTTTGCTGAGTCCAGGAAAACTCCCTAGTGTGTAAACTAGATGGGATTTATCAGAAGAGATGCTCAGACACTGGAATGGGACTGAACAAAAAGGTACACCTTTATGCATCATCATATATTCATAATCAGGTACAATTCCTGTGTCTAGTGTATAAACAGAGACAAATACTTTGTCACTGGAACATATTACGGAGCAGGATAATTTGATATAAAAAAAAAACCAACAAAAAATCAGGTAACTGAAAGCTGATTAAATGAATGGAAACTGCAGATGTCCCATGATTTCAGCTGGAAATGCGTTGAATGAAGAAAGAATTGTGGCTAAGGACGAAGACCATAATTCACATATGCTTGTTTTATCTTGTATTTATATACATATTTTATTTTTATTGTTGGCTTTATATTTTCAAAGATGCAGTAATGTGCTTTCAGAACAAGAAAAAGACAATTAAATCTTCTGAATATTCTATTGTAGAAAACACAATGAAAAACTGGGCAGAGGATGGCTCATGAATTTCAAAAAGAGCTCATGAATTTGCAAATGTGCCTGCTTAGTGCAGATAGTAGCAACACCTCCTCAGACATCATGCTCTATAATGCACTTCGACATGGTTACTTGAGAGGTAGTAAATGAACTGCAGTCCTTGTCTGGAATGTTTGATCAAAAGGGAACAGCTGCAATTGTGCCAGGCTTAATTCACAAAAAAAGGCATGGAGGAAATTAATGCAAGCATATCCAGTCTCTAAAAGGATTCCATGAACCCTTCTAGGACAGCAGCCTTTGCATAGCAAATAATCCAGAGGCTGGAAACCAATTTAAGAAAATAGGAAGCATCTATCGTTTGCATCAGCTGGGCTGCGGTGTGCTAGCACAAGAAAATTTTCAATTTGAATAGCTATTAGGAGGATGTCAAAGCAGACTTTATTTCAGAATCTTCAGGAATTATGACTGTATTTTATAAAAAAAGATACAGTTAGAAGTTGACTCTTTCTTCATACAGAAAAAGATGAATAGCTGTATTCAGCTGACCTTTTGCTTCACTTATTATATTTGGATTCAGTATTAAAATATAGAGCAGTATCTCAAGAGTTTCTGAACTATAGCTCCAAAGCAGAACAGAAATATCTCAGATGTGTCTCCCACCAGCTTCAGTGAGAGGAAAACTATGCCTTTCCTATTATATTGTTGGACTTTTAAGGTCACCGCTTTTTCTTTTTTATTTCTGAGCTCTGATTTCTTTTAAAAAACATCTTTCTTTGTTTTTAAAACAGGTTATCCAGACTGCAAACCAAGCAATTAAATGTTTTCAGAATGTTGAGACCAAAATAATGCACTTACATGCAAATGTAAATTAAAAAAAAATTTAGAATTATTCTGAATATTCTTTTATTTAACTTTGGCCACTGTGAGAACTTCTGGAATTACTTATAAAAGCAAAGTGAACATAATACATAACATTTTTAATACTTATTGTCGCAGACCTGTCTTAGTTGGTCTGCTAACTAATAACACAATAATGATATAGATGTTAGCTTGTATAGAGGAATGCTTTGTAGGTCCTGCAAGCTGATCCACATGAAAGTCACAAGAGTTGCACATGTACACAGGTGTTTTTCAGAATCCAGCTGTGCTGTCCAGGTCTGAAAACACCAATTTCCCTTACAACATGTAATATAAGTCTATTATTTTGGAAAAAAAAAAAAAAAAAAAGTGTTGTTAATTCTTGTAATAACATTACTGGTTTCAAGATACTTGATACAACTCTCAAAATTTCGGTTGCTGAAGACCTGTGATTATGAAAGGCTTTCAGCTTTCCTTGAGAAACATGCTTTTCTTAACACCCATGGTTGAAAAAATGCTTGTATATATGACCTGATTGTATGAAGACAGCTCAAAACCAGTCTGAAAAAAAAAAAAGTCAAATATATTACTTTTAGCATCTTGATAATTTTAAGCTAAACTCTCAAATTATTGTCCTTAATTTCATTTCAAACACTTGGCATCATTAAGCAGTGTGGCAACCAGAAAGCCCTAATCTTAACTTATTAATAGTGCAATAAAAAAAAAAGAATATTTAAACTTTTTTCACAATACTCTCTTACTCTGTTAAATGGACTGATAGTTAAGTTACCTGCCTTATGGGTTGGTACTGGGTTCATACTATCCATCTTCAGCATCTCAGTCATTTATTCTGTCCTGAAACATGGGATATTCAGTCTCTGCATTCTGGAAATCTAGACAACAAAATGAAAGAAAAAATAAGAATAAAGAAAAAAAAGAAAAAAAGAAGAAGAAAAGGAGAATACATCTCCTGAGAAGAACTAACTTCTTATCACTCATTGGGATGAAGTTCTAATTCATTCTAAATGAATTTAAAAAAAAAAATAATCATTTAATTTCATCAATGGAAACTGAAAGAAAAAAAAAAATCAGCCAAACTACTTTTTGCTATGAAACTTTGCCAGAAACCACATATTGTTGCAAGAAGCATTTCCTTGCAGATCTTTGGTATTCTATACTTTTAATAATGCACATTTACTCTTTGGCATTTTGTTGCATATAAGGAAGAAATAAAGCAGCAATTTTATTTTTGTTTTCAGCTCAGTGTTTAGGCTGTCAGTCCATACCTTGTGTGTGATCCATCATCCAAACACTATTCTGAACAGTGAGTGATGAGTTTGGCTACAAGTTCTCTGTGGTGTTTATCCCTGTATAAAGTCCAAGTCCTTCACAAATAGTTAGTATTGATTTTCACAATACTTACTATGGTGTGAAACATTATTTCCCACTTTAGAGGTAGACTACAAAAAAAAAAAAATATTAGCTTTAGCTTCATGAATTGGAACATTTACTGGAGCTGAATTTTTGAGCAGCCAAACATTTTCTAACACCTACTGTTGTTGAAGCACAGCTGTATCTGTATACACTTGGAAAAGTGCAACTCAGGGCATCAGAAAGGAACACATCAGATGAAACAGGGACAGAATCCCACTCACATCAAATGAAATAGGGACAGAATTCCACTCCCCAAGGAAACATTTACCTGCCTGAGCCCTACATATCTAAAAGGGCAACAAGATGAAAGCAAGTTCCACAGAGTTGTTACCTCTGCAATACTATCATGCCTGGAATTAAGCCAGAGATGTGTGGAGAAAAAAAAAAGTCCGTGGCATGACTGCAAAATACTGAATCATAAACCTAAGAGAGTCAGTTTCAAGCTGACAGTACATAAATAGACTGGCCCTTCCTAACTCTTAAATGCCTAACCTTGCAAATTTAGTGTACACATACACATATAGATACACACACATACATATTATCTACATATTTATATCAAACTTGCATGTGCATAAAAGCATCTCAAACTTAAAAATACAGACCCAAAGGTTTTAACATAATTACCATTTGTTTACTGGTGTAAGCATCTTGTATATAGTTTAAGATAGGTGATGAAGAATATCACATCCAACTAAAATTGCAAAGAGAATTTGATCATGTGGAATATGAATATGATTGTGGATTATGATCAAACCTGTTGAAGGTGACAGTCTTGCTTTTACAAAATGCAAACTGGGATTAAAAATGAACAAAAGTGGTCAGAATCTATCTTGGACCTCCTGCCTAAATGCTACATATCTCACGATTAATATCTAGGACTACAGTGAAGTTATTTAAGCAATTGAATGGGAAAATCCTAAAAGAAACTGTGAGAGCAAGCAAGATAAATTGTCGTATTGTTTATGCTTAACATTTGAACTATATCTTAAGGGGATGTATTCTTTCATTTCTGTCAGAATTTGCTTCTTAGTTTATAACATACAAATTGCAATTTTATATAGTATACAGCTGTAGAGTTTTCTTCTGCTTCTGCACACTCAGACAGCCAACTAGGAGGATGAAGTTCAGTTAATCAAGATATCTTAAGCCAAATTCTCCCTTCATGTACATTAGTGAAAATACTGTCAATCCATCACTGAAGATGATATGGAAGTAGTTTTAATGATGAACATAGTTAATTAAAAAGTGTGGGCTTAGTCCTATAAATACAGAGGTGATTTACGCATTTAGATGTGAATTACCACCTTCTCCTAGAAAGAAGGATCTGCTTTCTGAAAACAGCAGGTTACCACTGACAAGTAAAAACTCAGAATCCATTAACTCAATAAGTATTATTTGACAAAAATCACCCAGCACCAGCTACAGAGCTGTATCAGGTAGAAATGTAACCCCTTAAGCATATTTCCAAAAATAGCTTTAAAGTGTTATCCTGTTAAATTTGAACCCCATTGCTAGAAAGGACACTTCTTTTTTTTTTACTCCTGTTTCTCTTTCATACATTCTAACAGAAAGAGGAAGAATAGATTTCAGCAAATGTACCCACTGTTCCAATAACTTGCAAAACAGTAGGAGTTATTTTAATGGACATGATTTAAAGTAGACCTTCACCAAGCATAACCTCCTATTTAAAACTGCAAAATATAATGAAGTAATTCATATGTTAAAATACAGCTAAGTAAAATGCAGAAAATAAAAGCACAGAGTTCAAATATTTAAACTTAAGAATAATTGTTTAATGCAATCTTTTATCAGGCAGTTAATCATGTTTCACTCAGAAAGTGAAAAAAAATCACAATCACTCATTTCTGAACACTTTTGTTTTTGTAAAATAAAGCTAACAGTAATTGGATAAATGTTTTGAATGTAATCTTTTGACATTCTCTAACAACTCCGCTTACTTCCATTCATGGGAGTTAAAGATATGGTGTATTTGATCACTGGTTAGGACCACATATTTCACTGCAGTGTTAATCTGTTTTAAACAGAAATGTAACTGGAGGTATATATTGAATCATCAACTAGATCTAAAGCTTGATAGAAAAAACTGTAGGAAATAAGTGTACAAGATGTAGGTCGATGGCTGTAGGACTAAATTGAAATAACAATTACTCATTAAAAATTATAGACGTGATTTAAGATGTCTGAACCATATTTAAAAAAAAAAAAAAAGAAAGAATCCTAGTATTGATTAGAATGTAAACAAGTAATCTGAAATTACTATTTCATACACTTCACAGAAACAATGGTATAAAAGCCTCAAATGTCTGTAAAACTTTCAGCTTCTTTTGTATATTCACTTTAAAAAGTGACTAGGGCTCATGACAGGGTATCGGATTTTCAGAAAGAAGTTAGATTCTTTGGCTAAGGAGCAGATCCATGATAAGCAATATCAATGGAAGATTTTCTAATCTACCCTGTACCTCAGCTCCTGAAGGCCTGTCAATGTTATTAAGATCTTCACCTTACCTAAGTTAGTTGAGATACTGTGGTCTTATATTGACAGGATAAAATATGGCTGGGAGTGGAACAACCCCTGAATCAGATGCTGAGATATTCTTTACCATCACTGGCTTCTGAAAAAATTGGCATTAGAAAAACTCGTGGACCAAAATGGCTAGCTCGCTACTTTCAGCCCACTAGGCAACATCAGACACCGATTACACACAAATTGCATGTGAAACAACTAATTCAAACCAGAGTCCTAGAGACATGGAATGTATTCCACCGCACATAGTTAAAGGTATTTAATATAAATGCATAAGCTTCACTCTTACTTCTGTCTTTTGCTTTTACTTCTACAAGTAGTGTAGAAAAAAAGCAGCCTAACAACTCCTTTCTGGGAATTTTTACATTTGAAGTTTTTACATTCATACTTAATAGTAAGTGTCAACAAAATAAGAAAGGAAACCAGAGAAAAATAACATACTAATGCTGCTAGGCATGAATTCATATCCGTGGAATTTTTGATTTCTGTGCAGCTATGATGCTATTCGTCTTGTACTTTTGCAACATAGCTGTTCAGTTACACTCACAAAGATCTTAACAAGTCAGTTTTGATTAAAGGCAACTGTGAACTTCACACCCGGTTTACAATGTTGAGTGACATAGTCCAAGATTATTCAGAAGTGTGACAAGCCAGTCAATTTTACTTTTTTTTTCTTGTCTTTGATCTTTATACTTTTCATTCCTCCTAATTTTCAAGGAGCCTTAGAATTTCTCTGCAGAGAAAGAGACGTATTTCAGAGTAACCTCAATAGATTTTCTACTGTGCCATGTACTGAACTGACACTTTAAAGCAGTCCTCAAGGAAAGGTCACTTACAATCTAATTTAATTCATGATGTAATGAGTACATTTGGGGAGCCAGTACAAGGATAATGATGATGTGAAATCTAGTTTGATTGAGTCTATTTAAGTTAACAGCTAATAGAAAAGAGATCAGAAGTCACAGAACCATTAATGATACGGATGAAAAGGATATTGAGGTTACCTGCCCCAAGAAAATAAATCATAGCTCCACCATTTCTGGTTTTCAGAACTCTCAGTGATGCCCATTCAACCATATGTACACCATTAAGAAATATTTTCTATTGTCTAACTTACATCTGCTTTCCTGCAATTGTAATACCATTGCTTCTTAAGCTATCTATTAGGAAAGACTTTAATCCTCTTTAATCCTTTGCTCTTCATATTATCTTTTTATGTATTTGAAAGTCATCATCATGTGTTCTCTGTTTTTCTTTGGTACACTAAATGACTTGAATGTGCTCAGACTTTCCTCATTGCTTACACTTTGCAGATCATTTTTGTTGCCCTTCAGTTCCAGGCTACTCTCCATTCATGTCAGACCTCTCTCTGTGGAAGAGTCAACAAGAACGCAAGCAATATTGAAATCTGTTACTTGTCCATAACAGAAGTGGTAAAAAGGGTTTAGGACTTTGTGAACAATATTTTTTTTTGTCTGGAAAGGCAAAAAATAGAAAAAAAATAATCATAGGAACTTTACAATTTGTTTTTTAGTGAAAGAGAAATTATGAAGAGGAGAGTGATAGGGAAAGAAGGATGCCAAAACTGTACTAAGCAAAAGAAATGGGAACAAGGATAAGGTAGCAGCACACTCTGGCATTGATGGTTTGAATGTTGCATACATTTGGGTGTAAGAAACTGTCCCAGAAAAACTGAATTATTGCCAGAGAGAGGAAGTTGGTCAACTAAGGTGTCAGAAAAAGGAAGAAGAAAAGCA
This sequence comes from Nipponia nippon, assembly GCF_047370975.1. NCBI lineage: Eukaryota > Metazoa > Chordata > Aves > Pelecaniformes > Threskiornithidae > Nipponia > Nipponia nippon. The sequence continues at coordinate 38,545,517 of NW_028262291.1, forward strand.
GATCAAAAATTAGCCAACAGAACTAATTTGAGAGAAAATGGTTTCTATCGGAAGGAATTTGTTGCTTTGTGCATAAAAAGTCTGGTTTTGTTCAAATGTAAGAAATACCCCAAATGGGTTTTATTTCAGATCTGTCATCGTGCTGAGGCTTTAGCTATGGTGCTTCCTAGCCATGTTTTCTTCTGCTGGTCAAATATCTGAGGCAGTTTTTTAATCAATTATGTTTTTTAATACTCAGACATTGGAACAGGCTTCCCAAGGAAGTGTTTGAGTTGCCATCCCTGGAGGTATTTAAAAGATATGTAGATGTGGCACTTAGGGAGATGGTTTAGTTTGGCAGTGCTAAGTTACCGGCTGGACTTGATGTTCTTAAAGGTCTTTTCCAACCTAAACAATTTTATGATTCTATGTTTCTATAAAACAACAGTTATCACAGCAATATTCCTGCCTCTTCTGTACATTCACCAAGCTGCTGCACTTTGTATTTGCTGACATAGAAGAATAACCCTTCCCAACAGTACGCCACCAGACAGTAATTGGCTTCTAATAATAGAACAAACCACAGAGGTTTCCTGCTGCATAGTCTTGCTTTAACAGGAGACAGCAGAAAGTTAGCCACTTGATAAATACTCGAAAAGGGGTAAGAGTTAAAAAAAAATAATGCAGGCCATAAGGGCATGATTGTCTACACTCTAACATTGTTTTGGAGTTTCTTCAATCACAGTGTGACGATGATGCCAAGGGATAAATATCCCTGCAACTAGCCCATGCAGCATTTTTCAGTTTGTAACTTGCTTACTTTACCCAAATGTGTTTTCTGCAGCATACAGCAACTTAGATTCATTTCTAAAAAGCCAGTGAAACAAAGTAAAGATTTCTATGTAACAAACTTCAGTTTCAGTACACACAATTCTTGGAATCAGAGCTGAAATTCAAAGATCTCTAAACATCAGGCATCTATCAGCTAGTGCAGCATATACTTCAAGATATCAAAGAAGTAAGGAAACAATTTTTTTTTTTTTTTTTATCAACAAGGAAGTGGTCTCCACTCTTCATTTCCCACATCATTACTTGTACTTTTTTCCAGTTGTCTCTTCCCATCTGTAACAGTATCTTCTGAGCCTGACTTTTGAGCCTGTTTGATATAAATACCCATCCGAGGATATCTATATCTCTCTTGTAAACACCACTGCCAAAGCTATCCAGTATTTACTTGTCACATGCAGTAAAAGGACCAATATGGCCACAAGTCATTCTTTCCTGGCACCACCAGGAGCTCTCCAATGAATTCTTCCAGCTTTAAGATGATGCTAGATGTCCTCAAAGAGGAGAAGAACCAGAATAGAGGAAAGATAACTTTCTCATCTGCAGGAGATCTTTCTTTCTCTTGTAACTAGTGTGGCGACCTAGTGTAGAAAAATTATCTGAATTTTCTTACAAGGAAAAAACCAGACAACCTCTTTCTTCCCTTAAAGCAAGTTGGGGAGCTACAGCTGAGACCTAAGCTGAAGTCAGTTTCAGTCCAGAGTCACAAGGTTCTGCAGAATGTTAGACACTGCTCCCTTGCAAAGGACAGGGGGGGAAATTATCATAGGTGGTACTGTTCTCATCGTAACACCATTTATTCTGTAGTCCACAACACTGAAAGCAACAATAATTAGCACTGACATAAAACCAGCAGCATCTAATATTGCCACTTAAATAGATTCAAGTGACCAGCGTGCTTAGGTTTATATATAACAAGAAGAGCCAACATAACCTCAGGACACAGCAAGCCAATATCCAGGTCTTTCTTGCCAATATCCTGTGTTTTGCTCACAATTAGGTGTCAGTAATCACAGAATTGGTGTCTGAATCTTTTTTTCTATTGTTTGCCGTGCTAGCACTTGCTGGAAGTTAAATTACCATGCTTCTGTCTTCACCAGAATGATAAAAGATCTCTGAACCTCTCTGAACTTCCAATGTCAAAAATAGAAATTCTGAGCACACCAGCCGTAACATTTTGAAATCTTTATAGGTCTAGGATACAATTACATCATATTGTCAGCAGGAAAATAGCTCAGGGACTTCTGGTTAAATTCTTTTCTTTGTCATCTATAAATTTTGCATTATTTCAATAATAGCAAATCTAGCAAAACATACAATAAATGGACAGAAATGGTGCTAAATTTATGTTGGTCTAGTTTTGACCAGGGCAGAGTTTTTTGTCTTTTTTTTCTTCTTCATTATTACTTTTCCTTTCTCATATCTCCACTCTTGGTGGGGTGCTACAATCACCGGTTATCCTCCAAGTTACAGACCCAGATGAGAACATATCACCATATCTGAGAGAGTCCTTTTTTTTTTTTTTTTTTTCCCCATACAGGAGCCTCAGGTGTCCAACCATTATCATTCTCTGCTATCTTATGACGCATATAACACAACATTGATACCATGATACTTTCTAAAGGACAGTACAGACAATTGTTTTCAAGGTTTTCTTCCTCAGTCTGACATACAGATTGAAGACCCTTCCAAGATATTTTCAGGACGCAGGTAACTAAACTACTTCCAATAACCTATTATTGCTCTTTCTCAGTGACTAGATTTTCATGGCACATAAGGGTTGGCTGACAACTCTCAAGTTAAATATCTCTATGTGCATTCTCATTTTCTTTTGTGAGATATTCAGATATCATTGAGCTCAATAAATACTACACTTGCCTTGAGTGTTTTTTTCTGTTACATTTTTCAAGTTCTGCCCTTTATTTATGTTACTGGAATGTGTCATTAATACCTTTTTTTGTTGACATTTTTTTAACCTGTTTCACTCCCAAATACAATCTTAATATCTGTGGTTTTGAACCCAAGGTTATTTTGAGATTTGTTATACTGAACATTCTTCCAAGAGACAATACCAACTCTATTCTCCTCTTTACCATTTTGTGTAAGTCAGTCAGGTGCCTTGTTTGCCAGAATTGCAATAAGTTCATTATAACTTTGCTGATTCTTTGCATTGTATTCCTATATTATTTCTAGCAACTGCTTTTTTCAGAAGTTGTTTAAATTCAAAGTTTTGAAATTCAGGTTGGTTTTTTTTTTTTTTTTTTTATGGCCAGGCATCATTAACACTCCTTTGTGTAACATCGCTTAGCATGTATCCATAGAAACCTACATAAATGTCATATATATATATATACATATATATATTTCTAAAGCTAGAGAAAATATCAATGCAATGGCTTGGGTAATTAAAGACACACTTCACACAGCAGCTTGGATTGGCTTCTCAGTTGAAGGTCAGAGCTATCATGTCCTTAAACTGCATTTTGCATGTCCTGATCAATCTGTCAGAACTTCTGTATGTACCCTTCAGTGCTGAACAGAAGCAGAATTTAACAGAGAGCAGGTAATCAATAGTAGTTATGTACTGTAGCAAGGTGAGAAGACACATTATTTGTGAAGGATGTTTAGGGAAAAATAGTTAATTATCTCCTATATAGCCTGACCAGCTACCTGAAATTGAATTCTGGTGGAGAAACTACTCTATTTTTTCTACCTTTTTTTTAATTAGTAATGCATTGACTATATTCTAGTATTTCATATATTGTACTTAAAGAGTAAGACAATTTATTCAAAAGCATTTAAGGATTTTAGAGCTTTTTTCAATTTAACTTTATATCATTATAATAGGCAAACAAAAATTATTTAATAGATGAGTACATTAATAGCACAGACCACTGTTTGAGGGTTAGAATTAACTAGCAAGAAAAGTCCCAGATTCCTCATGTTTCTTGACAAAAAAAGCCTCTCCATGTTTTACAAAAAAAAAACCCATTGTAACAAAGAAAAAAGAAAAAAAACAATCCTAGTATAATTTGCAGAATGTCATCAGAAGAACCATAGAAAACAATCCCTGTTATATGGAGAAGATGGCAGAGCATAAACTAAAACAGAAGTGATAATATAAAGAATTGTATCTGAAGCAGAATAACCATGAAATAAGAGGTGATAGCTAACAACAGTAAAGTTAACTGGTAGAGTTATTAAAATTGGAATCTGCTTAAATTTTCCTTTTTTGCTACTGGTGACTTTCCTAATAGTTTGCACATTAAATATGGGACTCGAGAGAAACTGCTTTTTTCAGAAATGTATAATGGATAGTACATCTGTTTAACATAGTTTTGGTGATTTTTAAAAGGCCAAGATAATTATCAGTGCTAACACAGTGTATCTGTTTATCTGTTTTAGTTGCTTCAACTGACAACTGTAATGCTCTAGGAACTATATATATAAATTCACACATGCACTGATTTAGGAAAAATAAAAAAGGATACTCCAGTAATATTACTTTTGCTTTGTCACTTGGATGATTGATGAGGACACTTTTCTTCGGAGTGAACAGTCATGCTTGAATTCACAACAGAAAAGCACTATGAAGAAAAATGCCATGAATTGTTTTTTCTTTTCTATAAATTCAGTATAATTATGACATTACTAACAACATATTTCAAAGACTATAGTAGCATGATCTTTACTCTGCAGCTCCAGATATAATTGGTACTGTGCAGGAACAAGAATTAGTTGACAAAGCACTCTTTGCTCTTCTTCAAGTCACCATTTCTCGGACTAATTGTCAGCTACTTAATTACTGATATTTACAATTAAAGTGACTTCTAGAAATCTCTTTCACCTGATAAATTAAAAAAAAAAAAACCAAACTAGACTTATAAAGCTGGAAAACTATCGAAGGGAAACAATGCACCCATTCTATCTGACCTCTTCACTCAGTTCTAAGTAGGGGAAAAACAAATTTTCTAACACCAATTGTGGTAGCATGTCTTTTACCTCTTGCTTCAGGAAATAGTGGAATCTGAACTAATGGTTCAGCTCATAATAGTTCAGGATTTATTATCAAGCAGACAAATACCCTACTGTTTCAGAAATAATTTTCTAAGAAAATCTTTTACTTTTTGACAGCTGTCTAGTTCAGATAACCTCATCTTTCATCTTACTGAGATACAAATAAAAAACTGGGATGGGGGGTACAAAACTCCTCAGAAAATGGAGGATTTTTACGTGAAAAATGAGTCACATTGTAGAGTCATATTACAAATTAGAAAAATGATGTATCAGGGGTATGTTTTGAGTGTTGCATGTGTATGTGTAATAGAATTTCTATATATTCATTTTGTGCATCTGTGAACTGTTTTCCTTTCCATACAAAGCCATGACCAAGTTGGGTCAAGCTGGGTGTGAATGAGACTTGTACAAGTTCACAGTCAATTCCAACCTCCAGGGTCAGTGCTTGAAAGATTAATGTTTACATAAAAAACAGTTGTTATTTTCATAGAAAACTGTGAATACTCAACTAGGGAGATGGCAATAAAAGCCTGTCTAAAACCCCAAAGCTAAACCCCAAAATCATCCCAGTGTCATTGCAGCATTGTTTTCTTTGCAAATCAATAAAGATGTAAATTGAAACTGACTGCAGCGATTGCAGGGATTAATGATCATGACAAATTGACCCAGTGCATGCATTGCCATGTCTAACTCCATCATGACCCAAAGCTACATTGACCAACAAATTGAATTTTTAATTCCCCTGATTTTAAGTTGACATTGGAATTCTAGCTTTAACAACCATTACAATTAAGAAAGTACATTTCTTCATATCTCTTCCTCAGATGTTCCAGAAAGCTTGGCAAGTCCCTTTTTTCTCTTACAAACAAATACACTGTGGTAATCCCTCATCTTTCAAATCTTAATCCTAGACCAGAAAGACCTATTCTTTTATTCTTTCTTGCATTCCTTGCCTGCTGTTGGTAAGCCATTCTATGGTGCTCACAGAAGTAATCTATTTCTCGGGTCCTACTTCCTGTAATTCACACTTTGAGGCATAAAGAATATTAACTTTTCAACCTTTTCAAAGGAGCTCTAAATGACTCCATTTATCATGTTGGGCAGGGGAGTCTTAATCTCTTTGGTCTGTCAAGACTGAAGGAAAATGTGCTGTGCCACACATCTCACCTTCACTTTTTCCCAGTTATCTCAAAAGGGCTTCAGTGTGTGGCTCACGTCCATCCTATGGTTTTGTTCTTCCAGACGGAATCAAAGGGAAAGCAAAAGAGGGGAAGGAAACCTTGTTATCTAGCACAAGGCATATATCCAAGCTAATGTTCCACTCCAGAAACTGAAATCTCAGATCCAGAGGTGGCCAAGGGTATCCTTGACCATAAGTCAATTTTAACTGTCAGGCTAAGAACACCTACAACAATAATAAATGTCACCAGGGAATCTGTACTGTATTTGTAATTCATAGCATTTAAGAGGCCAAATTAATAAATTGAAAGTTAGTTTCTATATCACTGAATGCAACTTGCAATATTATGTGAAGGACCATCACAAAATTCCAGGTACTTTAGCGAAATAGTCCTTCAAGGCAGACCTAGTGTGAAACTCACCACTTATGTCTTAATAATTAAGATATACACAGAAGATTGACAAAATGTGACTAATACACAGAGAACAGCAGCAGCAAAAAAACCAATTAAGCACATAATGTAATAAATGAAAATATTTCAGAGAATTTATCTTAAAACATGTGTGACTGCTAAACATAAGTGCCTACAGCAGAAGTAGCAACAAGATTAGGATACTGCTTTTCAAAGAGTTTGAAAATATTTGAAAATGTGTAAAAGCTTGTTGAAGAGGAAGACATCTTGTACTAATTCTGACACGCATATGCTTGATAGTATATATTTTTACATAATGACAAATACTGGGATGATAAATTAGCACCATGAAAAAGAGTGAGACTATTATCTTAACGCAAGTAAAAAAAACAGTAAAGAACATATACAATTTCTTAATACTGCGAAGTTTTTCCCTTTCCCTGATACTTCATAAAGGAAATAACCAGTTTCCTTAGTAATTCCTCTTACATGAAAGAATTGTATTCTAGCATGCAGCTGGCTCAAATAACTTTTAACCTCTGATAAATTATAAACTTCTAGAACATCCCTCCCCCACTCTCAGAAGTTAGAGCAGAGTAGCACATCCTTTCAATACCAGTAACTGAAATACTCAACGGTTCATGTAGGACATTAAAAGTCACTTTGGCAGTATGTTCTATGTTTTCAAGTCAAGAGATTTAAATTCTTAATCTCCTCTAGGATTCCATTGCCTACACAATAGAGAAGAAACAAGGCACATCATCATTATTGCTCATATTAATCAGCATGACAGAATTAACAAGAATTGTAAGAAATTGTATTTTCCTTTTAGCTTTTGTAAATAGGCTAATTAACTCAGTAAGTGCCTTTTGACAGTAGAAATGGTTTCTCCTCACATTATTCTTTTTTTTTTTTTTTCAGTTCAGCAAACTTCCTGCACAGAACGTTGTTCATGTCATTCTTCAAAACCTTTCTGAGGGGGTTTTGAAAAATCCATGTAAATACTGGGCTTACATGGACAAATGGAGTTTACTGCAGCAAAACCAGCTAACTGTTTGTTTTGATTACATTTGTGGTACTAATGTCTAGAAAGAATATACATAACTCAGAAAATCTGTTATCTGCACTTACAGAGAACAGAAACACTGTATTGAGGGGAAATTCAGAAAAGGGAGAAAAAGAATGATAATGCAAACTACTTTAACTGCAATAACTAAAATGGCAAGCATTAAGTTATGGTTATGTGACTTCTGCCATACTGTGTCAAGCACATTTAACTCATGGGTCAAGCTATAAAACCCGGCCACGTAGATTCTCTTAGACTTCCTGTTTGCGAAATAAACCACGCTTGCTTAAAACACAAAGGCTGGGTATCGACAGAAGTAGCTTGAGCAAGTTTGCTTTACTGGCTAAGCCCGAACCCAGTTAGCTGTCAGAACGTAACTGAGGAACTCATTAAACCCTGGTATCTGAATTGCTTCTGGTGATGTCCCTGTAACATTTTTCCAGGGATCAGCTGCAGCTGATAGGATGAAAGCTATTGGACTTGCATCTTCTTACTGGAAGATGTTCTTCCGTTTCATTCGAACATATGATTACATTTTTATAATGAGTAGTTATTCCCTGGGTATGTCTGGCAAATAAGTATTTTCATACACTAATGTGATTTTGCTAACTTGCTCCATTAAATATGTTTTTAATACTTGACTCTAAATATGTTCTAGTCTTCATGAAAACACACGGTGTACTTGCATGTTTTCTTTGTTTTAGACACATCATATGTCATCTTTGAAGGTTTTCCTGGACAGCATGGTGGTTTCTATACATCCCATTCAGAAGTGCCTTAATGCACTGTGCTGAAACTCAAAAATCTCAGAGCTGAAGCTGGGGCACAAAAATTGGCTAGGGAACCTACGATTACACAAACAAGCCTACATCTTGGCTTATACAAAACAACCCTTAACTACCATCACCTCCTAGAAAGCCTCTGCTGTGTACTCTCTAGGGATTCCAGCCAGCCCTTCTCTTCATTCCCTTCAAGTTAAAAAAATAAAATACCTTATTACTACCATTCCCAAAGCGTTTCCATCATTGTTTTACATTGACTTTCTTAGGAAGAAAAATCCTGAAGCTATTTTATTTGGAGAGATTTCTAGATTCCTCTGACACAAGTAGCTGCACTTGCAGTGTGACTTGGGGAATCACACTGCCTGTCTGGCAAAATGCTACTCTGTTGCTTTGCAATCCTTGGAATGTCAAAAGCATGACAGATTTTAATACAATTTCTAGTAAGACAGGAATTAATATTTACCAATATAAAGAATTTGATTGGAACTTGGTAACACTACACTGGTTTGACAAGTCACTGCAGTTCATAGCATGAGCTGTCAGCCGCTAATCCCACTATGATGCATTTCAAATAGGAACTATGCTGTAAAATAACAAAATTGCGATAAAGACTTTGCATCATTTTAGTAGCAACATTTTTACAAATCTCAGAACTGAAAAACTCCAGATTTGAAGACAGCAGATACTGGAAGTTTTCACTTAACCCCACTACAGGACAAGCAATCTTAGCAGAGCTGGTGAAATATTAAACTACCAATGCTGCAAAGATCTTTTTGTATGGAAGGAATGGCCAAAGAATAGTTTCTTGTATTTTTTGACCAGTTAGAATGAAAATTAGGACATCTGTTTACCTTTCACTTGAGTTAAACTAAGTAAGTCCTCTGACATTACATTAGCATTTGATTAGGAATGGAAAAGTTGCTTACAGCTTAGGGCATGAAACTTGAAAATGGTTGAGTTAAAGTCATTACAAGCATACCTTAAAATGAAACCCTATGCTGTTCATTAGAGACAGCTAAACTATTTGATGTTAAAAAACAAAGTCTGCTGACTTTTCTATTTGTAAATTCTCTGCATGACCTTATGAAATTTAACCCTACATGACTGACTTGCTTATTTCTTCTATGACAACCACGAATCACATCCTTTTCACAGACTATCACTTCTCCTCTGAAATGACGAGTTCTGCTGCCCTTTGAGGGTCAAGGTGATCCAGTCTATCCTCATTTCTGTACTGTGACTTTTTGGTCTTTCTGTGTCTCCTGTGTTCACTGCATGTCTACCCTGCTGGGAGTCATCCATGGGTAGTGGTAAGTCTCATTTCTAAAAGTACTTCTCGTCCTATTCCACGTTGTTCTTTTGTAGTACAGTCTCTTTCACTTCAACTGACAATCCCAATGTTTGATTTCTAAATTCCAAAAGCAGGGACAAGAAAGACTTTGAAGAGCTTTTTAATTTCATTCAGCTGAGTTAAGAAAACAGCTAAAGTTAGGCTACTTGAAATACTGCTTGCAGTATGAATTCCTATAGCAAATACCATTGCAGAATACAAGTACTTCTGATGCTTTATTAGGATTTATCTCTTTTTCCTTGAATTATTTCTTCCATGCTTTTAGGAGGGAGGGTTCGTGTGTTTCAAAGGGCAGTTTAATGAAAGCTGACTTTGACAAAGTGCTCTGTGTGGCTCCGACACAGAGATGCTTTTGTTCCTTACACTAAACCAGAGAACGCCAGAGAACTGTGTGAGCACAAGGCAACGGACATTTTCTCCTCACAGTTGCTGAAGCCTGTGACAAAAGGCATGCATACACAGCATTCCCCCACATACCTTAAACTGGGTTCTTTCATGGCATTGATACAAATGCATTCAGCCTGAAAGCTGACAGCTTCTTGCAGTGCTTGTAAAATCCAAGTAGAGAAGCAATGAGATTTTATTGCTGCCTTTGCCCAGCTTTCCTCTGATGTCTCTCCAGAAATGTTTTGCAACAACAGATTGGGCTTTGCAGGCACTGTATACTGCACACCATGAAAGATATTACATTGCTAGAGCAGGAAGGGCAAAAAAAGTCTTTGTCAAAAGCCTACTTTTGTTTCTGATGCTTTTAAAAAACAAGAAATTAAAAATGTTTCCATTATAATCCTGACGTTTTCTAGTAGGAATAAAGAGATCTGGGTTTTATATTCTCAGATCTCCATTCTATTCCTGCCCATTAATTTACTGTAAATTACTTACTTCCATGTCTTAATTTACACCTGTATGAAAGAAATTTGATATTTCTCTCTGAATTCTTGTTACAGAAGGGTGAAAAATACTACATTCAAGATAAATACTTTGTATTATTACAACTTCAGCACAGACTTTGGAGAAAAAACTTTAGCAAGATTAAGGAATAAACACCTAGGCTCATGATCTAGCACTATGAATTTCTGACTATTAAATCTTATCCTAAATCCTTTCAGACATGCTGAAACCCCTTCACTACAACTTTTCCCTTGTGATGTGAAGTATCCTCATTTTACGTGCAGTGCACGTCCGCATCTTCATCTACAAACAGTAACAAACTGCAGTCAATAAATAACACAACAGGAGCTGTTTAAAACCCAAAGGGTAAGGGTTACAGATCGTACTTCATGTTGCCCTTAAAAATCCTGAGAGTTTAGCTGTGCAGCCACCTCTTAGGATGAGGGACTTGAGAGTAATAAGAGAAAAACATGATACTGAATGTGGAAAGACTGTACAAAAGCAGGAACTAAGAAAGACAGTCGGGGTAGTAAGGGAAGCCATAAATAACCTTGCATTTACTGTGCCAGGCGGAGACAGAGGAATGGATTCTATGAAGCATACCCAGTCAATGAACATGAACACGTAACCTCTTCCTTCCCACCCACTTTTCCTCTTTCAGTGCCATTGCAGAGATCGCCATATAGAATAGAGACGTCAGAAAACAAGGATTTTAATCTAACACCTACTAACTTGAGGTAATTAGCAATAGCTAACTGTTAATGATGCTTTCCTCATGAACGGATGCTAAGAGTTATGAAACCTTGCCTGGCAGATAAATGGTACCATTCTCAGCCATCTGTCTTACAAATGATCCTATATGTACAGCTATAATTTCAGTCAGACACTGGCAGCTCTGCAATTGTTCATGGCCTCAGTGAAGAATAGTACCTGTCATGCAGTTTGAGTGCTCCAACTTTTAACGGACCTGTTTTCAGCTTGTCTGAAATGCTGAACAACTGCACATGGGGAAGCAACAGAAAAGAACAGGTAAGATAAAAAACAAAGGTACTCACATTTCTCTGTAAGTAGGTTTAAAACCCCTCAGTACTGTTGTGAAGATGTTTTCCTAGAACTCGCTGCTGAAATTGCAGATGGTTCTCTACCCACTTGTAAGAAAACACTAATGGCAAGCCCTCCACCACTGCTGTCCTCTTCCTTGGGAGCTGCATCATCACAGGGCTCCCTTGGCGGTTACTTCATCACCTCTCCTGACTTGCTGACATGGTGACCCAGAAGTCTCCAACCCTTCCCATCTTCCCCACCCTCACCTCAGAATTTAGCTGCTGTTGATTTGCAGCACGAACAGTGCTTACACTATCCCTAGAGAGCAATATTGGGATGCTTCTCACTGAGCTAAACTCTTACAAGCCTCAAGCAAATTAATGTTGCAATCTATTATTAAAGCTAAATGCCTTTTATCAGAGTGCCAACCATACCTACAACACTAAAGATCTCACAGGTGTCATAAATGTTTCTAGATGTGGTATTTAATAAAACTGGTAAAGGTTTTGGAAAGAAGGATTCTCATTAAAATCTTAATACTTCCCACAAGTAAATGCACTTTTTGTAGAAATCCTTATTTTCTGATCATGCTAATCCAAACAAAGCTTTACTGTGTCTCTTCTTTCTGAAATAGGAGAAAACCCCAACTCACTGATTTAGCTGCAAACGAGCATGTTCATTAATATTAGTCGCATATATCGAAGATTTCCTTTTAACATAGTATGAAAAACTCTCAAAATTTTCTGGTTTATTTTTCTCACATTTCCCTTCCGTTCTATCCAGAAGAGAACACTTAAGACAGAAGAAAACTCTTTGTCCTTCCATCTTTAGCAGCAACAAAATTTCAACACAATACAGGCTTGAACTTTAGTTCCTCTGCAACAGTTTTTAGCTACCAGACTATTTTAGCTACCAGAGACCTGTGAAATTATTTAAAATATCAATTCGAGCTTTGTCAGATGCCTATTCTCTACACTTCTAAAGCCATCCAGCTTCCCTAGCTAACAAGCTTCCTTTTATACCCTGAATACTTGGCCTTAACACTGAGAATCTGCCATCCTACTATGCCTCATTGTAACAGTATCTATCTTTACACTCACTTTAGAATTGCTCAGTCATTGTGAAAATAAACAGTATATTACTTTTTGTGCCCATAATCCCTAGCCAATGGGCATCTTAGTTTCATTTTCTCAGTCAAATATTATGCCTTCAGGAGTGTGGCAGCAACAATATTCTCCAACGCACTCAGCATACTAGCATATCTTTTACTTAGAAATCCTAATATATTGAATCAGTAAACATTCACGCTTGAGCCTCTTCCATGACTCAAAGATAACAAACAAAATCCCATCATCTCTATCATAAATTATACACAGCAGCAGATTAGGCTGATGATTTATGAAAATCATAAGATCAAGAAAAAAATGCCAACATGGTGAAATTGATCTAAAAAAATGCTCAGAAAATGAACCAAACATTTTTTTTTTTTTTTTTACAGGATAAATGTACAATAACAATGGAAAAGAACTGCCAAATTGTAATGTGTAAACTACAACAAAACGCAGTTCTGATCAAGTTTGCTTCTGATCCACCAGAGATCTATTTCTTTTACTATAAGTTTCATACAGTTTGGGCACTGGGCATGTATGGCATTAAACATCATGCATTCTAGCAAAATTTACTTAGCAACTAAAGTAATTTAACCAGTTCACAATATTTGTCAACAGAACATTTTTGAGATTAGGATCTTAGAGACCATGTTTAAGCCTGAAAAAGAGATGGCAGTGAAGTCAGTTCATATTTGATCCGATTCTTCTGCAAGTAGTCCTCTTTTGAATATATGGGATTGCTTCTCTGCGTGTAGAATTCTACCTTCGTAGTTTTATTCCCATAGGGCAATTAAAATTGCTTTTACTTTGATAAAAATTTATCAAAAATATTATTTGGCCAAAAGAAAACAGTAACAATTTCAGAATAAGCATTTCATAGCAAATTGAAAGCAAATTAACACAGAAGTTTTTTAACCTGTACAGCTTTTAGGTAGGATGCTAACTTAAACCTGTGTTACCTGTTGTCTGGAATCTGCTTGGACATGAAATCCTTCAACCTAGTTCCCATTACTTCTTTTTTAATTAGAATATTCTTTCTAGAGAATTTTTTCATCATTACAGTAGAAACTAATTTTTATTCAGTTTTGCTAGAGTGAAATATAATTCTGCTAGAGTGAAATATAAAAGTGTCATTTAGAAATAATTTATATTTTGAATAGACAACTCAAATAATCCAAGGACAGTTTTCTTTTCATCACAGTTAAAGTATTTAATGACAAAATCAGGGTTTTCAGTAATGACTCAAGAGAGCAGGTCCCACTTTTTTTCCCCAGAATGGCACAAAATTATTTCTACATCTCTGAGAACTTTCAAGGAATTGGTTACAATAGATACCAGCAAGTATTACAATTCTGGCATATCATAGCAAAACCTACCTACCTTTAAGATCACTTTTTAGAGAGCACATTTTTGTTAATATTTCACATAATGCACAACTTTTGCTAGACACAAAAGTAGCCTTTTAAGACAGTTTGCAGTACAGTAGTCAAGTCTAACAATACATTATTTTTATTCTTTGCAGAACTTTAAAAAGATAAAGAAACTATTGATGTTGTTACAATCTACAAATACATTCTTTCATATGAAACATTAACCTGAATTATAGTATATGTTATGTACATGACTATCTAATAACACTAGGTTGTATACACTACAAGCTAAGTTCCAGAAGGAAATTGCAATGCTATAAGATTTACCTTTGGATAGACATTTATACACCTCATTTTTTTTTTTTCTAAAAACTACCAAATCTTGTAGTTTAATGAACAGCAAGAACAAAGTAAACACACAGACAAACCACTTGTCCTTCATTCAATAACACTAGGTTACTTAGAGTTCCCATAGTAAATGGCTTTTGATGGTTGGATAGAAGTCCTGAGTTACAATACATAACACAATACACTTAACTAGAGGGTAAAAAAAAAAATGCTGAAAACTCTCAGTGGGACTAAAGTAATGTTTTAGAACAGTTCAACTCACAAAAGGTCTGGAACTTAGCAGTGCAACTGTGACCTTGTCCTGTCCAGCTGATATTCATGTAAACACCTGAAAACCTATGCCTTTTTATCTGAACTTAGACAACTAATTCTTTTCAGGTTTATCTGATCTGGGTTTTAGACATTTCTTCTAAATTATTGACAAGCTTAGAAGACCAGCTAGATGGCAGTAGTTCGAAACTTATTCCTTCTTTCTCTCACGAGAAAGACTTGTGAGGTTAGCAGCAGAATATAGTTTTAAAAAGTAAGAGTGGAAAAGATAATGACGGAAGATAGCTATGTGGTCAAAAATGTACTCCCTGACTGATTTCTAATGAAGCTATTTTTAAAAAATAGCCTAACATTTTGTCTTTAGCAAAAGTTTAATTTCTAATGAGGGACTGTTTTCCTGGTTAATTTGCAGAAATGCCCACAGTCATTACAACAGCGCTCGGAAAGCTACTGACATTTCCAGGGCAAGCATTAATCGCACGTAGCTCAATGGAGTGTTCAGAACTCATGTTGCTAATGAGCCTGTTCTGATTTATAACAGATGTGGCCAAATTCCTTTTCAGTTGATGGTGCTGGATGTAGTAACTGTTAGAGCTGATGCTAAATAGATCTAAAGGATCATATGGTACTACACAGATGACAAATTTATCCCTTCTCTCAATTCCCACTGTGAAATTAAATAAAAAGCTTCATACAAAACAGTTTAAATTACAGGAAAAAAAATCCAACAGATGTAAAGTTTGAATGTAATCAGTTAACTAGACAGTGTCCTTCGTTCAAATAAGGATGTTTTCCTAAAGCCAAGCATCTTTTTACAAAATGGGTATTTGCAAGAGATTTTCAGTTACTTCAGCTTGCAGTAACTAAAATATTCTCAATTACTACAGAAGCTTTTATCTCTCTTACAAGCACTGCTCTGAGGATTTTACTGTTTAAAGTGTCGTTAATAATGCAAAAATCTTATTCTACACTGAAAATGAAAACTACAGTACATTCATATAATGTCAGCTTTCTGGCTCTCTGGTAAGATGAGGACAAAAACGAAGAGCAGGCATCTTCAGAAGATGAAGGCTGAAACTTCTGCTAGGGTTTCTGTTTCTAGCTTACTGGTTAAAAAAAAAAGTGCAGCATCTTTTTTTTTTTTTTTCCTTCATTTGAGAAGCATATTAGAACATCTTAAAAAATGTTAAGAAAACAGCTTGTGAAGGAAAAGAGTAACCTACTTATTTTTGTAAGAGAATACAGTGCATATATTGCATATAGTGAACACAGAATGAAGTAGGGAGTCAACCTTCCAGTGATAATATATTGAAAACTGAGACCCAGACTAAAAGTTATGATCCTAACGTACCAAGACATGCTTTTTGAAAGCTTCTATTTTAAAAATCACGATTAGCTAACACAAAAGTCATTCTAATCAGACAAATTTCTGAAGTGTTCCCAAAAGCAATTACTGTAGAATTTATGAAAAATAGGTGACTTGGAAAATAGTGCATTCTTATTTTCCCAGGCTTTTGCATTCTCTTTTACATAGGCCTTTAGCCACAGAATCACATGTAAAAAGAAAATGAAATGTTATTTTATACCAGATTGCTAAATTCTAGATTGTGTTTGAGGCACAGCTATGAGTGTATAGATGTAAAAATTACTTTTTTCTTCAATTTTGAAACCTCAAGCATACATTCTGTAGGTTTCATTATACTATTCAAATAATCAATCCAGAAGGGAAAACAGGAATATTCAAAATGCAGCACTGGTAACAGATTCCCCTATGAAACTCAGATATGCACTTCTGAATGCTGGTGATGGCACATGCAAAATTTCCTACATTGGGCAGAAGAAACAAGGTTTTCTGTTTCCTCAGACAAAGCAGTCTGTTCTCCACTATAGTTATAAACCCAGGTGTTTAATTCCAACATTCACATTCTGCTGATGCTACATAAAATGAGGAAAAGTATACCCTTTCTTTGGATTTTATTTCCATACATACGTCCACAACCAGTTAAATAATTTTCTGTACAACTGGGGAAGAAATATTACTATTTTAATCCTGATCAGCTTGTCATTTGGTCCAGTTCCCCTGTTTGCTTTCACTCCTGTAACAACTGAAATACAGGTAGGAAGTACTGCAGGACTGTGTAGCAATATTACAAAGGGGGAACAAAAGTAAGTTGAAAAGGTAGAAATGCAACACTTTTTCCTGCACAGAAACTGAAAGAATGCATCTCCACTGAACTGGAAGGAAAAAGCACACAGAAGTCTGGATCTCCTGTAAAAGTTGCTGAATGTAGCCTTTTCAGTTTCTCTCGGGAAGATTTCAACTTTGGACAGTATCTCAGCATTTGTGCTTCATGGCGAGCTGAAAAAGAAAGAAAAAATTAATTAAAGAGAGATCACATGTAATGATAGCTCTATCAAGCTAATGTGGCTAGTCTGGATCAGAAGAGTTTGTAAACTGAATTATCCAAAAGATGCCTGAAATCCATAACTTCTTTGCACACAGATATGCAGTTGTTCCCTTTACTGTGACAGACAGGCAAAGTCTCCCTTTGTTATGCTGAGGAGGCAGGATTTATCTGCTTTCATAGCTGTGTTTCCTAATGTTCCATTATTTTGCTATCTGTGAGGAGGGCTAGAGCAAGAGGCAAGAAACAAAGACATGCTTAAAAGAACGGTCATTCAGACCTAATGATTTGGATTGTTAAATACAATCAGAAATTCTAGACAAGTAATTTAAAACACCTGTTCAGCAACTCTGCCACTACGTAATGATGAAAAATTAAGGACTGATTGCCTTTCTATCTCCGTGATTACTTATTATTTCCATTTCAAATTATTCAAAAATGGACAAAACTGGGAATGAGAGGGAGAAGGAAGAGCTAAAGTGAGTTAAATCCTGTATAAAAAGTGTAGACAAACTGACTTTGGCAAACCAAGCAGAGAACTTAGTTTCAGGCTCTGTATAATAAAAAAATTGATATCTGTAGATAATAACATGCTAACGAAGCTGAGATGAGTAAACCCTCTAGGAAGTTACCTAGAAACCAGAACTGATAGGGGTAGTTAAAATTTCCTGATTTGCTACCACTGAAATGCTGATCAATAAATGACTCAAATTTAATTAACATAAGCCTTTGATACTCAAGAACCTGGTCATAAATGTGCCATTTTAAAAAAATATTATTTGAAGAGATATACTAGAAAGGGATTTCGGCATGAAAGAACTCCAACCAACACTTTTATTTCTCCCCTCAAACAACAATTTTTTTTTTTTCAGAAAAACATGTCTTTAGCAGGCAACTCTGACAACAAGTTTTTATTATACAGAATCCATAACTCTGAGCTCCTGTGCAGTCACCAACAAGGGGAAGGAATTTTTTAAAGGCAAACGAAGGTGAAGAAGGTGTCATAAGGAGGATGCGATAGATAACCTGAGCTAAATTCCAGCCTTTACACAACTAAATATAGATATATGTTTTCATTAAACAAACTCTGATAGCCAAAACAGAAGCACTCTGTGAGTGCTGTTGTTTCTGGTGCAAATTAAGTGTGGGTTTTTTTCTTTTTTCGTATTTTTTTACAGGTGATTAAGGTGTTTTTAAAAGATGCTAGAAAGAGTATTCCTACGCCATGCATCTTCCACTGTCTCCACTATGTGTTTTGTATCTTAAAATGACCTGACATATAGCTGAAGTAGAATCATAGAATCATAGGATCATTTAGGTTGGAAAAGACCTTTAAGATCATTGAGTCCAACCATAAACCCGATACTGCCAAGTCCACCACTAAACCATCTCCCTAGGTGCCACATCTACACGTCGTTTAAATACCTCCAGGGATGGGGACTCAACCACTTCCCTGGGCAGCCTGTTCCAATGCCTGACTACCCTTTCGGTGAAGAAATTTTTCCTAATATCCAATCTAAACCTCCCCTGGTGCAACTTGAAGCCATTTCCTCTTGTCCTATCACTTGTTACTTGGGAAAAGAGACCGACCACCACCTCGCTACAACCTCCTTTCAGGTAGCTGTAAGAGAGCAATAAGGTCTCCCCTCAGCCTCCTCTTCCTCAGACTAAACAACCCCAGCTCCCTCAGCCGCTCCTCATAAGACTTGCTCTCTAGACCCTTCACCAGCTTGGTTGCCCTTCTTTGGATACGCTCCAGCACCTCGATGTCCTTCTTGTAGTGAGGGGCCCAACACTGAACGCAGTACTTGAGGTGCAGCCTCACCAGTGCCAAGTGCAGGAAAACAACCA
Source organism: Nipponia nippon (assembly GCF_047370975.1). Lineage (NCBI taxonomy): Eukaryota > Metazoa > Chordata > Aves > Pelecaniformes > Threskiornithidae > Nipponia > Nipponia nippon. Next base: position 38,564,438 of record NW_028262291.1, read on the forward strand.
CTTCCCTGGTCCTGCTGGCCACACTATTTCTGATACAAGCCAGGATGCCATTGGCCTTCTTGGCCACCTGAGCACACTGCTGGCTCACGTTCAGCCAGCTGTCAACAAGCACCGCCCAGGGCTTTTTCCACCAGGCAGCTCTCCAGCCACTCCTCCCCAAGCCTGTAGCGTTGCATGGGGTTGTTGCGACCCAAATGCAGGACTTGGCACTTAGCCTTGTTGAACCTCATACAATTGGCCTTGGCCCATTGATCCAGCCTGTCCAGGTCCCTCTGCAGGGCCTTCCTATCCTCCAGCAGATCGACACTCCTGCCCAGCTTGGTGTCATCTGCAAACTTCCTGAGGGTGCCCTTGATCCCCTCATCCAGATCATTGATAAATATATTAAACAGGACTGGCCCCAATACTGAGCCCTGGGGAACACCAGTTCTGACCACCCACCAACTGGATTTAAGTCCTTTCACCACAACTCTTTGGGCCTGGCCACCCAGCCAGTTTTTTACCCAGCAAAGAGTACACCCATCCAAGCCATGAGCAGCCAGTTTCTTCAGGAGAATGCTGTGGGAAATGGTGTCAAAGGCTTTACTAAAGTCTAAGTAAAAAACATCCACAGCCTTTCCCTCACCCACTAAACGAGTCACCTTGTTTTAGAAGGGGATCAGGTTAGTCAAGCAGGACCTGTCTTTCATAAACCCATGCTGACTGGGCCTGACGGCCTGGTCGTCCTGTATGTGCCGTGTGATGGCACTCAAGATGATAACCTTCCTTGGCACTGAGGTCAGGCTGACAGGCCTGTAGTTCCCCGGATCCTCCTTCCGGCCCTTCTTGTAGATGGGCATCACATTTGCTAACCTCCAGTCAACTGGGACCTCCCCAGTTAGCCAGGACTGCTGATAAATGATTGAAAGTGGCTTGGTGAGCACTTCCACCAGCTCCCTCAGTACCCCTGGGTGTATCCCATCCAGACCCATAGACTTGTGTGTGTCTACATGGTATAGCAAGTCACTAACCATTTCCCTTGGATTATGGGGGCTTCATTCTGCTCCCTGTCCCTGTCTTTCAGCTCAGGGGGCTGGGTACCCCGAAAACAACTGGTCTGACTGTTAAAGACTGAGGCAAAGAAGGCATTAAGTACCTCAGCCTTTTTCTCATCCTTTGTCACTATGTTTTCCCCCTGCATCCAATAAAGGATGGAGATTCTCCTTAACCCTCCTTTTGTTGCTAATGTATTTAGAGAAACATTTTTTATTGTCTTTTATGGCAGTAGCCAGATTAAGTTCTAGTTGGGCTTTGGCCCTTTTAATTTTCTCCCTGCATAACCTCATGACATTCTTGTAGTCCTCCTGAGTTGCCTGCCTCTTCTTCCAAAAGTCATAAACTCTCCTTCTTTTCCCTGAGTTCCAGCCAAAGCTCTCTGTTCAGCCAGGCAGGTCATCTTCCCCCCGAGCTTGTCTTTCAGCACATAGAGACAGCCTGCCCCTGTGCCTTTAATATTTCCTTCTTGAAGAACATCCAGCCTTCCTGGACTCCTTTGCCGTTCAGGGCTGCCTCCCAAGGGACTCTGTCAACCAGGCTCCTAAACAGGCCACAGTCTGCCCCCCAGAAGTCCAAGGTAGCAGTTCTGCTGACCCCCCTTCATTCCTTCATTGAGAATCAAAAACTCTATCATGTTGTGACTGCTGTGCCCAAGACAGCCTCCAACCATCACGTCACTTACCAGCCCTTCTCTGTTCGTAAACAACAGGTCCAGCGGGGCGCCTTCCCTAGCTGGCTCAGTCACCAGCTATGTCAAGCAGTTGTCTTCCACACCCTCCAGGAACCTCCTAGACTGTTTCCTCTCTGCTGTACTGTATTTCCAGCAGACATCTGGTAAGATGAAGTCCCCCACGAGAACAAGGGCTAGCGATTGTGAGACTTCTCCCAGCTGTTTATAGAATATTTCATCTGCCTCTTCATCCTGGTTGCATGGTCTATAACAAACTCCCACCATATCTGCCTTGTTAGCCTTTGCCCTGATTCTTACCCATAAACTCTCAATCCTATCACCACCATCATCAAGCTCTACACAGTCAAAACACTCCCTAACATACAGGGCTACCTCAATGCCTCTCCTTCCTTGCCTATCCCTTCTGAAGAGTTTATAGCCATCCACTGCAGCACTCCAGTTGTTCGAGTCATCCCACCACGTTTCCATGATTGCAACTATATCATAGTTTTCCTGCTGCATAATGGCTTCCAGCTCCTCCTGTTTGTTGCCCAAGTAACGTCCAGACAGACAAATTAAGCTGTAAGAGAAATCTGTATCCAGTCATGATACTGTAGTGGTGAAATTAATTTTGGGCTGACAATAATTCAAAGTATTTTTACTGTTTTACTGAAGGCAACTATTAAGCAACTAAAATGGGAACTCTGCTTTGCTGCACAAAGTGTTAATAAATACTAGTAAGTTAAAATTAGTGCCTTTCTCTTCACTGTCACTGTTTTGCCAGAAAGTTACAAATTTGCCATTTAAACAACACTCAGCTGGACCTCTCTTCCCTGGTTTCACTGGAGTAATATGTTTTCTGTACAAACATCTAAGGTCTGAATAGCAGCTGCCCCTCAAAGACTTAACCAGAGAAACATTAAAATAAACAATACTGTACTTATTCCTAAATGCTCCACCAAAACCCCAACAACCCCTCTTGCAAACCAAAGCACATCACCATAAAACCACAGTCTCTCTAACCTGATACATCCTTGGGTGGCTGCCCTATGCATTTTTGTGAGATAACAGTAGAGAAATTGCAGGACTACTGCACCGCTAAGATACAATTCAAGACTCGGGGCACCAATACAGAAAAATTTGCAAGAAAAAGGTGTTGTAAACCCCATTTTACTAAATTATCCTTATGATCATTAAGATGACAAGTATTCATTTGAGGTCCTCTAAAAACTAAACTATATTTTGTTTTCTTCAAACACAAAGATGTTATTTTCTTGTTAAAAAGACAAAACCCAAGCATTTATTACAAATCCTTAACTATCATCCACTGAAAGACTGTCACACTCCTGTTTCAGGCAGCTGATAACTGGGATAGCTTCAACAGCACATGGCCTCACACTCATCTGAGGAAGACTGGTAATCTGTAGAACTGGACTGGCAGGAAGGTTTCATAAATCTCAGCCCAGCACACAGTCCAGATGGAGATTATCCTTTTCTATCCTGCAGAAACTGTTCTCACTTACTGCCAGAGACATGTAAGCTCAAATGACTATGTACAAAATCCTGATTGAGAATTTTCCCACATTTTTTATTTTATTAAAAACATAAAATACTTGTGGATGTTTTTAGCTTCTCCACCATTCCTGCTATGTTTCCCTCCAATTTTTGTTGTGAATTATTACATCAGGATTTTGTAAACTTTTATTTCTAAATATGGTACAGCACAGGCTACGAAAGATGGTATTTTTATTACAATACTGCATCCTTTAATCCTGAGATTTTTAAAATAAGATTTTCCTAATAGAATCTGTTGAAAAGATTTTTTTCTGTTCACAGCATGTCTTCATCTGTGGAGCTGCTATTCTGCACATGTGGAAGATGAAGGGGTAACACACACTAATGAAACCTATTCAAATCTTAATCAAGATTTATAGCGGCCCAACTATCAGAGAAATTCTTCATTTTTGAACTCCCTACCAAGCAGCACTCTATGCTTTACTCTAAAGCAGCAAACCTTTTGCCCCTTATGCTAAAGGCAGCAGTAGCTGCTGTTTAAGGTTGGTTTAGTTGGCATAGTTATCATCACTGGTGGTGGTAGGAAGAGGTGGTGGTGTTAGATGAAAGAGTCCAAAAGCAGGCTCATACCATACTCAGGCCACTAAGCTGAACCATGCTAATCTAAATGGACCACAAGTAGAGGATTATCCCAGTAAATATTAAAAAAAAGTGGTTTTGTGACATTTTAAAGGCTAAATAAGACAGAGGCTTGCATACAACTGCAAGGTATCAATCCAAGATTTCCAGTGTTAATGCAGTAGCCAGGCATTTTTCGGCATAAGCATGATAAAGCCTAATGCACGTGCTAAGCAGCAAAACTATGAAAACTTGCATGCTAAAATGGTTGCTCACATTCAGAAAACTTTTACTTTTTTTTTGAAAAGCATTCTGTCTGCTGTGGATGTGTTACGCAGCCACCAAATCAAATGCTGTGGATGCCTAGAATTTCTGTCACAGAGATGGAAGCTCAGCACCATTATGCACATGCAGAAGCAACAGGCACAGTACTATCAATACCTTCCACCAAGAACGGGGAATGTCCATACATTCCTGAGACAGAACAATTCCTCAAAATCCTCATAAATATAACATTTCCAGACATAAAAAGATATGTCTTCAGAAAGAGAAAGTCACAGACCCATGACTCCTTATCAAAGGGGATTAACAACAATTTCACTATATTGCTGCACGAAGTATGAGGACTAGTACCAAACAGTAGTGGGAAGATGGATTTAAAATTTGATTCAGGAAGGTGAAGATAGGTAGTTTCAATTCAAGTGGAAATACAGCAAACCTCATATCTATGCACAGAAGTAGTTATAAACCAGAAATCTGCCAAGGGAGGAACAGTATCAAGGAAAACAGCAAGCTGTTTGTAAACAGTGACTGACAGCAATTCTTTCTAGAACTTCCTCCTCTCAAAATAAAGGTATGTGTCTCTCTAACCTACCAAGAGCCTTATCCCGCCAAAATCTTACCTTGTGTGCAGTTTCTGCAAACTGCTGAGCACTGTTTTTCAGCTCCTCTGTCTTTTCTTCTGCTCGACCTAGCCTTTCACCACGCTCATTCAAGGCCTGACTTGCCTTCTGTACTGCACTTGTCACACTGTCTGCTGCTGAATGGAGTATGCTGTTTCCTGCAATATCAAAAGAAACTGTTAGAACACCCATATATATATATGCTTTGTATTAAATACACTTATTTTCATTTATAATGTTCTAGAGCTGATGTGTTATCTGCTAGTTTACCATGTAGTTGCATTTTGGATAATGGGATATGTTATTGTTTTTCTCACTCAAACCATATTATTAGCAATTTATAAACAAGTACCACATGGCAACATAATACTTGAGGAATATAAGGAAGCAGTGGACATAACCTAACTATGTATTTTTTTTTTAAGCCTTATGCCCATACGTCATTTCAGGAAGCTATTCTACTAAATCAATGAAACCGTTCACAAGTGTACACAGCTTCTTTACAACACTCTCATGTTAATACAGATTAACCTTTGGAGGTTACACTATTTCCTTAGAGAATAAATGATTGACACCGCAGGACACATCTGTATGAATTCACCATTTTTTTCCATGTTATAATTATTATAATATTTCATTTGCAAATGCACCCCAAACACTATTACTACAGTTATTTTATGCTGCTCTGATCTATCTACCTTTGACCCTTCTCCACATGGAGCACCAGCCATGTTTCATGTGACAACATACTTTATTTAAACCTTAGTATTTAAAGTCCCAGCAAGGCTCAATATCTTCTAAGCCTTTAGCTTTATCATCCAAATCAACTTATCAGTTTCTCTGTTTCTTCTTTGGCATGCAATGTAGTAGTTTCTTCAAGTTTTCAACAGAACTCCATTTCTCCTCTACGTTTACCCCTTCTAAATGCTCACTCTTTTCAGTACTCTTTTCTATACCGTTTCTCAACAGAAGGGATTATCCTCTTTCTGGAATGAACTGATGATGAACTTTTATAATATAAACCACAGTACAAACTGAAAACTCTTCAGAGAAAGTTACACATTATCAGTATGAACTGGTATGTATTAAAATACATCTAAGACAAAAAAAAAAATTGTCTCATCCTTTAACCTTTTCAGCAGAAGTGTGTTTTCTTCCACAAGCTTTAAAATAATCTACCCACAGGGAATTTGTTATCTAGGAATTTGTCTAGACACATATAAAGGCACTGCCAAATAGAGCATTAACCACTCTTACACAGTTCTCTGAACTGCCCCAAATATTGTAATTGCACAGAGCATTTTTTCACAGCATGAAAACCAAATGTGTAACACTTTTAAATGAATTATGCTGGTAAAGGTACAAAACTAGTTCAACACACAAAGCTGAACCGAGCACTACAGAGCAAACCTGCTGTTATAACAAAGTCTGCTGTTCTTACAGACATACAAAGACAAGTGAAAATAAACACAAACCTACCGCTTTTATCGTTAATCTGAAAAGTGTATCTACTTCAAAAATATTGCCAGGTTAAAAAATAAAACCCAAACATTAATTTGAAGGGTTATTTTGCTATTATTTTCATAAGGAAAAAGAAGAACAAAAGACCCATTCAGACTCATTTTACAGATAATACTCCTTTCCTTAGAAACAGCAAACAAACAATGAAGCATGAAACCATAGGTTGCCCCAAGTAGCCTCTAGAACAACAGTACAAGCTGCACATGCAGGAACTATTGAGATAAACTGCCTTAAAATTTTATTAAACTAAAACACAACTAGTATCAAACTATGGAGGTGGGGGAGGGACCCAAGAACCTACACACAATGACTCGCATATGATGAGTCAATATGAGAAATACCAAGGAAAGAGCACCCTGGCCTGCTGTATACCAATACTGTTACATTTTTCACATTAGTAATTAAAAATAATGGATGTATAGGATGTGGAACAGCTATAGGTTTGGGTTTTTCTATTGTTGCATGGAACAAAGAGGCTGCATTTAGAAAAGGGAAATAACGATTGGCATTAATGTTGAAGAGATGAATATCTGAGAATACTCTGAGTTGGAACTATTTTGTTCATAATTTGCTGGTTTAAAGCCAGTTCTTAGGAGATTATTTTGGCTTCTGTTCAGGTAGCTTTCCCAATAAACACAAGTACTGGGCAACACTGCACTGGAAACAGTTTCCTTTTTTTGGTGGTGTGATCTAAAGGCTTTAACGTCTTGTATAAATCAGTGCTAGTTTTCTCGGATAAGAGTTTTAAAAGCTCTCAACACTGGATTAACTGTTGTTGCTTTACAAGATCACAAAGCTTCTGCTGAATTCAAGGGAAGCAAGGTACACGGAGAGCTTTATAAGAATAAGCATCTTCTGAAGTCTTAAAATGTGCTGGGGAGTAGAAGTTAACACATTGCTGACCTTCTGTCAATGTCAATAGGAAATTGGCAGAATGAAAATATTCTGTATTTTCTACATTCCTGAAAATATCAGGATTTGTGGCCAAAGATTGATATCTATTTCTCCACATTGTTTTCAGCAGAGAATGAACTTGGAAGTTTGGCACAATGATAGTAACTGTTTTTCTCTCTAGCTAATACAATATTGTGTTCTCTCCAGGTATGATCTGCTATTTTTTTTATGGGCAGTCACTTGCAGAAGCTGCTATTCTGAGACTGTTTTGGAGAACTACTTTTGGATAATCTTTTCCAATGGAATGTCAGTAAAACAATAAAATAAAATCCACTCTAATCTATAAGCAACACAGAAACCCATGTGTCAGTAGTCTGTTGAATTTCATCAGTGTATTTCTAGAGCATGTGTAGGTGGTTGCCGGTATGACTGACTATGCCTTGTCCTTACATTAGTACCACTGCAAGAATAACACCACTTGTACTGGATGTATTGGAGAATCATTCCTACAAACAGATCACCTACAACCTGCAAAATTTTTAAGCTGTTCTTCAGGAAATAACTACTGTGATTCATGACCTCCAGACAAGTTTGTTCCATGACTGAACAACAAAACTACCTGAACTGTACCCACTTAGGTGTAAACTTATGCCAGCTGCACTGAGACACTGAAGAAAAAACTAAAGAAATGACAGTCAACATCTCTTTCCTAGAGTCTGGAAAGATTGTTTTCCATCTTTTCTCAGTTTTTACCAAAGATGTGACAACTGCTGTTAACCACCTTTTTTTTTTTTTTTTTTTTTTTTTCTTTTTCCCCTCTGTGAAGAGTCTGAGGGGTTTCAGGACTTCTCATCTACTAGATTAGAAACACAAGCTCCTCAATGGAAGGCTTTAAACAGCTTTTCACATACATCTTCTCAGCGAAGAGATTTTATAGCACTTGCAAGATGAGATAAACACCACCAAAATATGGGTATGGGTCAGCTGATGTTCTGAGTTGTTTTTAGTAGGAAGAACTTGCTTTGTTCTAAGATGTTCAATTCCAAGGCCCTGTGATCTCGAGTTTTGTGTGGCTGCAGTCTTCACTGTGAGCAGAAAGAGTCGCATGCTTGTATGGCTGCTTTTTCTAAGGTATAAAGAGATCCTTCCATTTCCAGAGCACATATATCTTTCTATAGCTCTGTAGAACAGATCCCAGTAGTTGATACTACAGACTCTTCTCTTTCAAATAAACATGAAAGCAAAATAGAAAAAGTTTACTTATTTTGCAATTTTATTAAACAGCTTTTTTTTTTTTTTTAAAGTCTCTATTAAGGGCAAGCACACAGCTTTTTGCTATTTAACAGTATTTGCAGACTCAGTGAGTAAGTGGAGCAAATATTGCCAGATAATATGGGGAAAATATGTATTTATACTGAGTTTAATATAAAGTATTAGGTTAATATTAAATTCTAGTATCAACAAAACATGTATGTTTAGGACAACTTCAGTTTGAAACTAAACAAATCAAGCTTAATTCAGTGGGTTTCTTCAGTTTAATTTTGCTATATATAAAAGCACAGAAACATACTGCTAATTTATTTTCAGTTACTCAAACAAGTGCTAATACAGCTTTTTCTTCTATAACACTTTTTGTCTTATTATCTCAAGTTGTCTACCCAGAGGAAAGGAACATGCAGATTTCCAAATCAATCAATAGCTACACAGCTTGGTAATCCAATTTGCTAAGCAAATTATACATTTTATTTTGAATTTGCTGCAGTAAAATATAAACTATTGGAATTAAAATCACCGCTCCCTTTAAAGAATTCAGTGACCTGTATAATTATACATAACATTATTGGGGCCCAAAGGCACAGAAATAGCAGAAAGGCAGCGGCCCTTGGGCGAGTGCTTTAGACCAGTGACCCTTGTTTATGGGCATAAAAACTGAAGAAATAACACTTTTCAGGAAGCACCACAGCTCCTCTCAGACTTATTTTTAATTTTTTGGTTCTTACGATCACAAGCTATATCAGAGGGGTTTGCAGCCCATGAAATCAGGTGACGTTGCTTTAGGCCTTTTATCATGCACAAAAGCAAAGTATGTCCTTAACCCACCATACCCAGTAACCTGAAAGATATAAAGATACTATCATCAATCAGCCTGGGAACCAGTCTATTTGTTGAAGAAACTAATTGGTCTCTAGAGATACTATTATTTAGTTTGCATGATTTGTTTTATCACACATTCATAAAAGGTTCATTGCATTCTCTATTAGCCATATCAAACGTATTTCAGTTCAGTGCGGAGATTTATCTGTACATTAGTGATAAGACTCTACAGTGACTGATTTGTAAATACAAGCATTTACCTTTTTAACTGTATATGCATTAATATAGCATTTAGCAACTACCTTCTTCTGAGAAGGAAATGAATGCAATTAGCTATGATAATTAAGAAGTTCCATCTATCACATGAAAACTTTTTTTTAATTTAAAGAAAACAGATATTTATGGTTCTCATTGAACTGCATAAAACTGGACCTGTGTCACTGAATAAAGGTTAAAAGCGTAATGACAATCAGTTCAAGCTCATTAACAAGACCACCTCTATCACAACATAATTATTCTATATGCCTACACATGCTATTTACACTCAGACATACTGGTGCCACTAAAAGTTCAACAGAAATTTGGAAACATTGATTGTAAATACAAAGAATAGCTTTTTTCTCCTTCACTATATTGTGTTTTGTTAACTGCCTGTGCACTCATCACTCAAGAACCAAAAGCATTGAACAATTAAAATACCAATACAAAACTAAATGAATCTAGAAGGGAAGAGAAAGGTGCTTAACAATTAAGAATGAACATATCCTTGTGAAAGCATCACAGAGATGCTGTTCCTAAGTGGGAAAGTGGTCTGAAGAAGGGAAGAGGATATATAGTATAGCATTATTTCTCTTCCCAAGTTACTTCAAAACACTGAAAAAACAGTTTAAATTGACAAAAGCCAAATATAAAACAAACAAACAAACAAAAACCAAAACACTAAGAGAGGAAGAGATGAATATAAATTCTGGGTTTCCTGACAAAGAATAATGAAAGATACCTTAAGACTGTATTTCTAATTATAGCTAGGAATTAAGATTACTTTCCAGTTTCTCGCATCACTCCTCAAAAATGGAGGTGACAATGACAGAATATAGCTTCAAAAGGGAATTTTGAAAATAAATCACCTTTTTAATTTCCATCTAAAATTAATGATGATCCTTGTGACTTATATAACCGACCAGCTTTAAATTCTTTGCTTGGCTATAGCAGTTTTCTAACTTTCAATACCAATGATTATTATTAGACTCTATACACATATACACAATTTGATTAAATTATAAATAAAATCACAAAGAAAAAAAAACCCAGTTTGCTAATATTTTCATCTTGTGTTCACAGGTTCCAAATCCCTTACCAGCAAGTTACCTAAGCATGGGAAAAATGCTCAAGATAAACAGTAATTTCAGGTCAAGTATTTCTGTGACTTTTCAAGATAATACATCTATTTTTAAATGAATTTCAGAAATATAATAAAGTTAAATTCTTCCCTTAAAGAACCACAGTTAATTTCTTAGGTTTCTCTTAGCATTTCATCCTGTCATCCAGGCTGTTAAATAGCACAGGCCTTGGTGCTGACCTAGAAAGAATGCCAGTAGTAACTGGCTACCATTTGGACTTTGAATTGCTGACCATTACCCTTGATGTCCACCCACCTTGTTGTCCACCCAGTCTGTATTTCCCCAGCTTTGCTATGACGATGCTAGAGGAGACAGTGTTGAATGCCTTGCTGAAGTCAAGGAAAATGCCATCTGCTGCTCTCCCTTCATCCACCAAGCCAGTTGCTTCACCACAGAAGACAAGCTGGTCGGGACCAATTTGCTTTTAACAAATCTGTGGTGTCAGCACTCCTTGCCCTTTGTGTGTCTAGAAAAGTTTTTACCAAGGATTTGCTCAATAGGTAAAAAAGGTAAAAAATGTATTTTGAGTTAAATAGGAATTGAAGTTTTCAGCACAGAATTATTACCTGGTTCAAATAATTGTTAAATACCAAGGCTTCTCTATGGATGCAAACAGAATTCAAACTCATGAAAACCTCATTTAACCTTCAGTCCTACACATAATATGGCTATTCATGTTGGATGTTGTCTTAGCTGTCAATGTCAAGCATTAATTTTCAAATACCAGGCTTGATAAAAATTATTACAGTCATTTACACGTCTCAAAGTAGAAGTGGTTTGGGTTTTGTTTTTTCTTTTGTGTTTTTTTTGTGTGTGTGTTTTTGTTTGGGTTTTTTTTTTTTCTTCTTTTTGAATTGTTAAACCTTTTTTATCTACCTCCATCTTGGTTCTCATAACAAGTTTTGAAAAACACCTACCCGTAATTACTGCACAGCAAAGATCCACAGTATTTCCTTTACACTAAACTCATTCACTACTTCTTTAAAAAGTTTTAATAGACTGGAGAAAAAAAAATATCAAACCTACAGTATGGCAGGTCATACCAGTCACAATGAGACTTTTTTTTTTTTTTTAACTTAATGTGCTTTTGTGTCTTTTTGTCCGTGAAAGGCTGCTATTTTAGCGTTCTGCTTCTGGTCGGTTATGTCTCTGGCAGAGATAACGCATGTTATGCTAAACCTGAAGGTACTGTGGCTCAAGCAGCAGGAAACTGAGAGGGAAGAAATCCTCTAGTGTGGGCTGCTGTGTGGGAATCTGTACTTGTTCCAGCTAAGTATCTCCACCACCAGTGCTGATCAACAGCTTGCAAGTAACCAGGCTCTGCATTCTGCATCCCATGAACACCCCTGACATAGGCTTCCCTAAACCTCCCCTACATGTACTAGAGAACAAGCAGCTCCACTGCAAAACTTCTCTCCATGTTCAGGGATGAGAGCTAGGGTCTGCCCCATAGGAAAACTAAAGTGTTTCTGAACATAGCAGAAATCGGATGATTCCTACAACATTACTTTGGACTGACAACAGCTAGAACAAGACACAGAAAGTCCGACTCCTGAGTTACAGTTAGCAGTGCTTGCCAATACTAACGCATCTTATGCCCATATTATTATTTAATTTTACTTTCCCTTTAATCAGTCTAGCTACAGGTAGGAAATGTATTGAAGCCAGCTGTTTGATGTCCTTCAGACAACTATGCTTTAACCTGTTTAAATGCTGTAAGCCTTCCCTTTAGGACATGTATTCCTCCCTCTCCCCAAAAGCATTGGAAATTGGTAATTTTGTTTGGCAAATAATGAATTAAGGTGATCACTGCTATCAAAGACAAAATACTAGGATAAACAGATTTTGGTCTGATCTGGTTGGAATAGTCATCATGTTCCAAGAAAACTCCTGAAGAAGTTGTTTAACAAAAACTGATGGACATTTAAGAAAATTACAAGAATCAGCAGATGCTTTCAAAAAAGTTTGAGCAAGGTAAATATACAGTGATATTTATCTAGTATATTTTCCAAGTCTCCAACTATTTGTGGCTTTGGGGATTTCATGAGACAAAGAGTATCTTTGTACCTATCATCTTGGTTGAATTCTTATCATAAACTTCCCTAAGAAAAGAACCAACCCCACTTTTAGCTGGCCAAATATTATTGTTTCCAAACATACCAAATCCATGCATCTGGATGATCTCTGCTATTTTCCCTAACCAGAACCACACAAATTAAAGAAAATCAAGTAGCATGGAACACAGACTACCATTAGCTGACCACAACCTGAAAGCAGCACGTGAACAGAATGACTTCTTGTCCTAGTTTTGGCTGTGATAGAGTTAATTTTCTTCTTAGTAGCGGGTATAGCACTATGTTTTGGATTTAGTATGAGAATAATGTTGATAACACACTGATGTCTTAGTTGTTACTAAGCAGCGCTTACACTAAGTCAAGGACTTTTCAGCTTCCCATGCTCTGCCAGGTGCACAAGAAGCTGGGAGGGGGCACAGCCAGGGGGGCTGACCCAGACTGGCCAAAGGGCTATTCCATACCGTATGACGTCATGCTCAGTGTATAAACTGGGGGGAGTTGGCTGGGAGGGAGGGACCGCTGCTTGGGGAAGGGCTGGGCATCAGTCAGTGGGTGGTGAGCAGTTGCATCGTTCATCACTTGCTTTGTGTATTATTACTACTACTACTACTACTACTACTATTATTTTACTTTATTTCAATTATTAAACTGTTCTTATCTCAACCCATGAGTTTCCTCACTTTTACTCTTCTGATTCTCTCCCCCATCCCACCGCAGAGGGGGGAGTGAGCGAGCAGCTGTGCGGTGCTTAGTTGCTGGCTGGGGTTAAACCATGACACTTCTGCAGACCATAGGGAATAAAATTTAATCAAGTGGAGATGATGAGATCTTTAAAAAAATAAATTTACCTTGATTACCTTAAAGGTTCAACAGTTCAATAGTTTTATTGCTAACAAGCAAGGTGTATCCAAATTTTTCAATATGGCTTGCAAAATCTTAGATTTAGAAAGAGCTGTATTACAAATAAACAATCCTTTTTATGGTTCTGCAAGGGACTATAAAAATCCTTTCCACAGACAGTTGAGTAGGATACACTTTCTTGCCACTGTTGGAAGAAAATGGAAGTATTATTTCTGATGCTAGTGCCCTTTTATTTTAAACAGTGACATTAAACAACATAGGGGCCACGGGAGTGAAAAAAATATTTTTCATTGATGAGATCTCTTGATAATGAGAATACCTCCTGATCTACTGAGATTCTCTTCTGTTTTATTCAGTACTCCATAGCAATGGTGTCAAGTAAAGTATTCATACTTTTGAACAGTTGAACTAATATAAATGCTTTTATATGCACAGATTATTTGTGTTGACCGAAAAGATGAATGTCCTTACAGATACTAAAAGAAAGATACGCTGCACAGATGATATGCAAAATAATGTATTATCTAAAGCTTTACAGGTATTACTTTGTTGGGTCACCTAAGTAAGACCAGATTCAAAAGTGGAGAAAAAGGATCAAAAAAAATTTTCTCCACAGAAAATCTGATGAAGACCAAGAAAAGGAAGAAAAACCCTGCATATGAAAAGTGTTTCTTATGAGTGCCTACACTAGTCATGAAGAGACTGATTGATCAAATTACTGATTCAAATTTCAAACAGTAACATTAGAAAAATTCATTTAACAGATCTTTGTTTTAATTTATTGTAGGAATTTGTCTCATCTTTACTTTGCACAAAAAGTTGTTAAAACTTGGGGAGGGCAGGGGCGGTTAATGCTGTTACTTTTACTGCATTTTAAGCAAATACCTTCTTACAGATAAATCCTGACAAATTAAAATCAGTATTAAATTACATTTAATGGTGATAGTTAATATTAGTGCTCATATTAGTGACAAATAGTCAAGATTATTAACTCAGTATATCAAATACAGGCCAAATATACAGGAATTCACACCTTTGGGAAAAACTTCTCTAAAGATCCAAGCTGGAAAAGACTTTGTATGTAATAACTTTGAAAACCTTGCAGGAAGAAAGCCTAATTTGTTCTCTAAAAAGGGTAATTTTCTTGGGGATTATAAAACCAATAAAGTCTAAAAATCCTACTGAGCAGTGACATTTGCCCATTACAACAATGATGAGTTAAAGGGGCTTACTCTGGAAAAATTCTACAGGATCTCAAGCAATGTCACTATTACAGCTGACCTGTCAAGGAGCAGAATGTGCAATTAAAACAAAGAATAGCAGCTACGCACCATGGCAAGCTTCTGTTTGAGAATGAGATGCCAAATTTAAATCTTTATCTTAAATGCAGTTCCATTGGGGCCACAACTGGAGAGCTGTGAATACTGAAAAAGCTTGCGAGCTTTGCTGCTTTTCATCAGCTGACTGTTAAATCACTGGGAATGGAATAACTTCCATGTGGTTTTTTTATTGACATTGATGTCAACCTAAAAGTATGGGTTTTTTGGTTGAAACCTTTCAGCCATTTCTGCCAGTAGGTGAAATCCTGTATTTCCTACATTTCTTCATGACCAGAAGCGGAAATATCCAATCAAATTCTATCCAAAAATCAGAATATTTTTCTGTAAGGGATATTTAGAAAGATGAAACAGATTTCATATAGGATAAGAATACAGTGACTCATATGAAGAGTTATATTTAATATGAAAAAAAAAAATCTATTTTGAATGAAAGCCTGTGGTGAGTTGACCCTGGTTGGCAGGTAAGCTCCCACCCAGCTGCTTGCTTAGTCCCACCCAGTGAGATGGAGAAAGAGAATCAGAAGGGCAAAAGCAAGAAAACTCAAAGTCTGAGGTAAAAACAGTTTGGGGGGGTTGGGGGATGGAGTGGAGAAAAAACAACAAAAAACAGATGATGCAAAAACAATCACTTACCACCAGCTGCCCAATGCCTAGCCAGTCCCTGAGCAATGGCTATCTTGGGAAAAGGTAGCCCTCGCAAGTTCTTATTGCTGAGCATGCTGTTACATGGCATGGAGTACCTCGTTGGTCAATTTGGGTCAGCTTGACTGGTTGCGTCCCCTCCCAGCCTACTTGCTAGGGGCAGGCAGAATGAGAAACAGAGAAGGCCTTGACAATGTGTAAGCACCGCTCACCTAAAACACTAGTGTGTTATCAACACAGTTTTGGTCACAAATCTAAAATGCAGCACTATACTGGCTGCTATGAAGAACATGAGCTCCATCCCAGCCAATTCCAATACAAAGCCTAATTCACCTTTTCCCTATCAAGGCAATCTAAAAGGATTACAAATCTCCACATGCAATTTTTTTGTTTTTTTTTGTTTTGTTTCAAATTCAATTCACCAAAGTACTGACATTTCTTTTAGAGTGGGTGGGAGAATCAGGTAGCAACATTCCCTGAAGATAAAACACAGGATTTTTCTAAACAAAGGTACTGCTTACAGTCACTGTAGCAATACTATTGATTGAGCTTCTTATTAAGTAGTGTTAATTGCTATTGAGAAAGACAATGCACTAACCTGCTACAATAGAGGCATGGCACACAGTGTATTTGTCAACAGATTCACACTTCTACATCAGGTAGGTAACTCTGAAAATTCCATGTTTGTTACAAACTCAATCTGTATATTTACAGAAAGACTCATTCAAAATCACCAACTTCTGTTACCATATAGACTGACATAAAGTTGTAGCTCATGATAAGAATGAAGACGACTCGGTGAGAACTGGTCAAGGTTAGGATGGAATCAGTCAAGAGCAATGGTTTGAACGCACCAAACAGAAAATGCAGTGTCTGGCCTGAGACTGACTGGCTGTGCAAGAGCAGCTGCCCTCAGGGAGAATGTGGTTTGCTAACCTAGGAGCTATACACTTAAGGGCAATCTTTTAGCAACATCCCAGTCACCCAGGACTGGTATGACTATGTTTACATCTAAATGTTTTCTCTGCTAATTGTGCACATTTCTGTTTCGATCAGCTACTGTCAATAATAAAAATCAACTTGAATGTAGCTTGTATCTTCATTAGTCACTCTTTTAGTAAAGCCACCTCCTCCTCCTCCACCCTCCAAACTGTACTTAACCACTGAAAACACCACTTCAGAAAGAAAGTGACCACAGGAAGCTCAAGTTCTTTACCTAGCATTTGTTCAGATGGGAATTCAACTGCCTAGAAAGGAATTTTTTTCCAAGGAAAAGGAGAAAGAGGAAGTTACAAGTTTCTCTAGTCTGAAAGCTTCCCCTAGGCTGTGAAGGCTCAGGTGACTCCCACCTATAGCCAGATTCAGGAATCAAACTGATATATTTTGTTTGGAGAAAGAATTATGTCATAAAAAAAATTAATAGAAGTTCATTACTGCAACACAGCACTGAAGACATGAAGGCCAATCTCCTCCTCCACTAAAATTGTCATGGAAACTGTTCACAACAAGGAACAGCTGTGTCCAGAATGACCCACCAGAAACACGACAACAGTAATAAAGGACTAAGTGAACTCTAGGTTTCTAACTCAGGAAAGCTTAGGTATTTCAAAATAAAAACATTTAGACTGATGAAGTTCCAACTGCCGGCACTTCACACTTCCATAAGACGCCTCTCCTTACTGAGCATATGTTTTGTTAAAATCATCATTACCAGAGAGTTACAGTTCCTAGCCTACGATCAGCCCAAGGCTTTCCACCACTGTTGCAAAATAACAGCTGATCATAAAGGTCAACAGGACGAACATGTTCTTCCCCTCCTTTTTCAACCCTCTCACCTCCCAGCGAAGTGACTGTTACACATCCTTTCACAGGTATTGGTGCTGACAGCCTCGTTTAGGAGCTCTTCTGAATAAAAGAAGAAACTGCTGCTAAAAACAACCAAACGTACAAAAGGTTTCTGAACTCTTAAATAGCCATACGAAAGGCTTATTAAACAGCTGGAGTTATTAAGGAGAAGATTACAGAAACAGTATTTTTTGATGTAACTGTATTAGATAATTCCCTCTCGCCACTTAATGAATTCCCATATAACACGAATGGACTGTTCTCTAGATAATTTCAATATTTAAATTACCAGCCAGAAAGGATGACTAAGTGATCTCAAAGACATAACATTCACAGAAAGTAGTATCTTTACTAGATTTATTAATTTAATTATAACTTTTAAATACTTGAAGCTGCAGATTTAAATCTGAACATCAATTTCTCAATTTATCTTTCAAGGATGTCCTTCCCAACTTAAATTTATTTGAGCCTTAAAATCTAGAAGTCTCCTAGCTCAGCCTGAACAGGAGGATTTCCATGGACTTCCACCTTCTTTGAAAGTAAACAAAACACTTCTGTAGGTCTTTACACCTGAATCTGGAAAGTTTATGACCTTCAAAAGAAACATTAGTTACTGAAGTCTGGTAGTTGTTATAAGTGGTACATATTCTGCACTTAGTTTAGCTTGTACTGATCATGAAACATTAAGAGTCACTGTACTCTCAAGTCATGGATCAATGTTCCACCTTTGTGAAAATCTGATTCTGCTCAGGAAAGTCATACAGGTTTTAGAGTAAGAAGTGATCTCAAATTAAGACTGATTACACTACTTTCCCTTGTTTTGACGTACAGTAGGCAATGTCTTCTGACACAAATGAACCTTTTAATACCCATTAATGCCATAGTGGCCAAGAACAGCTGTGAACAGCAAAATGCAGGCAAGTATTGCATATTATATCGAAGCAGAGACTTTTAGATTAAAAATCCATCTAATTTGGTATTTTGTCCAAAGCACATAAGACAAAGAAAAAAGAAAAAAACCAAACAGTAGATTATAAGCACTTTTTAAACCTCTAGAAAGCTCTTAAAGTATGATCTCATACTTTTCAGTCTTCCCAATTTGCAACATCTGAAACGAAGCCTATAACAATAATTCTAGTAATTTAGAGTATTTTATACTGTAACAACATGTTTTAATGTAACCCTAGTTTGTTACTTCATTGCTTTTCAATCCATTATTTACATCTGCGTACAATTTCTTTTTATATATCTGTAATCTTGTACTTTTAAGGCCAAAAAATGCCAAGTTTAACATACCTCAGTTCTCACATGAGGAAACAGCATATTTTATTCCTGCTACAAGTTAAGTAATATCTACATCCTGGGAGTTAAACAGATGCTTCCAAGTTATTTCTAACAATAATGAAAAATACCTTCCGAATTATAACATCATATTTTTTAAAAGGTCCTACTGATTATAAAGAATATAGGAGGCGAAATGATAATCCTAACTGTTCAGCTGTAAAATCTTCATCAGCAAACAACAAAACAAGATAAGTTTTATTGAGAACTGAGATCAATTTCTTCCTCTGCTCTCATTAGCCATGTCTGTTCTTTAGATTTGCAAGGTACATTTTAAGGTCCACAAAAAAAAAAAAAAAAGTCTAGTGAGTAACGTCCCATTTTTTGTTTTAGCCCTGGGTTTAACCTATTTACTGAAAAGAAAGCTAAAAAAGAAAGCTATGTACTCTTTCTGGATTGACTGACGGAAGAATGTGTCTATATTTCAGATTCCTGCAATGACTGCAGCCTACATAGCCATTCCAGATCTGGACTGCTAGCTATGCAGGGTCTTGCAAGTAGTATCATCACAGACGCACAAAGCTCAGAAGAGGCTGCAAGGTCCACCTGACGGCCTAAGTAAATACTCTGATTTCAAGACTGCTATAACTAGACTACTGACAGTACTCTACTTACTAGTACAGTTACGCTCAACTTGTCCACATGAGCTTTTTTATCATAGCTTTGTGGAAATGTTCTAAATGAGACACTGATGAATAAGGTTTCTTCACTTTTGCACCACTGTCAAGCATGAACCATGCAGAACAATCACAGTATCCAGATGCTCAACAGCAAAATAACTTCGAGCCGAAGTTCACGGTGAATGAAGAAGAGTCTGCTATGGTTCCTGAAGAGTGGTAAGGGAAGTCTGAAAGATATTACTGACCTTAATTCAGCAGGAGTGGAAAGGTATGCTACTAAAAATCTGTACAGGTCAGAACAGCAATGACTTTCCTAGCTGCAAGCTTAAGTCAACACTTGAGAGAACTTCACCTTCTGTACTTTCCTGTCCAAATCCATAACTGGCTTTAAAGCATCATTTCAGCACTAGTCCTTCAGAGGGGTGAAGGACAGGAGAAGGAAACAGAAGAAAGAATATTGTTTCTATAGGTGTCCAAACCAAGGGTATGTACTGGTAAGCAGAAACAGCAACCAGCCAAGGTACTCATTTATGTTTTTGTCAAATGTAAATAAAAGCAAAGAGGGAAAGAAACCATTTTATGTTATATCTCGTTTGTGGTGTGGCAGTGGAGAGAGAATGGAAAATATTACATAGATCCATCACTTGTGTATTATTTTAATGAAGAAAAATTTCTAAGAGAATGTAGAGATGAGACAAATGTCTTTACAGAATGTGTTCGTAGCCTGATAGCAACGCATGATCTATCATGATTAGCCAGTATAACTGGGGTTTCAGTAGCCTGGACCAGCTTCCAACCTTCAATAATGGGAAAGTTAAGTGATTTTAGGGATTGTTATTTCAGATTTGATTCCACCCCTGGGAATCAAAACAGTGGCATCCATACCAAGCCTCTTCTCCACTCAAGATGTTCTACAGCTGTACAGATGTAATGAAATGCATTAAAGTCTACAGTGAGTGAAGGTGATGCAGATCCAATCTGTTTTGCATTTTACGAATGAGCTTAAATACTGTGAAGAGAAAGAAAGACAGCAAATCAGTAAGTTATATCCTTAGAAAATTACTATCACACTTTGGTCTAAGACATCATCAAGACTACATACAGTGTTCTATTTCTTAATGTTTTATATTAAACAATAATGTTAATCCATGGAAAGGAATCAAAAATATCAAGTCATTGTAACTAAATTTTATGGGTTATTTTTCAAAAGGCTTGAGTAGCCTGGAAGACATTTTCCTATTTATCTGCTACCTACACTGATGGTCTACAATTTTGTATTTTAATTTACCTCTTCCAGGTTAAAAATCTAAACAGTTTAGAAACCTGGGTTAGGAGGAAGTTTTCATATATACATGTTCATTTGCAAACCAGATGAAAGACGCTAGACACCCAGAAACTAGCTTTTTCTTCTAAGCCAAAGAAGAACAGGGACTGACATTCTGTTCAAATGTGGACACTGGATCTATATAATTAAGCTAGGATGGAATGGCTGTTGAAATTAGGGGGTGGAAAACATAATTAGACAGAATTAGAATGGGCTATTTTATCCAATAGCATCGCCAGCAGACTTTTTTTTAAAACAGTTGTGTACAAAGAATTGAAATGGAGGAGAGAGATGAAAACACGGAGGGAACATTGTTCAGCAATAAAATACTTAATAGTATTTCTTTGTTGTAGATTGAGTTTTGCTGGACACAAAATTAACTATATATTAACATGTAAAGAAGGAATTTTTGTTGTTCTATTCCTTTATTCCTCTAAGCAGTCTCCTGAATCTGGAAGTTCTACTCCAGGTGATCTGGAAAGAATTATGTTTTCTTACCACATGGAACAAAGGGATCACCTCCCAACGTCCCAACTGCTGAATAACTTTTTTAATCCTCCTTCCCCTCAATTCCCAGAAAGTCTAGAGATAGGTAATGTAGTTTAACTGGTGTCATTTGCATCATCTTCACAGAGATTTAGCATGGATTTTTCCAACATTTAAATACTGTTTTCCAATTCATTTTTTTGGAAGCCCTGAACCTGGGAAGGTCAGCCATATTCAAAGGTAGTGTGAACTTCAAGAACATAAGTCAGAGGGAAAACAAACCTGATCTTTCTTCCACTGTAGTGGTGTATTCAGAGTTCTGTGTATTCAAATACCAGGTTTACAAGAAGGCAGAATGTAAGCCATAGTCACTCATAAATAAACAAAAAACCCCACAAAGCACAAACAAATCAAAACCAATAAAAAACCACAGCCCATATACTATAGATATTACAGATTAAAACGCAGCTATCAAATTAACACTGCATATGAACAATCAGAAAGAAAAATTAAACGTTAGAAAAATTATATGTTAGTAAAGAAGACTATCCAAATAAGGTCTTCTATGCATTCTTATGCCAATATGGGAACTGCGAAAGATGAAGGAGATGCTAAAACCCTTCAGAAGAGAAATGACCTATGCTATCAAAGTTAGCAAGAGAGCCGTTGCTGTGAAACGACATGGTGGGGTGGATAGGAACTCAACTGTTCCTATCTGTGTCAACAGGACAAGTACAGAAGACTGAAAATGTCAGCACTAATGAATTCCTAATAGTTATGAAGGACTACGCTGTACTAAATTTAGAATGATTTTTGGAATGGAAACAATGCTGGACAAGATAATTTACACTTCATATTGACTTCATTCAGATGTATAGCAATGTCATCGCCTTATGACTTTGAAAGGGACTGTTTATGAACAATATGGCATATAGGATTTTTACCCAAAAGATCAAGAAGTGATTCTGTAGGCAGATCAAGTCCTATCCTTCCTGACTGAAACTGGAAAGAATCAAAATTCAAAAAGATAACAAAAAGATACTCTGAAAAAATATGTATCAATTCATTAAGAACCAGATGGTTCTGAGCAACGCATTTCAAATGAGCTAGCGGCTGTGTGATTTTCAAACAAGATGAGGTCAAATGGTTGGAGCACTGTCATTTTAAGAAAAACTATTATTTAATGCTTCATTTGAGTTTTCTTGTCCCAAGCAACCTAAGAATTTACACAAAATTCCTTCTCAAGGACTTAAGGAGGTCACAAATACTAAGAAATGGATTTGGATTCACACAAAAGTGTGTCCCATAGAGGTATTTTCAGTAGTTTATTTTCAGTTATTACTATGGATGAACCACTTGCATTCACTTTCCAAATGAGGAAAAACGGCTGCATTAAATGAAGCAACAGTGACCTAAAGAAGAAACATAAGAAATACTGGGTTGCAGGGACAGAAATGGAGGATTTTAGTTTTTGAAACAGCTGGGCATTCAGGTGGTGCAGTTTTCCTTTTTAAAGATTTCATTTGGCCATCACCTAAGGCTGCTTTTTTTCTTTTTTAAAAAGAAAAAGAGAAGCAATTCTGTTTTCCATTTCTAATAGTTCTGAAGTTGTTATGGAGAATCACCTTTCCATGTCAGAGTACAGCTAGATCAAAAAGTTTCATTAAGGATGAAGAAACTCTGGCTGGTCTTGCATGGTTACACACAAAGGTGACCAGAAGACAGCTTTCACTGATCAATTAATGCACAGCAGCATCAAAACAGAACAAGAATCCAGTTCATTTTAAGCCAATACTGAGGAATTCCAAAATGCTATAAAATACATACACAAAGCCAAACATATGTTTTAAGCTATACACAAATATGTTTATATACATATAAATACACTGAGTGTGTGTAAACCAGACTTGTACCTTCAAAAATGGCACCCATGTTGCATTAAGCTGTTTCTTGTCACAGGTAGCACTGTGACACTGTGCTCTCTCCTGGAATCAGATTCATGGCATGACTGACATGTGCAGAAACTTGCTTCTCTATCAAGTTTATTTTTACAGGCTGTTCACTTTCTTCCACAAAAGCACTTTTTCAAGCAGAACTCTAATGCACCAAAACCAACAGTACAGGAACTTGCAAGCCACAATAAACAATACATTCAGTTTAAATGCAATGTTCTAGGAAAATATTTACCGAGGCACAGACACACAGTGAAACAAAATACACACAAGCGTATGGCTCAAAGGTGCTGGAATGCATGACAGATAGGACAGCAGTTCAGTAGAACTGAATTATAAACCAATTGTGTTTTATTTATAGAGGAGAGAAGTAAATTGAACTGCCACAGTGGATCAGACTAGTGGTCTGTCTAGCTGTATACATTACCACCTTCTCAAAGGGATGTAATACTGCACCAGGAAAACTGGAGTAACTACACAACAAAGTCATCCCCTAAGCCTCAATAATTACTAGTTTGCTTGATGATCAGAAGAACAAGAGAATAATAGATTACTTCCAATCTTTCTTATTAATAAAATTATGATTATATTAATATCTTTAGATAGCTAATCTTTTAAATGTTTTTACATAGGCATTACATTAAAGCAAGGATTTTCATAAGCTAAGTGGTTTTTTATTTTCTTTCTACCTTTGATCTTTTTGTCTTGATCTGGTTTTAGTGCTAATAAATGTTCCATTAAAATAAGGAGAAGATATTATCTATAATTTTTCAAGCCAATTACATTCACACACTTTGGTTTCTTCTAGGGTTCAACATCACCATATAGTTTTGACATTCCCACCTTCCTGCCTCCAAAATACAGTACTGAAGTTTAAAGTTTAGTCAAAATTACAGAAATCAGAAATTAATTATTAAAGTCTGCACAAATAAAAATAGCACAAATATTAAGAGCCAAACTGACAGGTCACAAATGTCTTTCAGAAAAACTTATCTTCTCTATTTCAAATGTACTTCTCCTGTTGATATTTTTAAATACTGGCATTGATGCCAGAACAGGACATTACTCTATACTGCAGATTGGCTACAAATTCAGGATGATATCTAATTGGGATTCATTTCATATTACCACAACCTTCACCCTCTTCTAAACTGTGAAATTTATTTGAACGTGAAAACATTAAACTCTAATCTAATATGTTTATAAAAAACAATACTAACCTAAGTTAGTAATATTTTCAATACTAACTAATATTTATACCTAATGAAAGTCTAACCAACCAGGAACTTTCAGAATCCATAATTACTACAAAAGCACAGCACTCCATTCTGGCTCTGTAAACACCAAAATCTGATACACTGAGACAAAAAAATTTCCCATTTCTATGACAAATATTAGTATTCTGCATCTTGAAGATAACACCTCACTTAGACCTTCATTCTTCAGAAAAGGCAAGAAAATACATTGCTTAATGCTTTCTATATTATCTCATCTTAGAGTTATACAGATCAAAAAGGAGCCAACCTTTATAATGATATATGTCCCTTCTCATTTTATGTACCCCTACAGATTTTACAAGAGCATAATGTACTTTTTTGCCCAAGATTCCCATTTTAAAAGTTAATTTAGAGCTCTGATTATATGCAATATTTCTATGGAACAAGCACTCAACTATTCTTATCCATTCTGATCTCAACACATGGCTTTTATGCTTAAGATAACTAAAATCCATCCAGTTAAATAAAAAAAGGTAAAGCAGAATTAATCTTGACAGGAATATGCAGGGCATAAAAGCAAGCACCTGAAATGGTCTTTGGTAGCAGAAAATTTACTCCTAATATTTCAGTCTCTAGACTGACAATGGCCTTTACTTTCTCTAAAGCAAACAACTGAGTATTTGGTATACATTAGCAAGAAATACCTTAATCAAATGTGAAAAATTTTGTTATTCCTGTACAGAAACATTGCTAAAACTCACCTGATCAGTAATTTCAAAACAGCAAAACACGACCAAAATAACACGGTCAATACTTCGTCCCTTTTTTTTTTTTTTTCTTTTTGTCAAATTCTTTTGCATCACAATTAACTTACAAGTGAAAGTCTGTAAGAATAATATGTTAAGTTACACACTTTTTTCAATGGCTATCAGGTAAGAATTGAAACCAACAAATACCAGGTATTTGACAGGAGGGAGGGGAGCAATCATCTTTCCTCCCATCCTAACGACAAGTTTTTGTTCATCTCCTTTAGTCAGTCATTAATTTTGCAGAGTATGGCTTACCAGGTCTCAAATGTGGTAAGCTAAAATGAGTCAATAGCATATGAAAAAAGTAGTACTCATTACCATTCTCACATTGGCAATATACTCTTGGAGGAGAAAAAGAATGATCCATTAATAACTCCTGCCAGTTGTCCTAGAGAAAAGGTTACAGAGGCAAAGACGTCATTACTTTGGACTTTTAAGAATATTTTAATTAATTCAGTAGCATGACTGTTAAAACCAAAGCATAGAGATAGGACAAAGCTTAAAACTACAGCAAAAAAATCGCAAGATCATCATCTTCCTTCAACCTGAGGTCTTGCTCCTTTCCAAGGATTATCCATTTCTAACATGCACCTAAAGGTGGCAGCAACTGTTTACTCTTATAGGCCCAGAATTAACCTTTGAACAGCTTCAAATGCTGTACCACAGGGTTCTATCCAGAAATGAGTCAAATCCATTCTCAGTGCCAGCCTAATGTTATGCCAAGAATTAAGTTTTTCTAACGAACACAACCTGTAGACGACAAAATTTCTGCATACCACTCATCGCCAACTTTGTTTTTTACATTACTGATGTAAAAGCAATACAATCTGATTAACCTGGCCCACCAAATAACAATTAACATAACACAAAGATACTCCAAATTAGACAAATTCCAGTATCAGAACCCGTATGCCAGAAAGATACAAAAGTGGAAAATATTTCCTACCTCAGCCAAAAATCCCTCTACCCCCAAATGCCTGCCTTGCCTTTCCTCTCCAAAATAACATCCAGAATGCACGTAAGCTATGAAGAGGGCTCTTCTAGATTCTAAACAAAAGACAAACTAGAAATATTTAGTACAAGATCCTAGTGGGAGGAATCTTGTTACAGTCTTCCTAAATTTGAATTTGTTCTTTGTTCTTAGAATTAGCACCCACACCTTTAATCAGTTCTCATTATCGCTGTAATTACTAATGTCATTAATCAAGTTACAGAACACAGTCTAGCCTATTTAACTCTACAGACTATATCCTTACATGATACTCAAATGAAAATAAAGCAAAAAGTGGTTCTGGAGAAGAAGAATAAGGGGCAGGGCTCTGGCCCATAGGGGGAAGAGTGTGTGTAGGGAGGTAAAAGGAGGGAGGCAATGAAGAGGGTCTGCAGTTCCACAGGGACCGCCCATCTTTACTTATGGGTAAGCTCCTAAGCACTTCCTGCAGAAACAGGAGCAGCATGAATTTCACTTTCTTCACTCCTATCCTTTAGGAAGGAACAAGGCTTAATAAGATAAGTAAGCTTGTAAATAAGCCCCTTCAAGTTCTTTCATCTTCAATTCTAGTTGGGAGGAAGTGTTCTTTGGTAGCATTTTTTTTGTTTTTGAAAATATGCATTAGCATATTTTGTAATTTCACATTACATATATGATGCACATATCTATATCATAACATACATAAGCATGTGGGTGTATGCATATATATTCTAACAATTTATTTAAAAATACTTGTAGGGTATTAGAAGTTAAACTGACTAACAATCCAAAAAGGATATTACTTTTCACATCCCCCAGAAAGTTCAAAAGAATATCACTTGCAACATAAATGCTACCTTGGTAGAGGGGATGAAATTATATGCTTCATCCGAAATCTGACTGTGCTAAGGTTTAAGAATGATTTGAATATGCTGCTCTGGCTTATTAGCAAAATACCCCAACAAAACTAAAAAACTCAAGTTGCAAATTCTTAACTGATTTTAATTAATTTCAAGCTATATCCTCAGGTATATGTTCTTTGGTTTGCTTGGCTACAGTTGGACCTTACTTTTTCCAGTCAGGATGAATTTGAGATTGACAACACATTTCACTGTATTTTCCATAAAAAAAACACTGATATTGCAGGTTTCAGACTAAATGGGTTTTGATATTCAGTTAGCCCATCCCTGGGCTTCAAACGAGGACTAGCAGAACTGCAGGTATCTCCCCAGTGTCTGAGCCTGCCAACTCCCGACTCGCAGAACAGCTTCTAAAGTCAATGAATGGTGCTGCTTCTGGTCACTTCATTACTCCATTTGCCTCACAGTAATAGACCAACTAACATAACCCAGTGACTGAAATAACTTCACAATATTACATATTACCAAGGAGACCTACCTTTAATTGGGAGATATTTCAAAGCTGCTATGACAGTTATTTATTTCTTTTTAATCAGTGGAGGAAGCATGGCTCCTCTAGATACATGCACTTAAATATAAAGTAATGCAAAAACTTTTGAAGATGATGGAAAGATTAGTGAAATATATTCCCATTTATGTTCCATACTAGAACATTAGGAAAAATGCTACACAACATAGCAGAAAAAATAATTTTTCCACAACTAAAAAAAATCTAGTTTGAAAAGCTAATTTCATCTACTTTTTTGTAATGAATTACCTATATATTCAAGAAATACCAGCATGGGTGTTAGAACAATGCTTTTGGAACTGAATAAGAATTTATCTGTATGCATGAACATACCAATAAAGCTTGTAATTATAGTACAGATATAATATTTCTGTAGAAAACTTAGTGTTGCATTAAGAATACCAATCTGAATATTCAAAGGAACAGCAGATGTTTAAACAAGAGTATTGCACCTTACATATTACAAGACAATTTCCAATAGTATGATCTCATTGCCTTTTATAATTATTGATACTGGTTATTTGCTAATGAGGACTTTTTTTTTTTTTTTAAATTTTTGGTAGACTTCCCATTACTCAGTGAGACTGACACACAGAAAGTTACTGGAATTTAGGGTCAACTATTACTTGGTTTACAGTTGTTATAATTTCTGTCAAATTTAAACTTATCCACAGGGAGTCTGTAACCCAGTGTGAGGAAAAAGCTGACAGTGTGAAGAACAGCAGAAGCACTGTATCCACAAGGAGGTTTATTAGTCCCTAGCCCTGTACCATGTCCACAGTCTGTACCGTGTGTGTACACACACAGACCGCATCTGTGCACGGTGAGAATGTCAGGGAAGGAATACAAAAACAGTCACCATCTGCTATCAGAGGATGGCCTTTTTAGCTAAGAAGTTGTAATAGAGAGAATGTGGGTATACTTCATGGGACATGGTAGGATCTACTGTGTGTTGAAAAACTAGAAGTCAAGCAGAAGTTTATGAACCACAGTGGCAATTTTTTTTTCCCCCACTGTGATGACACTTGTTTAGGATGAGAGTTAATATTTGGATCAGTTGAATGAGGAACTCAATTTTGGACAGGTCAAGCTTATGAGAACAAAGTAATTTCAGAGGCTGAATTGTGTGATGGTTTATTAATACTGACTTATTAGCAGGAAGGATGGAAGTGAACATCATTAGCAAACAGATGACAAACAAAGGCTTGATATGAGATTTCTTCCATATGAAATGGAAAGATATCTTCTCCCATCAAGTGCAGAAACTGCTCCTTCCTCCTCCCCAACACAGCAAAAAGAAAACAAAGGAAACCTTGTTAATGTGGAAGGGGAAAAAAAACGAGAGACGAAGTTTACAAGAAATTTTGTGCCTTTTTTCTTAGTTTGAGAAGACACTAAGAGAAAAGGATGATTGACAGACAGTTCTGACTTATGACCACAGTTAATGGTAACCTCAGTATCAGTAGCTAAAACGTAAGCACCAAACTGGAGATGATTTCCCCCTTCCTCAAGTTTACCTTTGGTGTTTTAGAAGAAAGGGATGCAAGACAAAATAACAGCCAGAAAAAAGAACGTATAAAGGTGGCTGCACAAAATATAGTTCTGAAAATAGTGTGCAGGAACATATTCTAGATTTATGAGAGAGGAGAATTACCAGAAAGAACTGAGTAAGGCTCTCCATATTTATAATTCATGTCTATTGGGGGCAAGAAACAGCAACTAAACAAAACCCCAAGTCAGCTTACACTTCTCTTCTACAGTTTGGAGACCCACTGAGAAGGAAAAACCGAATTTTTTATTCCAGCTATACAGAACACGGGAGGTATAAGAGTTTTTTAAAAAGTGTTCTGTTTTAGAGCAGACAAAAAGGAGACTATTTTCAGAAATTTCAGTCTAAGGGAACAACTAAAACAGTTTATTTTCCTGAAGAGTACTTTGTGAAATATGTGAATATCCTGCCCAAAAAATAGTTTTTGTTGCTTGGGAAGTGCATGGTAAATAACAGACTTTTTTTACCTAACCAGAGGTTTTTTAGTTTAACCCTGGAAATTCACCTGAAGATATGTGACTTAAGAAACCTAACAAAACTCTAAACTAATGGATTTCTGTCAAGATCAAAGTAAATTCCAAAAAACCCATGGGAAGTTTAGTAATAACCACTTTTTCAGACTTGTGAGGAAACAGCAATGCAGAACAGTCTTTTAGGAGGACGTATTTCAGGCCATCCAGATATGTTTCTGGATGAACAAAAATAGAGAGACAAATCAAAGTCAAGGTTGCTAAAAAGAGGGAGGAAAATGACTTCTTACAAGGTGGGTAGTGGATGTTGCCTCTAGAACTGAAGACTAGGGAAGCAAAGATAGCAGAGAAGTGTGAAGTGGTGCTTGATGGAGAAATGCTGAAGCCTAGAAGTTTACTACTGTGAAGTTAGCATATTCAGACCCATGATTTCAAGGTGTAATTAGGTTGCAAAGCTCTTTTGAACACAGAATAACTCAGGTGACAATCATTTCACGTCCAACTGCGCAAAGTACTCCAGCTTCGATTGACTTACCTCCCATAATTTTAGACTGGCAGTTGATAAATTCTGGCTTCTTGTCTGTAAGGTATCGCTGACAAGTGTGATGTAGAACCTGAAAGAACGTGCATTTTTCTGAAGCTGTGCTTGCTACCCATTGGTCAAAAGCATTTTCAAATAGTAAATCAAATTCTGGGGAATCCTAGAAGAAAAAAAAAAAAAAAACCACACTACTATTATTCCAGCTTTATAAATGATTTAGAGAAAGATATAGAGCTATTATTTTTTAAAAGGTACTATGTTGGAAAAAGCAGAAAGGTCACGCAACTCAAGACCATCTTGGGATTATTTTTCCTTTGCATATTTTTGGATGCAAAAAAAACAGGCAGAAAGTTTTTTTCTTGCAGGTATTTTTAATGAGGAATATGCAGCTATGACAAAAATACCTGAAAACAAAAATACTTTAGACCAAAAGATTAAAAGTTGGAATCTCATGAGAAATCCTCATTATCTACAGATATACAGTTACTTCTGTCTTCTATATTATGCAAGGACGTGTGCCTCTCAGCACAAAATCTACTTTCACACTGTATTATAGAAGATGTGGTTCTGCTCTCAATGCTCAACCAAGGAAGGAAAATAAATAACAAGTCCTAGTCATTGTATTTAATGTATTATCATAAAGTGTTGCATAGGTCTCAGGATAACATGAACAAAAGAGCACTCCCAGAACAAATCAAAGCCCAGCTCTGTACCATGCATCAACTGCCAAAATAAATGGATTTTATGCAAGAATTTGCTAAATATCATTTTGTAATCTAATCTAGTAAATGATTTTTTGAATTGATGACACTAGGAATCACAAGAAGACAAGTCTGAAAGGAACATGTCTACGCTTAAGAACTTGACAGGATTTTCAATCTAAGAGTATCCCAAGTATCTGCTATTTACATAGCGGCATAGCAGATGCTGGGAACGGGCCTAAAACTCACGTCCCTTATCTATTTGTCATTGCCCTTGTTTTTATTGTCCCTTTACCCACAGAAAATCTAATTGCACCCCCTGCATTTCATAGGGCAGTGGCCAAAGGCCTTCTTTTTTGTACAGAAGACTGTACTGGGTAGTAACAGAATTTGGTGCACCATTAAGATGCTTACATGGCTGATCAGAGCACAGCTTTGAACAAACCAAGGGGGTTAGTCACAAACATATTTTGCTGTACAGTGAACCCAGTAAGTCACTTTGTGATCACATAGTATCAGCCACATTCCTAACTTCTAATTCTGCTGATTTAGTACTGAAGATTTGTATTCATAAGCTTATTACATATTAGTATGACTTTGTCTTGAGACAGCTCAAGGCAGGCTGTATATTCCACATTAAAGTAATAATTCCAGAACTATTTAGTAGGGGGTTGTGGGTTTTTGGGGTTTTTTTTGTTTTGTTTAAATCAGTGTTCACGTGCCATTGGCAACTAAACCACACCATCACCCTTTGTAGAAGAAGGTAAGGAATGCAGAAGGATCTGAGGACTGTCCTAGAAAAAAATGCAAGGTTCACAATATTTCACAAACTTGAACCTCAGTAACCTCTCCTGTCCTTGCTTCTACTTACTGCTCTATCTTACAACACAGCCACATGCCAAAATGGACCCCAAGAGGCTTATAGCTGAAGACAAGGCAAACAAGGCTCTTATTTTTCTCTTTATAAAGAAGAGAGAGAGTAGGAAGAAAAGTAGGGAAAGACAGGAAGAAAAAGCCCCATATGACTATGAGCTTTGGCCTCCTCCCAACTTTCCCATTAAAGTCTACTTCGCATATTCCAGAGTTATTTCTTTTTTGAGAATTTGCACTTAAACCTGTGTCTTATCTTTCCAGATGCCTTTTGAATAGTGAAAGAATGCCTGATTCACAAATCAGTTATAAAAGAGCTCAATTTTAATTTTCTAGAACTGTTCAGACTCACCCGATTAGGGTCTATACCATTGACCTGGCGAAGTTGCTCGAGCATCCACTGCGTTCTCCTGACAAAAGACGTAGAGCCTTCAAATTGCTTCACCTTTGTAATAGATGCTTGAGCTGGTTTCTTGTTCGTCACTGAACATATAAAAGAAAAAAAATACAACTGAAATGGTCTTAATGTTTCAGGAACGTGCGGTTTAGTTCACTGTATCAGTAGCTGATTTGCTAGTGTATCTTCTATAATGTCCCACAACGTAAACACATGTCACTGAGTCTGACAGTAGAACACATTCCCTTTCCTGGATAACATACTGAAAAGCACATTCCTTACTGTCAGAATGATGGCAGGATGCCAAACAAGCATTATACTACTCAAAATTGGATATATTTTAGCCATTATCAGCTTAAGTTGCCAACACCCTGTAGAAAACAAAACTAAACTGAAGGTCTTTCCATCTGCATTCTTATAGTTACCTTACTGTTCTCTTTTCCCCACACTAATTAGCAGAGGTTTCTCATACCCAGCCTCTTATTAATTTTTCTCTTCTTGTCATTTTAGACAAGAGAACACACACACACAAAAAAAGACATCTCCATGTAAGTATAAGTCCATTTATGTACTTTTTTAAAAAAAAAAATCTGTTACTTTAGACTGACTTTCATGATGGTGACTGAAAAAAAAAAAAAAAAAAAAAGGTTTCTCCAGCCTTTTCACAACATGTCACACATAGGTCACATTTGTATACCACCACCACCATCTGTGACATTCAATTCCCAATTTCCAGTTTCCAGTCAACAGACATAAGTATATGCACCTACTGCATTGAGAAAGTAAACCCACCCAATCAGACAATAGTCTGTGAAAAATACAGTTGTAAGAATTAAGGAACTAAAGATCGCTCAACCCGCCCCCTCCCCCCCAAATATTAGGTACCACAAAGAACATAAATAAGAACAATCGTACTTGTTATAAACAAAATATATGTTAAAAACCACAAAGTCAGTCATGCAAGACAGCTCTGCTTTTGGGGAGGAAAAAAAAAAAAAAAAGCATAAAACACTCCAATTGCTGTATCCTTAACTCAGCATCAGGTTTTCAAAGAGTACTTAAACTTTAAAGCTAACTTTTCAACAGCAGGAAAATTGGCTTCCAGTATTAGACTTTTTCTCTAAACAAACAAATTTTCTTTTCATCAGGATAACTTTTAACCTCCATGGAAGTTTTATAAGCAGTTTTAGGCACTTTCTATAGTCATACCCTGTATTTTATTTACATATTATTTATCTGTAGCTGTATGTTAAGTCACTTCCAAACACATTTCTACCTTCTGTGAAGAAATAATTTCTAGAATCATTGTACTGCACTATCTACTAAAAATAATTTGTCATTTATTTTTCTTCTTAAACTCTTTATTTCCAAAAATCCTTTTATCCATATGGTGCTCCAAAAAGAATATTATTGGAAAAGTCACTTTTCTCTGCTTTTAGATGCTGGCAGTTAAAGAAAACTTTTAAAATGATCAAGACTTGAATAGCAAGACTGCTTATTTTTGTGCATCCCCTTTACCCAAATAAATCAGGAAAACTAACAGGCTTGCCACTCTGAAGACGCATGCTGCATACACTTCGGCACTCAGGGGCACAGTTATACAGTAAGTAAATAGTGATGTAATACCTCATCATTCCATGAAGTTAAAAAGTTAATATTGTTTCTTAGGATGAAAATTTACCAATGCACAGATCACTGTCTTGATGTTAAATGTACTTTGGAATAGATTAGCAAATTCAGATCAATATGAAAAGTTCTTTTCAATGTCTCAGATTTATACATTTTTAGTTCAGTGTGTGTCTGTGCATGTGAACGTCCAAGCACCTTTATGAGAACTTAATTTAATAAACAGAAAATTCATTTCCAAAGAAATTTTAATAGGTTAAAAAAAAAAAAATCACATATTAACATGCCACGTGGCAGATAATTGTTTTTAAGAAGTTACTTTGGAATAGAAAGCATAGTTGGACTCAATATATTGACCAGACTATTGATAAAAATGTAATAAACCGATCGCCAGAAGTCTCTTAATCAGCAGCTGAAGCACTGAGAACCAAATCGGTGCAGTATGATATTCAGAATCGCACATCAAATGGTACAGAACAGAGAAAATCAATGTAGTACCAGAAAGGTAGCAACAAAATTAGATCAACTACTGAAATGCAATGACTAGATATTACTAAGAAGTGAGATCAAAGATTCATTGGTTGCTCAATGGCTTATGCACCCAAGCCTAACAATATCAATAAAGCAGATGTGACAGGCATCCTATCTGTACTCATAGTATATACAGGTTCTGTTTTTATTGCAAGATTACACACCACTGAGTAGGAAACAAATTCAAAAGTTACACAGGCAGACCACAAACTCATGTCCCTACCTTCCCTGAACCCTTTCTAATACTTACTCATGTCTTTTTTGCCAACCCCAGTGATCGCTTCGACAGACTCTATAGCGCTCCACTGGACCGAGTTTCACATATTTTCTACAAAGCAGTAATAATAGAAGGCTATTTAACAGTGGCTCAAGATTTATGGTCTGTGGATTATTCCCTTTCCACACAAAACACACAATAATCTACTGCTGAGTGAGCCATGTATTAAAAGGAAAAATTTGTGTATACTATACATAAGCCACATATAGAATTAACACTAGTAGCATTGCAAAACAAAGCATTCAAAACCAGGAAGCACTAGACAGAAAAATTATGTGATCAAACGTTATTTTTCCCGCACAGAATCTCATGGATAATCAAGTATGAGATGTATTGCCTTATACTTTAATACAGTAAACCTTTCACTGCTCTGAAGGCTTCTATATGGCATACATTCTAGTGCTCTTAAAAACAGGGGTCATTTCAAGGTGAAAATATCAGATTTTACAGATATGATAGTCAAACACTAAATGTCTAATCTCAATATCTCCATAAATTGTTTGGCTGATTTGACATATCCAAAATCTAATTCTCCAAACCTCTCTATATAGCACTTTTAATAATCAATGAATAGCAGCTTTGTCTTCAACTGGAGCTGAAGACTCCGTACTTTCGCAAAAGATCACATTAAGTACCTAAACTTCGTAAACTCTTGAAAATACATATTAGTGATCAACTATAAAAACATCTTGATTAGATGACTGTTTCTATATCATCTACCACACAGTAAGTCTGGGAGAGGCTGAGAGGGCTCTTCTTCTACAGAAGAGCTTATAAGGGTCTTAGGTATCTCAGTCATCTTGGGAAGAAATTCAATTAGCTGATGTGATCCTCTTGGAAAAACAGCAGTTCTCCCTTTAGGTCTCACACTTGTAACTATGATGCACAGCCAAACAGATCTAGTTGCATTTCACCTTTTATGTCTTGGCATTTTAGGAAAAAGCCAGCATTTCCAGAACATTCAAAAAACCAGCTACCCGCAAACCCACCAAATGTGCTTCATTTAGTCCCTGACAGCTTGATAGTAGTATGGCAGTCATTTCACTCTGTGAAACCCTTTGGCAGCTGGGAAAACCATCCT
Source organism: Nipponia nippon (assembly GCF_047370975.1). Classification (NCBI taxonomy): domain Eukaryota; kingdom Metazoa; phylum Chordata; class Aves; order Pelecaniformes; family Threskiornithidae; genus Nipponia; species Nipponia nippon. Next base: position 38,600,040 of record NW_028262291.1, read on the forward strand.
CACTAGCTGCTCATTAAGTTGCTTTGCAAACTAGAGCACTTCCACACAAGCCACCAAGTGGGTATTACCTTGCGAACATGGAAGAAGTCTTTTCTTAAGTTTGAAAAAAAGTGGATGCAATTACATGCTCCTAGCCACATTCCCTCTCTGACAGGTCATTCAGATGTGTTTGCTAAAATCTTCCACAATCATTATCTACCTTAATGAAACAAAAGACAATATTTAAGTTATGCTTCAATTTTAGGTGGGGTTTTTTGTTTGCTTTGCTCTTTTTTTCTTTTGTAACAGAATTTAATGTTACACCTTCAAAAGATGAAGCTGTAGTAATGTGGACAAAGCACATTTATTTGGAAACCATCAATAGATGGTTGGTCCATACGGTATTTGCGTGTCATCAGATGCAAAAGGAACATACGGTTATTGGCAAAGTAAGAAAGAATGTCTGAGAAGTCAGCTACAGCAATTTATGATGGAAGACATTGAGGCTTTTTGGGTTTTTTTTAACACTAAATTAACATACAACTACAAGTCACCACGTCAGAAACAGTACTATTTCTTCTGGGACTGAAGACATTATTAACGGTTTTACATCGTAAATAAAATAAGTTACAGTACTAAGTTTCAAAGAGGTTGTTAAAGCTCGAGAGGCTCGCATTTAACTGAAATACTCTCATTTCAAAAGCAGATCAGAGAATACGAGGCAGAAATAGTCAGTCAGAATTAGCTTTAGAGAATGCTGTAACAGTCAGGAAAGTCACTGTTCTCATCATTTGGAACACATGGAAACAAACATATTTGAATTCCAGACCTCAGCTAGGATCCAGTGCCATGTGCGTGTCTAGCATCTATAGCAGCAAATCAATACAGCTTTTCACACAGAAAGCTAAGGGAGACTAAAGTCACAGTCCAACTTCATCTCATCTGCAGTCCAGAATATATTTTCTTTACTGTTTCAGTCTTCTAAAGTATCTTTACTCAAATGGAAAAGAGAAAATAATGAAAAATGGTTAATTCCCTCAATAGCCACCCCAAAATACTTGGCCTTGAGAAACAGTATGTAAGCTCTAAACCACCGCACTATGAACTTCTATTTATTTTATCAGATTTGAAATGCATATTTAAAAAGCTATGTCTGTCCTTGAAGTCTTGACTCTGAATATCTGTGTTTGTTTTGGATGTTCTTTAAGTTTGGATCTGTGTATTTAACAACTCAAACTCTAGGTAATTAGGAATCTTATGACAAATGGCTTGATTGTCTCACAAAATTTCTATTCATATTGCATTGTATTTCTAAAGTGCTGAATGACTGAAATAACTACTGAAGGAAGAAATTAAAAAGTACAAAGTCGTGAAGCAGGCAGTGACTGCTGTAACTGTTCACATTATAACAAGATTTTTTTTTTTTTAAATCTGGGCACTGGACAGATTAATAAATTAAGCAGCCTTAACTTTTATTGCTGCTGTGTCACTAGCTCTTGGTGGTGGTGGGGGGGTGGGAGTAGTGCAAATGAAGTAAGATCACTCAAAAAATTACTTTCATCTATGAAATTTTTTCATTTGTGAAAGTAACAGACTGAGACTCACTCCTGAGCAGGCCTGCAGAAGTCTACTGAAGGCACTAGCAATCTGTGTAGTTCAATCCAAAACTATTCATCAGTTTAACGTTAGATCAGCATAATCCTTCTGTATGTCAAATCCTGTACAGTGGACACTCATCCCTCAACTCACAAATAACCAATGATGCAAAGTTCTTCAAACTGGCTGTTAATGATGGAAAAAAATCTTTAGAATGCACGGAAGACAATCTAAAGCCTTTTTTAAAAAAAGACCTCTTTGATGAAGAAAAAGTTGAACTTAATACCATGGCAGTGTGATGTGATTTCATGGTCACTGTATCTAGAATTTAATCATTCCTACCTTCTTGCAGAAATGTTGCCCTAAAGCAAAACTCTTCTTTTCACAGTCAGACTAAGTCTAAAAACAGCCAGCAGTTTCCTGAACAGCTTTTGATTCAGTCAGAATAAAAAGCAAATTTAAAAGCAGCAGCACATTTTAATTAAAAATATTATTTAATATCCAATACAGATTTTATTATGAAATAGGTAAAATCATGTATTAGTATTTGAGGTAGAAATGCATTTTTTTTCAAGCCAGTTCTTTAGGAAAAAAAGTAGGCTGTGAACAGACTGTGACAGAGATAATTACTCCTTTATACTTTCCAGTTCTCCAGTTACATATGGAAAAGCCATCTTCTCCCTCCAGACTTCTGTTTGTGCAATTACATCTAATTCTCATTCTGCAAGTCCCTTCACTCCCAGCCACCAAGGAAACAACTATTTCATAAACTTGCAAAAAGCTAAAATTCTGGCAGTATATACACAATCCTAGTAAGCTATGGCTACCAGTTAGGCTGATGAACTGCAGTTTCTGACTGTCGAGAAAATAGTCACTTTTTTGTTTCTTTGTCCAATTGCTACTCAATTCTGCAACATGTTTGAGTTTTTGTATTCAGAGGACAAAGCATGAGTAACTTGTGAAAAGCTCAGAAGTTTGAGGATACCCAAGACGGATTTCCTTCTTGCAAATGTCAAAGTACAAATGCTCAAAGAAAAGACAACATCAACAAGATATCTAAAAGGACTGACCCTCATTTCCTATTCTCACCTATATTATTCCTTAGCAAAAGTCAAGAAAAGATGATTTATCTCTATTCCTCTAACATGAGGAGCTCCTCCTTCTGTCACAAGAACAACCTCACGATTGCTTTCCCCCACATTTCAAAATCTTACTCTCCTTGTTTTCTTCCCAGAGTGAGGAAATGGGGTCTAGGCAGGAGAAAGGACACTAAGTAACACATTCCTCAACCCTTATGATAGTGGAAGCTTGTATTATTGCTGTTCTGCAATGCTCCAAGGTAGTTTGAACTACTACTGTTTAGGCCACATGGTCCTATAAGCAAAGTGTGGTCCTGCCAAGCAACTCCCAGAATTTCCCAAAGCAACTTTTCACCAAACAAATGAAGCTGAGGATTAAGACGGAGCAAAACGGTACATTCTGACCTATTTAGGTATTAAAGAATAAGGACCAGATACATGAAACTGTCTTAGTATACCATGTGGATTTCAAGAAAACTATTTCCAGTCCGCTTCACTTGATGGTTGTGAGCTTCTCTGTCTATAAACTCCAGCTTTGACTTTGAACACCAAAACTTGTAGTATTTCATGTTTTCTCAGAGCAGTTTCAACTAAACACTGATTTAATGTGGAGTCTAAATTAATGCTAGAACTTTGAGCCTTCCCACTGTGGTTGTCCAACTGCTACCTCCTGCAACCTTCATACCTGCCATGGTTCTGAGACCTCAGCTATCTAGAATACAAAGAGATGCTCTGAGAAGACAGTGCTAATAAGAACCCAGACTTATGTTGCCACCTCCAGGATTAATTTTAGGTACAGAAAAAAAAGGATATGTTTGTGGTAGAAGACAGCTAGCCTCACTGAAAATAAACAAAAGCAGCTAAAACTGGGGCAGGTTTAAATTCCTACTTGCTGGTCAAGGCTTGCCAGGTGTCAAAATGGCTGATAAGTTGAGGCTTGACTTCTCAGAATTTTATTTCCTAGTTTTGCCCATATTTCCTCTTTTCTTCCTTTGACAATGCTGCTTTCTCACCACCTGGGATCCAAGGAGCTGAAAGCAGGGAGAAGCTGTGCAGTTCTCACCTTCTCCACTTGCCAAATAGGACAAGGGGATGTCAGTGGTCCTAAATACACAGCAGTTTAACGAAAAATTAATTCTTTCTGTTTCTTTAGGCACAGTATAATGTTTTGACATAAAATTGGAAAACACAATGAAAACAGAAGATTTCAGATACAGAGGCAAACTGCTCAGTCTAAACACATACTGTTTTTCCCAGAGCCCTTCCCAACAGTTCAAATAACAAACAATTTGCATCATCTGTCTGCTTAAATCAGCATCTACTGCATCACTGTCCATAACAAGTTGCCAGCCTCACTCTCATTGCTTTCCAGATTAAAAAAATGTACAAAGTATGTACCTTTTAATTAATTTTTTTTCATACATTGTTCAAAATACAGTTTTGTTTAAGTAATACTTTTTCTTTCTACATACAAGTTATCTTTATCTGCTGAGTAGTAAAACAAAAGTAAAATATGAAAAAAAGCAGTTACCCTGGAAATTCAGATTAAGGTATGTGGTATCTTCCCAAGATGAAAGACTAGACAAAACAGTTTTCTGGTGCCTTCAAATAAAATTAAAAAAAATTGCTTTGGGTTGCAATGAAAAATGGTTGGGTTTTTTTCATGTGTAAGACACCATAAAGTGCTATAAGCCTGAATGAGAGCCTGTATGTTTTCCAAACATACCACTGAGTGCATTAATAACAAACTGCTGCTTATAGGCAGTGCCTTGCCTTTCAGTTTTGCATCTAGTTTTCCATTACATTTACTTTTCACAGAACCATGTAAATACATGTCCTTAAAAATAGTTTTTATGCCTGTTCAAACACTTTAAGCCCCCATCATACCATATACATTAGTCTTTACAGTTTCTTGACAGACGCATTTTTCATTCCGATCAAATTTTTAAAGCTAGAAAGATAGAAGTATTGCAATTATAAATTAATAGCTTCCTCAAATTATTCTTCATATACTACAAAAATATAATTTAAGGTATTGATACCAAAGCAACTGCTTTTCATATTGGCACAGTTATATAGGCAGATGCAGTTAACAGTGGAAAGAATGGCAGACTTCATTTTATAGCCAGAGAGAAAGCTTCTGCTTAACTGTAAATATTTGGAAAGGAATATTAAACACATATTCACTTCCAGAACGATGACTGAACTTCCAGGTTTGGTTGGAATTGGCTTTTACTATTCCATATTGCAAAGCAGCCAACTTTCAAACTTTTCCCACCTCCTTTTTCCTGCACAGGGATAGTCAGCTGCATTTGAAGACTCTTGAGATATTTCTAGTCAAATATAGCAAATTTGAATTCCATGTATGTTTCTAGTTGAAATCTAGTTCAGAGGACAGGATGGTGCTCTGACAGATCTACCAAGGCACTGTTGCTGCAGAGGAAGATAATAGGTATTCCAGCCAGATCCCAGGGAAGAGGGATGACTTCCTCACAACCCATGGACCAAAGTCTTCATCAGGGACCTCTGAACCAGCACATAGCTCCTGCTGATCCTGGCCTAGAGCATTTCACATTAGTAGTTCACCTTGTCCTGGGATGGTAGAGCCTCACTTCTTAACTGTAAGATATTTTGTGGCTGAGAATTTCAGCCCACCACAGCATTTGCCCTTCTATATTAGTCTAGATCATCTCCAGCTTCAATCTTCTTATCTCTCTTTTTCTTAAAAGGAAGGCAGCATCCTACACAGACTGCTGAAGGGGATACTTTAAATAGCTGCGTAAGCATTTACACACACTTCAGAAAACCCCACCTCAATCTACTGTAGAAATCAAAGCTCAAGATACAGACCACAGTGAATATCTGTGTTGGTGGCCTGAGATATTCCTTTTATCACATTCTGTTAACTTCAGTACCTGCAACTTTGGAGAACCAGTTAAAATCAATACCACGAAAGTACTTCTATTCTTAATAAGTGGAATTTGGCATAATTCCCATACAAGTTAACAGATGTGCATCTGCATGCAGACAGTACGCTAGGAATTACCTCACCAGCCTGAAAAAAGTGTTAGAACTTCACAGCAAGTGTCCTGATGGGCAGGAAAAGGGTCTGGAAAATTAAGGTTCGAATTTGTTACTCAGTAACTCACACAAGAAGCATGGTATTACAAAATAGTTCTCCATTTAGAAGTTTGCTTAGATAACTTGACAGGCTTCAGGTTCTGGAACAAACTGGCCAATGACTTTTAAGATCCCTCAGTAAGTGAGTGCACCTTCAGTAAGTTTGCAGATGACACCAAGCTGGGGGGAAGTGTCGATCTGCTGGAGGATAGGAAGGCCCTGCAGAGGGACCTGGACAGGCTGGATCATTGGGCCAAAGCCAATTGTATGAGGTTCAACAAGGCTAAGTGCCGGGTCCTGCACTTCGGTCACAACAACCCCATGCAACGCTACAGGCTTGGGGAGGAGTGGCTGGAGAGCTGCCTGACTGAAAAGGACCTGGGGATGTTGGTTGACAGCCGCCTGAACATGAGCCAGCAATGTGCCCAGGTGGCCAAGAAGGCCAAGGGCATCCTGGCCTGTATCAGGAATGGTGTGGCCAGCAGGACCAGGGAGGTCATAGCGCCCCTGTACTCGGCACTGGTGAGGCCGCATCTCAAGTACTGTGTTCAGTTTTGGGCCCCTCACTACAAGAAGGACACTGAGGTGCTGGAGCATGTCCAGAGAAGGGCAACCAAATTGGGGAAGGGTCTAGAGAACAAGTCTCATGAGGAGCGGCTGAGGGAGCTGGGGTTGTTTAGTCTGGAGAAGAGGAGGCTGAGGGGAGACCTTATTGCTCTTTACAACCACCTGAAAGGAGGTTGTAACGAGGTGGGGGTTGGTCTCTTCTCCCTAGTAACGAGTGATAGGACAAGAGGAAATGACCTCAAGCTGCGCCAGGGGAGGTTTAGGTTGGATATTAGGAAAAACTTCTTCACTGAAAGGGTAGTCAGGCATTGGAACAGGCTGCCCAGGGAAGTGGTTGAGTCTCCATCCCTGCAGGTATTTAAAAGATGGGTAGATGTGGTGCTTGAGGACATGGTTTAGTGGTGGACTTGGCAGTGCTAGGTTAACGGTTGGACTTGATAATCTTAAGGGTCTTTTCCAACCTTAATATTCTATGATTCTATGTGGAAGAGGACCCTGTTGTGACAGGGTAGAGTATTTACTGGAGTTTTGAAAGAAATGACTTATAAGACTGTGCTCTTCTCTTGATTTTGTACTTAATCAATGACTGAAAATATAGTAGATTAGAGCACTACTAAAGAAAGTACTTTGCACACAGCAGATGCAAGAAAGGACTCTATTACATCTGTTCAATACAAAATCTCTACCTTTTGCTATACGACAGCCTAAGTCAGAACAAGAGTGGGCAAATTATTCCATATTCTTATGACTCAAACTTTTAGATGGACACAATTTTACAAAAACTTCACATTCACATGAGGCATGATAACATCCAGGTCTCAATATAAGCAACTGAAAAAGGCTGGTAGGCTTCAGATTATGAAGAAATTAAAACACACACACAAACCAAACCAAAACAACAAAAACCCCAGAAACGCATCTGTGGGGAAGTACAGGGGCGACTAAAGGAGAGGCCAAGCAGGAAGGAAAACAAGTTAGTGGGCCAACGGCTGCAATCCCAAGTTATGACCACACATTATTTTAACTGAAGCCAGTTATTTAAATCCTGTCCATTCAACAACAACAAAAACCAGTATCTCAAGCTATTAAGTACTCTACCCACAGTATATAACCCACAATCCATTTACTCAGCAGAAGCCAGGTATCCAGCCTTTCTTGCATCTTACGCTGGAAGTGCAATAATTACTGTGAAGGGATGTTCTTACATGCTGACTTTTTTTTGCTATCTGAATTATTTTCCGCAGACAACTAAAATGAAATACAGCAAGCAACATATACATTTTAGGTAGCAGTTAGTCTGAGATGTAAAAGTAGGATTAAAAAAATCATCTCTGAAGTATGTATATTCTGAATATTTTGAACTTGTTTTAAGTTTATAAAAATAAGACTACCAGTACTACTATTATTAGATCTGGAAGAATGCTCATGTTCTGTGTCTTACACAAATCCAAAGGATATTTTACATATCAGCAGGTTCCATCTCTATCCTACATATCCAGCAGCAGTCCAGAGAGTAATTTTTTAAATTTGATATATATATACACACACAAATAAAGAGACTTTTGAAATGCAATCTTACTCCCCCAATTTTTTAACTGCTAAAAGTGTGAATGCAACAAATTAACTTTAGACACCAATCTTTAGAAATTTACATATTAAACACTATGAAGGCAGTTTAGAGGTAAAACTAAAAACCTCCATGGGACAGAATCCTGTGCAGTGTTTTATGGACAGTTCAGCAGATGGCATCCTTGTCACACTTCCAATGCCCATCGTGCTTCTGGAAATCAGTTCTCTGCCCATCTGCAACCAAGGGTATTCAATGCTTGCTCTTGCACACTGAATTCAGTGGTTAAGTCCTCTTTTTCAATCGCATCAACCAACAAGTATTCTTGACATAACCCACAATGTTAACAGAGACTTTCTTACACCTTCACAAATATTCCCTACAGCTTCAGTTATCTGAAGAGACACAGTATGGTCTCTTGCCAAGATGTTCACTACTATTTCCATGTGTTCTTCAACAGCAGCATTTCAGGGTCAGAAGTCACCTCCACTTATTTTTATGCCAATTTGGTTTGCAAAGCACTTTGAGACCATGAGATGGAAGGTCATAAGTGAATAATACTTAAAATTTTGAAATCTTTAAGCATGTGAATAATGATTTGAAAACCAAGTGAAACTGAGACCCTAACAAGGCTAACTTAAAAAGTGCTAAAAAAAAAAATCCGTTTTACAGAAGTAAGTGTCTTGCGGAACTAGGACCCAGCACTTTGGTTGTGTATCTACTCTCCATCCTTTTCCACTACGTTTTATTCTCCAGCTTCATTTTAAATTTGTACAATGATGGCATTTCTCAAACTGCCTTTTTTTCTTTCAACTGTTGATTTATTGCAGCTACCCACTGAGCCTGTTTCACTTCATGAACAAGATGCAGGTAATTAAAGTGTCTAGAAACTAATGTATATATGTACTTTTGTACTTTTACTTACTTACAGTAAGCTGTAAGTAAGATGCTTACTTACAGACTGACCTTGAAAGGCCCTACCACAATAAACCGAGAGCAAACAAACAGCCGCAGGCAACACCAGAAGAATGAGAGTAACAAACACTAAACAATTGGTGACAACTCTAAAAATATGGAAAAAAATAAACATAACAAAAAAACATGGTAGACCATTTAAAGAAATAGTTATATTTTGGTTTTCTCATTAGACAGCAAAACCAGGAAAACAAAAGTCTAATTCAAGTCCCCTCTCCCTGTTTCCCTGGCTGCACACTCCAAAATAATCAACACAATCCTGATCTCACTGATGGCATGTGCATTAAGGCAGTGTGATTGTTGTAGGAAAGAAATCATTAGCTGCTCAGAACCTACAAGAGTAGGTCAGTGAATCAGATATACGTATCTTCCGTGTCACACTAAAAGGTTATAAAAAAAGAGTGAAATAAAAGCATTTATGGTACGAACTGGGGAAAGGCAGCCTTCTACTACTGGTATGGAAACAAACAAAAAAAGCCCCCACAACAAACTCTGGAACTCTTGTGTATTTGTTAGTCATGTATGTGAAATACCTTCCTTGATACGTTTGCGTGTGGGCGTGCAGCTAAGACTAAACATCTCAAGTGCATGCCACCGCCTTTCATTCTCACCAGCTTTTTCAGTTTACATTCTTTTCTATTTGAAGGAGGCCTATTAATTTGTGTATCTTAAAACGCATAGCTCCTTACGTTACAGGATTAATTACTGCTATTTCATAGGCATACTTCTAATAGGAATATACTCCAGGTAGCCCTTATAGGTCCCAAATTTTCTTCACAGTAATATGGAAGACTATGCTCTTCTCTTTATTCATAACTCAATTAAATGAGATTTGGCTTCAGATTTAATCTCTCAGCTGTGAAGCTATGAAAACCTAACCTGACTGTGCCCCTGGCTATTACTTAACACATGAAATTCCAAACCAAAGAAAAACTTGGAAACAGGTTTAAGACACCATTGATGACTCATGCTTAATGAGAAAAATAGATACCCTACAGACATAGAAACGTCTCAAGAAAAATAAATTTAGAAATAACTCTTCCACATTTTAAACAGAAAATAGTATCTTAAAAACCTTTTAATGATTTACTGTGCTAATGTAGCATTTATTTTTAATTTGCAGTAACATTTTACTGTTTATGGTAGCTTTTCCTTTGTGAAAATTTTTCCTCTGAAAATTACTCTGAAAAACAATCTAATCTGCCAGTGTTACAAAAGAGTTTTCTTCCTGAATTTATTTTAGAGAACAAAAAAATGAGCAATTCAACCTTATTTCTTTGCACATTATAGATCCTGATAGCAAGAGGTCTTTGCAGCTGACCTTATTTTTTTCTACTGTACACATTGTACTGCGCTATTATGAGGGATGACATCCTTTTCATTACATTTCATAAAACCAAACAAAAGCAACTGTTAATATTCCACATCAACCCCCCCCTAAAGAAACTCACTACCACCTTAGAGACATGTTATTAGTTATAATTGAAAAAAAAAAAAAAAAAAACCAAAAACACTTGTTTCCAGTAATTGCAATGATCACTAGCATTGTCTTTACTAAACATAAAAATGTAAAGGAAATTATGATCTTAATCAAACAGGACTGTTAAAACCCATGTAATCTATGTTTCACAGTAATATTTTCACATTTTACATCCAACAGGATTCATTGCTCCTCAGCAGATCAACAGCTTGCCAATAGTTCAGCTGGGATGTGTCTATGTTTGACCTGCCTGAGGAGACAATTGTTTCCAAAGAAAAGCAGAACACAGGAAATAGCCCACTGGCAAAATTACTAAAACCACCTAAACAGATAAAAAAAAGTCTCTTATACTTTTGTTATTTTACATACTACTGTCACTATGTTGGTCCCCTTTGTACTTTGTGCAAAAAAGAAAAAAAACCCAAACAAACCAAACATCCCCCTCCCCAAAAAACAAACAAACAAACAAACCCTAACCAAACAACCACCCACAATTATTTTCTCCTCTTTAGCTTGGCTTATAACGAAAGTACTTTTCAGGTTAAAAAACACTCATTGAAGACTTCTAAGCATTGTGATCCTACCAAAATGGATACAGAGCAGAGAAAGAAAACTAACAGACTCAAAGGCCATGAAATAATTTTTGACACATTAAGTGACACATTAAGAGGCCAGACCTAAAGTCATAGCTGAAATGTGAAGTGAAGCCAAAAGAGAAGAGAGTTTGGAAACATTTTAAAGTTTGGGTTTGTGTCCCAGGTCAATACTGAAGTGATATTTAACAAGTCTGTATAGATTGCACCGATTTTGTCCATCATCTGTAAATGCCAACAATAGAAGCTACTACAGATGTACATTCCAATTACCCTCTACCAAGTATCAATCATCATCAAGTCACAAAGCCCCCAACAAACAAATAAAAAACCAAAGGAAAAAAAAAAATCATTAGGATATATGGACCCCCAAAAGCAAAAATCTCATTGATACCATAAATAAGTTAAATAGAAACCCAACGAACTTATTAAAAAATGCAGTCAGAACTTTCAAAAAGTTATTTTTATACTATACATTAGCGGTCATCATTCAATTTAAGATAAATAGGAAGCATTCAGTGGTATAGCACCCAAATGCTATAGCATGCACTTCTTTCAACTGCCAAAGACGATTTTGATACTGTTTAGCAGATTTTACTAGCATGTCATTTTTTTCTGAAAGACTAAAAACAGTGACTCTCTCCCTCCTCCAATAAGATGCAACCACAAAAGTCCTTCTTATCCTTCACAGGGCAAGAAATTAGCCACTATTTTCAGCACTTCCAATATATAGACTAAAATGCAAGACCTTGGGGTTTTTTTTTTAGAGGTTGAATGATGGAATCTGGAGAGAATTAGTGAAGTGTACACCTCAAGAGCTGCAAAAGAAGACATCAACACCTATGTTTTATGAACTGAGTTGGCCTTTTGAAGGGCTATTAATCATCCCTACACAGGGCCAATTGAGCTAATGACTCAGGTCCTCTCAGTTAAGCTCTATGGACAGGGAATGCATACTAATGCCTGGTTTGAAACAGATCAGCAGATTGGCATTTGAGTATTGTCTCATCTAAGCTTGATCTGGCACACTTCATGGAAAAACAGAAAAAGACAAATCCTCTTTCTCGGAAAAGTATAAAACACACCAAAACTGTTACACATCTAGCCCATGCATCTGCTCTGCAAAACAAAACAATAAAAAAACCAAACCCAACCCAAACCAAAACACACAAAAAAAAAATCAAACCAGAAATAAAACCATGTCTGTAAAAAGCACTACTACTTGTTTGGTTTTTGGTTGGTGTTTTGTTTTTTGTTTGTTTGTTTGTTTTTAAGCCATCTGAACAACAGGATTTTATCTGTCCAAGTAGGTAACTATGAATTATTTGGCTGGAAATGTGTTTTGCATGACTGAATTGGATCAATTTCCTACCAGAAAACAGCCAGTGAAAGTATAAATGGATTGACAGTACACAAAGGATAAGGTAAAGGAAACTCGCACACAGAGGAAACAGTATTTTCTTTAAAGCAATATCCATAGTGTTCCCAGACACAGTACACCAATATCAGTCTTTGAGAGGAGAAACTCAATTATTTTCTTTTGGAAATTGTGTGTAACACATTTATATTTATAGCCAAATTAAAACCAAGTGGAAAGGAAAACAAAACAAAACAAAAAAACAAAAACTAACTTGCTCCTCAGATCCTGATTTCCTCTGCCTTCAAAGGTTAAAACTAAAGATATTTTGGAAGCAGATAAATGCAACAGTTTGAAAGATCTTGAAAGGAGAAAAAAAAAAAAAAACAAACACAAAGAAAGAAAAAGAACAGGTGTGAAACATGAAGAAAGTATAGATGACAGAAATCAAGAATCTTAAACATTTAAAATAGTTCCACTATCTGCAAAAGTTACACAAGTTGGACACTCAATAGTTCAAGCTTGTGTCAGCAGGTGTGCCCCCTTCGCTTACAGTCATGCTGTGATTTTTGGTACAAAGTGGAGCTACCTGCTGTCTTGCTGGGTGGTCGTACAGAGGACATTAGTACTACTGCAATCAAATTAGAAAAAGAGTTATTCCCACAAACAGTCATGTATCAGGAGAGGAAAAAAAACAATGCAACAATAGTGCAAAAAAGCCCTAATCCATGGTAGTATCTGGAGGACAAATAATTTCCCAAACCAGGAGAAATACAGTAGGATCACTTTAAACTGGGGGGGGGGGAGGGGAGGGGGGGGCACGGGGAAGGTAACAAAAATCTGGGTATGAAGAAATGCTGCAAAATAACCCAATCTGCATTTCACCGAATGTCTCCTTACACAAAAACAGTGTCTGAACATAAAGAGAACTGATACAAGCACCACCATAACACCTTGCAGATTTGTTCCTACTGTTGTCACTACATATTCATTGCACAATGCAATGAGCAGGATTTATTCTGAAATGGATGAACTGCTCATTATGTCTCCCTGCATTTAATTCTTCTGACTGATTTTTAGTTTCTCCACGGTAAGAAATGAGGTGCAGACTAGCATACAATCAGGCAAATTTGGTACCTGGCAAGACTCTAAGATGGCAAAAATCTCAGCAAATTCCAGCAGGTTTTCTAAAACCATGTATTTGAAGTTATGATCTCTAAACATCTAAACAGATGCACAACCTGCAAACTGAAATCTGACAGCGCAGCTTTCTCATCTCGTGACATTTTATTGTCTCACGACCAATTTTTTTCAGTCCTTCGCAGTGCGTTGGCGGTAACAGCGTGGATAACCTATACCACATATATATTTCACAAGAAACTCTCTGGAAACATGCTTGATATGGAAAATGCATTTGGTTTCTTCCAGCTGGACACCAGAAAAATCAAGTAAGACCAGATGAAAATAATTATTCTGACTTCTTTAAAACGGGAATCCCTAAATGAGAATACTTACTTCTTGTGTCTACAGTAATCTAGCAAGAAGGCTCAGCACATTTGCTGCAAAAGTCATGAGAAAACGGGTAACTTGTGTTCACTTTTATACATCCGTTGCAACACTTAACCTAAAGCAAAACACTTTAGGTACACCCATTCCACACTAAGAAACAGAAACACGCCAAATAAAACCACGTCCAGCCAATAGTTACAGAACGAATACATAACAGCCATCATCAAAAAGTAAAGTAAGATTCAAATACCAACTTTAATAAATAAGACTTTACTGTGGAATCTCCTCATGAGGGAGATTAATTTGGGAAAGTTGAAGTCAAATGCAATTACCTTCACAGCATGATATTGTTACAATCTTGCCACACTTCACTGCTAAACTTTGGAAAAGATTATCAACAAACTTACGCCTGAGCAGCGATACTTTTGGCAATACTTACCAGGAGCAAGGATAAAATCAGTTTAGTTTTATCTTGATAGAAGCTTCTCTCTCTCATTAAATGTCTTGCATTTACCAGCATCCTAGTTTTATGTAATGTACTTGTCATTAAAAGCAAAGTTAATTCAGGACTAACAGATATCTCCAAACTCAATCTCCAGGGCAAAAAAAAGTCCACCGATATCAGTGACAGCCTTAGGAAGCACCCAGCATGTTCATGAAGAGATTTAGCATAAATGTAGTGTTTTCCTCTTCCTCCAGAAAAGTTTTTTTGCTTGTTCCAATTCCATTATGAAGCTTTAAGGAAGCTCCTGTTGTACACAGCACTCAGATTCCCAAAACATTTGTGATTTCATGACAGACTGGAACTACTTTGTCTAAACACACTGGAGTTACTCCACCACCACCTGCTCATTTATACAATTCAGAATCACAGAATCGAAACAGACCTTTCAAGGCCATCTAGCCAAACCCCTGCTCAAAGCAGGGCAAACATTAACATTCAGTGAGGCTGCTTAATGGCAAAACATAGTAAAACTAAGGGCATCACTTCACTTTCCCATAGTGATTTTCATTTTTTTTTCTTTTCTTTTCCCTTTTAACTGATTGGGATTTCCCTGATTGTGACTCGTCACCTGTGCCTCCTAGCTCTGTACTGTATACATCTAAGAAGAATCTAGTTCAATCTTCTCTACAACCATGAAACATTTAGGGAAGGGGAGGCTGCAGTTAGATCTCCCTATGGCCTTGCCTTCTCTTTTGATCTTTTCTAAACAAAACCAGTTTCCTCGGTCTCCCCTCCTGTTACATGCTACAGCTTCCTAAATGCCTCTGTTGACTTGTGCTAGACTCTGAAGTTTAACAGTATGCACCTTACACTAGGAGGCTGAAAACTGGTTTCCAGATGCAGTCCCATATGCCCAGCAGAGGAGAATAATCACTCCTGCTGATCTGCAGGCTATGCTCCTGCTAATGGAGCTCAGCATGCAGTTAGTCTTCACTACTGCAAGGGTGGTCCACTGACCCCTGTCTTTCCCAGGAGGCTGCTCCTGAGTCAACCAGCCCAATGTCCTGGTTTCAGCTGGGATAGAGTTAATTTTCTTCCTAGTAGCTAGTAAAGTGCTGTGTTTTGGATTTAGGATGAGAATAATGTTGATAACACACTGATGTTTTGGTTCTTGCTGAGTAGACTTACACTAGTCAAGGACTTTACAGCTTCCCCTGCTCTGCCTGGTGCACAAGAAGCTGGGAGGGGGCACAGCCAGGGGGGCTGACCCAGACTGGCCAAAGGGCTATTCCATACCATATGATGTCACGCTCAGTATATAAACTGGGGGAAGAAGAAGCAAGGGGGGGATCTTCAGAGTGATGGCGTTTGTCTTCCCAAGTAACCGTTACGCGTGATGGAGCCCTGCTTTCCTGGAGATGGCTGAACAGCTGCCTGCCGATGGGAAGTAGTGAATGAATTCCTTGCTTTGCTTGTGCACACGGCTTTTGCTTTACCTATTAAACTGTCTTTATCTCAGCCCACAAGTTTTCTCACTTTTACTCTTCTGATTCTCTCCCCCATCCCATCGGGGGGGAGTGAGCGAGCAGCTGTGTGGTGCATAGTTGCTGGCTGGGGTTAAACCACGACACCAAGCAGTGGATTATTCCAGCCCAGGTGCAGGACTTTGCACTTGTCTTGGCTGAACATCATGAAGTTCCCGTCATCCCATTCCCCCACCTAGATTCAGCTTATTAAAAGTCCTATCTGCCTCTCTGCGTATCGACTACTCCCCTCCAATTTTGGTATCACCTGCAAATCTGAGGGAAGCACAGCACATCCCGTTTTCCTGGTCATAGACAAGGCCATGAACTAGGATCAGCTCCAGCATCAGCCTCTGCACCATGCCACCAGCAGCTGGCCAGTTAGACTCCGAACCACTGAGGAGAGACAGAATCACACCTTCGAGCCCTGTGGTCCTCCCAGCTCTTCCCCTCACCTCGCAGTCCATTTCTCCAATCCAAGTTACCCTATCTGCCTGCAAGGATGGAAAGACAGAGCACTGAAAGCTGTGCTACGCTTCTACATGACTACATTCCCATACGATAACTGAATGACATTAGATTTACTTGAGGATTTATAAATTCCATTACAAGCATCAATACATTGATTTACTGTTGTAATGCAAAACAGTGAGCTAGAGATTTTCTGTCGTTTGATGTCAGTTTTATATAATGAGTAATTTTTACCCTCACCAATATTCTACTGTAGCATCACTTAATTATTGCAGGCTCAGGGCCTAACACTTAAAATCAGACCAATTACCTAATGCCAAACATAGTGTCTAAGGGCCTAGCACTGAGCAGATTTGCAAATTTCAATTTAAGTAATATTTACATATGTTTATAGTGAAAACTTGAATGGACTCTAAAAATACATAAAAAGTACATACCTATTACTCAGAAATAATTCTATTACTCAACTTAACTACCCTCTTAGTTGGTGTCAGCATTTTCTTCCGATCAAATTCTATATTCTTAACATTTATGTCACAGTCATTTTTAGTGTGCTGACTACTCTGTAAAAATTGCAAGCACTTTAAAGTGCAGGGATTAAATACAAGAAAAAACTCACAATATTTCTACCGAATTACCCATTCCTCTGCTTCTCCCCATTCAAATTTAAATTCATATCAAGAAACACAAGAATCTCCAAACACCAGGACTAACAACTGGAATTTCAACATATAACAATTCCTATTTTTTTTGTATGACATTTATTAGTATGCAAGTTACATGCATTTTTGTATTTGCATTGCATTTTTAAACATTTATTTGGCTTGGTTATGGCTTTATGGAGTTCTTTCCTATTCTCTGCATTACATACCCCTGAACCAGACAATTCCCATCCTGAAATGAAAGCTCCTATGTCTAATATGATATTGTATGTATAGTAGAGCATTTGCTTGATTTTTCTGTTCTCTGATACACGGTATTACTATATCCTATTATTCCAAGACTCACTGCTTGTAAATTTGCTGTTAATAGCTTCTTCCCACTGCATAGTTTAGGGCCAAAAATCACTGTCAGTGTTGGCTTGTCTGCTGTCTAGTCTATGAAGGCTATCCTGTAATTACCGTTAGTCATCCAAAAATACTCATTGATAAAACCAGTTAAATGGTACAAAGAAGAAAATATATCTGCTGTCCTTACTCTAAATTGCTTAGTTTAAATGTATTAATGTGTTTCTGAAGAGCTTGAAACGATGTTGAAATTTGTTACTTAAGATGTGAACAGAATGGCCTTGAACTTGAACTACAGTAGTGGCAGTAATAACTCCATAGTTTTTTCAGTTTCCTTAAGCCTTTACCCTATGTGAAATAAAATTCTTTCAAAGCTTGCCTAAGTAGTAGTAGCTAGAGAGACAAATAATTAGCCATGTTCTCCTCAAAGGACAACAGTTTGTCTTTTTAAAACAAAAAAGTCCAATATAAAATTATTTTATAAAAATGCAGTTGCATTTGTTAAATTATTAATAGCTGTAGACAAACAAAAAAAAGTGGGACTGTGTCCTGAGTGATGCATTCACAAA
The DNA here is from genome assembly GCF_047370975.1 of Nipponia nippon. Lineage (NCBI taxonomy): Eukaryota > Metazoa > Chordata > Aves > Pelecaniformes > Threskiornithidae > Nipponia > Nipponia nippon. Next base: position 38,617,877 of record NW_028262291.1, read on the forward strand.
GCAAATCAGTATCAGTGCAACACATGTGCTTGTATTCAGCTCTGGTAATTCAGAAAGTAAATTCTGAACATTGATCAAAAGTTACATCAAAGTACCTCACTAAGATATTCCCTGAAGTATTTCTGCTCATGCTACATAAATTAAGAATGTATTTTAGAAGATATGTACAGATTTTACCACATTCTATGCTTCTTTGTGGTGTATCTCTATACTTGAGACATACTTCCAAGTGTACAAATGTATAAAGTTAATTATTCTCTCTTTTCCAACAGTCTAAAAATAGCCTTTCCAACAGACAGCATCGTAAATTGTCACTACTTCCTTCACCTCTTAGTAATACTACATATTTTCATTGCAGATTAGGAAAGATTTCCTGGTAAATCCATTAACGATACACATCTTAAGTTTATGTAAGAAAAAAGTTACTGCACAATATCCTTTGAAATGACATTTGCCATGTGATATCAAGATGAACCAAGTACTTATATCATAAAATTCAGAACATCATTTACAGGTAATGACTTATTAGTTTAAAAGCATTAAGAAAGAAAATGGTACACTTACAGATTGATGACAGGTACAGCCACATTTTTAACATAGCATTCCGAAATTGTACGATGAGAGCAAGAGACCAAGTAAAGGAGGGCCAAACTTCCTAAAGAAAATAATCCTCCCAAAAAGTACCAGGTTTTTTCACTAAACTCTAGCTTCAACAGCTTTGTCCAGTGATTTAAAGCGATTTACATTACCAAAATGACCCCTCAAAAGTATTCGTTTTAGTGAATAAAGCTTTTATAATTCCACAAAAACAATATGGCAGTCTTAACTCAGATTTGCTTTAAGGAATTAAAATACTGTGAAATTATAAGCTTTGGTATATCACTCTCCATCTATTAAAAGCAAAAGTGACTTACCAAAAGACACTGTATTTTATTGAGAACTTTATCACTTATTGAAGACAAAAGAAAAAGTCCCTCTCCATGGACTGTGGTATATTATGCAGTCTGTCCAGTTGGTCAATAGGTTGTCAAGAGGGCATAAGTCCTCTTCAATAACTTCAATTTAAACACATGGCCTGCAAGTCAACTGATGCAAATCAATACAAATCCTTTGATGATGCTCCATAGTGAGGACTTAAGATCAGATGTTTTACAGATTTAATAAGCAAGAGGACAACAACAAAGTTCTGCCAAAGCAAGAGAAGCAACTTCAGTATCAACAGCAGTTCCAGCTGGTGATTTCTTATATTTATTAAGAATCCTCATATTTAAAAAAAAAGTCTTGGAGAACACTGTAACAGGACACTTTGTAAATAAATGTAAGCATTACAAGCAGAAAACATTTTCCATAAGAATCTATTTCTAGAGTTTTTTTACTGTCTAAATGCCAGAGTTGAACCAGGACTTATTTCAGAGAATAGCTACTTCATGTGAAAGTCACAGAATGGTTATTTCTAATAAACACATTTTAGACTGTTCTCCTCCTTACCCCAACCATCTCTATTTAGACAGGGGTGGGTTTTTTGCATTTTTAGGCAGGATACATGCTTTTGAAATTATGCCAAGAAATAGGCAAAATGCTTCTTATATCTTCTTGAAACACATCATTTTCCATATTCTCAGTATAACATCCTTTTAAGTTCTTTCTGAATATAGAGAATTTAAAATTTATTTATTTGCACATAACAAGAATGATCAAAGATTGTGCAGGGAAATTTTGCAATGAGAAAATAAAAATACCATTTTTCAACCTAGAAAAAGAGCGCTGAATGCAGGGAAGGGTGAAGACGGGAGGAGCATAATGTAAGTCCTAACTTCAAGAATGGCACGAAGATAATGAATAGGGAAAAACTACTCAGTTTTTCCTCACAATTTCTCACAGTAACTACAAGGCATTAAATTAAGTTAATCAAAAAAGGAAACATATGCAACTCAAAATTAAACCATGTAACTATTGTCATAAGACACCAGAAAACCTAGATGAGTTTAAACATTGATTAGAGAAGCTTGGAAAAAAGGATCCTCAAAAAAATTAAGTATGAAGATCCAGTATCAGGTTCAGTAAGCCTAAGATTTAGGAAGGAGCTAGAAAATATATACAGAATAAAACCCAAATCTGTTGAATCATATGTTTCTTTGCAAGTTACCAAATGCTTAGCTGACTTTGAGGGAAAACAAAAAAATTGCAAGAATTATTTCTCAGCTGCCTTCTGTAAAGTTCTTAAAGGACTCAAAATGGCTAAAGCAAGATGCTGAGCAGTGAAAAGAATCCTGTAAAAGTCTAAAGCATACTGGTATAGGCAAGTGAAAGTCTCTTTCATTTCTAATCAAAGAGTATTTACTTTACTGGGCTCAGCTATACACAGTTTCAGGAAGTGGGGCTGGGAAATTCAGGATTGCGGCCCATATATCACTGTTTCTCAATGCTTAACTGAACCGCACATTTGTATTACATGCCACTACTGCCTGCAGAGCTCAGACTTGTAATGCTTCCCCTTCCTATCAGAGCCCTGCGACAACAGCATGACAACCTTCTTAAGTCAAGATAAAACGAGAACATGACAAGAAGCTTTGGCACAATCTATTTTCTGTTCCTCTTCCGCGCCATTTTGCAGCCAGCCGTCCCCAGCCATCCAGAGATAAGTATATCACAGCCCCACGTCTCTGGATGATGTTTCAGGAGGAAAACAGTTCCAAGCTGCTGTCTTATACACACAATATTTTTGTTTGTTTGTATAAACCGAGGAAGATTTCAACCATGCAGTGTCAAACTGTGGCCTGCTTCAGTAATAAATAACTGCTTTGATTTACTCAGCCTGGAAGAACTCGCTACACTGTATCAAGACCTGTTCTATTATTGTAGTTTGCAATTTTCAGTTGGTTCTTTAACACTAGGAATCAATTTCTTCTGTACAACAAAGCTCTGATCAATGAATCACAAATGTTTTGTTTCCTTCAGATGAGCACACATTTTGAGGAGACAGAGGTAATTCAAAGCAAGTCAAACATGGTACATCTATAGCCGGCTTCTATCTCTGTCCTCTACCCACCAAGGAGGTACAGTGTTCTTCCATAACTTTTCCTTCTAGAAGTCAGACGTTGTATTTATTAAATTCCTTTGAAATGAAAAGTTAGACAGAACTGTTGCTAAAGAATTTCCATGGCAGGGGCGGGGGCGACTCACTATTTTTTCACAGAAGCCGTAAAAAAAAAAATCAAAATATTAATATTCACAGATCAGTCCCTGCAAACACAAATCCTATCCAACAAACCTTTATTTTACATAATTAAACCTTGTTGAGTAAATAAATGTAAATTTCAGAATAGTGTTATAAGCTGATGTCCTGGTTTCAGCTGGGATAGAGTTAGTGTTCTTCCTAGTAGCTGGTGTAGCGCTGTGTTTTGGATTTAGGATGAGAATAATGTTGATAACACACTGATGTTTTAGTTGTTGCTAAGTAGTGCTTATACTAGGCAAGAACTTTTTCCAGCTTCCCATGCTCTGCCAAGCTGGGAAGGAACACAGCCAGGACACCTAATCCAAACTGGCCAAAGGGCTATTCCATACCATATGAGGTCATGCTCAGTATATAAACTGGGGGGAGCTGGCCAGGGGGGCGGCAATCACTGCTCAGGGACATGCTGGGCATCGGTCAGCGGGTGGTAAGCGGTGGCATCACTTGTTTTTCCTGGGTTTTGGGGGGGTGGGTTTGTTGCTGTTGTTTTCATTTTCACTATTACTATTATTATTACTATTATTATTTTATTTAAATTATTAAACTGTTCTTATCCCAACCCACGAGTTTTCTCACTTTTACCCTTTTGATTCTCTCCCCCATCCCTCTGGGAGGCGGAGGGTGAGCAAGCGGCTGTGTGGTACTTAGTTGCCAGCTGCAATTAAACCACAACAGTTGGAAACAGAACTGAAATGTAAAAAGTGTTTGAAATGAAAACGCAAAAACCTGGGTTCTTGGAGAAGTTCTGAGCATTTAAGTTCAGTTTTCAGTTTCATATTCAAAAAATAACAAAAACAAAAAAAAACCAAAAAAACCCAACCAAACAAAAAAAAAAAAAACAAAAAAGAGAAAACATATAGGGCTTGCTTCACACCATAAAGATTTACTTTCCAACTTTGAAGAATTTACAATAACAGCATATTGTCAACAGCTACCATAATTCCTGCAGATCTGACCCTGCCTCCCACTGAAACTAAGCTGGAAAATCAGCTGGAAATTTCTGAGTCCCAAGCCTTTGTAAAAACTGAAAATGAAAAAGAAAGAAAGTAGTAATAAAGCCATTACATTATTTAAGCTGCTTCAGAGTGAAATTTAAGAGAAAATAATACCACAGAAATCTCCTGGAAACAAAAGTTTTAAAAATTTACCAGCACTCATTAGCTTAATTACATAAGTACACATTAATAGTAGCAGTTAGACACAGCACCTTCAAAAGGGGGGAAAAAAGGGGGGGGGGGGCAGAACACCCCACCCTACAGGCTAATTCTCTTAATGAGAAATGTTTCCTTTGTTTCACAGATGTCCATTTCCATTACCTTTCCACCTAGAGATTATTCCTAGTTAGTGACCTGTTGCAAACACTACCATTCCAGTTTATGTTCACTCAGAACAGCATTCTGCTGCTAGGTAAGAGGCTTTACTAAAACCAAAGTTACTCTGCTTTCCCCCTGAAATAAATAAATAAAAGATCAAGAAATAGGACCCCTTGCTTTAAGGGGTTTAATTCCCCCCCTTCCCCTTTTCACATGACCATTTAAGAAATCAAAATACTTAATATTACAATTATGCATTAAAAACCATTGCAGCATTCCTGCTCAAGTTCTCCCCTGTCTGGCACTTTTTCTGCCACCGGCTTTTAAAGAAGCAACGTTTCTTTCAGAACTCAGTCTCTGTTCATGAAACAATAAATGGGACATCAGAATATCTGGGAATCACTAGGATACAGTAATTAGTATCTGTCATCTGACCTGCCTAACTACTGCAACAGCTGTTTATAACATTTGCTGGCAAAATCTCCCACAGCACTGGTGAGAGACAACCGCTGAACCCTTCCCTCCTTCTACAAAGCCTGAGAATACTGAAACGGTTTGCTCTCACATGAACTAGAACCCTAAATCCACAAGATTACCTATGAACCTAAAAAAGTTTTTGCCAACTAAAGAGAGCTATGTACCAGCAGTAAGTTGCTGCATCAGTTGGTTTAACAGTTCTTAAGCAAATACATCTGCATCCCAGTTCCAGGTTTCCACAGACCTACTCTATGACAGCTGTGAAGAATATGCTATTTGAAACTAAGAAACAAGCACTATCCTAGAAAATTTATACTGCATAGGGACAGGTATTGAAGCACTTAATTCTTTAGTTCTGCTAGAAGTGCAGGGATGTGTCCCTATTAGCATGTCAGGACAGAAACTGATGGTAATGAGGCCTTCAAAACGCTCTTCAGAAGTCAATTTAGCCTTGTCAGAGATTTACTGAATGTGCTGTAATTGCTAAGATTGCCAACACAAGAAGTTGAATGTGATCCAGAACAGCTATAGAAACTACAACATCAGGGAAAGAAAGCAAAGGCATTGAGATTGAAAGGATACAAGGACTAAAATTACAGGGGAAGGGAGCAGAGCAGGCCTATCCCATTCGAAGGGTTTTATCTTAATGTCTCACTCTCCCTAGTCAAACTCAACAGCATGAAGCGTAACAGCGAGTACAGTTCTTATGAACAAACTGGTTAAAGAAGCTTCCCAATAGTTTACAAATGCTCAAAGATTACTGGACAATACCATGGGAATAGTAGGGCTTCTTGATTTTAATTATATTTCAAAGGGATGTCCAATTCAGTTGTATTTTATGTGCCGAGTTAGGCCGGACCATTCCCTGAATAACAGGTATTGAATATGACCAGCAAGGTTACAAGAAAATACCTAGGATCAGACTACTTTAAAGCAAATAATTGAACCACATCAATTTCTCTTAAAGAGAGCTGAAATGCATCATCACCCAAGTGATGTTTCACAGCGACATCACCCACACATATTAGGCATTTAAAGAATGATCTAAAAAAGGGGCAGAAACTTTTCCAACCTTCTGTGTTTGTCAAATTATCCAGACAGAAGAGCTATTAACTTGATTTTAAACGGACCTTGCAGAAAGGTCATCGGTACAGTAATAAAAGACCTTCAAGCTACACAGCTTTCTTTCCTACCCGTGGAGCACAGACACATTAGCATCATACTTGCATAAAAACGCAGGAAAAGTGATGCTATCTGATGCAATACTTTGCTTAAGAAGGAAGCATTTCTTTACTTATATCCCACCATGAGATACTCACAAGGATTAGAACGTGACAGGAAAACTAATAATGCCATATGCTCTTCCTGACTCACCTGATACTGCCAATCAGAAACATTTCTCCTGAGAAAGACGAGGATAGAGATATTATACAGCTACTTTTGCAATAAATATTATTAATTTAGCTAATTCATTGCAATAAATATAAAAATGAAGATTTGAGACCATCTACAGTGTTGATACTTAATGTCTTCAATCAGGGGCAAATAAAGAAAAATAGTCCAAGGAAATAAATCATATATTTCACATAAATCTGGTAGGGATAAATGCCTATAAGATAGATATCATCTTTACAATGGGACACAAACAGCCATCTTTGAGAGCGTGGGGTGACGGAGCTGGAACACTTATTTAGGTTGTGAGCTGCCAGTCTGTGGCTGAGAATGCTGAGAAGCTTGCCAACACCTCCTTTAGGTAATGGGCTGTTGTGCCCCTTAACTTCCTCTGAACGCATATCCTAGTGTACATGACTCAGGGGAGCTATGCAAACTACTGTTCTGGTCTTTGGATAAAAAGCATATCTGAAGTATTAAGGTAACAGTAATAGCTACTGCTTAGGAAAATCCTTGCATAATACCTCAGCCTTGTGAATTTCACTTTGTTCCTGTTTTGATTATTTACACATGGTATTTTTATTTTACTTTTAATAAATGCACAACTTGTTTACGAAGGCCTCGCTTGATCTCACTAAGCTCAAATACAGCTTTGCACAAATGCATTGAATCGGTTTGTTCAGGATTTGTACCAGCACCAAATGAGCTGCAGCGCAGAGACTGCGCAGACTGTGCTCAGAAGCTTGGTACCCCTACAGCTTAAATCAGGTACTGCCACCAGCTACCTCCTCCCATTGCCTTGGCTTTCACAATATCCCATGCTGTGGGTTTCACAGTCACAGAAAGAACCAGACTGCAAAGTGAGCAGGCTGAAAAAGAACACAGGAAAAGAAAAATATTTTCCAGTTGAATCAGTTCCTGACCTAGGTCAGTATACAACCGCACAAACTGCAGTGCCATCGGACAGGGAGAGAATGACAACTCCCTAAACTGCCACCAAAATGTTAGGAGCGAAGACTTACACTGAAGGACTTGCTTTGCAGACTCCTTTCAGACCTGTGGTTTGTGGTTTTGGGGTTTTGTTTGGGTTTTTTTGTGGTGGTTTTGTATTGGTTTTTTTGTTTGTTTGTTTGGTTGGTTGGTTGGTTTTTTCCCCCTTCTCTTTCTGTCACATCCCCCAGTACATATTTGAGCTAATTCTTTGTCTTCCACGACCTGGACTGTGTCAGTCCTCCATTACACTGGGTAAGAGCTGACTAAATACCAATTCAACCTCAGTTTGCTGGGCAGTATTCTGTGGCCTATGCTACAGGAGAGGCGAGACTAGATTGATTAAAGATTGGGTTTTATCTATGTTTTCTAAGTTCTGGTTCAAGCTATGGCCTTCCTGTTGATTTAATGTTTGGTTCAAACTATTTCAAGAAAGAAAAAAGTAAAACCAACCAAAACTCTGCAGCTTGAGAAAGAAGCCATGAAATTGTCAAAAATTAAGCCACAGTAATTCACTTACATGAAGGAAACAGACTCTACCGACTAGTTAAAACAGTTTCTTGACCTGTGTTTCCTATCATCCTTTCCAAGCTAGTATATATGACTTGAACTATATCTTGTAGCATTTAATTCATTTAAATATTTCACCCAATTACTTTCTCTGAAATTATGACAGCTTAATATATGAGATTAAAAGAGGGGACTACTTATTTCAGCAAATAATGAAGTTTGGAGCTATCATCAAGCACATTTCCTAAAAGAACTCAATTCCTTTATTTTTATAAATGCAATTGCTGAATAATCCCTACTGCCTTAGGACCCTATCTACTTTCCAGTTCACCCACCAATATAACAACATGCTATCATTAAAATAAATAGTATGTGATTTTTGTTCAGGTGTAACATTTAATTTATTTTTTACTGCTAGATTAGCCAGAAACTACTCTCCTTAACAAAAGCACTGACAATAGAGCATTAAAGTACACCTTCCCATGGCAGCACTGCCAGTTAGGACTTGGCCATAACTTTTAGAAACAATTACAAAATAAAATAGATAATTAAAGCCTTATAACCGTCAGAACAATAAGCACCACTGCATGTATTACTAAACTCACCCAAATCGTTACAGCTAAAAAGTATAAATAGTTCAGTATGTACCTATATCAATGCCGTGGCAAGTTCTCTGGGTCGTTGCTAGGGATATTCATGTTCAGATAGGAACGGGAAAACATGGCTTTATGAAGCTGCTTAAGATACAGTGTTTCACATACAGAGAAAGAGGATCCACTAGATGCATTTGATTACAAATTGGGGTACGACAAGATAAAGTGTTCTAATCTGGAAAATCAAATTGAAACACAATAATGCAGCCTGATTCACACTTGGTCCCCAAATCCTAAAACACAATATATGAGTACAACAAGCTTTTAAAAAATTCTACATAAGTATCTGCCATCTATCGCAGAACAATTATTTTAACATCATCAAACAAGGCTATTATTTCAACACTTTGTTTATAAAGCAAGTCAATTTCCAGAAAGCTGAAAATAAAACAAACCTAAGAAACAGACCTGCCCTATGTTCAGATTTCCTCAGACATATCCTCCTCTCTTTCCATCTGGAAGTCTTCCCTAAACATAAGCTGAAGACTTTGAATACTTGCATGAGGTTTCCCACACAATTTGTTGCTCAGGTGAGACTAAGAGACTGAACAACATACCAGGATCCTGAGAAACACCTGTCCAGTGTGTGCACTGACTGTGCACTTGGGGTTTGTCTAACACACTTCAGGACTTGCAATGCGTGTGCTTTCATACATATTTTTCTGGAAATCCCATGCAGAAACACAGGAATTCTGCTTAAGATTGCCTGGAGTCCTCCTCAATACCACAAAAATCTCACTCAAGTACTCCTTCACTGAGAAGGATAAAGAGCTATCAGAGTTGCATATACTTCTCTCAACGGAGCAAATAAACATGGATTCAAAAGCCCATGGCCTGGAATGACATCAGCTAGTGCAAGTACCTGGAGTAGAAGCAAACTGATACTTGGTTGAGTTACTTCCCCCCCTGCCCCTTTTGTAGCTGTTGGAGAAGAATCAACTATCTCAATAACTACTTGAAGTTCCTGTAATTCCTTAGCCTTCTACATACACAATGGAGACCAATTTTTGTGCTAAACAATTCTCAGAAAGGGTCATATCTTGAGAGATTAGAAAATGAATTAGAAATAGGCAGGGTTTTGCAGGGGGGGTGGCTCTTTTGTTTAGAATATTTTCCAGGAACAAATAATAAATCCTAATATGCAGTACGAAAGATATTTAGATTTTTCAATGGTCGATTTTTAAATCAGAATTTCCTACTGTACCTACCACCACTGTCCTCAGATGAATATCACTCTGATATATACTTTTTGCCAATATACTATATTAATCAGTTAGCTTTAATAGGAATCCCAGCCTTTTACTAATTCATTCTACTATCCTATGAAGGTCAGCCTTAAGTTTAACTTAAGAAATTATACAGCAAATTCATAGTGGATTCTTGATACATTAATGATGTTGAACTTTAAAACTGAACATCGCATACTGCACGATACTACACAAGTTGCAGTTGTATAGCCCCAGACAGCAGTAAATTCTCTTGCTATTGTTATTTAACTTATTTGTATTTATCCTTCTATAAAGAATATGTAATGAAAAGGATTTACTAACATAAGAAGCAGCTGCATCTTGAAAGCTTACACAAATATTACCAGAAGAGATCCTGTAGAATACATAATACAGATGAGAGTGATTATCAAGTGGGTGATGCTGTAGAGTTAAAAAAAATACAGCAATGCATGAGTAGGAAATTATTAAATTTTATTACTGCATTATGACACACAATGCTATTCTGTAGACGGAGGTTACACATTACAGAAGAGATCTTGCTACTGAATGATTTAACATTATGGGACCACAGATAGAGTATTTTTTGTTATCACAGATGGAGGTTCTGGATAACAGGATTTAGGGCTTGAGGTTTGCTTTTTTTTAGTGTTTATATATAATCTACAACTGAAAGTAAACCGTTCTGAAATTATAGTCAAATAGGAATCAGCATAGCAGAACCTTACAGGATAACCACCTTTCAGTCTTCAAAGGAAGATTTTTCCAGACAGTATGTCAGAATACACTGAATAACCAAGTATTTGGGTGCAGTAGTAGTCCAGTATTCTTAGGACTAGGAATTACTGCTGGAAAAATGTAAGCTTCTGTGCTCCTGGAGTGCATAAAAACTTTTATATGAGTAAGAGGTCAAATCTCCCTAGAACAATAAATACAAATGTCTTATCTAAAAAAACCCTGCCTAATAAGTGTGTGGTTATCCCTCTTAGCACTCCTGTGGAACACTAATAACCAAGTTCAAACACAATCCAACAGCAGGTCAGGCACAACAGACTAACCAACTGTGTAATAACTTTAATGATGTTCTGAGCAAATGCAGACACTGTATATCAGATATAAAATAAAATAAAACTTGGTTGAACTGGATATGATAGTATCCACCTAATTTTGTAGATCAGCTGTACTGTCAGCAGGATACAGTGGCTGCAGATAGAACATCTCCACCTCCCCTTGCCTGGGTTATGCTTCCTGACACCTCACCAACTTCCTTGGACAGTGCATCTCAAACAACACACTGAACCTGCAAGAAAACAACATTAAATTCTTTATAAGTTACAATACTGTTATCAGCTGTACATCAAGCACTTACTGGTACAACACAAAAGATAGGGGGAAGATGACAAAGGAATTTTAGAACATCCTCTGTATTTCCGAGCATCAAAACAATCCCAAAGGTGCACAGGTGGAAAGGGATAACACACATTACAACACTCAGCATTTGCTTTCAAAGTACACCCAATTTTTTTTAGAGATGTCCATAAGAATCACCTTTTACTGCTCAAATATTACGACACCTTACAGATTCTAGATCCTACCAACACAGGGTTTGCATGTATTGACATGCATCGGTTTAGTAAATCAATCTCCTTTTACCTGCCTCAGTCTGCTTGTTCAATTCATTATGGTCAACACCAAAGAGAATGCAAGCTTATTCATTACTTCTCTCGTTTGTTCTTTCAATATTGTATTATAGCAGTGAAGAAGATTCTTCAGACCCTCATAGTATTTGAAATATCCGGAAATAGTATCTTGACGCCTTGCTTAATTGCATTTTGAACATTCTGCAACCATCATAATTCCCAGTGAATGATTTTCTTTTTGGTGCATTTTAATTTACACCCACTACTCCTTTAATCCATGTTCAGTTTCAATAAAATAACTATGAATACCATTAGCTAAAATGCCAAATCTATGAAAACATGCCCCAGAGGTTCTGAGCCTCAATCTCCTGTTGCTGGTGATACTGTACTTAAAGATCTGGCCACACAGTGGATGTGAGCAGAGCAGCTGCACAGCTGCACCCTTCTCACGATGGAGGCTGCACACCATACTGTGCACAGCTTGCACAGTATGGCATCAGTTGTCCCCTAAGACTCCCTGTCATCTGTAACTCAAAAATCCTGCTTCTGTTTGCTTTAAAAAACAACACAAAGCACTAGGCAACGTTTTGGGTAATAAGGAAATAGCATTCCTTGCGGAAAGGTAATCCTGCAATCAGCTACATTATGATTCAAGGGTTCTTCTAACTTATCTTTTGCTACTCACTATCCGGTAAGACAAAACTAATTTCTATACAAGCTGCAGCCACAGTATCAAAGAATAAACCTGAAAAGTTAGACAAGAATTCTTATTTTTATACCAGAAACATTAGAAGTGGGCAGTCCACCCCTTTTCCTTAGAGTACTACCCCTTATGCAAGCTTATAGTCACTTAGCAACTTGGTGGTAACTGCCTTTGTTTCAAGAATATTGATAACTAGATTATGAAACTACTAGTTCAGTAAAAATAACATCTTAAAATAAGGGACATGTCAGTCAAGTTAATCCTATTCTAGGAAATTCTATGTGTACTCTGAGTCAGATTGCTTTGACAGATAAAAGCACATAGTCAAGACATAGCTTGACAAAGTTGAATGTGCATATATTACATCAAGTTTCCAGAATTTATTGAATATCAATTCCATCCAGTTCTTGACATCTTTGTATTATGCTCAAAATGAAACAAAATCCATCCTTTCAAAACCATTTCTATACTTAGGAAAAATAATTTTTAAATCAGCCCTCAAATTGATGCATTCCTGTTACGATTTAAGAGAAACTGTCTGCTTAGACAGCACTTCAAGGCCCAAAGAATTTGCATTTCTTTTATTCTATATTCTATATACATACAGATGCTTTACAAACTGTGTTATTAACATGTCACACTATCAGAGATAAAGCATTTTATGAAAAAGAAAAAAGTTAACTCACCATATTACTCATTTTTTATCTGCAATGTTTTGCAATAAATGCTGTGAGACAACTTACAACAAATAGAGGAACCAGGTCTAAAGCTAATTCTAAAACATGAGGATGGATGTGTTGAAAGAGAGATCAGTTTGTGTTCCTCTCTCCTGTGTTGTTCACTGAAGCCTCAACACATGGAAAACGTAATATATTACTTTTTTATATGTATACATTATAGTATTTATGGAGAACACTGTGTAAAAAGAGACAAAAAAGCTGTAAATACTCTTTCTGTTGAGATTAACATGCAAAAGAGAATGAAGCATGAACAACAGTGAAGCCAAAAAGTTCTCCTAGAGGGAAGGAGTAAAATTCTTAACAACTGAAAAGGAAGCCAGAGTACAGCTAGCTAAAGCAGAAGTTTACAGCTGAATCCCAAACACTTAAGAGAATGCAACACAGCTGTTTCCAATGATCCATCCCCACAAATGTGTCCTAATGACCACTCATTCATAGTCAAGAATATAGATCTACAAGGCTGCTCTAATACTTATTCTTTCTTTGCTATTCTGTGCAGTTCTTATTTTTCCAAATTGTTTTAAAATCAGGCTCTACGGCCCAAAAAAACCCAAACCATTTTTCAGGAACAATTTCTCTGCCCTTCTGCTATGTGACCCCCTGTACAGAGCTGACAAGCAAGTGCTAGGACTGCTTTAATCAAGTATTACACAAATCAGATGAATGATACCTTTTGGTCTCCCAACAGACACTCACTAACAGAGTTCACACAACCCAACCAAAACAGCTAATGTCCCGTTTGGCTGAAGGCAAAGTGCAAGGAGAGTAAGAAATAGGAATTCCTCACTCTAAATGATTCCTCCTGAGCAGGGAACGAAGCCAAGTGATAGGACATCAAATTTTCACGGAAATGCCATAGCGGAAGCCTGGGTTTACAGCTGTAGCAGGATTCTAGAAACAAAGGGAAAGAGAAAAACAAAGCAAAGCAAAATATGGTCCAACAGCGCAGATGAGGTATTGAAAAATAAAGAGCTTGACTGTAAGATGGAAAAGTCAGAAGAGCAGACTGCTTAAAAAGAGGAAGAAGATAAAAGGGGATGGGATAATCTCAGGAGGTTAAAAGACAATCAGCAATTACTAGTCTGTGTTAGAAATGAAAGAGGTTGGCACAAACAACGGTTGACAGAGGAAGAATAGTGTTACGTTTTATTTGTTTTAAAAAAAGGGTAGATTCTTGTGTAGAGCTGGACAGCTGGAAATTGAGTTAAGCAGAAATAGTGGCAAGATGACAATGGCTTGTTACTAGTGAATATTCACATTCAGGAAGGAAGTGCGCAAAATTAAAACAAGAATTAACTTGAAGTGAAGGAACTATGTTTAGTGACAGAAATTTCTCCAAGAAGGTGCCGCAGCCTAAGAGAATCACAGAGACGATCAGCTGACAGAAAACAGTTGAGATAGAAAAAGGCAATATAAATGGCTGCAGAAAGAATCCAATTAACAATAAAGAAATAAAGAAAAGGGACTATTTGAAAAGTAGAATAAATAGAAACCTTGCTAAAGTTTTCCACAAATAAGACTAAAAGAAGCTGTCCACAATAGGTTGGGTGGTTTGAAACTAGGAGCTACTTACAGAAAAAAGGCATTTCAAACATTTTTTCAGCCTTTCAAGGCATTTTAGATATGCAAAAAGGGGAAAGACATCATGAAACCAAGTTGATTCCCCTAAATCAAGTAGTTTTGTTTTTTTTTTTAAAAAAGAGAAAATAGCAAACCGAAAGAATGAATGTTTGAACGGGTCCACAGTAAGAAGAGAGGTGAGCACAGTCTGTATGGAATCCATTAAGAAAGTGACCAAGACTGAGCTGAAACAGTTTGAAACCATAGGTTATCGGTAAACGCTTACAATAGGAAAAGCACAGCTGTAGAAAGTCAAATACGAGTAACTCTTATCAGATTTTCTCTGCTTCATTAAATTTTGAGTCCAAAGTGATAGAAAGCAATGGTACATCTCTGATTACTCAAGTATTTGAGACTGCGCTATCCGTCTAAATGAATGGTTAATACAATTCTTGACAATAATTCTACTGTTTAGACTGCTCCTCTGAATTATTGTAGCAGACTGCCTGAATGACACCACTGTCTCACTACACACTATTTTTTGGAATACACTCTTTAATGAGTAAAGGTTGGACCAGACGATCTTTCAAGGTCCCTCCCTTTCAACCTGGGTTGTTCTGCCATTCTATGACTATTGTAACATAAGGACTGAAATATGACCAAACAAAAAGACATTTTTGGTCATATTTAAAAGGCAATTAGAGCCTTTAATGAAAACTATGTTATTTCTCATCACCTGGACCACAAAAACCCCACTACCATTGGAAGTTTATGATAAAATGCTTTAGTCCTCATAGTATCTCAGTATGGACTGAAGGACCCTTCTTGCAAAACGGCAACATCACGCTGCAATACCTCATTAGAGTCAAGAGAAGTCTGTAGTTCTACCAGCTTGTGTAGTCACACACATTGACTCTTTCCATTCTGCTCTTCCCCTCCTGACCCTTCCCCCTGGCCAAGAAAAAAAAGCTATTTGACATTAGTGCAAAACTGTTTTATTAGGCTACATCACTTTCTAGCTAGAAAACAAACAAACCTCACCTTTGGTTAAAACTGATACTTATTGCTTTATACAAGCTGCTATGAACACAGATCAATACTTCAAGAAGCTGACACATCCAAAGTCAAGCTTGCTTACTTTTGGGGGGTGTGGGACACAACAGGAAAACTTTTTTTAAAATTTAAATTTACCAAAAAAAAAAATTAGAATTGATTTGGGAGTCCAACAGAACAAAACATGAATACTTCATGCCTTTATCACTCACCAGAGTGGTCTATCAGTTTAAAATCTTTCAAATGCCATGGTACAAGCCACCCCTTTTTCCAATTCCTGACAAATTTCAAAGTATCACTTCAAGTCTTTTCCATTTTTATGTTTTCCATAGTTGAAGACAATTTTTGCTCTTTTGCTTCCCAACTACCTTCCATTAGAGAATGAACACTGGGTAAACAACCAGCATTCCCTCAGGCAGATGGTACAGCTGAAGGATGGTTTGTGTGTATCTATATGCTAAATTTATGTGGGCTAAACCTAAGCAAGCTATTCCATATTCTATATACATACAGAAACCACGATATCTGAATACAAAAATAAATCAGAACACAAATTATTCCAGAACTTTTGTAAAAGTTCTCTACCCAGCTCGTTGTTTTCCTTTAAGTAAATTTAACAAATTTTAGCTGCCAAAAATCTTATCGGATAGTGTTTTAGACAATTTTAGATATTCTCAGACACTTGAACAACTAAGATTTCTTTAGGAATCTTTCATTAATGCAGGTGAACAAACATAATGACTGGACGTTGAAAGCTTCTGTTTATTTAAGCTTTCAATTTTCACCTCACTCAGGAAAAGCATACTTTGTGCAAATGCTTTGAATGCTTTTGTAAATGCTTCTCTTGCTTCTAGCAAGAAAATATTCTTTTAACAGTTCTGTTCTCTTCCAAGTCATTGATCCAGTCACAGAAAACTGCTCTTGCCATTACCACTGTGTTCCACAAAGAGTGACAAGAGGCAGAGATTTAAGAAAACTAACACAGCAGGGGCTGATATCATATTATCCATGAAAAGCATTTACTAGTTATTTCATCCAGCAAGAAGTTTATGTTGCAGCTTCCCTTCCAGCTGAGCCTGTCCTCTGAAGACATGTCTGAGGAGACAATAAAAAAGGACAATTAGATGCTTAAAGCAATTTTTCAATAGCCATCTAGATTTAGGGGATAAAATTGCCTAAAACTTCACTGCCTGATGCACAAGTTCCACAATATTTTAAAGCTATCTCAGCTCCACCTCCCTAAAAATTTCGCCTAAATGAAGTTTTCTTCAAAACACTAACGTTAGAGAACGTGAGCTGCAGTAGGGTTTTAACTCCATCGTTCCCTGAGGCTACCGGAAGTTACTGTGTGTTGCTGAGCTCTAATGAACACAGCAGAAGAGCAGCTGTCAGGGTGTGCCAGACTTTCTCTATGAAGTTGTTCCAGCTAAACAGTTACCAAAGATTGTTTTAACTTGGACAAATGGGTAGGCTCCTCCCTGATACAAGGCCAACAAAACTTTGCATAGTTTATATTCTCTCAGCCTCCCCACCCTTCATATGTTGTTTTTTCCTTCTTGTTAGGATATGCATAATCAGACTACAAAAACCGACTTACATAAAAATCTTAATGTAAGAAGGTTGGATGAAAAACACTGCCTGCTGTAAATGCAGAACAATTGTTTGTGGTAGCATATACATATGCACACACAAGACTATAACCCTGTTTTTATTGCTACAGCTAGAAATATTCATATATTTCACCAGTGAGGGAGACTTGGACAGAATTAGTTCAAAATTCCCTCCCTATTGTATTTTATAGGTGGCATGCTACTTGATTAGTATCTGAGCTCCTGTGGCAGCAGTTTGGATAAACTGGGGGATACCAGCAAATCACAGCAGATCAGGGATCAGTCCTGATCTATTCTTTTTCTATTTAACTCACTTTAAAAACATTATTTATAGATTAAAATCATAAACAAAACATTTAGAGATCAGGACTGCATTATTCATCTTTTTGTTTGTTGAGGCAACAATAAAACCTACTTAATGATGAAGAAGCTTGATGTGATATTGTAATCAGCTTAGCAATTCCTTGGTTAAGTACTTGTTAAGTGCTGCTCTGCACTGGAAATTATTTGATAGTACAGTCTTCAAAGGTCAGAAGTATGATGAAAACTTACAGGATTTGACTCCTACAGCTTAGAGTACTATAAAAGGATAAGATTTTAATCTGATGTTTATCTACTAAAAGACTTTGTAATACATCAACCACTGGTCAGTCAGAAAGAGAACTTCTGGTTTTCTTTACAAGCTGATACAACTACTAAGAGCAGAGCTACACAGCAATTGACAGAAATGCTTTCTGAAGCGCAACTGCAAGGGAACAATCCAGATGTTTTCTGCCCAGTATGATTCAGGTCCAACAATCCGTAACACAGTGAGTCAGGGTATTATAAATACCATGCACCATGAAAACTAAGAAAACCGTTCAAAAATGAATCCTACCTCAAAGCAAAACACACCAGTTTTAACTGCAATGGTACAATGAAAACGGTTTTCAGCAAAGCTAGCAATTAGAGGATACTCACGCAGGTCTTGTGTGCATGGTTGCTATACTTAAACATGAAGGAATAGTTACCATGAAATACTGTTTAGTACATCCTTACTTATAGCTCTGCATTTTTATTGCATGTAAAATAGCACCATGCCCTGCCAAAAGCCTCACTTGGACAAAGAACAAACTGCTTCCAAAGACAGCATGACATTAAACACTTTAACCTGGCATTAAACTTGATGCAAGCATCTGCCATGTTCTGGGCAAAATACTGCAGTGAAATACACTGCACTGACTGAAGGAAGCTACTGCCAGCTCTTGAGGAATACAAACCTACCCAGCACAAGTAATTCCAATGAACAGATAAAGCAGTACAGAGACACCATCCCAAACCTACCCAGCACAAGTAATTCCAATGAGCGGATAAAGCAGTACAGAGACACCATCCTCTTCTGAACATGGAGGGGGAGAAGGAAGTCTGCAACCTAACTACTTTGTTGTAAGCCTTCACAGTAATTCTTGAATGCCTCCATGGAAAAGGCCACAAATTCCAACTAAGAATAACCTCATCAAGCTTCCTTTATGATGAACGGGGCAACATACAGCTTCCGGTGTACACCTTCCAACATACAGCTTTGAAACCAACTTGTTTTATGCATAAAAACTTATTGCATCAATACCAGCTTCATATTTATGAATATTAAACCTATCCCTTTTGATTACTGCAAAATTACATCTGACTAAATAAACGGATCTGATGCCTCACTTTTCCCATCAAGTTTTCTATGGTTTTGTTTTCCTCATGTTTTTGTCCTTCCTACTTTGCCAAGATAATCTCATTTGGTATTTTGGAAATCTTTCCAAGGAGTCCATGTATGCATGAGGTGGAGCAAAAAGCTGTTCCAAAAGCTCAGTTCTGAATAAAACTGAAGGTAACATTAGTAACACAAGCTCCCTGGATCAACACATCATTTTATAAAACTGAAAGTGATGCACAATAGTTAACTATTAAGTTTATCAATCTGCTACAATTCTATTCTGAAATAAAAAAAAAAAAAAAGAAAAAGAGCTACACAGCAGACACATAACTGCACACCTTCAGCTTGCAATTTAGAAAATATATCCTGCACGCAAATTAAATCAAATAGTGTGCTGGGGGGATGCATGGGAGCACACATACATTCTTTCTCCACTTTAAGAAAAAAAGATAAAAAAACCCACTAATCTTAGACTAGATGCTTCCAAATACACAATTCTGTAGTTTTGCTATAACAAGATTCCCTCCTACACAAAATTCTTGTGAAAAAGTACTGGTTACATTAAGTTGAACAACTTGGAGTCAGGAGGGGTCAGAGCATCAACATATATTAAGGGTATTACTCTGAATACAATCAATAAATGTAGCCTATTCGCCAAAGAAGTTCATCGTTTCCCCTCTTCTATTTTAAATAAATATAAAAAGATCAATAATGAAGAACAGAAGGTTAATCTGGCTCCCATGCAAAAGCCATCAGTTTTTCTCTTCTATGAAAAAATTTACCAGTGATCAAATCAAAGACCCTTACATGACTTCAAATTTTTAAATTCCTTTTATAAAATGGAATTTGGCATTTATTACCATCAAGAGCAAGTCATATTTTTACTTCCAAAACTCCTTTTGAAAACCATAGAGTTAAAATATCAGAAATACCTAACAAAGACAAAACCTGTTCTGATAAAGAAGGGAAAAATGGCTTGGTTAAGAACTGTATTCAGTATCATGATCACTTATTATAAGTAGATGAAGGCAGTTGTATTTTGACAGTTTAATATGAGCACTGCACCCAAAACATCAACATCATGGCAAATTCACTGAGCTGTGATACAACAGGGAAGCTGTTTTTGAGACAAGCATTACCCTTGTCTGTGCTGCCAGTCTTCCAAGCCACAACACGAGATATGTCTGAGCACAGCCAGTTACAGTCAATGAGCATTACTGGAAAAAAACTGCTTCCACAGTTTCTAACGAGCCCTGAGGCTAGCAGCTAAGAGTAGATGGAAGCTTCATACGTACGTATACATTTAATATATGTTTATTTAGACACACACAGTACACTACATGAATGTAACCACGTTAAGCAACAATTCAAAAAATATCAGTGCTCTCTTTTACCTAACTAAATGGTCAGTTCAGAGCAGTCAATATAGGTCATTGAGCACACAGCAAGAGGAGCTAGACATTCATTTGCTCTATAGGTACCTGAATGATTAAACCTTAATCTTAAAGAAGCCATTACCAAGATGAGACAGTGATGGTTACGAACTTTACCCTTGGAAGAAGTGGAAGGAAGAGAAGCTTGTTTGTTTTTTTTCCTGTTCTGGCTTATGAAAAGAAACAATTTGCATTTTCACCACAAAACAGAGTACAAAACTTTTGTTGTTATTGTTGTTTAAAACAAAACACACAAAAAAAAGCCCAGCTAACACCTGAACCCAGAGCAACACACGTGCATGGTTAGAGGCCCACAGTAGGGAAGACGAGGTCTGAAACATCTCTTGGACTTTATTTATTTTTTATTTCTCTTAGAAAACATCAAGGTCGTAACAGGCCTTAGTTCACTCCACAGAACAGCTAATGATAATATCATGCTTCTGCATACATAAACTTCTATTCCCTTATTTTTAAAATAATTTAATGAAATTTAAATAACTTTAAAAGTTTTAACCAAAAGCTTTTGATGATTTTTTTTAGGTAGCTATTTCAAAAGGAGAAGTAAAGGCAGAGTAAACAGAGAATTCCTCCAAACTCCTATGATGGTTAATCAAGGTTAAAAGAAACCCTAGTAAGGACAAGGTAGGGGTACTGAAGAGACTTATTTGCTTCAATCCTATCACTTTTAGAAAGGATTTTAACTCCACTCAGACTGACTTCTGAAGCAATGTTAGTAAGGGGAAAAAATGTGTCCATGAAAGATCATAATCTTTCTTGTGTATTTGATGAAGTAAACATGTTTTCCAATTGAGAACTTACATTCTGCAGAAATTGCCTTTATAGTAATCCTTACAGTCAGTAAAGCATGGAGGGTTTTTTTGCATAGCATTTAATGAAATTTTTGCATTTGATATCATCACTGGAAATAACTTTGCTAAGCAACGAATATAAGCATCAGCCTAAAACACACTCAGTGGTGAAGAAAATAGAGTAATCTGCCACATACACAACCCCAAGAAGGCATTATTTCATTCAGAACTAGAACAGAAGTATTAGAATGATCAAATAAGTTTTTTCTAAATTAATGGAGCAAAGCAAAGAAGAAAGTGGAACGAGCCTATTCCACTCTCCAAACGTTGAAAGTTTCAAGGCAAAAACATACATATTGAACAGGACACAGTTCTTGACCCTTTTTAGTGTTTGCCACAGCCTCCTGACTCACTTTAAGGAACTCTCACACATGACTTTAAATTTCACTGAAGAGCTTACGTATTTCAGCTTGTTTCCTGGACAGCTTCTTCAGTGAATGAAGTATCTCCCCAGATGAAGAAAGCTGATTTTTCAAGATTGAACCATGGCTAGAAGGAGTAAAACTAAAGTATCTGAATGTCTCCAACAAGTTCCAATTATCAACTACGTATTATAAAGAGGGTGTGCTGTATACACCCAGAAAATTGTTTCCCAGATTTTCTAATCTGAAAATACAAACAAAAAAATGGAAGTGTGGAAACGAGATACAGTATATATGAAATGGCATATAAAGGCTGACAACACCTGTGTATATTTACTTACTTTCTGGTGGTAAAACAATTACTGTATGAAGACTAAATGAAAGGATTTAGTATGATTACATTTTACACAGGTATATGCCAACACACTTATATCTTAAGCATATCAAAAGGTATCCAGCAACAGAATGGGGAAAAAAATAATCAGTAGCTTATTCATCAGAAAATAGTAATATTATTGATTTTTTTCCTCTGTGCTAAAGCTCCTCTGAAAAAAAAAATAACCTATGTAATAATGTATTAAAAAAAAAAAAATCTACAAGTAAACCCAAGTGATCTCTCAGAGCACCTTCTTACCCTAAAGGCAAAACCTTTAATACCATTCCTGACATGCTTCCATGGCTTCTTCCCAAAGGTCTCCCATGACATACTAAACTTTTCAAAGCTAGCTATACCAATGACTTGCTACTCTTACTGTTAAAAAACAAACAAACCAACCCCCAAAAAAACAGTTTCCTCATAGCATCTTCATCACTGTACTTTATTTTTTATAACCGTAATGTTAGTCTTAATGGTTTCGTATGAGCAAAAGTCAACTGAAATTTTTCATGTTTCTCATGGCCAGAGATTCTTGCTCACACATTTGCACCAGTTCAGTGCATGAGCACTGGTAAAAAGCTTCATGAACATCAGTGTAGGTACTAGGAAGGCAGTCAGAGGCATCAGTCCACGGAAGTCCAGGAACAAACACGAAGAAGTTGCCATTAAACTTGAACCTAACTACATGTGCGTGGAAACCACGGAACGTTACATCAATTTAACTCCACCCACACAAACAAATTGTATCACTTAGATTTTACGCGAAGTTTACATTCATGTTGACTAAATCAGTGTAGGGTAGATCTCTGAGTAACTGGAAGCAAAAGCAGCCACTGACTCTGCACAATGAGAAGGCTTCAGAGGGATCAGTAGCCAATCGAAGAAAGTCTTCAACATGTCTGTGCTTTGACATTAAAAAAGCCAATAAAGAAGGAACAGTACATTTATTTTCTACATTTTCTGCATTGCAAGGTACTGCCCATTGAATTCTGGAATAGTTTCTCCATTGGCCATCAGAAAGTTCTCAGGTATTTTCAGATAAAATGCAAAAGTTTTAGGCAGAGAACTGGTGACAGCAGCCACACTTTTTATACCGATGGTTAGCACTCAAGAATTCATTTGAGACATAGGAATACTTAACATCCCTCTTCTCTGAGGGACAGAATATGAGTCTTTACGTTAAAGCCACCATCTGCAACAGGTAGCCCTTGCATTAAGGACAGGTACCAGAAATATTTCCCCTGATCGAACATACCAATCTATGCCCAGATGTTCAGCCTGCTGTGCCAGTCTGGGCCCACAGGGCTAAGGAAAGCACCCCAACTGGTCTGCAGCTGTCATCAAATGGCTGTCCAGGTCAGAGCCTGCAGAAGACTGGACCACCATTTGGTATGCATGTTCTTTTGGGCTGACTGAATCTCTCACATCCATCGTGTTCTATTTTGCATAAATAATTAAACATTCAATGGAGAGTCTGACATCTAAGTGAGTCAGACTCAAAGTGAATGCCCTATGTCTGACCATGAGCACTGAAGTATCGTTCTCACTCCTGAACACAACATTCAAACAGAGGGGAAATGCCCTGCCCCCCCCCCCCCCCCCCCAATACACAGTAATACCTCAATACACCCTATGGGGAGGTGATTACAGCATTCTCCTGGAAAGTCACTGGAAAATGAAGTTTACTTTGGTTTCTCATGTCCTGAGAAGAAACCATGAGAATCCTCTGCACTATAAGCTCCTGAAAATAGGATGTTTTCTTCAACAAGAAAATATAGAAAATAAATTGGGAGATTGTCACTTCAGTGCAGTAGCAAAACTCAAATGGAAAATGAGAACACATTAGGAGAAAACTGAATTCTTTTGATATGAAGCTCCTTCTCACTACTTTCCAATTTTCAGTTCAGCTACCACGCTGAAAACTCAATTGCACTTAACCTGCCCTTGAACTCCCCATGAAATTATGGCCAATTTCTAGCAGTCATGTCAAGTGACCTTCAAAGGAGCAAAAGATACAGGTCATTCCTGGATAATATTCTATTCCATGAGTGGCCAGTATGGGAGGAATAACAAATTCATATTTGGAAAAACAACTTCATAGCACCATTGACTCTAGGGGCAAAAAACAGAATACAAAGCTTATGTTGGAAGTGTAATCGAGTGGTGCGGTTAGATATCTGCTGAAGTAAGTGTGCTGTAAGAGCACAAATGAGGGTATTCACAGAACTACTTAAGCTAATACGGCAAGCCTCTCTCTCTCTCTGTATGCTCAGAGCAAAAAAAAAGAAATCCCAAACCTTCTGGGGTAACTGCAAATAGCTTTCTAAGCTATTTAGTGCCTGTCTTTTTAGAAAGTCTGTGACATGATCCAGAAGGTTAGATCTTAAAGAAGGAAGAAAAACCCAACACACTCTCCCCTTGCATGTACATCTTATTTTTGTATATTATTTCTTATGATTTCTTTGCATTTCCTTTTGGCTTTTCTAGCACCATTCTTGATTGATTGTACTTTTGCATAAAAGCCATCCAAAAAAAAAAAAAAAAACAACCCTGAGCTGACAATATGTTAATAACACTGTTGAACTTGTAACCACAGAGGGAAAAAGTTCCACTCCCAGTTATAAACAACTTTAGCTTTACAGTCAAATCCCAAGCTTTCCAGCAGAAGGACTAGAGAGAGCGGTGCAGCTAAACCGTGAGTGTTATGACACACAGGAACTCCGGTTCAAAAGGAACCATCTGGTTCATTCAGTTCACTGCAACTGCAATAGATTTTTAGTCTGAAAGGTCAATGACAGATCCATATGTACAAACTGGAACGCTTCCAATGCACTATAACAAATTAAAAACCTTTTTAAATATTAGAAGTTACTTAAAAAACATAATGATAGGGTGTCAAAGGAAATAACACACACAGAACTGTGCACAAGCAAGTAGGAGAGATCGCCAGTGTCCTATATTTCTGAAGTGACCTTTTAAGTATTTTATACTTAAGAATTCTAAATAAGGCTGAGAACTATTTTTAAAAAAATATGTTTCAATTATATAAGACAATGATGACAAAATTAAAACTTAGATCTGATCCAATAACTGTCACTAGGTCTGCTAGTGTGGAGGAGGTGATAAATACCCACTTTCAGCTCTGAATTTCTTGTCTTTTCTCTGTGTTAAATACTCTTCTAACATTAAAAAAAAAAACAAACCCTCCCAGTTTTCATCTTCTCTGTTCTGCCTACAGCCACCCCACCTCTGTGTTTCCCATCTGTCTACTCCTTTCTTGCTGTTCTTCAACTAAATAACTCACAGAAGATCTCTCTTGGCTCTGCTTACCAGTCTAACTTGGCCAGCCCCATCCCTACAGCAGGCTAGAAAGTTGCAGGTAACCCAGCTGCTCTGTTTCCACCAGTCCAGCAAGCGGTCTTGCTACAGCCTTCTTACCTTAACCTGTCTCCAGTTTCAGATGACAGGCTTTAGGTACACCTTTTTGGAGCATTAACAGTATGTCGTTCTAGCCAATTCAGTATTTAATATTGTCAAATAAAAAAATCCAGTACATACTTCAAATTTTAAGGAAGAATCTCCCTTACTCTCCCATCTTGCTCGGTTCAATATTTGATTCTTTTAATGCTTCACTACACCATCTCTTTGGGGCCTAAGGGCATTCTCCCTGCCTAGCATCTCTATCCATGCTTACAAAAATGCAGATAGACAACAATTATGATGCAACGTATTTTCAATTCAACACTGAAAGGAAAACATTTAACTCCAATTATAACAATTGGTGCAATTTGTCAGTTAGAAACTGAGCAGTAAATAAAAGTAGCTATCACAGTGGCTGATGTTTAATTTTCTGCATCCTATCTTGAATGAAACCACAAGTAGGCAGGATATTTTATATCCCCAAATATTTAAGTCCTTTAACAAGTCAGTTTCTATGTGTATTCTTTCAACTGACAAATTCAGTTCTAAACAGTAAATTATCAAATTCCCTTCAGCAAAGGCCAAACTGAATTAGTACAAGGAAACTAAGAACACAAAGATATTCCAGTCACTACGTTTACCTAATACATAGCAAACCTGGGAAAAATGGGACAAGAGTCAAAGGCTGATAAAGGTGTTTCCAAGATAGATGTTGCAACACTCAGCATTAAAGCATGTGTTGCTTGAAACGGAAACTGAAATCCACAGGTAGCCAACATTGTGTCTCATTCATTGTACCAAATCACAGAGAAATGGAAGGTCACCACGTATATTGTGTTATCCCAAGATATAGTTCATCTTAGACCATTTGGGGACACAGCTAAACTGCCATCCGCACATGAACACACTTACTAAAGGAAAACCTTTTCTGTATTTGTAACACAACTTCTTGCTGCAACTGAAACCATTACTGCTTCACAGCCATCAGGATTAGCAAAACCCACAGTTTATCCTTGTCACAATTTCCTTTAACTATCGCGGCAGAAACAGTTGTTCTCTACTCCTTAGTTTTGTGCCATTGATTATTCCTGACTAAATAGCTAATTGCACTTGACCCTATTGAACTGCATCACCTTTCTGATCAGACTGTTTGGAAGTCTAATACTGCCCTCAAACACAAACACAGCCAGGCAGTCCTCTCCCTAGTTACTTCATTGTCTACTGGAATGAATAATCATACTGTACATTCCATAACACAAACTATAAATGTTTATAAAACAACTGGTCTCAGATGCCTGCAAAAGCTCACTGATCACGAGCCACGCATGAGGGTTCTCCCAATAAAATTATGCAGCTTTTCGGTGCCCACCACACAGTAACTTTATTTAGATCCTGAATGCTTCTCCTTGTCATCAGTGAGAAACTCTGCTGAAGTCAGGATATTTGCTGTTTCTTCTTTACTCATAATATGTTATCCTGTTGCAGAAAGACATTAGATGCATCTAAGACCATTCAATCTCTGAAAATCCATGTTGGCTGCTACACGTCAACATGGGGGTAGGGGAGCTGAAGGAGAGCTAGGTTCCCCAGAATAGCAATTAAAAAAAAAAAAAAAAATCACCTACTGAATAAAGTTAGCCTACAGAAAATTATAAGCACAGATCACACCTCTAAGCTTTCCTCATAAACATGGCTATCAAACACGTGAGTATTCCAAAACTGACTGCACAGCCCTAGAACAGGATTGTTCTTTAAAATAAAATGGCTTAGAAAAAAATTGGACTAACACTTGAAAAATTTGACTGCCAAAGGAAGAAGAGTTGAGCTTTGCTTCAAAAGATTAGTGACTTGAACATTTATTTTAAAGATGGGAGACCTAGATTCAGTTTCTTCTGCAATCCGAGAGGATTGAAACCTGCAGTCCTTACATCCAAAAGGAGTATCCAACCACAAGCCTGGGGAACAAGCTTGGGAAATCAACTTTTAAACCCTTCCTTGAAGCTCTGTATACGGGGAGAATAACAAGCAGAACACTCATCTAGAAATATGAAGTCTTCTGTTTTGTCTCACTGTCCTCAGTATGTGTGTGCATATACTCTGCAGCTTATATTTTAACCTAAGCATTTGTACACATGTATAAAAATAGTATTTCATTCAATAACATTCAATAAACGTACATTTTGTGTGCATGTGTGTGATGTCTTATACCAGTAGTAAAGTCACTGGGTTTTACCTCCTATGTTTTTAAAATTTTAACATAGTTTTCAGTGGAAAAAAATTTGAAAGAGTCCATGAAACACTATCTTCCATTTAATCCAGAAATAACTGCCATCTTCTGAGATTCACAGAGCACTTCTTCCTCTTCCATGTGGGTGGTGACGAAGCAGCACCACGTAGTCCAAGGGCAATCAAAAGAGACTTCAGGGCCTTGGGACAGTTGGTAAAGGAATCTAGACCACAGGTTATTTTTTTTTCCCTCTCTCCTTGCAGTTGCAAGCAGCAACATTGGAACAGACAGATAGACCCCGTCTATTAATACATGGCTCCATGGCTGGTGTCACCAGCACAATTTTGGGATTTTTGATAATGGGATGGTCTATATATAGACACCAAGCCTACTGGTGTTGGATGGGATTCACCTTCCTCAAAGGCAGAAGAGGGTCTTTCCTCATGAGCTAGCAGGGCTCATTGACAGAGCTTTAAACTAGACTTGAAGGGGGAGAGGGATAATATCAGGCTTGCCCATGGCAAGCTGTGGGATGACATGCCAGGGTTAGATGGGGTGCTAGCCAGGGCCCTCAGCCTGTTGCTCTGAGATGTGCTGGGTACACTGGAGCACACTTGAAGTCTTACAGAGATGAGCCAGGGGCTCCTGAGGTAAAAAGAGCCAACAAGGAAGCACCAGTGAAATACCTCAAAGGAACTAAGGGGTGTTCCTCTAAGAAGGTGACATGGCCAACAGCCCAGCTGAAATGTCTCCACACCAATGCACACAGTATGGGCAACAAACAGGAGGAGCTGGAAGCCACCATGCTGCTAGAAAGCTATGACCTAGTCACCATTACTGAAACTTGGTGGAATGCATCCCATGAATGGAGTGCAGCTGTCAATGGCTACAGGCTGTTCAGAAGGGACAGGCAAGGAAGGAGGCGCGTAAGGGTTGCCCTCTACTCAAGAAAAAGATAGATTGTGAAGAGCTGTCTCTGAAGAATAGCCATGAGCAGGTTGAAAGCTTATGGGTAAGAATTAGAAACCAAGGCAACAAAGGGAACCTTGCGGTTGGTGTTCACTACAGGTTGCGTGATCAAGGAGAGCCTATTGATGAAGCCACCTTACTCCAGTTATGGGAGGCATCGTGCTCACAGGCTCTCATATTGCTGGGGGACTTCAACCACCTGTTGGGAAAGTAGCATGGTGAGCTGTGGGCAATCCAGGAGACTCCTGGAGTGCATGGAGAATAGTTTCTTAAGCCAGGTAATAGACAGCCTTACAAGAGGGGATGCAATACTGGACCTGATGGTCACCAATGCAAGTGAGCTAATCGACATCAAGGTTCGAGGCAGCCTGGGCTGCAGTGATCATGCACTGGTGGAGTTCGCAGTCCTGAGGGCTATGGGTCAGGCGAAGAGTGGTCAGGACCCTGAATTTCAGGAGAGCAAACTTCCAGCTGTTCAAGGAGTTAGTCAATAGGACCCACTGGGAAACTGCCCTCAGGGACAAGGAAGCAGAACAGGGCTGGCAGATCTTTAAGGATGCCTTCCATATAGCGCAAGGGCTCTCAATACCCAGGTGTAAGAAGTCAGGAAAGGAAGGCAAGAGACCAGCATGGATGAGTTGAGACCTGCTGGTCAAAGTAAAGGGCAAGAAGGAAATGCACAGGCAGTGGAAGCAGGGACAGGTATCCTGGGATGAGTACAGGGATGCCATCCAGTTGCGTAGGGATGGGGTTAGGAAGGCACAGCTGGAGGTGAATTTGGCAAGGGATACAAGGCATAAGAAGGGCTTCTACAGGTATGTCAGCCAGAAAAGGTAGGTCAAAGAAAGTGTACCGCTCGATGAACACACCTGGCAAACTGTTAACAATGGACAAGGAGAAGGCTGAGGTACCCAACAACTTTTTTGCCTCAGTCTTCACAGGCAACCTCTCCCCACACCTCTTGAGTGGACGGACTGCAAGACAGGGACTGGAGGAGCAAAGTCCCTCCCACTGTAAGAGAAGAGCAGGTTCGTGACCACCTGAGCAACCCGAACATACATAAGTCTGTGAGACCTGACAAGATGCATCCCAGAGTTCTGAGGAAAATGGCTGATGTAGTTGCTAAGCCACTCACCATGACACTTGAAAAGTCATGGCAGTCAGGCGAAGTCCCCGGTGACTGGAAAAAAGGAAACATTGCACACGTTTTTAAAAAGGGTAGAATAGAAAGGAGGACCCTGGGAACTACCGACCTTTCAGCCTCACCTCTGTGCCTGGGAAGATCAGGTAGCTCCTAGAAGCTATGCTAAGGCACATGGAGGGCAGGGAGGTGATTCGGGACAGCCAGCATGGCTTCACCAAGGGCAAGTGCTGCCTGACCAACCTAGTGGCCTTCTATGATGGAGTGACTACACCAGTGGACAAGGGAAGAGCTATAGTTGTGATCTATCTGGACTTCTGTAAGGCCTTTGACATGGTCCTCCACAACATCCTTCTCTCTAAATTGGAGAGGTATGGATTTGATGGGTGGACTGTTTGGTGGATGAGCCAATTGGTTGGATGGTCATATCCAGAGGGTAGTGGTCAACGGCTCAATGTCCAGATGGAGATGACAAGCGGTGCCACAAGAGATGACAAGCGGTGTCCGTCAGGGGTCGATATTAGGACCAGTACTGTTTAATATCTTCATCAATGACATAGACAGCGGGATCAAGTGCACCCTCAGCAAGTCTGCAGATGACACCAAGCTGAGTGGTGCAGTCGACATGCCTGAGGGATGGGACGCCATCCAGAGGGACCTGGACAAGTTCACGAAGTGGGCCTGTGTGAACCTCATAAGATTCAACAAGGCCAACTGCACAGTCATGCACATGGGTTGGGGCAACCCCCGGTATCAGTACAGGCTGGGGGATAAAAGGATTGAGAGCAGCGCTGCAGAGAAGGACTTGGGGGTACTGGTGGATGAAAAGCTGGACATGAGCTGACAATGTGCTCTTGCAGCCCAGAAGGCCAACCATATCCTGGGCTGCATCAAAAGAAGCGTGACCAGCAGGTCGAGGGAGGTGATTCTGCTCCTCTACTCTGCTCTGGTGAGACCCCACCTGGCATACTGCGTCCAGCTCTGGAGCCCTCAGCACAGGAATGACCTCGTGGAGGGGATCCAGAGGAGGGTCAGGAAGATGATCAGAGGGCTGGAACACCTCTCCTATGAAGAAAGGCTGAGAGAGTTGGGGTTGTTCAGCCTGGAGAAGAGAAGGCTCTGGGAAGACCTTATTGCAGCCTTTCAATACTTTAAGAGGGCTTATAAGAAAAATGAAAACAAACTTTTTAGCAGGGCCTGTTGCAATAGGACAAGGGGGGATGGCTTTAAACTAAAAGAGAGGAGATTCAGACCAGATATAAGGAAGAAATTATTTACGAGGGTGGTGAAACACTGGAACAGGTTGCCCAGAGAGGTGGTAGATGCCCCATCCCTGGAAACATTCAAGGTCAGGTTGGATAGAGCTCTGAGCAACCTGATCTAGTTGAAGATGTCCCTGCTCATTGTAGGGGGGTTGATTTAAAGCTCCCTTCCAACCCAAACTATTCTGATTCTTCCTCTGACCACTAGTTTTACTTCCAGTACGATGCACACACTCAAAAGGAGCAACTGATATACCTAAAAACCTAAGTGACCAAATCACCCTAGGATATGAAAGTTATTGACACACTCAGTTGGCAGACATAGAAACTACAAGGGATTTCTGCCTTTCTAGGGTGCTACCTGGAAGAAGGGCAAGAAACCTAAAAGTGCACTGAATGCCTACTTCCAGGCAACTGAATTCCACTCTAAGTTTGAAAACAGGTATAAACTACAAGTAAATCAGGATCACAAACTGCTTTCCAACTACCTTGAGATGTAATCTTAATTAAGGTAAATTTCACTACAACAACCAGAAAGTATTTCAAAGTATTAAAAAAAAAAAGCCAGGCAAAAACCTACAATACCACAGTTTACCACGTTACCCAATCAATGGGTTTCATTTATATATGTTAAAAAAATAATTGGACCTTTACTTTTATTAGAAAGGGTAAAAATACAAAGCAAAACATCGTACAGCTACTACCAACCCTGTTCCTGAAATCCAGACTCTCACGAGTGCTGATTGGACCTTGGAAAAACTCAAATTAATTCCACCTGAACACATTAGTTACAAATAGATCATTTCTCCCTGTTCCCTGTGACCTCTCAAAAAACATGTCTTTACACATACTTTTCTTCAATCCAAATATTTCCATCTTCATCCTTCTTAAAGTCAGGTGATTGACACATGGCACCACTGTTCTGTTCAATGAACTGAAAATATTCTGGCTGAAAGTTGTATATTTAAGTACCCAATGAGCTGGTAACACACAGAGGCAAATATGAAAAGAAGAGGAAAGTGTATTTGCTTCAAACAAAAAATTTCAAGGCATTAAAAAGAAATACATTGTAAAGTTCACGTCTCCAAGAAAGATCTTAACCTCAATAAGCAAAGATTGTTTCCAAATATTCTATTTATTCATACTCTGCAGCTATGCTGTGAAAGAATACCTAATTTTCTTAAACAATGAAACCACCTGTTCAATTTATTATATGGAATAAATATTAATAGCCTTGAGCGTGTGGTGTCTCAAGATTAAAGTGCCATAATTCTCTGGTTACATTACTAAGATTCGAGTCACCCAGCTCCTTATGGCTACAGATAATATCTAATCAGTTAATCAAAGATAAACCAAAACAGATAACCAGATGTCAAAATCATTAATCTTACCTGACAGGCAGATGTATGTTAAATATTCACCCTGACCCCCAGTAGCTAGGAAAGGAATCTTTTTTTTTGTTCTTCTTTTCACTTGGACAGCTCCCAGCATCCTTTCATCATGTGGGGCAAAAATTTCTTTGCTGATTGCAGATTTGGCATTCATTGTAGATCACAGATACAGCAGACTGCTCCTCTCTAAAAATAAAATCATAAATAAAAAAAATATTAGGAGTTTCTAAGTTATGTGAAAGTCCAGCTAACTTACAGGGGCATTAGCAGCTCTGACCTTCAAATAAAGTTTTTAATGATTCAAAGAATTTAGAAGATAATTTCATGCACTTAGAGGCAGAATTTTCAAAGTATCTAAGAGTCTTCACTTAAGTTGTTCTCCACACTTCTTAAATTATCTTAAACTAGCTTAGCTTATTTTGGGCAGAAGCTGTCCACACACACTTCAGTATGATGCAAAATTTTCTCAGAGGGACACCCTGTAACTTCATGCTGCATAAAAGCTTTATTAATTCCCTCTCTGGTAACTGTAGGGAAGCTCATCTGTCCCACATAGACAGGGAAAGCACTGCAAGGGCATAGGGAAGGAACACTGTGGTAGAGTTCATCAGCGTCCTCTCTGAGCTTAGTTGTGCTGGCAGACAAGAAGTCACATTCACAGAAGATACAGAAAGCTTCAGACTCAGTAAGACTGCTCCTTCAGGAGCACTGCTCTTGGTGACAGTACTTGATTAAGCAGCTCCTGCACCTCTCGCGCCTTTAGCGCCTCGTCCCCTCAACAACTTTGTAATTACCAACTGGGCAACTGCACAGAAACAGTGTCAGAGAAACCACCAGGGTTCAGGCAGGAAAAGCCACACCTCCTCTTTTCTGCTAAGTAATTTTGACCCAGGTCAGTTCCTCAATGTGTTTCATAAGAAAACAGCACAGTCAACTTAGGACAGACATTTGGAGAGGGGGAAGGAAAAAAAAAAAGAAAAGAAAAATGTAGAGAACAGGGAGGGAGAAGGAGGGAAGCTGCTTATTCAGGCGTGTCCAGCAAAAGAAAGGTCGATCTGACCACAGCTTACAGAGAAGCCTAACTGAAGGAGAGAACTCTGCTACAGAGCGGATAATAACAGGTTCTTTATCTAGAGAGCATCACAGTTACAACTCCAATGAGTTCTGCACTGAAATCTGTTAATATGTATACAGGCCCCACCGACAGAGACTACTGAATGCCCCTTTTAATTGTTCAAATACAATGACATTCCAATACACACACGTTAAATTTCACATCTCCATGTTATTAAGATTTTCAAGCCCACAGATCTTTTTTGACATCCTTAGCTTTCTTAGTATGAGTAAAATCATCTTCAGGTCTCAACTAGTGAAGCCAGAAATTCCGCCTGTGGCATCATTTGATATTTGCCACAATTTACCGATTAGGAAACATAACCTAATTTGGCTGGAATTTATCTATGAGGCCAAGAGAGTCATGGATCCATTATTTTTAGTGTGCATACTATCAACAAAATAATTGTCTTAACACTTTCAATCTCAACATTTTCTTGGCACTTATTTATGATGTTCCCTTATCTTCAAAAAAAAAAAAAAAAAAAGCTGTATTCATGGAGATGTGAGAGAGCACAAATTAGTCCAAATCAAATTCACCACCTATTTGTTTTAGGATGCAAAGAGAAACCTTTGCCAAAATAACCTGTAATAGTATACCTCAGTTGACCAATACAGAGGTATGCAAATTCTGACAAGTTTTAGCATTATGTGTTTTTTACATGCACCTTTACAAAAATTAATTGCATTTTAAAAAATGGCCCCATCAAAGGAAAAATCTAGACTAATTTCAAAGGAAGAAAAAATGTGCAGCTGCTGAAAAGATGCAATTTCATAACTCCTGCCATGTAAGTTACCTATCCTTTAAGCACAAATATATCAACATGAAAAAAGAATCAAAAGAATAAATTTACCTGCTGGTTACTTAGAAAACGTTCTTTTCACAGTCATGTTCATTATACCACAATTTTCTCCTCTTCTGTGTTATGAAAATATTTGCAGTATATCTTATACCAGCATGCGAGCTGCTGGCAGTTTATGACTAGTTTTGGGGTTTGGTTGGTTGGTTGTTTTGTTTGTTTGTTTTTGTTTTGTTTTGAAATTCAAGGCCACTGTCAATGACTGTGGGTTTAAATCACACAGATCTCCTCCTTCTGACTGGGATAAAGACTGATAACCTAAGCAAAAATAACTTCAGTCTCAGACCTTCAATTGCTTAAAGAATTTTCAATAAATAGCTTATTGAGAAAACACACACAAATGCTGTCAGGTAAAAATATACTAGAGTCACAGCCAACTGAAAAAGTGTTCTCCAGCTTGCAACGATCTGATGCTGTTAATTCTGCAACTGAGTTGTTGAATAGATGTTCTCAGTCGTTTTCTTGAGGTTCACACACCAAAATAAAGTGTGATTTCAAAGATATACTCAGTGATGTAAAGGATTCCTGGATTAAGAGGGGTTATGTTTTCCCTACCTACACTTAGTTGTAGTAGAAAACGTTATTGGTTTATAACTTCAAAACTTTCATACAGTACTTCAAGATTTACTTCAAGGATATTACAAGCAATAGGTCTCACTGTATATAGCTTCATTTGATAAGGCTCTGCTGAACAGGAGGCAAGCCAAACAAGAGACACTATCCATATCCTATTTCATAGATTTCCCAAACCATTTCACTTCATATGTGCACTGCAACTTACAGCATGAAACTAGAATGACTGCCACATAGACAATAACCCAAAAGAAATGCAAAACCTAGGAGATTTAATTAATATACCTCTCTATGTATACACATACCTATCTCTTAATGCAAGTGCTTTTACACACAAACAACATACAAATCCAGCTTTAAATAAAGCCTAGCTCAACACAATATTCCAAGACAGATTACATCTATTTCAGTAGACACACGGAAGACATGACATAGAACAATTAGATATTGCAGTTTATTGCTGCATGCTGTTATTTGCTTTGTGATTAAGCTGGTTGTATAGACATCCACCAGAAGCTGTACACAGACAGATGCTGTAGACACCAAACGTTTTAACTGGAACCTCTAAAGCACACACTCGCTCCCTAGGACAGTTGTGATCCTTCTGTTGGTTTACAACAGCCTCAGATGCCAGAATTAACCAACTAATCTAATGCAGTGTTACTTGATATTGACTGCGGAATCTAATATGGAAACTGACATGGCACAAACCACAAAAGCCTGTTTATTTAAAAAAGAAAACAACTAACTGTGCCAGTGTGCAAACAGAGATTGAGCTGTCAGTATGGTTTGGATGAAGTTGTTTTACATAGGTCAAAAAAAAAAAATCAGTAGCTGGGTTTACACAAGCTACCTTCTCCATATTTACTGGTGGATCTATGGGAGTTGGACTCGATCCTTATAGGTCCCTTTCAAATTGAGATGTTCTATGATTCTATGAAAAGCAAAGGTTACATTAAAGTCTTAAGTAAGTAAAACATTCCAGCACTTTCCTTTTTCAAAAGCAGGCGTAATGGAATCTTTTTATTAGTCTCACTAAAAAATATGGCAGACTTCCTCAAGGAACATGAATAAGTCACAATTTTTCCCATTCTCCAACAAAAGTACTTCTTTTCATCTAAAAAAAATATGCTGGCGGTACAAGCAAAACTTCATGTAGTACATGCAGACTTCTTTACACGGTAATGTGTATTCTTGGCGCACATTCCAGGACGAATTCAAACCATCAGCAGTTTCCACTCATGGCCTATGTGGACTCACACACTTCGGAATGCAAACAGTTGCCCCCATGCTTGAATATTAAATGCTTTAAAAGTTGAAACTTTTACTGGAGGATCTCTGAGCACTCTGAGACAGTGCATTATTGTTCACAACGTCTACCCTGCTGTGGCAAGAGGGATTTAAATATTTCAGTAACTGTAAGAGTCTTTAAAGAGAGCCCGCATTTCCTGCCTCACGTGCTTTATTTGTTCCATGTACTTCATTCCACTCAAATTATTATAATGCTTTTGGCTGAACAAAGAAAATTCCATTTTCCTCCCGCAGATTTTCACTCCAGCCATCACAGTGCTATGGAAAAGGATGTCGACATTTACACTGTGCCCCCAGCACTCAACAGAAACACCGAAGAGGGAAGATTCCTGCGCAGATTTGAACTAGTGCCTGTAACGCTGCCCATCTGCATCTCCTCCGATCTTTCTCTGCTGCAATTCTTGTCCATGACATTTCTATCACTAAAACCTCCTCCTAGGAACAGCTGACCATTCCTCTATATGTGCGTATGAGGGGACAGGGATTAAAGGTAACTTCCAAAAAAGATATTAATAAAACCAAGATACTTAAGCCGATACCTTCACAGACCCCACACGTTCAGTAACAAAAAACTTGGACTGTTTTCTAATCAGCCAGAATCTCTGACTGTTTTCGGGCAGACAGCCAGCAAGCAGCTGACTTATCTTTGCATCCAGATGTTTTATAGTACCATGCAAGTAAGTGGAAAAAAGATTTTCAGCGTCTTTGTTGAAGTATTGGCACACAGAAGGAACTGGGGAAACTAATCCTCAGCATGCAGAATTTAAATAGTAGTAAATTAACAAGGAGAAATGAAATAAGAAGAGAAGGAAAAGCAAGTAATGTGTTCCAAAAAAGAAAACATGTTCAGTATGTTAGTCTCGCTGTTTTCAAGGATCTTTAGTTTAATCACAAACAGGGATGGGCTCACAGAACAGGCTAACCACTGAAATGCTGCCTGCAGTATGAAATCATCTGAGCAAACAACTATCACTGCACTGCATTGGTAGCTCTAGCAAGCACTCAGATCTGCTTTTAGTAAAGCCACCATCCTGACGGAGGACATCTACTTTAGGAAATCATTGCAAGACACCATTACTAAAAGCCCACCTTCTGCTATAGTGAAAATTGTCTGGTATTTACTTGCGGGAAGTGTTGAGACTACATATTTGATCATTACCATTCATCAAAATTTTGTATTTGTTGTAGTGTCAAATAGGTAGTATGACTTCGGAGAAGCACAAAATCATTGCTAAATGAAGGCAAATAACTTATAAATCCTTAAAAAGCAAATATTAGAACATACAATTTCTAAAGTTGGTTTGGAATAGATTTATTTAGCTTAACTCTATCTTAAAGGAAAAACATCAAGTTTAATTAGCTCTGCAAATAAGGATTAAACCAGTAGATCAACCTTACTCTAAAACAGTCAAGGTAAAAATCTTTAAAAGGCTTGAACGTAACAATAAGATCAGAATATCTTCTGTCATCCTTCTGTTTGCAAAAATCTAACTTTGCTTGATAGATTTGGATTTAAATTAGGACAACAGTGGCAGCCACTGTACAGGCCAGAAAAATTCTATTACATCCTGCTAACATGAGTTCACAACTTTTACAAGTATTTACTGGAAAAAAAAATAATCACCCTCCAGAGTTATTTGTAGGTAGTCACATTTCCAATTATTTTTTTCAAATAAGCTTTCAGTGATGACTGGCTCATCTGAGTAAAATATTAATTCTAAAATACAAAAATTATGAAATTGTAAACTGTATTTGTGGCAATTTAAAATAGAAACAAGAAATATGTTTTTACTTACATATATAACTACAGAGTAAACTGTCTGCTCAATCAAGCTGAACTGGACAGAAGCAGACTTCAGAGAGCAGTGGTTCCTAAACCTAAAACTTGAGTTTTTCTTACAGTGAAGTGACTTTTTTCTTTAAGTGGAGCCTACAGAGGCTTTATATTGTAGCTCACCTGATTCAAGGCCAACACTTGGCAGAATGTACTTTAAGTTAGAAATACAAGCCTTCTTTATTTTTAAGCAAGCTATGGTTTGGTTACAGGGATTTAATAGTGTTCCAGCATTGTTTACTGATCCCTTAAACCAGCCTGGTTTGAACGATCTGCGAATCTCTCAAAAGACTCCTAGAATAAGCAAAAGGAATGGGAACTATACTTTGTGGCCTGAGAACATGTCATGTTTTTAGTCAAGGAAAAAAAAAATAAACAAGAGGGGCAAAGTGCACAGTAGTAATATGTTAAGGCCAGACTGAAGCAGTAAAAGTGCCTAAATATTGATGTTTGACATGTTTCTTCACCTGAAGCAGAAAGTCTGAGGCCTTGAGCAATTCCTACAACCTTTCAATCCCAAAGGAAGGTGATTTGAGTTCTGTGCAAGTTGTACAGACCTATTGGTTTAATGAGATCAAATCCATCAAGGGGTCTGACTGGAATATGTATTTATAAAGAAGTGATAAAAACGGGATTCAGAGCAGAAAGGTACCTTTGGGTTTACATCACCCAGTGCCTCAATCTGGCAGACCATAACACAATCCTCTTAGAAAATGAACAAAGTTCACCTAGAAGTTTTGTTTACCTCCCTCCATCACTCCCAAAAAAAACCCAATGATAGATCATCAGGGACATCACAGAAATCCCACAAGTGGGTAAATGAGAACCAGTCCCACTTTCATGTAGAAGACAGAGCAGCTGTTTTCATTCCTGCACTCTGCTCTAGTAAAGGCATATTACTGCTGAGAGAGCGAGAGGCATACATATGGCATCACGGTAACCAATACCCTTACTTCCTCAAGCCGGATGGCAGCCAAAGCAGAAGACGCGATATCACTTGGTTCTTTTGAGACTCTGTGTCCCCAAACTCTCCCCAAGAGATACAGAAAATTAAGTATGAGGCCGTACAAGAAGGCACCAAAGAGGCATACTGATGGATAGGTTACTGTATATTCCAGGTCAAACAATTTTTTTTTCTTCTGACAAGAACACAGCAATTCCAGATGCAGCAGCTAATGTCCCAGCTGAACTTTGCTCACAAGAAAATGTTAATTCTGAATTGAACTTACAGTACTGCAAGCTGGAAAAATCCAACTCAAATATAAGACATATAACATTTCTGTACTGGAATTCTCTGTGTGAACAGCTGCAGACAGTTAGGAGCAGACTGCTTTAAACAGGCATGCAAGAAAACAACCATACATTCAAGAACTGCAGCAAATTAAAATAAATTGCTGCTTACGTTTTCATGGCATTTTGGATCAAGACTATATTAATAAGAAATTAATAAAATAATAATGCAAGAATCAGTGGACATTGTGGACATTCATTCTCTAAGCATTTTCTTAACAGCCAGGAGCAGCAATGTTCCCTAAACATGCTTTCCTTCAGACCCTGTATTGACAGCTGGGGGAGCTTCTGGGAGGAAGGCACATCAGTAGGTGGTGGTACCGCCCTATCAGGGCCTCTCCGAGTGTAGAGCAACAGCTGAGGACCCACTAAGAGAGGTTCTCATTAGAAGAGTCCCAAAATCTGAAAGTCGTTATTGTTTGTGAATGTATGAATTTCAAAATAAGGATGGACAACGCTACATTAAGCGGTGCCATCCAAATGACGAAACTGTTTACTGAAAGGCAACCAAGAACCACTTGGGAAGACTGCCGCTGGAGTCATCTTTTTGAAACGGGAACATTTTGAATCTCACAAAGAAATTCACAAAAAAACTTCAGAACTGCCAGATGTTACAACAAAGCCCCAGAGAGACCACATTTGCATTTGTGGAAAGTTGTATTTATTACTTCAGGACACTGGGACATTCATAGTAGCAACACTTCTGCATAGCAACATGGAAAATCATAGTCTTAAGAAGTCAGCTTAATTCTTACGACCTTTTAGATATTTTTAGATGTTAAGACCAGTTATTACATCCACTCTTAGACTTTTATTTTCAGCCTGAACTATCACAGTTTCTTCTGTCATTCCTCAACGATTCTTGTTCGAGACACCTCACCTCTCTAGATCCTTTCCCATTGGCCTACATCTTTTTTGAAACACAATCCTCAAATCTGGACTCACAGCTTCATCTATGGTACCAGAGTCAACTGGAAGAACTGCTTGGTCAGTCACTGGAACAGGCTCCCCAGGGAAGTGGTCATGGCACCAAGCCTGTCAGAGTTCAAGGAACATCTGGACAACGCTTTTAGTCATATGGTTTAGTTTTAGGTAGTCATGCGAGGAGCAGGGAGCTGGACTCGATGATCCTTATGGGTCCCTTTCAACTCAAGACATTTTATGATTCTACGATACTTTGTAGACCTTACAGCAAACACTCCTGATTATACAGCTACTGCCATACATGGATCTTCTCCAACTCATCAGTAAAAGACAAGAGCTTTAGTTCAACATCTACCATATTCTTCTTTTTCTGAAAAAAAGACATTTGACATCCGATAACTAATTATTCCCACTTAACAGGGGATTTTCGTACTTATTGCTTTCAGGCTATTTCTCCAATACTGTAAGATCATTTAAATTCCAATCCTGTCATTCAACACTTTCAGGTCTCTAGATGGACACTCACTGAAAGTCAGGATGTACACTCTGTGTGCCATCACTTTAGTCAGTTAAAACTGTTTGAGACCTTACACAGGCCCCCCTTCACTTCTCCAATCAGAACTAGAAAGATACCAACTCCTCTGAATACACTTCTACAATCATTTTTGTGTTCCTACATCTTACACTACTTCCATGTAAACTTAATTTCCTTAGTTCACTCGTGACTAATGTCACATGAGACAGTATCAAAGGCACCATTAAAGCTGAGATATCTGCCAGTTACAGCTTATTCACATGGCCTAATTCTTTATCACAGAAACAAACCAATTGGTTTGAAATTTTTTTTTTTTTTTTTTTTTTTTTTAAGTTCTCTCCCCAGTCACCCTCTAGTTCCTTAAAAATAGGTTTTGTCCACATTCCCCAGGGAAAGGGGAACTGGTTTGAAGGACTGCAGTTTGGACCACGCACAGTTTCTTTCAGCAGTTTGTGTTGTGTCACAATTTATGCCAACCTTGTGCATTTGCACTGGCACAAATGACTGATTTCCCTGTGCACTTTTCTTTCTTACGACAGCACAAGTGCTTATGTGCTAGTGCAGTGAACTAGACAAGAGAATTAATCCAGGTTTAATCTCGTTAGAAGAAAACTAGTGATTAGTTTTGTTTTTACTCAGATCAGCTCCCTGACTCAGTTCACTAGACAGCTGTGTGTCAGCACATGGGAAGGAAGAGCAGGGGTAAGATTAGGGCTGCCTTATGCACCAGTGCTATTAGTTTACAAGGATCATGAAACTGAGGTTTAAAGACAGACCCTGAAATGTCAGGAGCTTTCATCAAATAGCGAAGTTGGCTGACTGAAGACATGGCATGGAGCCAGTCAAGACAAAATTTTTCAAAATCAAAACTTGCAACGAAGAAACAAGCTGAATAAAAAGTGGTAAAACACAGGAGTTAATATGGGGCTTCTCCTTGATAAGAACAAACATGTCCCAAGATAGGAGCGAATTTCTTGGTATACTGACTCTGTTATTTGTTGGGTTAAACAGAGACATAGCAAAAAGGCAGGTTGGAAGTTAGGCTCTGTTAGCATGCAGTGTGATTTCCGCACTAAATCAGAACATGCGGCATATAGGAATATACAAAAATATTATGCAATGCTATTACTGCAGTATATTCTACATTACTAGAACACTAAGTCACAGCAGCTACTCTGGC
Organism: Nipponia nippon; assembly: GCF_047370975.1. Lineage (NCBI taxonomy): Eukaryota > Metazoa > Chordata > Aves > Pelecaniformes > Threskiornithidae > Nipponia > Nipponia nippon. The sequence continues at coordinate 38,659,733 of NW_028262291.1, forward strand.
AAAACATCTCACAGGAAGCTGATTTTGACTTATTAGCATGAACAATCACAGCTGCTCAATAAGGACAAACTCTGCAAGTACTAAGTACTGATCACTGAAAAATCCAATGTTAAATGGATTCATAATTCAGTGTACAGGTTGCCAGAGAGATAGGATATTATTACGGTAGTAGTTGAATGTGTTTTAAGGAAAAAAAGCAAAACACCAAAAAACAACAGTTTCAGCTAACAGCTACCACATAGTACTCTTGACACTGACTCACTCCCACTAGTATACCTCAGTAAGCTCTTAAATCATGTTTTCCAAATCCTCACGGTTCCATTTCCATCCCTCCTCACATAACTGGTACTGGTACTGTATTGGGTTTGCAGGGCAAGGTCTTGGTAGCCAGGGAGCTACAGGGGTGGCTTCTGTGAGAAGCTGCTAGAAGCATCCCCTATGTCCAATAGAGCCAATGCCAGCCGGCTCCAAGACGGACCCGCTGCTAAGCCAATGCTGAGCCCATCAGCGACGGTGGTAGTGCCTCTGGGATAACATAGAACATAGAACCTTCTTAAGAAGGGGGGGACAGGGATGGACACACCCAAAACTGTGCAACTGCAGCTGGAGAGAGGAGTGAGAATATGTGAGAGAAACAACTCTGCAGACACCAAGGTCAATGACAAAGGAGGGGGAGGAGGAGCTCCAGGTGCCAGAGAAGAGATTCCTCTGCAGCCTGTCGTGAAGGCCATGGTGACACAGGCTGTCCCCGTGCAGGCCATGGAGGTCCACAGTGGAGCAGATATCCACCTGCAGCCTGTGGAGGACCCTGTGCCGGAGCAGGTGGACGTGCCCAAAGGAGACTGTGACCCTGTGGGAAGCCCGCGCTGGAGAGGGCTCCTGGCAGGACCTGTGGACCCATGGAGGGAGGAACCCAGGCTGAAGCAGGTTTTCTGGCAGGACTTGTGATCCCATGGGGGACCCACGCTGGAGCAGTCTGTTCCTGAAGGACTGCACCCTGTGGAAAGGACCCACGCTGGAGCAGTTCGTGAAGAACTGCAGCCCGTGGGAAGGGCCCACATTGAAGAAGTTTGTGGAGGACTGTCTCCCATGGGAGGGACCCCACACTGGAGCAGGGAAAGAGTGTGAGGGGCCCTCCCCCTGAGGAGGAAGGAGCAGAGACAACGTGTGACGAACTGACCGCAACCCACATTCCCCGTCCCCGTGTGCCGCTCGGGGGGAAGAGGTAGAGAACTCTGAAGTGAAGTTAAGCCCAGGAAGAAGGGAGGGGTGGGGGAAAGGTGTTTTAAGACTTAGTTTTTATTTTCTCATTATCCTACTCTGATTTAATTGGTAATAAATTAAACTAATTTCCCCAAGCTGAGTCTGTTTTGCCTGTGACAGTAATTGGTGAGTGATCTCTCCCTGCCCTTATCTTGACCCAGGAGCCTTTCGTTATATTTTCTCTCCCCTGTCTAGTGGAAGAGGGTGAGTGATAAAGCAGCTTTGGTGGGCATCTGGTGTCCAGACAGGGTCAAAACACCACAGTACAAACTGCAAATTTCTGCACATTCCAGTCATCTGTTAAATAAAATATTCCAAAAGAAAAGCAGGGAACAAAGTCGGGTCTCTCAGGCTGAAGAGTCTCAATTTTCTGAACTGCAACCTGCAACACCCACATCTGAAAAAAAGGGGAAGTAAACTCATTATGTTCCTTTATATTACTTTAATGCTGGGGAAGAGTACAACAGCAGAGTAATACAATGGGATAAGACATAACATCAAGGAATTAAAGCGTTCCATTTCTTCCATCCAAGGTGAATCAACTTTCTCTGGTAAGTATAAATAATTTTTCCAACCACTCCAAATGCATGAACAAAATCACCTACTAGCAAAATGCATAATTCTTTTAAGAATGGAACATATCAAGTTCTGGGGATATCAGAATCTCTGTAAGGGCAGAAAGACCTCTGTAAAGTATTACACCAACATTTTACTTAAGGGGAAAACAAGAACTGTGTAAAAGTAGTAAGCCATCTGTTGGCAGTGTCGTGATATTTTCTAGCAGTTAACTAAATACAGTTTTCTTTTTGGCAAATAACACAAGCTGAACACATTTCTGACAGGCTGCATACTTCTTTCCAGGAATCCTCCAACAGTAAGCATCACCCATTTCAAAATGGGCGAGCCCAATACAGCTTGCAAAACTGCAGAGTCCTGCAAACTGAAGAAATTATGAAAAACTGGTCTGCTCCAGTGTTTTGTTCACGGGATGTTATCATCTCACAAATTAAAAATGCCATCCATGGCTTTTATCCCCCCACTATGTTTGATTGCTTAGCTCTGCGCTCCTGACAGAATTCAAAAAAAAAAAAAAAAAAAAAAAACAAAAAAAAAAACAAACCAAACAAACCCCCACAACACTGCAAACAGACCTGGTGTGTTTGAACTTTTTTTTTTTTTTTTTTTTTTTTTTTTTAAATGAATCGCTTGTTGTTTAGTCTCACAGAAATCCGAGAAAAGCTAGAAGGGAAACTACTGGCTTTTTCCTCTCGATGCTTTCATAGTAATTTGCAATCAGTAATCAGTTGTAGAAGTATTCTATTTTAACCACCAGAAAATTTCCATTAAACATGGAGGTGGTGGGGAAAAATCGTCTTGTCAAGTGATAGCCTGTTGGGAATGAGATATTCTTCTTTTACAGTAAAAAACAAAAGTAGATACCGCTTCCCCCTCTGCGGTCCTTTCAGGGACCAAGTAGTGACTTCTTGAGGATGTGAAAGCTTTCATCAGGTTTATGAATCTGGAAAAACCACTAAGTTTTAGATTAAAATCTCTTACAGATCAGTGTGGTATTAACCAGTGCATGGGATACCTGTAAAACACGTAGTAACATTTTACAGTTCTACACTAAATTCTGAGATCAACAGCATAACAGCACTGTGAGGGATGAAAGAGGGGAACCTATACAGCCAAAACAAACAAAAACCATCCTTCTCTAGTTCTTCCTATTATGTGCTTTTACATTTTCCCAAGAGAGAGATAGCGGAATACCGTTCTCAAAGTTTTCACTTCAAATAATTACGTATGTTTTGTATGCCTGAACTGAGACAATACAACATGAAGGCATGAGAAGGTGGACCAAACAGTGGCACCTAATCTTGTATAAGAAATATCCTATCCAAGGAGGGGTGATGGGGCAGGACAATACAACACAAAAACCCTGCAACATTCATTTAATAAATTTAGGAGTGATCCTGTGCTTCTTGCACACAGAACTTACATTTATAACCCTTAGGCATCTACCCATTTCATGTGTCAAAGTAGGAGGGCTGTTTAAAAAAAAAACCAAACAAAAAAACTAAAATACAACGTACATCTTCCATTAGACTGATCCCAGAAGATACCACCAGCTCAATCAATGTTTCAGATATCCTTCCAATCTTAATCTCACTCGCACTTTTACTGTGAAAAACTCACATTGTCTCTAAACAGTGGGCACAGCTACGGACCCTGAAATAACACTGTCTCTCAATCTTCCTTCACCGGCTTACACAAAGATAATTACAGCACCAAAAGTACACTGAATTTAGAAATACACATTTTCAAATGGACTAAGAATTTCACTCTCCCCCCATCAAATTCAGAAGTATAATAATTCACAACATCCACAGCAACAAATCATCTGCAACAATTCTGTGCCAAAAATCAAATTAATACATCCCACATCTAGTGCTGAGCTGTAAACATTGATATTACAAACAAAATGACATCTCCAACTTTCAAACTGTTTACTGCCAGAAACCATCTAAAAAATACACAAAAAGGTATTTTACATGGCAACACCCCTAGATAAAATGGCATTCAACTGAAAGAACAACCACATATCCCATACAGCCTTATTATTTTTATCCCGCAAATACTTTCTGCAAGAGCAACAGGAAGAAATGGATTGCATCTTTAACTAAGACATCTGAATACGATGTCAGAGAAAACAACTGCCAGCCACACATTCCCCATTGTGTGCAGCCTAGAAAAGGAATCCATGCTTAACAGACTTGTAATTTAGAGCGTAACCGGCAATTGTCCTCTGCACTGTTACAGGGAAGAAAAGATATAGGCAAAACAAATGTATGTTTGTCAAAACAGTATGGCTACAGTGAAGAAGCTTAATGAAGAGATCAATCCCATCTTCCAGTGAAGAAGGGAAGAAGGGAGACAGAGAACATTCATTGAAACACCAGTAAACAACTGAGTATAATAACCCCAAGTGCAAGAGGCCCTTGATTTAGAAGCTCTTGGCAGGTGACAGTTATGAAATATTCTACCATGAGAGAGTAAAAAAAATAAGTTCTCCACATTCCAGATGCAAAGGTAAAACTTGTTTCTTCAACCCATATAGCATCACCATCTCCTATCAGGAGAGCAGAGACACCCCACAATCTGCCAGAAGAAGAAACAAACTGAGTATGAGCTATGAAAGGGGGGGGGAAGGGGGCAAAGCCCCACTTCTCAAAGCACTATGACGACATCAGAACAGGAATAAATAAATTGCACTGGTAGTGTATACATCCTCATTCTGTTCAGCCTCCACCGCTCTCCCCTCATGTATGAGGAAGTTGTTCCATCACAGCAGACAGTCAGATTGGTCAAGCATGATTTACCATCTTGGCTCTTACTACTCAGCTTCTTGTCCTTCACATGCCTGGAAATAGCTTCCACTGACAAAATGCAAGAGCCTGCTATGACTGCTTACAACAAAAATGGGGGGGATATATAGGGAAGGTATTCTGTCTTTCACATCACTTACTCTGTTGCCTTCACACCATTTCTCAGCTGTGATCCTCTGCATGCCCTACCAGCACCTCACTGGTGCTGATTTAGGTTCTTCAGACACTAATGTTTGCCTGTTGTACCAATAGCATGCGGTTTGCAGAGAGACTCAGCCCCAGCAATGAAAAAAGGATGGTATAAATACCAGTTAAGAAAGCTGGATCTTTAAAACTTACCCAATGGAGATGAGGAAGATCAGATTTGCTTGCTGCAGCCCTGCAGATATGGTCAAGGATATGCATGGGGTAAGCATAATATTCTTTGGCCTGTGCTTCTTAATTGCATTTTAAAATGAGAAGACTTTCTATAAAACACTTGGGGAACTCTACTTCTGTCAGACACAGATACAATATATTGCAATTCTTGGAATCGGCATTTACCCTCAGAGTTTATTCTGTGAGCAAGACGTGAAACAGCTAATGCTGGTGACAGTTCAGGGAGTATGTCTGTGTACAGTTACTGACACAGTTTTGTTTCATAAACATGTAATTTGCCATTCCCAGGCAACAGTGGCTGCAAAGTAAAGAAATTCACTGAGGGTTACCTCCACTCAATGACTTCTCAATGAAAAAGTAAACCCGTTGTTTCAAGGCTACTGACTTCAAATGAATTCTACCCAAAAATGTTTCTTCTGGACAGGGAAAAGGAGAAGGGTCCCCACTTCCTTGCTTTCCATTCAAGTACAAGAATATGAAAGTCTTTTCTTCTTCTTCTAACTGACCCATGGACTGAGACAACGTGAAGAGGCATAGTTCTCCCATCTGAGTGCAGCCATACATGCTCAGAGCCAGGAAAAGAAGGCTCCTCCTAAGGACTTGAGCAAAACACAGCAGTTGCAAAAGATCCCAGCCCAACCAGGAAGGAGAGACACTTCATTCTTCTCTGGCAATGGATATGAAATGGGGTTGTGGAAGAAAGTGGCACCATCCCTGACTAGGTTTGATATCTGAAAGGATATCTGGGAAAAAGCTGTTCCCTCTCCAACACTAAACTGAACTTATAAAATGTCAAACCTTGATTTTCAGAGCCTAAGAATTATTTTATTTTTTAAACCTGCAGTATCTAAATAAAACCAAGCCATTGCTTCAGGAAATGAATGCTTCTTTCTTTTACTGTGGAAACCTGGGTGCTAGTGGAGGCCAAGTCTCCACTCAGAAGCACTGAAGGTGCTCCACAAAGGTATTATTATGGAGTACGGTTAGGGTGAGGTGAAATCCAGGCTTCGGCTTTACCAGCCTGGACTACACCTATGCCAGGGGCTGGCTAGACAAGTGAATGACTCTGAAAGAGATGGGAAACAGTTCAGTGATAGACTTTTATGCCCTAAGGGTCTTGCCAAGTACAAAAGTAATTTGTTCATGCTTTAAGAGTCTTATGATAAGCCTTCTTTCTCCATTACCTATTAATGTAAATAAAAGAAAATTTGAAAATTAAAACTCCCACAGAAAATCAGACCCTAAAGAGGAAATAAGACCATGGGTGGGCCTGTGACTAATAGCTGGAGTACAGGATCCCCCTGCTTAACGGGATTGCCAGAGAGAGAATTTGAATGTCGGAAAATATGCAAGAGAACCAGAGACAGGGCCACTGACCACCATGGTAACAAAAGATCTCAGGAAACAAGCGAGATCCAGCAGCTGAGGCACAAAATAAACTAGATTTTTTTAAGGGACTGGGACTGGATCAGTTTCCATATAAATCAAATTCAGACATTTAATAAAGTATCTAAAAGGAAATCTCAAGTGCAAGGTGATTATGCTAACCCAACTGTGTACATTTCTGCCAATGAAACTGTTGCTGTTCTCACCTTATGAACTGTAGCACCAAATCTGGAGAATACAGTTATAAAATATCCTTGCTAGCCAGTATTTCAAAACCTACTACATCTCCTACAAAAGTTAGAAAGAATGGATTGAAAGTCACCTCAATTTCTTCTTGTAAATAAATCATAACTCAGCTAGATAAATAAACTAATATTTCACAAATAAAACATCAGAAAAAGCAAGTGCAGAAGAAAACAGCTTAATTTTCAACAACTATTTTCCATCTACTAGTGCCATAATACTGTTTTTTCAAGTAGTTTGTTTAAAATCTGATTTTCTTTGAAACATTTCTGTACTACTTTTTTTGCCAGTTTTTCCCTCAATGATAGTATTTACCCATGTATAAATTTATGTCAAAACTGAACTGGCAACAACATGCATTTCCTCACCACTGTTGCCACAGTCTTCATTCCCTCTCATTGCAATCACATTATTACTTTCACTAGAATAGAAAATTTTGTCCAAGTCCCTTCAATCCTTTTAATGGGGAAGAAAAGGAAACTGCTTTCCTAGTATCGTAAAGGCTCAAAAGTAGAAGGCCATGTGCAAGTGTGAAAACAAGATAAGTTTTACTGACTTCACAATATAATTTTTCTTTTTGGAAAGCACACTGAAAACCCTTAAGTCTTCTGATGATCTCATTGCGCTGAGACCAGCACAGTTCTCAAACCCATGACTCATTCCAATCCCAGCAAAAAAAAAGTTGCTGGGGAGACAGATGTTTTGTTTATGATGAATTCCTTCAGTATGTCTAGCTCAAAAATATCAGGCTTCACTTTGTATGCAGAGGATAAAGCACGACAGTCATGCTCCTGCCTTACTCCTTTCTAAATACTATTGTGTTAAAACTGAAGTGGCAGTGGATGCTGCCGATGCTTGAATAACTTATTTAGGAAAAAGAAAACATTGTCTTGCCAATAAAGATTTCATTTCCCAGTTATGAACTGGAAAAATGTGTAACTTCTAAGTATTCAGGTTTCTGGCTTTAAAGTTTACTTCCATAGGTCTTGTGCAGCAAAAACTATTATTATTTGTTTCTTGTGACATAAAACTAAACTAAGGCCCAAATCAGTTTATTAACAGATAATGAAATTGAAAGAAATAACTTTCAGCATTGTTCAGTTTGACATCAAACCTCAAAACAGTAGAGTGTTTTCATTTAGAAAGTTTTGTTAATTAACTAATTCAAGTCTTTCTCACTACACACTTGAGTAACATCAGTGGAGTTACACTAACTTAAGAGGAGTAACCACTACATGATGTTTGCCTCTTCCCCCTGTAAATATTTATTTTTCTCTAGCCCTAAAAATGCACAGAATCCCAGTACCAACCAGTTCAACAAAGATAAATTTATTTATGATGCACACTTGTGTTCTCCTCCCCCACCCGTCATCACCATATCCTCCTCTGCACGTGGCTCATTGTTTTCCAACATAATACTTCCTCCTTCCGATCCAGTTTCTCTTGTAACACTACTCTAAGGTGTATCTAATTTGCATCCCAGTGAAGAAAACCTGGCACTTCAAAACATTAATGGAATTTAAGTACTTATACCTTAGTGAAATCCACGGGACTGGAAACCAGCTCCGAACACATCATCAGAAACTCATTTCAAATTATTTTAGTTATGCTCAAATGTATTACATTTCACTAGCATTTAAGGGGATCTCTGGTCTTTACTGAATGCCCTAGATACTGTTTAATACTGCAGAAGAAATATCCTTCTCACAGTTTTCATACCAAATGCAAGAAGAGACATGCATCCATGCAGCTGAACTGTTAACAATCTGAAAAACCCTTATGGCAATTAACCAACAAATGCATGCCTTTACTCATCTGAGCTACAGATGTAGCCCAAACGAAGACTAATCACTCTGAGAAAGAGATGGAACTTGAGCTGGTGATGTAAGAATTTAGTACCACCGTATGATGCATGTAACCACTTCCTTAGTAAATTGTATGCTTACTTTGATATGAAAAATACAAAACCAAAAAAAACCACTATAATCATCACCTCGCTACTATCCTTGATTTTCTACTTTTGAAGCAAAGCAAGCAACGTGCAACTGTTCAATTCAGGTCTATTAACAGCATTGTCAGCTATCTGACAAAGCTACAAAAGTACAGAACATAACAACTAGAGGTCACTTGTATCATACGAAGTTCAATACACCAGCACATCAATCAGCTAGTCACTGCCTGATAGCCAGAGAACTGCTGGGTTTAGAGAAGGGATTCTGGCACATTTCCACTGCACTTTTCCCAATAAATGTGAAATGAATCTAGTCTCAGAGCTATGAAAAGCAATATTAGAATTATTCCACTTTTTGCCTACCTTCTACCTTAAAGAAATTAAATCAGCAAGCAAATTTCTTCCAGATGGAATAAGCAGTTGTAGTACATCAGAGAAAATACTCTCACAAAACCATCTGCTTTGCATAGCACCCATAATAAGATAAATATATAGCACTACTAACCTCATTTATTTATGTACAGCCAACAGCAAAAAACAAGTTGTCTTATGCCATATAAAGTAAAACTAGTGTGGAAAAACTCTGACTTTTTGTTGTTGCTGTAAGCCATATGATCTCTGGTACATCAATTAGATGAACAAAGTTTTTCACATACTAATTCTTATCTAGAATAAAGGGGGAAGAAAAGACATAGATGGAGAAGGGCATATTGGAAGTAATCCTCTTTTCTCACACAAGGTTTAAACATAGACTACAATTCTGCAAGAAGACATCTGCAAACAAGCGATGACAAGCTGTTATTTCCGTAACACTCAATCTGACCAAAAAAGAAAATTGTACGTTGAAAGTATCAGCAGGGGTACATGAGTATGTCCTGGTTTCAGCTGGGATAGAGTTAATTTTCTTCCTAGTAGCAGGTAGAGTGCTGTGTTTTGGATTTAGCATGAGAATAATGTTGATAACACACTGATGTTTTAGTTGTTGCTAAGTAGCACTTACACTAGTCAAGGACTTTTCAGCTTCTCATGCTCTGCTGACTGAGAAGGCTGGAGGTGCACAAGAAGCTGGGAGGGGGCACAGCCAGGGGGGCTGACCCAAACTGGCCAAAGTGCTATTCCATACCATATGATGTCATGCTCAGTATATAAACTAGGGGAAAGCTGGCCGAGGAGCTGCTGCTCAAGGAGTGGCTGGGCATCAGTTGGTGGGTGGTAAGCAACTGCATCATACAACACTTGCTTTGTATATTCCTTTTGTTATTACCATTTTATTCTATTTCAATTATTAAACTGTTCTTACTTCAACCCACATTTTTTTTTTCCCACTTTTACTCTTCTGATTCTCTCCCCCATCCCACCAAGACGGGAGTGAGTGAGCGGCTGTGTGGTGCTCAGTTCTTGGCTGGGGTTAAACCATGACAGCGTAGAAATATTAAAATTGTACAGCACCTCTTATTGTTAGAAAAAAAAAAGAAATTTAGAAGAAGCATGTCAAAGACAAAGCTAGTCAAATTTTTAACAAGCTATGGTTTACGTTGTCAAAGATGATGGCCAATATGTTCATGATCTGTCTGTGCTAGAAAATATCCTCAGCCCAGCCTTCTGCACATCTGACAGCCACTAGTGCTTCTCCAGTCTTTTTTCATGTAAAACCCCTCATATTTAAATACACATTTTAAACAGTTCTATCAGTTATTTTAATTTTACAGCTAGAATTTTGTATAGGTTTTGTCAGGACCCTGCTAGGCCATACTGGCCCTGCCCAGTCCCCCAGCGCTTCCCCCTCCCTGCCCATGGCCCAGGACCCCTGGGGCCATGAGCCCCTGCCCCAGCAACGCCCCAGTGCCACCACAGCAGGGCCAGTCTCCAGCTCCCCACAGCCCTGCCCGGCCATGGGCCCTGCTAAGCTGGGCCCACATCACAGCCCAGCCTCAGCCCATCCCTACGGCCCTGTCTGACCATGGTTCGCCCCAACGGGCCTGATCCTGCCCCCCACCTGCCAGTGGGCTGGCGTCCTGGCCTGGCCTCGGCTTGTCCTCATCCCCAGGGAGGTGCCCAATGCCTCAGGCTGGGGCTGCCCCCTGGCTCTGGCAGCAAGCCCCAGGGGAGCCCCACCGCTCCTGGTGCCCCAGCCACAGGGAGCCACCAGCCCACGGGCACCCAGCCAGGTTTAACCAAGATGAGAAATAAGAGTACGACTCAAAGTCGTCAGCAACTATTTGCACACGGATGATGTACATCAACGACAGCTTGAGTAAATGCACTAAGCAGCAAGCAGGATCGAAAGCCTGACTCAAGCCTTTTGTTATCACACAGTTATTCCAAGTCTTACTGTGACAGGGAAATAGAAAAACAAAAATCAATTTTCTTTGTTCGATTCCTTTACTTGCTTTCAGAAGGTTTTAACTAATGGATTGCAGAGCACAAGAGAGACTACCATGGAAGCTACCAGTGAAGGAGAGACAACCCATGAGAGCAAAGCAGCACGAGGAAGGAAACAGTTAGAAACACCTAACCATTGCATGCACACAGTAATATCCCCTATCCAGCAGCTAGCCAGCCTGAGCTATTTTTCTTTTTCACAGAAAAGGTAATTACACAAGAGACTGCCCAGAACAGCAGCTATACCACTGAATCAAAAACTTTGTGCTGATTTGTGGTTAGCAAGGGCAACAAGGACTTCAGAACTGCAGATGGAGATATTCAGAGGGAGGGCTGTGAAACTTCTGCAGAACGACAGCAGCAGCCTGCTTGACTTTGACCTAGAAAGGCTACATGGCCTCCTGTAGGCAAGCCTCAAAGCACAGAGTTAAAGTGACTAATGACGTTCTTCACAACACTCACCAGCATCAGAAGAATATACTTAGTCCTTCTGACAAACTCCGAGTTGAGATTTAGTGGGAAAGAAAAATGACACAAGCAATTCTAGTGTAATAAGAGCACACTAAAAAATTGGTTCAGTGACATTGGCAAAAAATCCAAATTAGATAGGAGGCAAAGGACCCACCAAGCCTTGCTAGTTCTTCCACTCTAAGTCAAGATGACGAGATGGACAACTGCTTTAACAACGGTACGATAATTACAGAGCCCAACACATCATACCAGTCTCAATAAAAATTCCTTCTTATTCAAACACAATAGTTCATGCACAGTAGAAGTAACTGCTTAGACTGCAACTGATCCTTATCAACATTTATCAACATCCTGGGGGCATAATCCCATTTTCGTGAGAAGATAAACAGAGCAGGCCAGAAAGCAGAATTATGCATGAAATGGTCTTGCTCCACGGTTCAATATGGTTCCCTTTCAATATGGTTCAGCAGGCTAAGTGTCAGGGAGACTCTAGCCCATAAACTTGAAGTTAAAAAAGAAATAAATCCTTGAACCTATAAGCATGTCTAAACAGAAAGGAAAAAAAAATTGCTGTAAGTGAAACAGCGAAATTAACATTTTAAATCAGATTTCTGAACAATTTGTGGAGTTGGTCAGAAAGAGTTAAAACCGCTTCACAGATTACTAGGAAGTGTAACTATTGATAAGACACTGCCTACAAACCTTAATAGTTTAATTAATTCTACCTCTCAAAATGTTGGCTATATATAAAATAAGGGACTGCAACTTCTTCCTGAACAGTTATGAGAAATTTTGAGGTCATATTTCACAATAACCCTTGGTGAATTTCAAAGGTTTCATGATTTCCCACAGGTTTTCTCCACTTTGGACAGTGGATGTATGAAATGAAGAGCATAACCGCCCATTGTAAACAAGAACTGTTATAGCCACTTGTTGATAAAACAAACTGATTTTTCTCAGCCTTCTGTTGCATAAAGAGGCACTATTTTGAGATTTGAAAGAGAAAACAGCAACAAAACATAAATAAACTAGCACTATTGCCAGGCAAACTATCAGTCAAGAATTACCGATAGTAGGAAAACACCAAAAACAACGGACCAACTTATTTCTGGGGACAGGACTACAGAGGGGGGAAGTTTTCATTCTGAAATAAGTTCAATTCATATTGAAATTCAGAAAATAGGTCTGGAAGGCATTTCAAAAGATCCAGTCCCTCCTGGGGACAGCTCCAGCACATGTTTACAACTGGTATTTCTCTAAGCTGTTTTTAATGCCACCCTGAGGTAAACTCCTTCCGGAGGTATTTTTCCCCCCAGGAGATGAAACCAGGAAATGTCATTCCTAAATCTGTCTAAACGAAAGAGAATCCATCACATGCCAATTAGACAAAAAAAGGGAACAAGCTATTCCTTGGTTTGTTTTAATATACTTTTATCGTACTTACTACTGTCATTTATACCACTCAAGCCTCAGTTGCTTCTACGTAATAGTTCAAACTCACAAACACCACCAAGTTGTCTGCCTATGTGAAGTACGTAGGTGTCTTAAAAAGTAGTAATAAAACTAGGAATCTGGCATTTTAAAACCAGATACTATTGTCCACGTGTTAATGTAAAATTAGTTTTAATAGCATTAGAAGAAATACAGATCTCAGTCTTCTAAACCTACATTTAAAACATAAAAATTTAAGAACTTTCTATTTAGCACTTGATAACGTCATCTAGCATTTGATGGATCAAAACGCTAGACATCTGCCCTTCCAAGAGACGACCATTTATTTGTACTCATTACAGAACACACAGCTCATGTCTGACAGATACACGTCCTGTTTGCATCACAATTACATCACTCCGCCAAGCATTACCCTATTGCATCAGCATTCTGTATTACACACCGGGTTCACACCCATATTTGTGACTCATAAGGTAACTGCAGTGCTTATGCATAGGATGAAGGTATGCAACAGACTCATAGGTCACATGCATACATGCTAGAATAGCTCAGCATTTTTGCAGCAAGCACTACATGGTACGCTGTATGAACTACAAATGGTGATCCTTACAAGGGTTACAAGACAGGCTCCAGCTGCTAAAGAGATCCCACAAACCCATTAAAAACAATGCAAGAGGATTAGTGCCATCTACAAGAAATCAAACAAAATTCTTAAGTGTCTATTTGAAAGGGGATTTGAAAACTGCCATTTACACTGAAGCTGTCATTTTCACTTAACTAAAAATCCACAGTGAGAGACATCAAGCATCCGAAAGGAGAAGGAGACCAGAGACATAGGTAGAGCACATTGATAAAGAGAGTTTAGATGAAGCATTAAATTAATCCTGTCACTCTCCAGTGACAGTTGAAATCAAATGAAAAACATAAGATTCCAACTCATTAAATTTTTCCTTATGGTTATTAATTTCTTCAAACACAAATTATGTGCATTCCTTCAGTTACAAAGTTTCTGCCCTGTAGCAAGCAAGTTCCAGACAGAAACAGCCACCAGTTTTCCTTCTTTTCTGAAATTAGTCTCAGACTTTCTGGGATGGTGAAACATGTTTACCAAGCATTGCCAAAAGAGAAAGCCATGTACTATTCCACGTAACTTCCTTTCAGTTTCATGTGAATTACTGAATATGTGAATTAGTTACCTTGAAGAATAGCAAAGGAAATTCATTAAAAAGCATCCTTAAATTGTATGAAAAAGCAAGGTGCCAGTTACCACCTTGTAGTACAATCACACAAAACAAAAAGGTCATCTATGAGCAGAGAGCATACCTCTTCCTTTAAGCCAAAGAAGGAAAAGACAGCATGAACTTCACTGACAAACAGTAACATTTTAGGCTAACAAGTGCTTTAATACTACAAAGTGCTCCAAAATACAAAAAAAAGAATTTAAAAAAAAGGTTAATCAAAGTAATTAGTGGTAATTCTGTTCCAAGTAAATAACCAGATGCAAACTGAAAATATAGTGAAATAAAACACTAGATTTGGAAGTTCATAATTAGTATCTTTCTGCTGTCCCACATAAGTTTCCCTCTTCCTGTTTTTCTTCTGAGACAGCATTTGCACGTATGATCACAGAGGAGTTTATGGTTTGTCTCCAGCATACCCATGCTATTAAACCAAGAAAAAAAATAGGGGGGAAAAAAAAAACCCACATATGCAAAGGCCAGACTTCCAAGCTGTTCTCACTTGGGCATAGCAATAGTATCCATAGGGGGAGACTCCCTTTCTCCTCCTGCTCTATTTCAAAATGGCCTTTCTTTGATTACCTTCATAAACTTATTTTGCCAAACTGGAAATATCTAGGAACATTTCTGTGGCCACTGGTAGAAAATGGTAGGTAAATGGACCTTCTTCAGTTACTCTGAAACTAGGGTATGGAAAATAATGCAGAAAAGAGGATCCTTTCTGTTTCCAGAAGACGATGTAAAGTATCTGCACTACCAATGAAGTCTAGAATTTAGAGTAGCTCATAGAAATAATCTGCATTAAGCAACCAGCACTGGCGGTATGCAAGCTTCAGTATGACATCAATGCTCTTCTTTTAAAACTCAATCAATCATGAGCTCAAATCACTAAACAGCATTGATACCTACTGACTTGTAGATTAAAAAAAACCTGCTCATAATGAAGCATTCGGTTGCCTTAAGAGACTGCATTTTTAGCTAACCATTTCCTGGCAGTCTTACTGTTGCACACATTAACAGCAGATCTCAGAAATCTTCTATGAGAGCAACCACCACCTCCACTTCAGAAAGGGGGGGGGGAATCATGCAACTAACTGTATCAATATAGTCATAACTCTTTCTAGTGTCTGCCAGGAACTGACTCTCAAAAAGAAATGTTGCAGGAACTTCTATTATGCAGTTTAAGAAGAAAGTTCATCTTCATGCTAAAGCACCACCAACATCCTTTATCTTTTAACATTATTATGATAATCCAGACACAAAGCAAATACTTTTTTTTCACCGCAGTACTACAGTCTGTTCAACAACTCTCTACTCCAATTCAGTCGAGCTGTAACTCCTGTCCTGTGCTTACTGTTTGGATATACTTTTGAGGAATGCCCTGAACAATTCAAATCCTCAAATTTAATTTCACAACCTGAAGAGACAGAGGAGATAATGATCTTAGCTGATATAGGAGATTAAAACATTTACCAAACTCCCCAATTTATGGATCTTCAGTACATAACTTTTTAGGTGAGAGGGAGGCAGCACTATGCAGGTGGTATAGAAGAAAAGGAATCACGAGCAAAGCGTTGGATCTGCATGCCATAACCTTGGAACGTTACCTACTCCAATCCCTACAAGTCTGCATTTATTGACTTTTTGGGTGTGTTCCCTGAAGGAGGAGAGGTAACAGAGACGTGTTCTTACACTCCTTACATAGCTTTAGTTCCAAAAAAATGCTTAAACTAAGCAGATCTTTGAGCCTATTTCTTCCAATTCAAATATATGAGTAGACTGTATTTTTTAATACTTCATAGAGCAAGAACCATAAATCCATTTTGTTTGAAGAACAGTGTTTTGATGAGAGAGCAATCTAGGACAGTTTTACAGTTTTAATAAAATGCCCTAATTGCTATTCCTCAACAACACACTTTCAACAAGAATGGCAATTACCTTATTTTCCTTACCTTTATTTAAGGAAAGGGGGCAGGGAGAAACCTACAACACTGCAATCACATATGATTGAAGCTGGAGATATAACTTCAAAATATGAGGGGGGGGGGGGTAGGTGAAAGGGAGAACAAAAGGCTCACACGTGAAACAACACCCACAACCTCTTCAAGTTACCTGAGTTTCATAAACAAACTTATGTGGTTCTACCTCTGTAGGGGCTTTTAAATCAACACCGCACAGCTTACTTTAAATCAACATGCTATTCTGGCTACTACTGCTGTCCTCAGTGATGAGGAAATCAGATTAATTTCATCTTCTCTTCAAGCCCACGTAATTTGTTTTTCATTCTCATATTTGTCAACACCTGAACCAGATTAAGAGTAGACTTCAGCCCTACTCCCTGGCTATACCATTACTCTGCCAGCAGATTACAGGATTTTTTCATACAATGCTCTCAAACCCAGTCAGCATGGACTCTGAAGCTCTCACAGGAAGGTTGCCCAATTCTTTCCTCCCTTGTACTGCAAAGATGATGCTAGCTATGTTTCACATACAGAGAGAAAGAACTAGGTCCTTCAAACACCACCAGATTTTCTCTGCCTTCTGTTACGAGGACTCACCCTTCTCAGGATCTTATTTCCCAGTAGTCAAGAAGCCAGCTCGTACAGCTGTGTTCACACTGAGAAGACATGCTTTCAGTGTACCAGCACATTTGGTGCCTTGTAAGTTTACTCTGACACCTGTGAGTTTGCCTAAAGTAAAGGACAAACATTTACTGAGCATTCAAATGTATGCAGTACTCCTTCTAGCTTTTGCAAATATGTTAACTGCTTCAAGGTATTTGACACTCAGCAAGCCCAAGGTACTAACCCCTGAGGAAGGCATACATGAAAACTCAAATTGCTACTCGCCTTATAAATAGCCACAAGTTCCTGCTCTTCTACTCTAAGAGCAGGTAGCCTTGTTAAATAAACTATGTAAATCAGATTCAAGATCAAACCCAAATGTTTACTGTCCTTTAGTTGTCTTCGCTGCTACACAATAGAATTATTTACTGCTCTGATGCCTTTTCACAACTGCAATAAGAACAATTCAGATCTAGTATTTCCTCGTACCCAGCTCTAGAGCTGTCTTTACCAGAAACACAATTGTCTCCTCTGTTCATTTCTGAAAGGAAAGAAAAACGGCTTAACTCATGGATTTTGAGCACTGTTACAGTACAGTGCGAAGGGCAAAGAGCTGTGAGAATGTACGTTTAAGTCAAAAGGAAAGTATTTTTAAACAACTTTTCATCAACTAGAAACTTGTCCTAGAATTGTTAAAATCTTGTTCAGATTACTGTTATTAATATGCTTTTCTGATCAGTACTCTTCACTGCAATGCACATGGCATTCTACATGTTGTTAAACATCAAGGTTTTGTATATTTTTGCTGGTAGCTTAACACTTTTTTCTTTCTTTAAAGTCTTCTCCTTTTAATATTAAACTTTCACAGTAATTTTACTGTGAACTATTAAAGTCAAAAAACTTTAACCACCTGCACCTAAGTGAAATTTGGTGGAGGGAGGGAAGAGGAGATAAAAGAAAAGCAATCCAAGTACGTGACACCCGGATAAGGAAAAGGAAAACTGAGAGGAAAAGGAAGGGAAGTCCTATTAATTTTCATATGAAGACAAACCTGCAACAAGGACAGGACAGACTTATTAGAAAGGAGAAATTTCTTCCTCCGAGAGGAAGAAAACCTATAAACGTCATACATTCAACAGAGAGCCAGGATCCTGTTCTATACAGAAGTATCTTTACAGTTAATGATGTTCTGTGCTCATTATGTTCAACAACTAGAGAAATCCCTGAGAGAGATCTTCAGGACAGGTACTTAAAGCCTCACAGGTAATTCTTGATATTTAACAGCTCTTCCAGTAGCTCTCCCATTATGCAAGGATTCAGCCACGCATTTTATCATTGATGTTATTATTAACATAATACATTAAACATGGTATAAACGTAAGACAAAAGCAAAGAAATCCAACCAAACAAAAAATTAGCCATACCCCACAAAGATAATAAGGTAGACCCATTTGATTTTGCACACATTTGCTTTGCAAATAACATTTTCATCCCTACTCTGATAAGGATCAGTTATTATGTTACAATCACAGCTCCAACTTTGAGATTTGAATATTGTAAGTTTTAGTCTTTAAAACAGACTACCCGGCTTACAGAATTCTTCCATCTTCATCAACACCTCAGGTCAAAGCAGGACCCACATTCCTCACTGCAGTTTCACAACTGATTCCTAAGCCATAGCAAAAAATACCCCAGAAACTCAAAGGTCTGAATTCAAGCCTTGGCAGATATGAGAAAGATAAGAATATAAAAAAAAAAATAAAAACCAGAGTGTTTATGTGCAATACAGATGTACAGTATGTATTCAAGGAGTGATGCTGAGCCAAAATATAAACTAATAGACTATATCCAGCTTAACAGGTACAGCGAGGCCACCAATGAATTACAACACATATAGATCAGCAGAGACACTTCAAAAAAGAGAACTACTAAACATCACCCTTAAAAGGGTCTGATGACACAATGGGTACATGCACATACCTATGTACGCTTTCCTCCAGTCATTCTGCGCTATGGCAGCTGAACCTAGCTTTCCACAAGTTCAGATTTTTTCATCAAGATTCCAATAGCACCGAATGCTTTTAAAGAAGTGGGATACTACCAGGGTTGCCGTAATTAAAAAAATCTTTATTATTCCTGTTTATATGTTAAAAAGGTTTCAAAGAAGAAAACCAGGAGTAGACTGAATTCTCAAAGTTAATCTCCCAAAATGCTCTGGAGGGTGGGGGGGGAAGCTTAGGATTTTTTTTTTTCCCTTCAAAAAAACCAAAACCCCCCCACATTACTCCATTTGCCTGAAGAAAGAAACAAGCATTTCATTTGCAAAGTATACATGTCTTAAGGGCTCCAGGATCTATTACTATTTGAGAACCTTCTGTCTCTCCAAGAAAATTTCATACAGGAAGTATTGCAAGGACAGGCAGGCAACTCTGGAAAATCAGCATCTATAATGCAAGAGCCATGAGTGCAGGCACACAGCATGATACAAATATTGTTCTCACAACTTCTTAGAAGGCTTTCATTTCATTTTTACAAGGATACCAATCTGTAAAAAGATACATCATTATGACAGCTCTTCTAAATCTACATGACAGAGAGATTTTGAGATTGAGAAGGACAGAGTTAAGTGCATTCTGTGCTTTTAGCTACTATGCCTAGTGATGTTTCATTCTTTCTTCAAAGAGCAATCTTTTGTATGGCCATCTGCACAGCAAGTGAAGAAAGCGAGAGATGTTTTTCAAATAAGGATGATATCAGAAAAGTGTGGGTATAGCCCTAATAGCCAGATGCATACTTTGAATTCTTTGCAACTCATTATTTTTAGTTGCTCACTCAGCTTGACAATTCTAGCATCATTTATATATTTGAGAGAGACTATTTGCTTACTGCAGGAAAGAACAATTTCATAGGAACCCCAAAGATAATTGAATTGATTTCCACATAGAATCAAGCAAGGATCTAGTGTTAATAAAACTTCCAAAAATCTTCCAAGAAATGCTTTTTACCTCAGCTGTCCATTCAGTCCAAAGGAAAAAAAAAAAAGAAGTATTTATTCAATCAACACAGCAGAACAACCAATAAATCATCTACCAGGATTTATATTATCAATCCAAAACATAATAGTTCTCAGGCCACTTCCATTCTAAGGTCTTCTGTGTACTGGTAATAAAAATGAAGCTCTGCAAACAGACCAGTGGTTTTATTCAGCTTCATACTCTATATAAGAGCAGATTTTTACAGATAGCTGAAGTTTATATAATTCATATTTGATATAAGTCTTACTTTTCAAACTAATATCAAACATCAAACAAAAAAACTGCACATTATGGATATGCAAAGATACAAGTTCATCTCTTAAAAAGCAGAGGTCTTAGGTACAGATAAATGTCTAATTAATTTACAAATTCTGTATACTAAAATTATTTGTTAAGGGTTAACTTTAAAGAAGCGCAATAGAAAATTCAGAAGTATGGTAGAGATATTACCAGTATTTAAAGTGCTCAGACTTTTCAGAACAAAGAAAAATGCCAACCAGAAGAGGAGGCAGCCCTTCAACGTCCTTTATCTTGTTATACAGGTAATCCTACACTGAAATCAATTGCTCCTTTCAATGAAAGATTAAAAGATAACTAACAGATCTCTCTCTCCTGCCTTTGAATGTACACTGCTCCAATTTCAAGCTTTATTACATACAGAATACTCTGCACAGCATTAAAATCCATATATTAGACTTGCCAGCACCCTACTCTGAGGCAAATAACTATCCACCACCCCAAATTTGTCTTTTTCTTATTTTCAGTGACGATTCATTCCTATTTTCTCCTTTCAGCACTGGCACTGCACTGGCTTATTCTGCTCCACTGTGGCATAAGGAGCAACCATTTAGTTACCTATCTATCTCCAGGGCCCTCCCTCCATCTTGCATTCCCAGTTCAACCCCTTATTCTATCCACACTTTCTCCAGCTTTTCGTTTAGCATGTTCTGGAACAAGTTACCCAGCTCCACTAGTTTAAAAGCATTTATTCCTAACAGCTATTATTTACTCAATGTGTGTGAAGTATTTCACATCCTCCTGTCACAGAGTGTAACAACATATCTGGAAAGACCCAGAACATACCACACTGGCATTTAGAGCACTTACCTTTTATCCCTTATCATCAATAACTTCATTGTTTCATTTAAAGTATGCAACTCTCACAAGAACGACAGAAGAAACTTTGTGAAAGGGAAGAAAAATGGCAAGTAGAGAGAAATGGAAGCTAGGAAAGAAATGTCACATATTACTCTCCCAAAAAGATACCTTGTTTTCAAGATAAGCTGGAAAAGTCTTATTATTTAGATAAGGAAACAAGAAAATGAGGGAAGAGGAGAACTAACCTATTAACAGAAGAAATCAATCTCTAGTCAAAATTTTTTGTCCAAGGATACAGAAGTTAATGTTTAAGGTGAGGCACAACAGGGAAATCCACACCTACTAAGTCCCTTAAGAAATCCCAGGGAACCGCTAAATGAGGTTGAAAGAGAACAGCCTGATGATTAAAGACACATACAAAGGATGATGAGATGAGAAATTATGAGAAATGCTGAAAGAACAGACAAAGTTATAAAGGCAGAAAATATAAAGAGTGAGATTAGACAGAGTAACACACAGCTGAGACCAGATCATGGGAATAATCCTTGCCTGAGGAAGACAGCCGAACCAGTGCTACAGGTTCATTAATCAGACAACCACCTCCAACAGCTTCCACACCTCAGCGTTAAGAAGGCTACTCACTGCACCTCTCCATGTTTCAGTGGTAGTGAAGTCCCCTTTCTGTCTCAGACATGTTTATAAAGGTGGACTGCGGCACTTTCCAAAAGTCCGACAATATCTCTTTTCTATTTTCAGAAGAGTTTCTTCAGAATAGCTTATTACAATATATTAGATCATAGTTTGGGTTCCACTTTTCTGATCCCTACTCCCTCCCCTGCCTCAGGTAGCTCACTCAAAAAAAAAAAAGGATATTTCTCTTACGGCCAGCAAAATTATGTATTTACCCCCCTTTCAGAAGAACAAGGCTCCCTTTCAAAGCCATAATAGACATAAATTGTCACCACTACCTCATATAACCCTTTTAGAAGAGGGGGGAGGATGTTGAAATGATACGACAAAAATCAATACAAGCACTCGCATAAAAGCTGGGCACATCTTGAAGTTCAGACAAGCCTATGTTGTAAGAACACGAAATAAATCCACATAGTGGAGGGAACATATAGAAAACTAACCCTGGATTTACCATTTTGTCATGAGCAGGAAGTGAGCAAATGCCCTCGTGTAACTCTGGCTATGAAACCAGGTCCCCACGAAACACCCAGACGCTACACCTTCACATGGGTGGCTTTTATTGCTCCACCTGTGGAATTTCGTTTCCTTCTGGTGCAGAGACAGGGTACATGCACAAACTATGTTAGACTACAAAGCAAGACACAACAGATGCACAAAGAAAGAGGAAGAAAATGTAATAGTCCATATACATCATTGCCTATTTTACTCTAGAAATGCAAGTAACTGGTTTGTTATAAACTGGAAAGGGGAAGAAGTTTGTCTTACCAACTGGGCAAGATTCTCCAAGGCATAAATCCACAAATTCAAATACCAAGGGACTTCAAATGCACACCAAGTAGATTCCAAGTCTTTTACTGAATTGCTTAAAAGATAAAGTCTGATACACTAGAAATCCATAAAAATGGAAATAGAAAGATGCATTATTATCACGGTTTTACCACTGAAGTATAACATGACCTTAAACAACTCACTTAAGGTCATTTACTTCAGGAGCAAATGAAGGTTCACCACACCCAGCTCATGGATGCATGGGAGAGCTCAGCATCTGGTAAGCACTTGTGGGACCTCAAGCACCAGGTTGGTGCTACATGTGTTGCACAGCTGCATTCCTCAGCCTGATCAGTTCTCTGGGAGGGGGCTGTAAGGAAGCCTCACTTAGCATTCGAAGTGGTACCTGCACGACTGGCAAAGATGACCCATTCCTGCACTTTTCCCAGTAACTAAATGGAATACGAAGAACAAATCCCAAACCGTATACAGTTCCATTTTGAATAACAAAACTACATTCACACACAAAAAAACAGTCAATATTTAAAGTTACTCCAAGGTTTCAGATAAATAATTTGAAGACATCAGCTATTACTGTTTGAAACAAGCACCTAATCACAAGCTATTTCAGCATCTTGACTACACACTGCTTCACGAGCCTCCATAGGCGACAAACGTGAAATAAACAAGTGTCCTATACCACTGGAGAATTCCCAGTTGGATTTACCCAAACATCCACAAAACCAACTCAGCTCCCTAACAAGCTCGTGGTGGGGAAGAGGAAGCAGAGTTGCAACCATGTTCTTATCACCCCCCTAATAGCGATGCAGAAGCACTGTTATTGCACTCCAAGGACAGCAGGATCAAGCCTTACCTCAGCCCTGACCTGCACACTCTCATGCATAAGCAGTCATTTCTATAAGAAAAAAGAATTAGAAGATTTATACACAAGTAACCAGAAGTCGGATTGGACCCACAGACATCTGGAACCATGACAAAGGAGTTTACAAGGCCCATCATAAGCGCTTATTCTCCCAGTCCAAAACATTACTGTCTCTTTCACAAGAATAACCACCACAAAAAAAAAAAAAGCTCTTTTATTTTACATGACATGACTAAGTCCAATATGTGTGTGTACACATATTATATATAAAATATATACACACATACATACACTTTTTTCTTTTATGGAAAAAAATAAGTAGAATCAAGACATTTCTTAGCTGACAGAGGTTATCTCTGAAGTTTTCTTTTTAGGAGGTTAAGATGCATGATTTTTAAAGAAAAAAATGTAAAAGCTACCAGAGTCTAAAATATTTTAACTGCATACTTCTTGTCCCCTAAATTGAAACGTTGTCTAGCAACTGAACAGAACCTGAAACTAGTCTTCTTTTATGTAATTCTTCTGAGGATCTGAAGGTGCCCTATACATAGCTCTCATCGACTAGATTCCTTAATCAAGGTATAAGCATTTTCGTTTCTTACTCCTTTAAGGGCTGGCATATTAATCTTCTGCCAGATAACGGCTTTGAGTTAAAATAAATCAGACACACAGATTTTACTTCTATTTTAAGATGTTAAATGTCATATTTGAGATCCCATCAAGGCATTAAAAAATAAGTTACAGGTCCCAACTTCATTCTGAGAAACCTCACAGATCAATGAACTCTCTTACCTTCACAAAGCTTTCTCAAGTGACACCCCCATGCAACTGATCCTCTGGGCTGGGGACAAGAACCATCCACAGCTCAGTATTACCTTGGTAAATCAGGGCATGCAGGGACAGTGGTGTGCTAAGATGCGTGAACAGGACCTAACCCAACAGACATAGCTAGCATCACATAATGTGGTACAGTCACAAAATTGTATTGCCTTATTCCCTACTCACATAAAAGCTATTTCTGTTGATGCTTTCTCATACTGCTTACTGAAGTAACACCATTACTATTTTGTGAAACACTACAATGCTCCGATTCATGCCCTCAGGGCTTCCAACTCCTTCCACCGACCAGACAGGAAATGTGGACACCTCAGGTCAGGGGACAACGAGGTGCCTGAAGCAGACAGCGTCCACTCGCAAGAGTCAACGCAAGGCCTGACATAAAAGACTCTTGTTTTAAACACAAGACTGAAGCACAAATGCAATTTGTGTCTAACTGCAGGTTAATTAACAGCTTTGTAAGATATAACCGGTCACCATAAGAAAAATCCTTAATCTTAGATGTGGCTATTTCAAGAATAGATTCTATCTTGTAACTACAGTCTTAGCATCTGAGAAACATATGTCACCTAGTCCCATAGTTACATATTAAAGGAATGTCTGAAACCTGCCTAAATACATAGGAAATAGAAAAGTAAAGCAGCTCCATGGGACAAAGCATGACTAACTGCTCTGTTCCAAGTCCCAGTGAAGTCAACTACAGCCTTTTCTTTAATTTCCATAGGAGTTAAATTAAGTCAGTCTTCAAAAACCACACTTCAATCATGAATTTCTGTATGCAAATTTCAGGCCCTGGTAAAGGCCCCGAAAGTGATCTAAATACCCTACCTTAAAGCAACCTCAGTCTGCTAACACAACACAGTCAAACCAGTTCGTCATGCAGAAAAATCATTAAAAGCATGTAAATATTCAGTCTTCGTTGCATTCTTCAAATACACATCTTACTACATTACTAGTGATGTGGGAAGTATCCAGCACTTCATACGCTGGTGAATCATTCTTTGCTCCTCTGACAGTTACTTCTGAAAAGCTGCAAATGCATACAGGCCACAGTAAAACTGATCTTTTCAAAATTTAAATGAAAAACTGACACCTGTCTTCAATTCTCTTAAGCTGGAGTTTTATTAAAACCAGTCAAGAATAATCTTTCCCCAAACAATGTACTGAAAGTGCATTTATACTCAAACTGCACTTCTGTATCTATAAAGATAAAAATAGTTTGGGCACAATTTTAAATTTGTCAGATCTAGTAACTAAGATCTCCATTCCTTCTGCCTAGAAACAGAGTCATCCTTCCACCATTTCTAACACAGTATGGCTTGCTAATGCAACATGCTAACAACAGGAAAGCAAAGCACTAAGGTCAGAAACCACAGGGAAACAGGACAGAAGTCACATCAACATTTCTGAAAGATGCTCATGGAATACTGAAAGGTCCCAATTTAAGATGGCTCAGAAAAAAACATAAGTTAGGAACACTTCAGATCTAGAAAAGGAGAAATCCATTCCACCTGTGAATGCCTCCCTGACCTCACTCAGACATCTGCTTACAAAACAACGGGAAAAAACCAAAGCCTCCTAAGTTATATATTCTGTCTTAACTAGTGAACATCTGAATTTATAAGCAGCAATTTCCTTTCCACATCTTCCAAAACAAACTAACAAAAAGCTAACGTTCACATACTTTTTCTTCTAAAGAGTACGACAGGTATGGTAGATCTGCAAAAAAGGGACCTCCAGAGGTCCTGTACAACCTCAGTTGTTCTGTGATCTTCTGTGTTTTTATTTTTATTTTTAAGTCAGATTGCTTTCTTCATGCAATCACTTTTGTGTAGATACAGATTTTTAAATGACAAAATTAAGTTGTGCATTCTGAGTTTCAACACCTACCTCTAAACCTATCTTTAAGAGACTAAGGGCAGCTGAACGCAAGTTCTTTTGTTGACCTTTCCCAGTGGACAGATGTATAGTGACACCAGACACTTTTTGTCTCTCTACATCTTGTAACTTGCATTTAGTGAAGGAAAGTACCAAAGGCCACAGGTACAGAGCCCAGCTGCAGTAGCTGCATATCAGCAAGGCACTGACGGTCATCAGGAAGCCAGTAAGAAGTCCCTTTGCATCTCCTCTGAGCATCCATCCTTTCTCCAGTGCACCCTGCCTGAAAGGCTAATGACCCAACACAGTCTCCTACACAATAGTGAAGTGTATGCTACTGGAGAGCAGAGCTGTTTATTAACCTACAGTGAACAAATTCCCATGCCACAGAACTAACTGAAGTGTTTACATTAAAGTCACAAAGGTGCTAACAGACTAGTCACTAACCTCTGGGCATATCAGAACACTTGGACACTTTATTACAGCGTCAGGAACCTGCCACAAAAGCTCAAGAAAATAAATGAACTAACAGGAACTCACTCTAACAGAGTAATACCAATCTGTCAATAATTGATCATATTCTTTCTTTCTATATATGACTAACAGTGATGACCTGAACACTGTGTCTCTTTAAATAAAGAGAGAAAGCTGATATGCTCAGATAATGGCCCACAAAGGCAAACAATTCAAGAGGAAGCCTGTGAACATCCTAGAACTTCTGTTAATTACCAAGAGGGAGTTTCCAAGTGTGGATTGCATATGGCCAAGTGTTTGCTCTTCCCCTCCTCCAAAATACACCAGCAAGCCAAAGGGTAGAAATGGAATTGAAACACTTTCCAATTTTGCACTTCAACAACCCTGAAAAAAAAAAAAATGTAAGCAAACTGAGGGAATTACAGTTTTGGTTCTGTGAGCAAGTAATTGCAAGAAACCAGAGAGTGTTTTCTAACACAACCTGCATGCATAGCACAGAATTGCCTGTGAAAAGGAGACCCAAAACCAAAATGCATAAATAACAAACTTGTTGGCCAGCACAGTTACCAAGAAGAAATAAGTATTTGTAAGATCTCTTTTGCAGATGAATTGCAGGCAAGCACCAAATTCTATAAAAGTTATATTTCTGATTTTACCTTATGGTGGTGCTTCAAGCAAAATGAATTGTTTCCACAGCAGCACAATTTTATTCATTATTTAACCAGGTTTATTTTGGTTCAGTTTAACTGGAGTCGGTTAACTTCTTGTACTGAAATCTAATTCAAAATAAGTTTATTATTTATTACTGACACATGTTTATCTGAACTGGTTCATGCAGAGACAAGACTAACTGAACCTATCCTATCCTATTTGAGGTTTCCCCCTATTATTAACACATCTGGCTGTAATTATACCACATGCGTTTTATGCTACTTGGAAACTTCACAGATATAAAAATCACATGCAATCTCTAAGAAAAGATAATGAAGGGAAAGTATCTCAAGTTTACCACACCAGGCAGTCAAGGCTTGGGGAAGACTCTTGGAGCTGGCACTGCTTTCATGTCTACAGCAAGACTAGAACCACGTTTAAAGGGCAATAAAGTTTCACTTTCAGTGCTGGACTTTAATCAGCTCATGACAGTAAAAGTTTTAATAACTTGTGTTCATAACCATTGGTAAGAATTCTTCACTGCTGAGCAATCTTAAACACTCATAACGCTTCTGTTTTATTAAAGAAATCAAAATGTTGCAGATCAGAAATGTCTAGATTTTTTTTCCCTTGGGGCTGCTATCATTGCATTACCACTAACTGTAACCTACACATAAAAGTCAGAAGCTCACAACATTAAACACACACATATATAAACCCAGGTCTTGCAAGCATCAGAAATACAATATAAGTGCTATCTTGTCTTAAAGAACACAACCCGCTCCTCCAGGAACATTATGGTCCAAACTGCTCCCAGACCTGCAGCACTCCAGCACAGCCAGGAATCCTTTCCCAACACTACCTGCCAAAGAAAAATTATGAAAGGGAAAGTGGGAACATATAATATTATTGAACTAACCTACAGTCATGCAATCCCATTTGCAAAGGGATTAGTATCTTTTATACTTATGACAAAGAAGCCCCACAGCATCATCTGTGTCAACGACCTCAGGTGAAAAGGAAGTCTGCCTAAGCTTAAGATGGAAAAAAAACGCACCTTAATGTTCAACTATGCGCTCTAGAGTGTCACAGTGAACAACACATGCCAAAAGTCAACTGGGCCTCCAGCAAATGCATACTGGAGAAAGAAAATGAACTAACATAAAAAGATTTTTTTGGGATGGAGGGAGGGTACTGGCAGTTTTGAAAGAGTTTGAATACAATGATTTTGTAAAATGGTCTGGTCTCTCTTCTCCCCTCAATTACCCAGTAAGTACATTTCATTAGTTTATTTCTGCTATATATAGCCTCAGAAATGCATTTGCTTCCTGAAAAAACATCACTCAGTTGTGTGATAGCAGCTTACTCAGATGAGGGGAGGGAAGGGGGAAAAAAAGAAAAACAAACAAACAAAAAAACAGTAAGAGGCAACCCACCCCCATAAAACCAGAGTTCCCCCCCTTCACATCACAGTCTAAATGCTCAAGGCCTTTTTGGGCAGAAAAAAACAAGAGCCCCTTCTCTTGTCAACACATTTCTTGTTTTGTATTATTGTTACTGTTTTGCTCTCCTTTTCTCCAAGTTTAAGAAATCTGTCTGGGATACAGGGAAAAAAAAAAAAAAGGTATAGCTGTACCCTATGAAAGATTTGTATAACCAAGGAACACTACACAAGAAGCAACCAGAAACAATCCGGTGATGTTTATTAGCACTGATGAGATACTAGATTTGCCCTAGTTAGTGTGTCCTGACTCAGAACAAGAAATAGTCAAACCAAAAGCTGAAATTTAAACACACTTCTATACAGTTAACATAGCACTGCCTGCTGCAGTCATATGCAAAAGCGTATTAATGAATTCACTGGCATATCTGGCTACAATACAAATTAACGCCAAGGCTTTTTAGTTCATCCATTTTTCAAATCCCTAACACCACTAGAGACTGCCAATCAAGGACCAAGCAAATTAAGCGTTCTCTTGAAGGGCTTGATTTGCCTCTGTACACACATTTGCTATAGCATTCCTGTTTGGTTAAAAACAGGAGGAATCAATTTGTCTTACCATCACGTTATGCAAACATAGGCTTCCAAAACTGTGATTAAAACACTTTCGTACAACCTTGGCAATGTTAACTTACCAGCTGTACACTGGAAAGGAACATTAAGTTACAAAGGAAGAAAAGAGAAAGAAAGAACAAATGCACTATTATTTAGACAGTGTACTTCCCCCCAAAACAGACCAACAGCTACTATTTTCCAAAGTCAGCATTTGTTTTATTATGAATAAAATTCTGAAAAGTCATCTTATCCCATATAGTCTTAAAAACGGCACCTTTTTTTAAAAAAAGTATTTTTAAGTTCTCTAAAACATACGCTTTATTCCACTAACAACAGTACAAACAGAAGAAGTATCTATTGATGAATTAATCTTGTTGAAGAAGTAAAATTGCAGTATAAGCAGCCTGGAGTAATGAAAAAATATTCAACTAGGAGGGGCGGAAAACCCTTCATACTGAGGATTTTATAAATACCTTACTTTTATATTATCCTCACTGTCTAAAAATCACACATGCACACAGAAGTGAGGTGATCTCGATATACACCTGGAAGAAAAAACATAAAATATTTCTCTTTGGGCCTTCTAGAGTACACATGGTTGTGTTATTGTCACAGTGCCCTTACTCTAGCTGTTCAGATCCAGACTATGTCTAGAGGGACACTCAGAAACGTAAAGATAAATGAAACGGAGATGCAAAATCAACATGCGCGAGCTACAGCAACCTCAGTCCCCATAGCAAACATCCTTACTCAGGGGTAAAACACCCTTACTTTCCATAGCACAATTCTTCACAGACCTTCTTCCACCTGGAAATTCCTTCACCTGGGGAAGCTATCACAAAACTGTGATTGGGCTAACTCCCAAAATGGTGCTTTCACTCCACTCTAAAAATTTCATGG
The DNA here is from genome assembly GCF_047370975.1 of Nipponia nippon. Lineage (NCBI taxonomy): Eukaryota > Metazoa > Chordata > Aves > Pelecaniformes > Threskiornithidae > Nipponia > Nipponia nippon. Next base: position 38,689,720 of record NW_028262291.1, read on the forward strand.
TATTTTTTATTTTCATTGATTTATCTTAGTGCACCTTTAAACGTGCCATCCAACTTTTACAGCATATTCTTAAAGAAAATCAAGAGTATGCACAAGGGAAATTAGTGTGGCATGACTACACTGTAACTGCATTCCCCCAAGCAGAAAGGCCCGAGACCATTTCACTGAAAGAGGCCTTTTTCAAGTAACTTATCAAGTAGGCTACCATCAACCCCACGGGAGGTCATTCCTCCTAGGGGCAAGAAAACATAAAATTATATTTCATAGAGGGTGGGGGAAAAAAAAAAAATCCCAGCTCACCAGCACGAATATTCACACTCAAACTACCCCAAGTATTTGTGTTTGTTACTTCAAAAACCACCATATTTGGAGTTTGTAAGGTCTCATTAAAATAGCTAACTACACTTACAGAAAAATTAAAGAGTCATAGGGTGCTTGGAAACTACAGATGTGGAAAAGAAACCTATGACTTGCTAACTCAATGCATCACCAGCAAGGTATAACTTCCCTGCCTTCTTCTTATTCCTCTCTTATAAAAGAGATGGCAGGTCAGAGACCTCCTCTACAGTTAGATGCTGCAGCTTTGATTAGATGTCGTAATCAAAAGAGAATCAAGATATCATATTGCCACCTTCCACTATTTCAGGACGGAAAAGGATAAAGTCCTGCCCGCCTCAGTAACATTAAGCATAAAGAGGCCAGATGACCCCCATCACATGAGCAAGAACTCTTAAAACTCTTAAGAAAGGTGTCATTGGTTTGTGGAGCCTGTTCAAGCAATGAAAAGCAGTAACACTAGTTCTGACTCAAAAGGAAATCAGCCAAGCTGAAGACAACCCAAGAGACAGCTTATGTTTAGAAAAAGACAGAGGGATTTGCAAAGCGATGTCATTCCTAAAACGTAAACTCCTCTGTTTGACAGAAGGCAAAATAAGACGAAAAAGGACTAATACAGTTCTCTAAATAATGGTAAATATTTCCTTGAACTTCAAACTTCAGCAGCATCACTGCAACACTAGAGGATAAAGACGACAGACGTTGTGAGTTTTACTTTTCCATTAGCAAAGCTAGTTCAAACAGAAGGCAGGGAAGGCAGTGGCGGCCGTTCCACTGGACTGTCAAGGTTACCCCTCACAGCTTGGGCTGGGAGGAGACCACTAGATCCGCTTAACGTTTGCCGGCCGGTTTTGTGCTCTCCTCACCACCCGGAGAATCTCCCCAGGAGGAACAACGGGGGTAGGACCGCTGCCGGGCTGCAGACCGCCGCTCTGGCCGGGGTCAGCGCAAAGCCTGCTGCTGAGGGGGGGGGTGACTGCAGGGCCGGACCCACCCCGACGCCCCGCTCCGACAGCCTCCGACGGCGAGGGCAGGAGGGCTGCGCTGCCAGGTGCGCCTCCCGCCTTGCCTCAGCCGCCCGGCGGACGGCGCTCCGCGGCCGCGCAGCTCCGCGGGCTTCGGCAGCGGCCGCCCCCCGCCCCGCCGCGCGGGAACAGCCGCCTCCCCTCGAGGGCGCAGACCCGGCTGCCCCGGCCCGGCCCCCCCGGGGCGCCCACGGCGCTCCCGGCACCGGGGTCGAGGCGGGGGACGCCACGCTGGAGTTAATCGTTAACTCGCTGTCCCACTTCCTCAGAGAGCTCCTCCCGCGGGCGCCGTGGCAGCCACCAGCCCCAGCGGGGCGGGCGCGGCGCCACCACCGAGGGAGCCCCCACCGCACCCCGCGGCGGCCGCGACCCGCAGCACGGGGGCTGCCGCCCCCCACCTACCTTCCCGCCGGCTCAGCTGGGCTCGGCTCCCCTCCTCGCCGCAGCGGCGCGGGCGATGCGCGGAGCGGAGCGGAGTGCCCTGCCTTGCCGCGCTGTGCCGCGCCCCGCGGCGGCGGCCGCCGCGCTGCCAGCGCCGAGGCGTGAGGGCGGCCCCACGTGCGCCGGCTGCGCCAATCGGGGCCGCCCGCGGGCCGCCCCCCGCTCCCGCCGCCACCGTCCCGGGCCGCCCGCGAGCCGGCGGCGGGGCGGGCGGAGGGGGGCGGCGGCCGGGTTGCACCGGGCAGCGGGGGCAGGAAGCGGGTTTGGGAGGCGGGAGGAAATAAGCGCGTTGGGACGGGAGTTTGGGATCGCTGGAGGGGAGGGAACAAAGAAACCCCCAACGCTGCTGATGGCGGGCTCGGCGCCGCTTCCGCGCCCGCGGGGCCGCCGCGTAGCCGGGCTGGCGGCGGCGACAGCGCCGCACCGCGAGTGCGCGCCGTGGGAGCGGACCGAGGGCGCGCAGCGCGGCGGCGGCCGGGGGGGGCCCCGCGGGGGCCGGATTCCCTGCGGCCGGAGCCTCGCGGTGCCGGAGCGGGCGCTGGGCGGGCGGAGGCGCCCGGCGCCGGGGTTAAGAGAGTTCAGGCGGACAGACCTCCGAAATGCGTCGGTAAGGCAGCCCTTCAGCTCTCTTCCGAGTTTTGCAGCGCTAAATGCGCCCAGGAAAACAGAAAGACGTTCACACCTTGTCCCGGAACGCCCGCGGTGTAGGAGTCGGGTCTGGCTTTTCCAAAGGGCCCGAAGGTAAAGCAGCGCGAAAGAAGGGCTGGGGAGCCCGGGGTCCGTCAGGTGTGGGAACGGCTGCGTAAGCCCGTAGGGAGCTTCCCGAAAGGCCTTACGTTCTGCTAAAGCGTCAGGCTTCAGATAAGTAATGACAGGGGGCTGTTAATCCCCACTCTGAGGGCAAGGCTGAAACATATTCTGCCACGGTACTTTCTACTTTGGGTATTAGCGAGATGTCCAGGTCCTGCGCCTCATGGCTAGAAGCGCTGTGTGTTCACTCTGGCCATACTGGGAATGTAATGCTTGAAAACAATAAGCTGCTTAGTAAGAAAATAAACATTCCTAACATAGCAAAATATTTCTGTACTTTATTTTACAATGTTTAATTTATAACTGCATTTTTGTACGATTGTCAACATGAACCGTAGTTCGTACAATTTCCGTTAGTTAATGAGAATGTAAGTTGATTGTTTGCTCGGTGCGTGTGTATTTTGATGCCATCATTTGATCTAATGGTTGTTGATGTTACACAGTGGCAGTTGTTCACTACCACCTCAGTTTTTCAGTCCATTACACTCCGTTGTATTGCTGCGTCTTTAGATCTCTCTTAAAAATGCTCTGAAATCCATTCAATGACTCATATTAATTTCAATAAATTTTGCATGGGTGTCGTGGAAAAAGGCCAGTCTACTTTTTTTGTAGGCAAGGGCCTCCCACAAATGCCTTACTGCCTTCACATCTTGTATATAAAGAAGTTCAGCCCCCAGTGGCCTTCAGTTTTCCCTGTATATTAAAAATAAATTTCCAAAAGATAGATCCCTTTTTTGTGTGAGCCTGATTGCCCATAGAGCTCAATGTCTCTAGCATCCATGGACTTCTGGCCAGATGCACAGCCATGAAAAGAAAACAGGGAAGACAGTCCACGGTTCTGAAAGACAAAGTTGGAAACAAGGTTACTTTTTCATGTATTAGTAGGGGCAATCAGAATCTGAGCATTGAGACCTTCAAAGAGTTCATCAGTACCTTTTTTTAGAAAGGTAAACTTGAGAAAGTACAGATATGTGATCCATTTTTATCTACTATCTAAATACCATGCCTTTTAAAATGTCATTTTCTAACTTCTCTGCAACCATACAGACTAGGAACACTGAAGCTGAGGTGGTCATTTAATTGCCTGATCCCAGAAACCAAGACGAAAAATGCTGAATATGCATTCAGGAACACTAAAAATGACACTTTTCAGCCCTTCAACCTTTTATCCCTTTTTTCTTCTTTTAGTTCTAATGTATTTTGGTGAGATTTTCTTGTTTGTTTTTTTCTTTTTTTTTCCCCCCTGTAGGTTCTCTGCAGGCAATGTATTTCAGATAAGAGAAGAACTTGAAGTCCAGCTTTTATTTTTGCAGCTACTCAGACCTTTCAAATGTGTTGCATTTTTGCTTCCATCATCTTTTGAACTGATAGTATTTAATTTTGGTAAGTTGATGGTTGCTACTAAAACTGCTAAATTATGTTGATGGACTTTGGTTTGTATTTAAGCATATAGCCTGTCATTTACAATGACTTGTACTGTTCTTGTAAAATGTCATCTTCGCTGTCCTTGGGCATGTCAGGCTGAGCGGCATGCTTGTGCTCAGTCATTGTTCCCCTCCTACGACTGGATAAATTTATGAGTTAGGCAGATTTAGCACACCAAAACTGTCCAGCAGACTTCAGCCTTCATGCCAAACAGGTCTAGGCAAGCAAGTGGGTTTACACACCTAAGTAGCCCTAAACAACACAAAAAAGATCTGTCAGTCAACCATGTAAAATTATTTTCCTAAGGGTTCTGACAAGTAATATCTGGTGGATTTAAATGAATAAATTTGCGAGATTAACGCCCACAGCAGTAAGCCAGACTCCTTCACAGAGCTTACCATCTTCATAGTAGAGCAGGACATGTGTTTGTGTTTTTCCTACCCCAATTCATAGTCTGTTATCTCAGCACAAACTGACCTCACCTCTAACCTAAATATTCCTTGCAGCAGTCTCTGGCCAGGAGGCAGAGCTTAAACCTGGGAAGTGATGCTGTCTTAAACCATTTTAACTAATTCTACCAAAGCACATCTCTGAGAGCCATAGTGTTTGCAGGGTTGAGATCCAAGAAACAAACTCTGAGCTTGCCTGTGGGATCAGGAGGGGGGTCTAGATTCGGAAGGGTTCACTTTCCATCAGTTCCACCAGAATAGAGGTGAAATAGAGATATATTGGTGGTTATCTGGTCTGGGTCTAAGACTCGTCTTGAGCCGCATGTCTGTAGTCCATCACAGCACTAACTATGCAGGACACCTGAAGTATTAAATGGGAAATAATGTTCAAACATAATATTTAAAGATATGTAGCATAAAGTGAATGCATGAGGCTGCTAATGACAAGTGCTGTTGTTCATGCTTAGTGCATCGCTAAAGTCATTAAGGAATTTAAATGCTTGACAGATGCAAGACAGAGATAATGACCAGTAAGAAAGTGCATGATACAATGTATTGATGAACTATATGGAGAGAGCAGCTGTGTCCTGGACTTTTGGATTTCTCAGGCTGCAGTGCTATGGGAGCCAGAATTGTGTTCTGCTGTCACCTGCATATGGCGCTTCTCTTGCTAATTTTCCTAGCCCTCAGATCAGAAAATCCCACGTGGCAAATCCAAGTCTATGATTAACAGTAATAGGGTGAGTCAGGTGACTTGCTGGATGGCAGGGGCAGGCTCTAGAGCAGCCAGTGTTCCTGTCACCTAGTGAGAAGGCAGCCAGCCTCAAAGAGTCAAGAGGTGGGGTCTGAGGAGAGCTGACAGCAGAAGGGGTAGAACCTTGTGCAACGTACGTAAAAGTAGAAACTAGTCATCTGTGATGAACAGCATGTCTACTGCAAAACTACAGCATACCCCCAATGTGCCCTCTGAAGGACCATAACTCTGTTTTTCTTTTTGCTTCAGAATGAAATAAGCAGTATTGCTTTTTCTAATGATGAAAAAATGCATCCATATGTAAGAAAGTAATTTGCATCTGTATTTTTGGAAAGCTACAAATAAATTTTTAACATAAAAGTATACTTCCTGTATATATACCCTTGCTGAGTCATATTTTCTTCTGGAAGTACTCAGTATTAGCAGGTGTTGCTTTACAAAAAGAAATTTGGTACAATCTGGTCCACAGAAGTAATATGATTTACTAATGTTTGCAAGAAAAGCAGTATGCAGCTACGCACTGCAAAACTGGTAAGTCTATATTAATAGATACAGACGTCTTGGTGATAGTAAGGTCATTTAACAAATTGCTTGTGCCCCTTTGTTACCCATGGAGGGAGCATTCAGGAATTCTGCACTTCTTCCAGCAGCAGAAAGTATTGGCAGGTAGCAAAGGAGGCATTCCTTCTTTCTGCTCTTTTGGGCTGTTCCTTTCCTGCATAATAAAGAGCCCCCCAAATACCTTCTTGAAAGTACTCCTTCTGTGAGGCTGAAAGAACAACCAAAAGGATAGAGGCTGGGAAGCAAGTCAGACTGAACAAACAACACTTTATAGAGAACAGCCTGGATACGAGATATTCCACAGCAGGACCTATAGGACATGTAAAGCAAAGCAAGTATTTCATCGAGGGACTCTCATCTGACAGAACCATAAAACATAAGCAGGAAGTTTCAATACTTCAAAATATCAATAAAAAGTCAAGTATGTGGAGGATGCTATTCTACAAGATTGTTTTATCTTTAAGAAAGACAAAATGAAGCACCACAAGAAGTCTAATAATACGTCATCGCAGTTTTTCTGTTTGATCTGTTTCTTCACTGATATCTTCTGATATTTATTCATTCCTTGTTTACATTAAAAGTAATATCCCTAACTGCAAACTCAGGTCTCCTCTAGGCCTCATCTCCAATTAAAAATTAAAATGTTTAATTAAGTATGAGCACTGTCCAAGAGAAATAGCCCTTAATTCAAATATAATTAAGATATCATCAAGATATATAAATATGTGTCTATATGTGTGGAAAATCCAGATCCCAAATTACTGGGATACCTTAGAACTGTCCAGCTTCCTAAAATGAGGGTACTGGAGCTTGTTGTCACAGAACGTGCATGGACCAGTTTAAAAATAGCCATGTAAGAATGAGATGAAGAATTGTCTTCCATGACCAGTGATATCTCAGAAAGCTTTCAGACACACAGCAAGGCAGTGGGGAGAGCAAGAGTGCCTCAGTGGTCTTGGAAATGTTTGTGACATTTTCCTAAATTTTCTGAAAAGATGCACTTTTCTGAAAAGACATGCAATGGGTTAGGCAGCAGCGGGAGCTTTAAAGGGGTTTGATTAGCGTGTGCTTATAGGACTTGGAAGACCCTAGCATTTTATTAGGTCTGGTTGGCTTAGTCACTAATTACAGGTTTCTCTTGAACAGCAGATAAAATCTATGCATAATGTTTATGATTACCAGGGGAATGACGTCACATGCTGCCTGGCCTAACAAAGTATATGACTTGACCACAGAAATTCTAGCGTGATTCGTAATATGGTATGGGGAACGCAACGTAAAATTATATATCATTTGCACGGCATGCCTTTCTGTTTATCATCCCTAAATGGTTAGTATCATAGCCATGTGGAGACTGGTATTAATGATCATGGGGCTGAATATGAAATTTAGAAAGGTTAGAAATACGCTTTCATAATATTTAATTTAAAAACTTTTACAACTGAGGATTTTTTTGCTTTGGAGTCAAGAGTACTTAGAAAGTTTACAGCAATTATTTGAAAAACGCCCTTCATGATAAAGTGGAGAAAAAGCAGACAGCACTAGATAATTTACTGTGATGCCTGTACAAAGCACTTGTGTAATGTTTTATCGGCTCTGCAGTATTCTTTCCTAAATTACGTCCAAGATTAGCTAATGCAAATATGTTTCTTCCTTAGAAACAAGTTTCTTTTTCAATTCAACTTGCAGCTGTGAATAAAAAAAAAAAAAAAAAAAAAGAAAAATCTGATTGTTTTGAGAAAGTTTTGTTCTTCCAGAAAACCATTAGGTTTATTTTTTCTTAATACAGTGATTATATACCCTAATTTTGTTTAAGATGTAAACCATTATATGGTTTTATATTTGAAATATAAAATGTACATTAAATGTATTTGCCTCAAATTAAATATTGTATTTGAAACAGCTTGATAATAATGAGGAGGTGGTTTAAAGACCATATAGATAGATAACTGAAGATATGCTATGTGCTGGAGGAAACATTGAAAATAGATTTTTGAAAACTGTAGTATTTTGATCAACATTATGATGTTGGCTTCACAATTGTTTATGAAGATGCAAAGTTTTCAGAAGCTCCTCAGTCTGACTTATATTTTTGCATATGCAAATGACAAAATTAAGATCAAACTATCTTGCCTTTCAGTTGACTCTGAAAGATAGCTGAATGCTGTCACTTGTGTGTGCAATTGTCTGGATCCATAACTAATTACAGACGCGCGCACACGCATACACATGTGCATACCCTAAATTCCAATTTTCTGAAAAAAATCGTTAGCCAGAGTCTTACACTCAGTTTGAAGAAAAGTGTAATCCCATGAGAGACTCAACGCTACAAACAGAAATCCTTACAGGAAATTGGCAATGCAATGGAATCCATATTTTATAACTCATTGTAACTGAAAAGAAAGCATCACATACTTCATGTCTGATTATGACTCAGAAATAGGACAGGACCTTGTGCTTCCTAAAGTTGCAAGAATAACAGTCTTGCTGATATAAGTGGAGCTCTGGATGAAAGCTGTGGGTAACATATGTTCCAGAGTAGTGATAGGCACTTTTGAAGATGAAAAGAGTGCTTTTAGTGGAAATCCACAGGTAATGACAGTTTAGATTCAACATTCTAAACTAATAAACAGAACTATACAGATTTTGGCAGTTAACATGCATAATACTCTATGAAGGGTATTCTAACTTTTCAGGTGAAGAAGTGAGGCCCAGAGATAACAAAAGCTGCATCTTCAAAAGTGATCTCAAACTTCTTGGTGCCTCAGACTTGAAGAACCATTTAAAATGCCCAAAATAATATACATGAGAAATGTAACATTAGAAGTAATTTTTAAAAATGTGACCATGATTGCACAGCAGCTGGTAGGTTTAGAACAGAAGAGGATTTGGTCTGTAACTTTGGGCTTTTTTTAAGAGGGGCTGCTTTTCTTAACAGGTCTTACTGATGTAACTATAATCATTTTGCCACAACTACAGTATTGTATATAAATACAACTGGAAATAAATTTTTGGTGATGAGAGTGATAATACACAGGGAGAGGTTGCTCAGCGGGGCAGTGGAATAGCCATCATTGGGAAGGCCAAATCTGTCTTTGAAGTTAGCCCTGATTTGAGGCTGGACAAAATGACCTCTAAAGGTCCCAACCTAATTAAATTTTCCTGTGATTCCATGACTGAGTTAGATGAAGAATTGGGAGGAGGCTCTGTCTGAGGCCAGTACAGAAATCCGAAACCTACCTGAGAAGGTTTTATCCTGACATCACACTGGGGGGTTCATGACGAGGTGGACCAGGACTGTGGCAAGCTCTGCGAAGCTCTCCTCTGTCTTCATGGTGGTCAGATCTCTGTTAGGACAGAGAATGTTTCTTGTAACCTGCCATATAAAATTTTTCAAGGAACCACTATTGTACTACCTTTTCTAACTAATTTGTGTATTGCTGAATCTTCGAAGTGGGACTAAGGAGTAAGAAAAATTGCAAGGAGGTATTTTATTGTAAAAAAAAAAGTTAAACTTCTGCTTATAAAAACTCATCATAGGCAGGACACAATGATAAGGCATGCTTTTGAAATACACACTGAACTATAAAAAATTTTCACTCACCAACATTGCTGCTTATATATATATATATATTTTTAATAAGAATCATCAAATAAAACCATAAAAATCAGAAAATCCATATCTGCAGGGCAGGTGATTCTGCATCGGTCAAAAATTGGAACATAAATCTTAGAGCAGCTTCAAGATCTTGCCAAGCTTTATTCTCTAGAACTCAGACATGTTGTTCTAATGATTATGTTTACCTTTGTTTCTGCAACCAGTCTTGCCAAAGGCAGATACAAAAACCTGTCCCAGAAATAATTGTGCACCACTTCTCCTTAAATTGTTTTGATAATTTTTTTTCTGACATGAATCTATAACATTAAAATAGATTTCCTCTGAGATTTTTTCTTTATTTTTCTACCACTGACCATCTGTCTGCCTTTTGTGAGGACACATCAAATTGAAAATAGTTTCAAAGTTCTCTGTATCATAGACTTGGTATGTGAAACAGTGTTACATCCAGGGCTAGATTTGAGTCGGCTTGTGGTAAAATCAGCTACAGGCTCTGTTAAGGAGTTAACACTGAAAGAGGTTCAGTAATTGCCAATGCCTGAGGTTGTACTGAAATTATATTAGACACAATTTGTATGGACAGGTTACTTGGATAGGAACGTATGCATGTGGGAGAATGTGGTTTTTTTAGAATAGTAAGGATTATTAGGTAGGACTCCAGTTACAATCTGAAAGCTGTAAGATACATTGCCCATGTCAATGACAATAAATCAAATCTTGTCTTCAGAGGCAGAAAGAATCAAATCAATGGTCTTAAGAAAGAAATTAACAGGTTATTTAATGAACATATATTTTTAATGTTTTTATGTATATCTGTATCTATATCGTACATATGCATATAGATAGGTATGTGTGTTTCTGCGGAGATACATTACCACCTTACTGAAATAATCACAGTCCTCAAAGACTCAGTACAAGTGCCCTGAGAATTTCTGCAGTAGAGGTGAAACAGCCTTGTGCAGGGAGGCCTAAATAATGCAAAGCTCTGTACTTACTCATGGCATGGGCTTTCTCTTGCCCACCAAGACTGTCAGGAGCAATAGGGCTCACAATCCTTACTTCAGAGAGAAAAGCCTTGGAGTTCAGTCAGCTCCAGCACTGTAAACATCTCAAACTTGCAAAAGGTCTCACTGCATACAGCAAAGGACAGGGGCAAGCATGCATACTTAATAACTTTTGAGTTTCATTTTGTATTTAAGAAAATCAATTTTCAACCCATACATAGCGTAGTACCCAGTCCCTCCAATCATTTAAAAAAATCGGCTAGGTGAAATGGCTTTGTGTGTTCTGACAATGAGTTAAATGCCCAATGGACAATTTTGCACTTATGATTAGCTGATTAATGGCACCATTCCCTGAGGCAGCTAGTCAATATGTTTGTCAAAATAAGCAGTTATACATACACACACACACACACACACACATATACATATATATGTGTGCACAGAAAGATAAAGCAATACATGTTCCATTTGTTTATTTCTTTCAAAACTGGAGTCTAATCAATACTGTGTTTTTTGACCTGAAATCACTTACCAAATAATACAATTGATAGCACCATCAGGTTTCTTTAAATACTAAAAATGCTTATTCAATAGCTGTAGTCAATATACAGAGACATAATACATTTGGGAGGGGAGGGAAGTTAATGTATTTACAATACAGCATTTGAAGGATTTGAGCATATGTAATGGGCTTTAAAAATTAACAGTCTTGAGGATTTAAAAAAGAATGAGTGACTTTTCCTTCGTATTAGAAAATGAATTTCACTACACACCTATATATATTGCCAGTGATGTTAACTTTCCAAGACGGGTTATAAACTTCCCAAGTACTTGAAGTTTGCTCCTCTGAATACTCAGAGATTAATTTTAAAGTGCAATTCATTCTGAAAAGCTTTCATTCTCTGTATAGTAGTAACAATAGTCACACTAACTTCCTTTCGTGTCATTATTAATGTTCCTTATAAACATTTCTTAGGATAAATTAGGCAGACCCTCTTTGCAACTTAAGGTTTGTCTTCATTAGGCTTTATTGTTAACACTTCTGATAATGATCTAAAATTTAAAAAGTGGATTCTAGATTGGTTTCTCTTAGCTACATTTTACTTCCTGCAAACTAAGGCAAGAAAAAACATAGTAAAACATTCTCTGTCTATGAAAGAGAAGAGACAACTAAACATGAAAACCAACCAGTCTCTTGAATAAATTAAGTTCTCAAAGTACATGCAGTACTGTTAGTAGAAGTTTCCTGTGTCGTATTTAAACTAATGATACATGAAATATTAGAGTTACCTTTTGTTGTTAATCTATTGAAAAGAAATAATGATGAACACAATTAAAGAATAAAATCCAGAATTTGTTTCCAACAAAACAATCACTCGCACCCTCCCAAACACCAACCCCAAATCTAGTAGCATATCTCCAACTTGACGTTAACACTGCATTCTGTTACCTATTCTGCTTTCGAGTCTTATGCTACAGGATAGGATAACTGAGAAAAGAAAATTTGCCTAGAAAATGAGAGCATGTGAGAAGAAGGTATTGTACATAGAATTTATTTCTGTTCCATTTCTAGTCCATTTAGTTGTCATCTGGCACATTGTCATCATGTGTATTTTTTCACTACCACGCTATTTTTAACCTGCATACCTCTGGCAAACAGGATAAATTCTCTCCTTTATAAGCACTTTAGTGTCTAGATAAGCAGTACTAAAATCAGCTTTCATTGGCACCATCTTGTCTAAGTGAAAAAAGTTTTGGATATTTGTATTTTCTTGCTTTTGTGTCTAAAGGTAAACTCTTTTTTTAAAAGTTAGGAAAAAAGAAAGAAAATATCCCTGTTATGCAACTTCTGTCTCTTTAAGACTTGATTCCCTGTGTGGGAAAGTAGAAGAAAGTAGTCAGGCCAAAAATTCCTAAAATAAAATGACAGTTGAAGAAGAGAAAATCATGAAACGATACACTCTTGTTAATATCCAAATGCTAGTTTTAAAAGTTAGTGTTCCCTGAGTGAGAATATTACTGCAGCTAACTTGTATTTTTCCATTGCATGATCAATGCTAATGATAAATATTCTGCAGGGTGTGCCGGCCCTGCTCTGAAATGTGCGCTTTGACTTCGTTGGGTTCTTGTAGCTGGCTAATTTCAGTGACGTTACTTGACTTTGCATGTTGTGATCTTCACATTTTCTATTCATTTTCCTTTCAATAAAGTAAATGTTTTCCTTGTGTACCAGTGAAAAATACTTCTAACACTGGAAAAACATTTTTTGTTCAGCTGAAGTTTTTCATACATATACAGGATTTAAAAAAATCAACCTCCCCTACTGCTTACAGCCTGTAGTCCAAATCCAAAAGACATTTTTTCTTTTCAACTGGCATCTTTTATCTGGACGTCTTTAATATTCTTCTATGCAACAGTGCAGATACAAGTACTTATGATGGTAAAGCCTTCTCCCCAAGATAATAAAGACTACACTGCAGTAATACATAGTATAATATACAGAAAACCACACTGTGTCCTTTAAGAGGTTAAGGCAGTTTAAATAAAGTAAATTGAAAACTTCATGGATTTCTATGTATTTTTCAGAACACATTTGATTTCAAAATACTCGTTGATCTGTGATTTTGTTCCCAGGTGTTAATAATGAGAACTCTGAGTCAGGGAATTATAGCTAGAATGAATGTTTCACATCACAAAAAGCTAAATTAAACTAGGAAAAAGCTTTTAGGAGAGAAAGAGTTCTGTTCATACCTAAGGCCATGCATCCATGTTCATTTAAAGGGGATCCCTACGCCCTCAGATCACTAAGTAGTACAGATTTGAATAGGACCAGGTATGAATAAAGAGAGCACATACCATGGCATTTACATCTGCATGTGCTGTGGGCATGTGGGCTGCTATTCCAGATTGCCTGGTGTTTTTCCTCTGCTTATCTGCATGGTACATTGAGGAAGCTTTTGGCAGCTGGTTCCTAGTCTCTCCTGCTTCTGAGCTCAGTCCTGAAAAAAAAAAAAAAACCAAAAAAAACCCAAACAGATAAAGAACCACATCACTATCAGGACACCATTACCTTTCAGCCCAGTCACTTCCAGAGTGCTTTTTAGAAGCCTTTTTGGTCTGCAACCTGACAGCAGCCTGACATCAGGAATGGAGCTGTGCAGTCACTGCGTGGTGAGGACTCTTTCCTGCTCTCCAAAAACCGCAGAGTGGTAGGCAGGGAGCAGAGCTGGCAGTGCAACCGGTGCATCTGACTGCCAGATGTCTGTCTCATAAACATCCAGACACCTACACCAGATAGTGTCTGGACCCTGAGGAAGATACTGACTGCGTGCTGTAGAGTGGCCATCAGTGAAGGGACAGCTTCCAGATGAAGGAGTCGATGCCCATGCACTAAATCTGTGCTGAGTTCACCCTTTAGCTGCTGAAGCAGACAACTGACCTTTCTGGAAGCCAGTAAGCCTACTGTTGACTATCATCTGACAAAACAATTCAGGAAGTGGCATTCACCAGTTCAAAAGCTCTTGCCCGTCATCTCTGTGACTGGCAGATACAAAAGGGATCATCCCTTGTGTTTTCTCCCCCCAGTAGTATCTGGGTTATGTACATGATGCTGCCCGTAGTATCTGTTCTTAATTCTCAATTCTTCACCGATTAGCACCCAGAAGAGGGGGAATCTCTTTCTCAAAAACTAACAACTTAAGACAATGACTGGCCTAACCCAAATGTTCTGGTTTTTGTTATAGTTCTCTCAAGTCTCTTGAAGAGCTACTCATCCTGACAGCCTGAAGCAAAGCAACATTAAAATCACTCAATATTTATTGGGCTTTCCATGTTCAAGATGTTAGTTAAGAGAAGTCACTAAATTTTCCTATGGCCCTATAATCAAACAAAAGCTTTTACTTAATGTTTATTCACATTTCAGTAATGAGTAAGGAGATTTTCAGTACATAAGAATTGGTTAAAAAAAAAAGAAAGATATCCCAACAGCTCTGGGACTCTACTTAGATTTTGCAAAACCCACAACTGGTCGACTAAAATAATTGTTGGAAATTGAAACCAAGCTGAACAAAGAGTGTATATTGAATTGACATATTAGGTATTAAATATTAGAACAAGTATGTTCTCTTAAGTTAAAATTATTGAAGTCTTTTACAGAAATGGTACTGATACTGATGCCAGTGCTTTTAGGCAATCACTAGAAGAAATAAGAAAAAGAAAATCGTATTGATTTTTAGGTAATTTTTATTTACAGGACTTTGAAGACAGGATATAGTGACAAAGGACAATAGGTATATTTCCTTAAAAATATACTGTTACTTTGTAGTGTGTACAAAATATTTACAAAATCAATACAGTGAAAAGTGTGAACATTTCAAGGTAGGTACTTATTTTTAGGTGAAAACTCCACACAAGAAACACATTACATTGAATAGCACTGAAAATTACTCCCAAAATTATGTTTTTAGTAATATCACTGCAGAGGGAAAAATACTTAAAATACAAACAAAGCAGTCATGTTTTTAACAGTTGGGAATTGATGTTTTGTGTTATGACAAGTCAGCTAAGAAGAAAAATTGTGTAGAGAGAATAAATATTATTATATAATGTGATTTTTATTTGTACAAGCATATCAAAATCATGTTTAAAATGATGCTTCTGCTAACTGAGATGGCACATTGCCAGCATTTGATTCTGTGAGGAATAATTAATTCCACAGAAGTCAATTGTGCTGACTGGGCTGAGAAAATACTTGTTGACATTACATTGTATATGAAAACCCCTTCTCAGATGCTAAAAAGATGTGGTTAATGTGCATGGTTAATGGTTAAGAGTACTAAAACCTGTGTTTTGCTTTGCTTCAGAAATGTAGAAACCTGAAAAAAAATACAATTGCTTTAAAAATACCCTGTTTTTACAATAAAGAACATACGCTTTTATGAGCAAACAAAGGATGGGGCAGGAACACAGACTCCCAATTTTCAGTGGTAGACAAGTCTAACAATAGAATATTTAACATGATTTTTAAATCACAGAACAAAAAGCTAAACTTCCATAGTCAGATAAATGAAGAGCACTTTAAATCAGAACTGTTTTTTTGAAATGTCTTCATAGGCTATTGCATCTGACACAAAAGTAATGTCAATACATGGTCATACTTTGAAAACATTTCTTGCATTGCCTTAGATAATGATAGGGGACTATGGGGGTGTATTTTTATTTCCAGTGAGAAAGCTTAGATGCTTGTCTTTTAGGTAGCTGAACTCCACACTGCAGATTCAGGCTTGTGAAGGAGACAGCATGGTTATGCTTGCTATTCCTCTAGAGAAGAAGGAAAGGCTAAGAAATGTAAGCAAAGAGGAAAGTAAAGGTCTGCTTTTTCTTTTCTTGGTCTAAGACAACCTGCTAATCTGTTGTGTCTGTCCTAGCAAGAGAGAATGGTGAGCTCTGCACAAGCTCCTTGCTGACTCTCTTGCCATCTTGGAAACTAGTGTGGACGCCTGAAATCAGTGGCCGTACCTGCAACAGAGGTGCTTTGCGTGCTTCTGTTCCTTAGGCAGACTGAATCATGACATGTATGACTTGCCAATTGGGAATTTTTCAATCGTTATACATTTTTCCAGGCTTTCGTGCTACCCAGAGTTCCTTCTGCATGTTAAATCCCGCTCCATATGGCAGGAGTTCCACTGCCGGTCAACAGTGAAAGACTGCTGAAGTAGTGGTCTCAACCTGTCCCCAGCACATTGTGCTACTCTTGGAGAAAAATACAGGTAAATTCCTCCTTGGGGAATTTGCTGCCAGGTTTGGAGATGTGCCTTGGCCATTCTGGAAGTGGGAAAGGGAGAAGAGAGATTTGGAGAAAAACGTGAATAGGCATGTGGCATTGACAAGGGAACAGAGAAACAAAACCAACTTCTCTAGAACATGTTCTGGCACCAGCATATACAACATCTTCATCACATGTTAGAGTCCTTGGATTGCATTTTGCATCTGCAGTCCCTGCATAGAGCAGATTGCTACTGTGTACAGTTCAGGTTTTGGTGAAAGCTGGAGAGAAAGTATAGTGGTGATCAAGGCATCTGTGGGGACTGCCTAAGAATTTTTTATACGCCAAATATTCCCATACAGGCGTATGATGCAGACATTCATAGCCCGAGTAAAAAAGGCCTGTGCATGTCAATCAGTTGCTAGATGCCTGAAACATGGGTTTTGCCTGAGAAAGGAGAGGGTTGGTTTTTGTCTTGCTCCTGTGTGGCTTTTTTGGTGCATGTAAGGGGCAGCTGGGACTGAAATGGAAAGAGAGGGGAGGGTCACAAGAAGGTCATGAGGCTTTGGGGATACTTCTGCAGAAAGCAAGTATTGTTGTCAGATGGATACTACTAACACCGGGGAAACGGACTAATAAGCACCTTTGAGCCTCTGATAGTATGGTAGAGTAAGACATAGCTATTGAAGAAGACAGCAAAATTACCACTCATTTTACTAAAACAAATTTTCTCTTAATGCTCCAGACTAACGACGCATAGACACTTTTTTGCAGAAATAAGCTAAGCAGTCCCTTCACTACTCTGCCAAACCAAGTGTTTATAGAATGGCAAGGGTGGAGAGCCTGTTCACAGCAATTGTCTGTGCTTCAGCAACAAGAACCACAATTCCTCACACTCACTCTGCTATGGTGCTATAATTATCCCTCAGTACTTGATGACTAATTTGAAGCCAAGCACTTTTAGAGGCTGCCCAAGTAATATTTTAAGTATATTTTTAGAATACGTTTTTTTTTTTTTGGTTGGAAACAAAATTAATGAAACTCTGGTAGTTCTTACTACCTACCACTCTGGATACAAATGCAGCGAAATTTGATTCCAGCTTAAGTTTATGAAAAATGCTTTATCCTGGCTATATAGGCTGCAATTTCTGTAATCGGTAAGAGCACTTTGCATTTCAGTCATATATTAATCTGAAGAATTCGGAAGCATGTTGCTAATAAATCTCTGCTTAGAGCCTCTGTGGGAATAAATAGTATGGCTGTTTCCCAAAGAGCTTAGATTAAGGCATAAAGATAGAAAATGGAAAGACAAATTAGATTTCTTTGAGTCAACCAGTAAACAATCCTTTTCCTTTTGCACAGTTTGAAGACAGTGAGGTGTGAAATACTAGCTTAAAAGGTATTTTGCTTTCTAAATCCAACTAAAGTAAAAATAACAGCTTGTAACAAAAAACTGAAGAATTTATGGTGTACAACACAGCATAGCAGGTCACAAATATCCTTCCACAGTTTCTAAAAGTATCAGTGTCATACTTTCCTGTGGCAGAGGCAGGACCTTTATTTTCCCAGCATATACATTTTTTCCGCAGAGGATATCTAGGAGTTTGATATTCCTCTGTGAATACAAAGGAGCCAGAGTTCTTTCTGAATGCAGGCTGCAGGCTTCCAGCCTTTAGCAGTTCACACTCCACTGAGAGTAAAATCGTGAATCTTGTATTCCTTGAAAGCACTTGCTTTTCTGTGACCCAGAAGCCGAGGTCTTCTCTGGTCAGAAGGAATTTATATCTGGATTTTGAAGCCCTGCCAAGAGCCCATTTCAGACTACAGAAATAGCTTTTTATGTATCAGTTTTTCTAGATGCTTTGACATTGTTTGATGGATTCACAGCTTCTGCGGCCGTTCTTCTAGGGAAAAGTACAGTCATCTTGATTCAGTCTCTAATATAAAGGCTTAAGGGTAAAGCACTATAAGTAAAAAATAAACACAAATCTTTTTCATATATTAAAAGACAATAGGAGAAGATAATTTTTGGAAGATGGTACCACTAATAGCTATTAGAGATAAAATTTACTTTTAAACCTCCAGCTTAACTGATCTGCCAAAATCCAAAAGGGGAAGGATCATATAAATGTCCTGGTTCTTGTACTCTTCCCTTATGCTTGTGCTATCCGTCACTGCAAGGATTACACAGACCTTTGCACTGACTCTATGTAACATTCCTTATATTTCAATTTGCAGCTCCTGCATGAAAAGTCAAGTGAAACACTCAAGAAGAAAACTCACAGTAAGAAAATGTAAAGCTGATAAATTATTTCAATACTAATGGCATATAAAACTGGAAAAATGGTGAACAATTTGAAAAGGAAATTAGATTTTTTTTTTAATTCCATTTTAATGGTGTAATACAAAAGTGGCAGGCTAACAGAAAGTAAGTTTTCTTTCTTAATATCCTGAAATAATTCTGTAAAGGCATATATTATCATTCAGGATTAACTTGCTTAGTTTCAGGATAATCATATTCCATTTCCTTTCAATCAAATTCCTTTCAATATTTTTCAATCAAAATTCCTTTCAATATTTTTTGTATGCCAGTTCTTATGAAGGTCAGGGTCTGGATCATAACTGATACGAAAGAATTTCTGTGAGTTTCTTGTGCTGTGAATCTTCAAATGCCATAAAGTACTGCAGAGCTCAACAGAGTGACATACAGCTATTTATTCTACCTAGCATTTATTTTACCATCCTATGCTCTGGAGGAGCTTACAAGCCAGCTAAAGGCTGTATCATGACACACTGTAATCTGGAAGTATATGTATTTGTGCATGTAGTATATATATCTATATATGCTATATATTATATTTATATATAGTGTGTATATATATGTCTATATAAATATATAGGCAAATTCAGAGATGGGAACACAACAGACTGCCTAGAAAATTAAAGTATATTAAAATTAAATCCAGGCATATTCATATGAATGGAAATACTTCAGCATGGTCACTTCAGTTGTTCCCAAATAGGACTGGAAGGAACCACATGTATCATCTAGTTCATCTTCCTACAATGATAGCCAGCCAGGCAGCAAAATTCTAGTGCAGAGCTCCACAACTGCTCCACAAACCTGCTCCACAAACCCCCATATGCTTCCATATACCTCATCTCTACCTGCTGCTGTCAGTAGCATTGCATAGCTGCTTAGCTTGGATTTGTAGAGGGCAATCAGATATATCCATGTACTTATTTACAAACTGTTAAAGGAATTTGGTTTTCAGTCATATATTTTTCATTATCACACATTCAATTTTTTTTCCCATCCTCTTTCCTTACCTTTTGATTTTCAAATACATTTGGGAAATATAGAAATTGTGTGCCTTGCAGCATAAAGCTTAGCTTTTAAGCTTTCAACCTGGCTTCCTTTCCATTGCCTCCAATATCTGCAAATGTGCAAAATGGAAAGTATGATTTATACAAACTAACTGCTGTATTTATTTAAGTCCAGTTCATTTCAGGATAAGCGTCACAGTCGGATGTGAAGCAAGCAAGGAGGTAAGTCTTGACCTGAAGCTATAGGGCTACCTAGTTAGACACCTGTGCAGTGTCATCTAATACCCATATCTGGGAAATCACAGCCTCATGCTTGCAAGCTCAAAAAGGAACGCAGCATATTAAAAGTTATGTGAAATCTTAAAAATTTAAGAGAAACAAAGTAAACGGTGCATTCCATATGGCCCTTGTACAGTTATTTGATGCCTGAAAACACATTAGATGATTGAATTTTAAAAACAAGCAAGTAAGCTGTAAGATTCGTATTTCTATGGCAGAGAAACATTTCATACATGGAGGATACAGGAAAATGAGGTTCAAATGAAACACCTAATAGTGCAAGTCTTTATGCAAAGTAATTTATTCATGGACAAGGATCTCGGCTGGTATTCATCTGATATATTTCCAACTGCAGACTATCTGGGTGTTAGTTACAAGTATTTTTGAAGGATTAACCCCTCAAACGCTGTTATACTCAGGAAAGGTATAACATACAACCCTGGTTTGTCTAATATTCATTTTCTCAAGACTTTCTAGACAGATTTTTGTCGTTTCACAAGTATGAAAATTTTTCTTTCCCACTCATTTCTCTTCCCCACCTGTCAGATTTACAAACTCCATCTGGAATCTGAAAAAAGCAAGCTGTTCATTCCTTCCACTCCCCTTTCTAATGAGGACTCTGCAGACAGAGCTAAGCTGACAATTTGGATGATGTAGAAGGAAGGCTGCAGTCCAGCTCATTCTTCCATAACTGTATTGATACTATAACACAGAAGTGAAAAAAAAAAAAAAAATCTTTGATATTAAAGCAAGTGTATGTGACTCCACAGCATTCAAGAATATAGATTCTGAGTAATAGGATGTCACTCTTTACAATGTTATTTTTCCTGACCATAATCTCTGCAGGTTGGTTTATTAGGGGACCTAATTTTATCACATTCTCAAGATGCCTACAGGTAATGAACCAGCATGTATTTCTTTAACTGCCTCAAGAAGAAAATATCTCTGTACAGCTTCAACCACAATACAAGACTGCTTTAGGAGACTAGAATGTCTTTCTTCCAGGAAAAATATACCCTTCTTCATTTGTCCATAGAGCATTGTTGGAACATTTATCTGACTATTGAGCTCTACTGTGAGTAGAAATACTGCATTCAGTATTTTTCTGTGAAAAAAAGATCTGATTTATGAAATCACAAAATAAATAGGAAAGAAAAGATGGCTGTCATCCTAAATGACAAGCTCATAGCAGCTAGGCTCTTTTGGGAAACTGCCAAACATCAGTTACCTCCCACATACGTGACTGCAGTTCTAACATTAAAAGACAGACATTAAAAGCATGTAAATATAACAAACTTTCTGAGATACAACAAGTATTAACAGTTTCACATTCATTCATTTAAAAGCATATTGGAAAAATAAATCCAATCTGCACTGACATCTGTTATTTTACAGTTTTTCAGTTAATGCATTACAGCTAGAAAGTAGATTATTTTCCTTTCTGAAAACTACTGAAAACTGTAAACATGTTTTTATTTATTAGAGAACACAATAGCAAAACAGTTTACAGAGGTGAGATAAGAGGTAATTAGGAGATACTCTCGTTACTGAGTTTGGTGTATACTTGTGGGCAGATGAACATAATGGACCATATCGCAAATGTCTGACCCTGACAAAACAACAAAAAAAAGATATTAATAATGAAATTCTATAGTCTGTATTTCCATAATGTGAACAGAGGTGATTTTACATACTATAAGCACAGAGAGGCAGGTAAAAGACATAATTGGAATTGTAATAGCGTATTACTTGACTCATATCAGTAAGTAATGAGCAAAGCATTAACATACATTTTATTTTTCCATTTCCTTGGCATATGCATTAGTGGATGGGGAAGGAATTCATGCAACTTCATTAAATGACAGCTATGCCCTGTCCCTGTACACAACACTAGCATTTAAACTCACCAGGGGGAACAGTGCCACCTTCTGCAGCACCATGTTCACTTTCAACACCTGTCTCTCTGTCATATTGGGTGTTTTCTTTTTAAAAAAAAGTTAGTATCATTCTTTTTCATGGTCTTCCATGATTCCTAGATTTGACTGTAAAATGGAGACTTTTTCCACTTCAAGTTGCTAATAATAAAAATTCCTATTAAAATATTCATATAGGAAATAAGGTTTTTCCACCTTAGGAAAAAAACCAACCAACCAAACAAACAAAAAAACTCCAGACAAAATAGAAAAAAAAATGTTCAACATTTTTTTTTATCCAGCACTGGAATATTTTTTCATTATCTATTTTTGTCTATTGTTCTCTTTCTTCTGGGGAAAACTTATATATATGCATATGTAGACAAGCTTGTATGCTATTTACTTTTTATTTATTTATTTAAAAGACCCCCACAAAAAATTGGCTGTAGAGTTTCATTTTTAAGTCTATTTTCTCAGTGTATTTTGTATGCAGAAGAGGAGAATCCTGAAACAGAAATTTTGGAAGCTTCGGCTACTGTCTTAAACTGCTCCTTTGTATTCTTAATTTCATCAATAATATATAATGCACGCATCACAGGTATGTTAACTAGCAAGACTCCTAAACAAATTGCATTTTATCCTCTAATATCATATCAGCTCTCTGTATCAGTGGTATAAACACTTGCAGTTATACATACTTCAATATCATCTTCCATGAACAAGGATTAATACATTATTAGCTAACTTCTAATAATCATTAAGTAGTAATTCAGTAATTAATCGGTTGTAAATTGCTGATACTTTCTATTAGTTCTCTGAAGATTTCTTCCATAGCATATAGCCTATTACACAGACAAAAATAGTTCATAAAAAGGCCATTTTAAGAAATTATTTGCCATTAGTTTCAGTACACGTGCTGTTCCCTTAGGTCCCACGGCAATTAACACTTGTGGAAGGCAACAATAGACCAATAGACTAAATCAGGTTCTGAAGATATTTCCTTTGGTTTCATTGAATGTCTAAAAAGCCAGCCCCCTTGGGGGATTAAACTTGATTTGTTCAGGAAAAAAATTATTCTAATATTCCATATAACTTAAGGGTTTGGTTCATCAGTTGAACAGCTTTGTGATACTACAAATTACCTTTTTCAGCTCAGATGTTATTAGAATAGGTGACAGTAAAAGATAAAAAGCAGAAGAAACAACTATTTACAAAACAACTATTTACAAACTATTATGTTAGATTATTATAAATGAATATTATTTATTTAATCATTTGGATTCTGTTATCTGAGGAAATAGTTTTACTTCAGAAATATTTAAATAAAAATCTGATTTTCTACAGAAATTAATAACATTAATTCATAAATATTTATACTTTCATTCCAAGAGACATTATATATTTAAATGTAGTCTGTGCAACTTTAAAAATAGTTTTATAATTAATCTTCCTTCCTTGTATACACAGAAATGCCCTTTTTCAAGTGTAAAATAAAGTTCATTCAAAAATCTTTATTTTAAAATAGTTTTCCTAAACACTCAGATTTTTTTCTAATTAAAAAAGTCCAGCCTTTTTTTCTCTAGTTGCAACTCATCTACCACTGTAAGAATCCAAATTTATCTGTGTTTAGCAAAATACTTGGACAAATGTGTAGAATTCAGCAAAGCTTAAAAATATGCACAATTTTTCCATTCTGGCCCTACCTCTTTTTTTAAATCAGAAAAATTTTAGTTGGTTCAGGGAATGCTGTAATTTCACTTACTTTTGTTTAACTGCCAGTTAGTTACAATTTGGAACAATTTTTTATTATTCTCACTCAAAAATAAATGCCAGGTTTGACGTAAAATTTGAAAGCAATTAGGTTTTTTGTGAGAGTGGGATGAAGTAGCAAAAGACCATACATCCAATTTATACTCCTTCCTATGCATTCAACCATCTTCTCAGCTGATGAAGTTCCAGGCAGGACAGACTGCAGTGTGAGAAGCTGGCAAAAGCTTCAGCAATGGGATGAGAGGCAACAGGCACAGACTGGAACATGGAAACTCCAATTAGATATAAAGAAACTTTTTTACCAAGAGGAACAGGTTGTCCCCAGAGGTTGTGGACACCCCAGCCTTCAAGTTGTTCAGGACCTGACCGGACTTGGCCTGGGGAAACTTGGTGAAATTAGACCTGCTCTGAGCAGGGGGTTGGGATAGATGCCAATGGAGGTGCCTTTCAACCTAAATTATTCTGAGATTTGATGTGAGAAATGGCCAAATGACAGCAGTCAGGAGGACAGGTTGGAGGGGTGCTTCTCTGGCTGGCAAGGAAACATCTAGATGAAGAGGTCAGTCATCCTGATATCAGAGTGTCAGTGCCCATTCCAGCAGCTGCCCATTGCTCATAACAAAGATAAGCATTTATAAACCCTGGAAGAACTAAAATATGCATGAATCAGACACAGTTTCATGAAGTTATCATTATTTCTTTCTATTAAATTGTGATTAATGAGAAATTATCAGAGTTTTAATTTTCCACAAGATGAAAGACAATTTCTGTGACAGATTGAAAATTTTGTTTGCAAGCCCTTGATACTTGTTTCTGGTTTTTTTAATTGCAAGCATCAAATTCATAGAATAGAATCATAGAATCATTAAGGTTGAAAAGGACCTCTGAGATCATTGAGTCCAACCTGTTAACCTAACTTCCTGGTCCACCTCTAAACCATGTCCCTATTGCCTGTATCCCACCTTGAAAATTACTCCTGCTCTGCTTTAGCATGTCTGTGCCCCAGCACTTTTATTTTCGATTTATTTAAGCTTCAAACCAGTAAAATCTATGTTGCAGCTGATATGGCTGTCTCTAAGACTAGTGGTAGGTTAATCTCCAGGACTCCTAAGGGGCCAAGCTGTAGCTGTCCTTGTATAGATGTTAACAGAGAACAGCAAAGGACACAAAAAACACGCCTCACTTGCAGACCTACATACTATGCAGACACAATCTTAGGTATTATAGATTTGAAATATGAGTGTGTTAAAACACGATGCTCTACTATTCTCTCTCTCAGCTTTATACATTATTAGAGAGCAAGCTGTAGAGGAAGAAGCACACCACTCTTCTTAAAGGACTATGTTGCATCTTTGAGCGTGTTTTCCTCTTAGTTTGTGCATGGCCATTGTTTTACATGAGGAGGCCTTGTGCTTAGTTCAGTTAGAAGATATTTTGATTTTTAGCCTAAGCCTGAAAGATGTTGAAAGGAGGCTCCAACAATACGTATTTTGAAAATAGTTTCATTTCTGTTAAAATGCACTCTTAAAACACAGCTTCTATAAAAAGTAGAATAGTATGTCCTGTGTGACTTAAGAACAGGAAACTAAAACCAAGCTTTTATCTGAAATCCTCTTTTAAAATCTTCTGACGAGCCTCAGCCATACTACCAGTAGTAAAACCAGACTTAAAGAAGCACTTCAGCTCCAGGAAGCCCCACAGCAAATTATAGCGTTCTTCAAATAACAGAATGAACTAAAATGTGCTTAGCCTAGGCTGACCCACATCTCAGTATAGGAGGCCTAAGATAACACCTCACTTACTCCTTTTCTCTGTATGACCAGATGTACATCCTAGCCTGGGACTACAGAGGTCCCACAAAATCAAACTGTCCTATAATTGTGTGTGGTAGAGGGCAGAAGACTACAGAGGAGACCTAATATGTTCCTTTGCATATTTTGCCCACGTTTCCAAAAATAAATTTGATGATATTTGGGGAACTCTGATGTGTACCAATTGTTCATATGCCATTTTCTGGCCTGCGAAGTTCCACATTGTACCTTGTTTTCCAGCACACACCAGTAGCAAGGATCCCAAATCAGTTTTAGTGTGGAACTAGATAGCCAGTTACCAGTTCTGTTCTCATGTACAAAAGACGAGATCCAGCTATGGTGAAGTTCAACAGTATATTTCTGCCTCTTCAATGCTGCAGGAAATCTGAGCAGATATGTGTAATAGGTTATATTTTATTGTGATAAATTACTGGCACATAAGAATCAAAATATGCTTAGTTTCATTTCTTCGTACAAGGTTTTAGTCAATAAAGGAGATGATCAACAGTATGAAATTGCTGTCTGAAGAGAAAATATTTCCCTTCTTAAAGGAAGTTTTATGCCAGAATAAAGTAGCAGAAGAAAAAAATGAAGGTTTCGGTTAAATAATTTTATACATTGTGCACTGGGCTGTAGGAATTGTATTTTGCTGTTGAAGCTGGCACTGCTAGAAAGAAGAATCTCCTACAGAAAATATTGTCATGAAAGAAGAGAGGAAAAGACAAGCTATTTCTCCCTAGATAGAAACAGTGACCCATATTTGGCAGCTGCACACAGAGTGCAAATTGGCCTCATGATACATTCCTCTAGCTTCTGCAACTGCCAGAAATAAGTCAGGTCAAAAAATTAACATAAGATTGTTGCCTGCTCAACAATCCAGTACGAGCTACTGGAAAGCAAACATTAGTTTTCATTTGATACATATCTGTTGAAGAAGTTTCACTATAGCTCATTACTCACAACATTGGATTCTGAACTGATGTATAAAAGATAAATAAATATCATGACCAACAGGACGCCTGGGTTCATTAGCTGATCAGCCTGGGTAACCTGCATATAGCTGAGAAGCTTAAAAGAAGATCTTAAATCCTAAAGTATCATTGAATAGATGAAAATGGTGCAATTCAGGCTCAAGTGCAAGAGAGAAACATGTAACACATCAGAAAAAAAATCTAAAAGTAAGATAGAAATAAGTTTATTGTAGCGTACCCTTTCTGATCCTTACTGGATGTCTTTCTGTTTTACTTGCTTAGATAATCCTGCTACAGATAAACACTGCTAATAAAAAGTCACTCTGTCAATTATTTTAGTGGTGACCAGGAATGCTTTTTCCAATATCTATGCCAGGTTATGCTTACTGAAAGTGCTTGTGGAAGAACCTAGGTGACTCTTTAATCATTTGATCTAAAATTTAATTAGTGCTTTGGCTTTGTTCTTCTATACATTTTCAGGGATATTTTGGTCAAAAGACTTACAAATTATAAAGGTCACCAAATTATTTAAACACATTATTGATATACTGTAACTAAAGATATAGCATATGTTTTGATATACAATTGACTTCAGAGAAAATATATCACCTATAATTTGCCCTATTTTGCAATAGCAACGAATTTCTTCCTACTTCTAGGGCTTTTATTCTCTTCCTTGAAAAAAACCTTCCTTTTCTGTCTGACATGGCCTGCTGAACCTCCTCAGAGAATAACTGTTCCAGAGATACATCTCTTATCTTTTCAAGCATTCACCCTTCTCAATTTCTGCTCTGTCAGCACCATTATTTCACTTAAAGTCTTGAATGGCTATTCAAGTTTCAGAACTGCTCTTTTCTATGTAACATATGTGTTAATTCAGGCAAAGTCACAACTCCTTCCTCAAACAAACAAGGAAAAAAAAAAGCAAAGCAACAGCTGTACTATGGAAGCTTGAATCTAGCATTGCCAATCCCAAAGCTTTCTAAAGCTACTAAACTGGCTTACAAATAAGTTTGGATTCCAGATGGGGTTCTATCTTTGTTCCTTTTTTTATTTAGCTTTTATGGGGCCGCTCTCTGAAGTTTTTCACTGAAGTAATGAGAATAAGAATCCCACTTTTTATGCCATAAAACTTGAGGTTCCCAGTTAACACATATGATAATTCCTGGAGAGCTAAAAAAAACCCAAAGCCTGCTAGATAGTGTAGATGTCAAGGTAAATCACAAAATTGTGATTTTTACTAACATATTGCTATTATTACATCTGGAAAAACACTATAAAATTGCTGGTAACCAACACAATGAATACAGAATTTCAGATACCATCTGGCCTGGAGCTTAATAGTTCTGCTTTCTCAGTAACTCTATTTACAGTGCTGCAAACAGTGTCCATTTACTGCAGCTACAGTTATGCACCTGAATTTCAAAATTCAGTTTAATTTATGAACCTCCTTAAAGTTTGATCAAGTCTGGAAAAATAACATCCTGGAATGGGGGAAAAATAAAAGTATTACCAGAAGATATGTGATAAACATGAGTTATTAGCATTACAGAAGAAGGATTCTTTCTTTGAACTGAATTGCTTTAAATTTTCCACAGCTCATACTCAGAGTGATGGAGTAAAGTTGAGCGTGGGAAAGGGGGGAGGAAAGGTGTTGGTTTAATATTTATCTTTTTTTCTCCCTAGCTGATTTTATTTTAATGGGCAATAAATTAAATTAATTTTCCCCAGGTCAGTATTTGGTAAGTGATGTCCTGGTCTTTATCTCAAATCACAATCTTCCTTATCCTATTTTCTCCCCCTGTCCTGCTGAGTAGGGGGAGCGAGCAGCTAAGTGGGAGTTTGGCCCTTCACGAAGGTTAACCCACCACAGCAAGACCAATTAAACATACAGTTTTCAACTTATCTAACACTTCTGTTCGGGGACACCATCGGACTCAAAGTTCCTTACAAAACTTTTGAACAAATGTATCAGAGCATTAGAAATAAAACTCCAGGTTGTTGCACAGCTTCATTACAATTTTCCCTGGAGTATTTATTAGCATACTAAACATGTCGATTAATAAACCGCAATTAGAGCTAGAAATAAAGATTCAAAGATTGATATAATGATTTTTTCATCACTGTACCCTTCCTTAGACAATTTCTTTTGTAGAGACAATGGAAAGCTAGTTTTATATATTGAGCTACTGCTGGTTGTATATTATGGTGAGAATTCACATGTGGTATTATTGCACATGCTTTTAATGCATTTCTCCTGCATACACAAATAAATGTTTTATTTTAGAGAAATACATTCAGTTCTGTGCAGAAACAGCCTGAAGAAGCAGCTGAGTGAAAGAAGGTTTATATTCTGCTTTGGTATCTGAGCATAAACAATTCTTGAGAAAGAATTTTTCTGTAGGCATTGAATATTGAAGCCGATTTGAGATAGCAGAGGAAAATGATTATTTGCTGCTTGATCACATAGGCTGGAAGTGTGGTTTGTGTATGTAAACAAAATAAGATTATACTTGGAATCAATTATTGAAATCTGGGTACTGCCTTTTTAAAAAGCAGTTTGTTATATGCAGATATCTATGACCAATAAGGGAAGAACTGACTTTTGGTTTAGAATAAGTGAAGAAGATAAATGAATTTTCTCTAGAAATGTAAATACCATTTATCTGGAAATAAAAGTAGCTGGATTTCTCATTCTTTTATACTTGGCATAGGAAAGCATGTTGCATATGATAGCACCGAGCATATCTGTTGTATGACACTGACCAACTCACCTTGCCTCTCTGTGCTCCACTACATAGTGGGGGAAAAAAGTGCTTTGACATTTATTTCTAAAAAGATCTATATGAATTGGCTGCTAGTCGTGGTTTAACCCCAGCCAGCAACTAAGCACCACGCAGCCGCTCGCTCACTGTCCCCCCAGTGTCATGGGGGAGAGAACTGGAAGGGTGAAAGTGAGAAAACTTGTGGGTTGAGATAAGAACAGTTTAATAATTGAAGTAAAATAAAATAGAATAGTAGTAATAGTAGTAGCAGTAATAATAGTAATGATAATAATAATACAATAATAATATACAAAGCAAGTGATACACGATACAATTGCTCACCACCCGCTGACCGATGCCCAGCCTGTCCCTGAGCAGCAATCACTGCCCCCCAGCCAACTCTCCCCAGTTTATATACTGAGCATGACATCATATGGTATGGAATAGCCCTTTGGCCAGTCTGGGTCAGCTGTCCTGGCTGTGCCCCCTCCCAGCTTCTTGCTGACAGGGCAGGGGAAGCTAAAAAGTCCTTGACTAGTGTAAGCACTACTTAGCAACAACTAAACCATCAGTGTGTTATCAACATTATTCTCATACTAAATCCAAAACACAGCACTATACCAGCTACTAGGAAGAAAATTAACTCTATCCTGGCTGAAACCAGGACACTGCTGTTATTAA